>NC_085038.1:12320157-13028474 GCF_963692335.1 Osmerus eperlanus
GGAGACAGGTGGTTTTCTCTTAGTGCTAGATACTGGATGTATGTGTATTTTAACGATTTTAGTTCAGATGGTTTAAATATATTGTAAGGATTTTCAGTTCAATCTACTAAACTCCTACTGGTGAATCCTCATTTTGGTACATATGCAGCACATGTTAAAGCACTGCAACATCCATTTTGGCTGGTATGCTTCTATCACATCTGTAATCTCTGCATGCAAAGCTCCTCCTGAACAGCTGTGATTGGTTACAGTCTGCGAGTGGTCGTTAGCTCGTGTCCCTAGCCAATCAGGATGTTTCAACTGGCAAGCCCTGTTGGCTGAGAGCAGGCATTAGGGACCTTGGCTTGGAGGAACTCACTGAATTCCAATGTGGTTCCCCGTTCCCATGGACACACGCACACATTAACACACACACACACACACACACACACACACACACACACACACACACACACACACACACACACACACACACACACTCACCAGTCTCTGGAAGCACAGTCAGTTACACTTATGCGCACATACATGGGCACACATGCTGACTCACACAAACTATGTTTCATTCATTCATGAATTATTTTTGCTTTTTTTCATTCAAATTTGTCAAAGTATAACTTGATTGCAAGTTATCCTTATACACAGCTCTCAGCTGTGTCTGTGTTGTCAGATTGACCAATAGCAGGTGCATTAACATGAGATCCTGACTCCCACTCAACCCGATACCCTTTCTAATTGGCTGAAATCCCTGAGGATCTTTGGCTAAGCTTTAGTTGACGTATAGATTCAGAAAACATAACATAATAAGGCTTTGTGTAGGTCTGTGTGTGTGAGTGTGTGTGCACAGTATGTATGTGTGTGTGTGTGTGTGTGTGTTTGTAGTGAGAGCAACAGTCTGGTGTTGGTGTGTGAAAACATATGTTTTGAATTATCCTGTGGAGTCCCTCTTGTGCCAGCTCATGTTGTCCAGTTAAGTGTTTACTTCCGTAGCCTGGGACTCACATCCCGAAAGTCAGGAACAACCCAGAGAATTTCTCTCTCTGTACCAGGGGTGTAAACATTTTAACATGTTTTTTTGGCATCCTGAGATCCTGCATCAATGTGATTATGTTTTCTAATGTCCAGGATGGTGTAACTGGTGGGTAGCTGTCAGTTTTGGCTGCCCAATAAAGACCTCAAATAAAAATCTCTCTTTCTCACACACCCGCACACATATCACACCCACTGTGTAATGGAACAAATGATAGAGGATTACTGATAGATCTAATGACCCGGAAGAGGATCCGGTCTCGTTCTATCTGTCCCTGGACAGTCCTGTTCTGTCTATGGAGAAGCGTTTGGTTCCCTGGAGGTGTAATTTCATGTGAACATTATGGGTCTCTAGTAGCTCTTGCATGTTTCCTTGCAGGCTATTTTAGTGTATGGGAACTGGTACTCTCTGCAGTGTTTCCGTGCAATGGTAATTAGAGGCAGACCAGGCCTCAGAGGGATGGAAACTTCCAGCAGAAGACTGGAGATGTAGACATTGTCTGGAGATGTAGACATTGTCTGGAGATGTGGAGTTAGTCTGGAGATACAGACATTATCTCTAGATGTAGACATATTCTAGAGATATGGAGTTAATCTGCAGGTGTAGACATAGTCTAGAGATACAATAGTCTGGAGAATTAGAGTTATTCTGCAGATGTAGATATAGTCTGGAGTTAGTCAATAGAGACTACCAAAATGCATAAAAAGATATTCTGTGACATATGTGAATCATAGCAACTACTTGAATCCTAACCTGGTGGTTATTTTTCGTTACTCATTGACCAAGTGTCCCTTCCAGTCAGAACTGTATTTTCAGGATACCTTTCTATAAATACATAGTATTAGAGGTTAACATTTAATTTATAATATAATTTAATTTATGCTAGGGTAGGATTGTGGTTAGGCCAGGTGGTCTTGGCTGAGAAACTAACCAACTGACAGGGCTGCCTAACTTGCTGCAATTGCACTCTGACCAATTGCTGCTCTATGCCCTCCGTGACTGATCCCTGTGATCTGAGATGACCAAACGAGTAAAAACGAATGACAAAGTTATAAATAAATGAATATTGTCAATTATTGCTTTGCTTTATGACATACCTCAGTGTCAACAGATCAATATACACAATATGGTAAAAGGATGTGGACATCTGACCCTTGCAACTATATGAGCTTGTTAGACATCCCTCCAAAACCATGGGCATCATGGAAATGCCAACCCCCTTCCCCACCTCGTCCTCCACAGAATTTGACATGTATACCATTGGCCATATACATATCAATATTTCAGCTTATTAAACGTTTTGGATGTTGCCCCTTCCTACCAAGTCATAGATGATTTTCATGATCCTCCGTTTTCACGAACCAACCAGAGTACTTCCTCCGTGTGAGTCCTGACACCTGGTCTTCTCCCCTTCTCCCCCTAACCTTAATCCTTGCAGAGGAGAGCGGCGTGTCGCTGCTTCAGCTGATTGGCGACCCGCCCCCTGATGAGATCACCAGGATCTATGGCCCAGGTGGTGCCCCGGCATATGTGTTCGGCCCCGACGCTGCGGTGGGCCAACCCGCCTTGGCCCACTTCTCCAACCCCTTCTACCGCCACTTCTCGCTGCTCTTCCACGTGATGCCCGACGCCGCCAAGCCCGCCGTGTTGTTCTCCATCACAGACCATTTCCAGAAGTTCATGTATGTGGGCGTGAAGCTAAGCACCGTGGAGAGGGGCAGGCAGAGGCTGCTGTTCTTCTACACCGAGCCTGACTCTGACGCCTCGTACCAGGCTGCCAGCTTCGACCTGCCCCCCCTGGTGGGCACCTGGACCCGGTTCTCACTGGCTGTTACTGACGACCAAGTAAATCCTTTTTTCTTTTTTTTTGTATTCTGATCTAAACTCAGTTAGAATAAATGGCAAGGATGGACAGTAGTTTGGCTGGAGACAGCTATGGGCTTTTTACAGTTTCTTCCGAAAGATTGCCAACGAGAGAGGGAGAACGGTCAAGAGAGTTTCAGGCCAGGAGTCAGGACCAACCGTGGGATTAGAATCATGTACTCTTGGTATTAATCCGTGTATGTTTTTACTCTGTACCCTGCACAGGTGTCTTTCTACGCGGGCTGTGATGCGACACCCCAGGTGGTGAAGTTTGAGCGCTCACCTGACGACATGGAGCTGGACGGGAGGGCAGGCGTCTTTGTGGGTCAGGCTGGCGGGGCCGACCCTGACAGGTTCCTGGTACGGTGTCCATGTTGTGTGTGTGTGCATGTGCGCATTTAAGAGTAAATCTTGTTTAATGGTCCCCTTAGGGGCTTCAGCAAGGTATGTGTCCGGGTCACTGCCACCAGAGGCCATTGATGACCCTCCCCTCTGCAAATCTATTAACTGACTTTTCAACTCTGACCTTGCAGCAAATCAGTGAACCATCTGACCACATGTGATGGTCACATGGAATTTGACCTATGCCGACCATTTGTGTGTGTGGGGGGGATTTTTGCAAGAAGGCAGCTTCAAATGAATTTGTTTTATTATTTCATTCATTGTAATTTCTCATACCTCAGGAATCAATCTTTAACACCATAGTTCATCATTTTTCATCCAATCATACTTTCCCAATGAGATCACATGGTAAATTAATTATACAGCATGTCAACCCTTTGTCTACCCTCAGTACCAGCAGTCTGACAGTAGCAGAACTCTTCCAGACCTGCTCCAGAACCAGTCTAAAAGAGAGAGGCAGGCACAGCTGTTGTTGTTCTAGCCAACATGATGGAGTGTTCTCTTCCTATTATTTTTGTTATTCTTTCCATCTCCTGAAGAAGCAGAGTGTTGGTGTGTGTGTGTGTGTGTGTGTGTGTGTGTGTGTGTGGGGGGGGGGGGGGGGGTTATGTAATTTCAGAACAGCTGAAATTCCAGGTTTTGGCATTACTAAATCCACATATGATACACAGTATATTCCAAAATGTGTTAATTTCGTGTTTGTGTACACATCTGTAAAATAATCTTTGTGTTAAATACAGTATGTGTGTGTGTGTGTGTGTTTTTTTTGCATGTGTGTGTGTGTGTGTGTTTGTCTGTGTGTCTGTCCTATAGGGAGCAATAGCTGACCTGAAAGTTGTGGGGAACCCTTCAGCAGCTGAAAGACTCTGTGAAGACGACGACGATTCTGACGCTGTGAGTGTTTACATGTTGTTTACTCGTTGTTTAAATGTCGTTCAGCTGGTTATGCGCCTGACGGCTAGAATGGATACTGCTTTCAGAATTCAGATATTTGTCTAATTAAATCAACAACTCTCTCTCAGGCCTCTGGAGACTATGGTAGTGGAGCAGGAGATGGATCAAAGACTGACCAAACAAAGGTATCTCTTTTTTCATATTATATGAATAATATGAATATGGATGTATATATAGCTGTTCTTCTTCTCCTTTGGTCAAATACTGTCAAATACTCTCTGTGTAATTGATTTACCTCACCCACTCCAAATTGCAGTAATGGAACAGTCAAAAAATGTCATTAACCTCATGTATCTATGCTGACAGGTCTCTTCCTCATCCCCCAAGCCTGTCCCAGAGCCCCCTCTGACATCATCAAAGGGAGCCAAGGTCACAGAGACAGGTGGGTGGATATGTGCTGTTTGTGATGAAATATTCCATGACTGCATTAGTTAGTGTATGGAATTTTCCATGGTGGCAATGATAGAACCAACTTGTACAGAAGGTTGTTAAGTTCACCTCGCCTCCAAAGCCAACACAAACTCTTGTTGAAACAATCTGTCCAACAGGTATACGCTCATAAACCTACCAGTCTAGACTTGAAAAACTCTCTCTCTGTCCCTCTCTCTCTCCCTCCGCTGAACACTATCTCCCCCTTGTGGACAATACAGTATAATGCACTTTTCTTTGCCAGGGAATGACGTTGAACTTTGTGTTAGTGATAAAGCAGATACTGACAGATATAGGTTTTATTTTATTGTGTTAAGTGTACACATTGTATACACATTGTATACATTTGTTTGTTGTTGTTCTTGTTATTGTTGACACCAGCTGGCAGGAACCGTCAGCCTTCAGTAGGGTCCAGAACCCCCTCCCCAGGTCCCCAAGGTGGGTGACCAACCAGAGCAGCCAGGACCGGATCACTAGCCCTCTAAATACGTGTTGATTGGTTTACTGCTCCCGGTGACTATGAGCCATCCTACACCTGATAGGATGAGCCGATTGGACAGTCACAGATTTCCGTTGCTCGCTGTATATCTCTGCTCATACTGAGCCGTGTGCATGCCTTGTGTCGTGGCTCTGGGGCCTGGTCTTGTTTTCTGGGTATCAGAAATGGATTGGGGGTGGGATGAGGCACAGTGTCGAGGAGAACGATGGTTTGGATTTGAGAAGATTGCTTGGTGTGCTCGTCCTCGCTGGCTGACGATGAAGATAATGGTGGCAGTAATGGCGGTGGGGCAGCTGCTGCTGGTGTTGATGATGACGATGTTTGTGACAAAGATGATAAGGAGGATGATAAGGGTGTGATGATTACGATTGAGGAAGATATAGCAGACGTCTCCACCGGTTTCCTCTGTCTGTGTCTCCACCAAGGCCCCTCTGGTGGGAGGGGGGAGAAGGGGGACAGAGGAGAGAAGGGAAGCAGAGGGGACCAGGGCTCCCCGGGGCCGAAGGGTGACTCAGGGACAAGTTTCAGCTCTGGATCTGGCTCCTTATTCAAGGGAGGAGGAGAACGAGGAGAGAAGGTAGGGTTCTCCACAAAGGCATGCTTCCTGTGTGTGTGTGTGTGGGTCCGTCTATGTGATTGAAAACAGTTGCTGCCTTCCTATGTTCGCCTGATTTTCATGTGTCTTTTTCTCTTTTGTCCAACAGGGAGACAGAGGCATTAAGGTTGGTTTGATTTAGTGTACATTCATTACAGTTGATGTTAGTGTCTAACGATTCTTCATTCACCTTATTAAGAGCTGCATGTTGCAATACTATTTGCTAACACTTTCAAGTATGTGCTGTACACTTCATATCAGTGAAATCAATAGATCAGTTCCATGTAAACCAATTGTTTGCTATATGAAATACTTAAGGTAATTAATTACTGACCAATATCTGCCCATCTCCCCTCAGGGAGCCTCAGGGTTTGGATACCCTGGAAACAAGGGTGATCGTGGCTCCCCAGGTTCCCCCGGCCCCCCTGGGCCCCCTGGCCCAGCCGCCCAGGTAGTGAGGCTGGGGGATGGGTCAGTGGTTCAGCCGATACCCGGGCCCCAAGGGCCGATGGGACCGCCAGGGGTGGAGGGAACACAAGGACCGCCTGGACCAGAGGGAGAAGCAGTGAGTAGCCATCTTAGATTTGGTCTAGAGTTTGAACTGTAGCAATCTTTGATCTGAGTTGGAGGGAGAAATAGTTTGTAGCCATTTTGTATTTGTTCTAGAGCGAGAAGCAGCCATTTTGTGTTAATAATATGTATATATGAACATCTCAATGCATTTTATTCTCCAGGGTGACCCAGGAGAAGATGGGAAAACAGTGAGTATTATTTCACAAAACTCACTTCATACTTTTTTTAGCAGTTAGTCACTGTAGTGGTGGTCAGTTGTGCTACATGTCTAACATTAAGCTATGTTTCTCACCACTTCACACACCACCCCCTCCTCCTTTTCCACCTCCTCCTCTTCCTCTCAGGGCCCAGCTGGACCGAGAGGTTTCCCAGGAACACCAGGAATCCCTGGAATCAAAGGACCCAAGGTAAAGCAGGGCAAATAGATGGATGAACATACAGAGGTTTCTGGATTTCATTCACTGGGTCTGTCTTAAGTCCTTTGGATAGATAGGTTTGTGTCTTCTGGTGACTGCTTGACCCTTGTGTCTCTGTCAGGGAGATCGTGGGGAGGGTCACCCAGGCCTCCGCGGGCCCCCCGGTCCACCTGGCCCCCCAGGACCCGCCACAGGAGATCACCCTGTGAGTCAGACAGTCAATGGTCTTCATACTGTGACCATTCAACTAATTAATCAATCAAAATATCAGTCTATCAATTACAATATACTGTACATTCACAGTTTACTGTTCAACATTGTATGCCTGACAGGTTTGATTTTAACGTACTTTTGATAAGTAACGTACAGTACTTACGTAACGCATTTTAACCCACCTTCCTTTGTCTTCCTGTGTCTGTCTTCTACACAGACGTTTGTGGACATGGAAGGTTCTGGGTTACCTGATCTGGAGAGGTTTAGGGTATGTCCAAACTGACGTCTAACTGTTATATTCAGGCGTTACATTAAATTGGAGATATTCTAAATTTGAAATGGCTTCTGGCTTCTCTTACACTTGTCATCTCAAATCATCTCAAATCAACGACTAACCATACTTTATACAGTCAAACTTGTGTTGACCCTGACCTGACATGTGTATCCAGGGTTCTCCTGGTCTTCCTGGCCCCCCTGGCCCCCCAGGCGGACCGTGTTCAAGCACAGGTGCCCCGGGAACCAGTGGACAGGTTGCCTTTGGCCCCCCCGGTCCATCGGGACAGGATGGGGTCCCAGGGAGACCGGTAAGAACTTCCTTTCCATTCTAACTCTGTCTTTCTCTGTCTTTTAGTCTGTTTACACTCACATCCCATCACGTGTTAAGGTGTATTTTGTAATATACATTTTAGGAACTGTTTAAACATCACACCAGCAGATTGACTGATGTATAGTACACTGGGAAAAATACAATTTCAAAGATAAGATAAAAAAAAACGATCAATACAAGAAGTTCTTAGCTTGTGGAACAAATGCAAATTTGCTTCTTCAGATTTCTTATTCTTTCTTAAGACATCTTAAACAAAATACAAACACTTGAAAACTTGTTTCATCTGAGATATGACTCCAAACAAGATGTTTTCAAGACTCTTACTTCTTCACCTAACAAGATGCAGTGTCTAAAACAAGTCCTTATATCTCACTGAAATGTTGGGATTGTGTCTTATTTTAAGAACATTTTACTAGAGATTTGACATGTACTCTTGGTAAGATTTAGATTTTTTGAAGTGTAGGTATTTATTGATTGTTGATGGATTCTGTTTCAGGGTTCCCCAGGGCCACCAGGTAGACCAGGTGCTCCTGGACCAAGAGGAGAGAGGGTGAGAGAGTGTGTCGCTGTCTGCTTCTTTGACTGCCTGACTGTCTCTCTTTCTCTGATTTTGATCTATTTTAGCCTCTATTTTGTCTTCAACTAAGCGTCTCCCTAACTCTCTCCCCATCTCCTTCATCCATAGGGAGAGTCTGGTATTGGCCTACCAGGGGCGGTGGGAGCGAAGGTGAGATTTGGGATCAATCCAGAGCCGCATTTCGGCTATGATGGTCTCACTCACAATTGAGCAGCCACGTTCACTGTTCACTCTATAGCAGATCTAGTCAGTGTGTTTCTATATGTGTGTGTGTGAATATTCGATTGAGCAGATCTAAGGAATAATCAAATCAAAATTGTATGTGTACAAGTAATACTTTTTACATTCTCTTGTCACAAAAGGCTTAACCGTTGCTTACAGATAAACCCTGATATGCAACCGAAACACAATTCAGAGACAGAATTTTTAGAGCAGGTCTTGGGAACAGGTCTGTATTGAGCAGATCTGATGAATGTGTTTATATAGAGCAGATCTGGGGACAGTCTTTCTTCAGCAGGCAAATCTAGTATGTGTTGCTTCTGCCGCTCATATGTTACACTGTGTCCCTGATGCTGATTTTGTTCTAGCAAAGCTCCTACTCTACCAGCGACTTTTTCTCCGGTTTGGTGTCTTACTTTAGCCCCTCCTCATCCTCCGGTGATGGGTACCAGGTACTGGTTCTGCTGGGCTCTTCTCTTCACCCCTGCTGGGTCCCTCTCATGGCTGCTCTGCATGTTGACCTGATACCCTGTCGGGCTGTTTGTCTGGCTGTGAATCTGGCTGGGTGTCTGACTGTATTTCTAACTGTGTTTCTGACCTCTGCATCTGAGTGTTGTCTGTGTCTGTGGGTCTGAATGTGCTTCAGGATGCGTTTGGATTCACAATGACTTCTCAGAGCCAGTTGGTTTAAACGGTGGAATGACACAGAATATATTCATCAATGTGGATGCATAGATGCATACAAATTCTCACTCTCTCTCTACTACCCAAGTGTCTCTGACCTCCTGTGTCTGGACCTCTAGGGTTCTCAGGGCAGTTCTGGTGTGGAAGGTACCCCAGGGGTGGGGGGCCGAGCTGGGCTACCTGGACCTATGGGGCCTGTTGGACCTCCAGGGCCCCCGGGACCCCCTGGACCACCTTACCGTGTGGGCACTGTAAGGATTATCATTAATCTACATGGATGGATGGATGGATGGATGAAGGGGTGGATAGATGGATGGATATATTGGCAAATGAATAATGCTGTCTCCAGGTCATATATTGACCAGGAGTCAATGTCAACGTGTATTCATTTTCTTTTTGCAGCACAACATGGAAGGTTCCAGTGTGGTCAGTGGTGCTCAAGGAGTGATCGGAATACCAGGACCCCAGGTATCTGTCTAGTGTCACACATACAGCACACACACACACACACGCACACACACTCAGTCATTAAACAACTGCTGTGTTTCAGGGTCCGCCTGGTGTTGCTGGTCTGCCGGTAGGAACCCATTAAACCCATTGAACCCATCAAACGTGCTGTATGACAACATTCGCAATTACCTAGAGACTGTTACTGATCCTATCTCCTCCCCTTCTTCATCCTCAGGGAAGACCTGGATTCCCAGGGATTTCAGGGGAGAAGGGAAGTGAAGGACCGAGAGGCCGGGATGGGACTCCTGGATTAGATGGATTCCCAGGAAAATGGGTAGGAGTAATCTAGCTTTCCTAGTCCCACTGCCAGAGATTATCATGGGAGGCTGTGTTTTTCATGAACTCTCATCGCTTCCAACAGGGCGAAAAGGGAGAAAGAGGAGTGAAAGGGGATGTGGTAAGTTCATATTTGCTGAGCATCAATTGTATAAACATAAAACTTATTTTTTACAGATTAAGACTAATTCAAGACATGATCTTATTGTCAATAGACAATTCTTGATTGTCCACTTGGACAAATGGGGCTATTTTTGGGGATAGATTCTCTCTTCAGAGATACTGTGAGAGGGCTGTTGTAGAATGAGGGATGTGCTGTCTCTGCCCTGCTCTGTGCGTTTGGTGTTGTAGGGTTTGCCTGGACGGGCGGGAGGACCTCCCGGGCCCCCTGGCTCCCCTGGCCCCCCAGGAGAGATCATCTACAGAACCTCAGACAATGTGAGTATAGCTACGCATGCACAGATATATACACACACACACACCTAATCACCTGTGTTTTGGTCTCTCTGAAGTACGATGGAGTATATTCCAGTGGAGGACAGCAGGTAAGAAACCATTCAGCACTCATTCATGCTTTTGTATTGTTTTCGTCACTGTGGTGCTCAATGATGATAAATGACAATGCATTGTGACACCTTTTATCTCTGTCAGGCTGGAGTTGGTGTCCCTGGTAGAGCAGGTTTCCCAGTAAGTATTAGCACATTTGAACCAACCAATCCCAAACGTTGTGTACTGTGTATTATCAGCTGTTGCAATGCTTGATATACACACATATTGTCGCTCTCTCTCCCCCCTTCTCTCCCCTATCTCTCTCAGTCTCTCTCTCTCTGACTCATATACACACCCTTCACTTCTCCCCATCACAGAGAGTTTGATAATAACTCAAATACCTTTCATGTTACGATTGATAACATGTCTGTGTTTTTCAACAGGGGCCCGCGGGACCCAAGGGAGACAGAGGGGAGCCGGGACAGCCTGGCTATGATTCTAAGGTACAGCAGGGGCTGGATTTGACCATAATCGGAATATAATCGTAAAACCTAGCCTTGTCAGATTTAGTCTAGTTTAATTAGCCCATCCTAGGTTGGCTTAGTTTATTTTATTTTGTCTTCATTCGGTTTATGTTGGCACATGATATATCTTATCTTATCTTAGCCTAGCCTCCGCAGCCTAGTATATCCTCAGCTAGCCTGGCCTAGCCTCTGACATGGTTTCTACTGCACCTCCCCAGGGCCAGAAGGGGGAGCCTGGTGTAATCCAGGACAGTAATGGAATACCCCGCTATCTCGGGGGAACCGCAGGAGAACGGGTGAGAACCACACCACCTGTTTTCTGTAAGGCGAAGACAAATTATTGTACTGTATTACTTTATTTTGTGTGTGTGTGTGTGTGTAGGGAGAGAGTGGCCCCTCTGGACCTGTAGGACCTCCTGTAAGTACTGAGGTGTTATCTTCACATGTTGTGTTCATTTCTTCTACAAGCACACTACACTCTCAAACAATCTCTGAAGCAGCACTATTGAATGTTCAGCCAGTGTCCTTTATCTACCAAAACTCTTCTCTGTGGGATTGGCCAAGCAGGATGTAGGTATTGTGATAGTTCTCACTAGGCGTCTTGGTTGTGTTCCTGTAGGGTTTGCCTGGTACTAATGGACTAAAGGGAGAGATAGGAATTCCTGGTCGACCAGTGAGTAAACTACACTTCCTACATAGAGACCATTTATTTAATACCTATCAATAATGTATTATAAAAATATTGTGTCAAGTTTCCATTTAAATAATTACTTGAATTGATATCAACTGTACCATTGGAACCATTTGGGTTGGAAGTTGGAATTATTGACATCAATTCTGTACATTTCAAAACACAGTCTTCTGATGACAGTTGTTACAGTACATGTTCATACATTATGTCTTCCTTCGTGTTAGTCATCATACAGGCTACTGGTGTGGTTGTATCTTGTCGATAGTTTTATGTAATTCTGTGTGGGTTGTAGGGTCGTCCGGGACTCAATGGTGACAGGGGAGAGAAAGGCGACTCAGGTTCTGGTACAGGATACGGTTACCCAGTAAGTATGGCCACTTCGATTGGTAAGTTCATGTGGTAAAGTTGCTGTGATTGGACGGTTGCCACAGGTCTTAAACACTCAGCAGGAAGTACACCTCATTGTCAGAGATTGATCAAAGATGAGCCCAGGGAAATCTAAATGCCTTGCATTATGACTGAACGTATCTGAAAAGGAGGTCTTGATGCAGGGCTGAGAATGAATTTAAAATGTGTGTACACTTGAAGTACAACTCCACCCACTACTCTTCAAGTATAAATGAGACATTATAATTCCGATACTAATGTGTTTGTGTTTGTCTCCTAGGGTCTTCCTGGCCCCCCAGGTCCCCCTGGCCCCCCTGGCCCTGCTGTGTCTGCGGAGGGGGTCAGTAATACCAAACAACATCTGCTCTGCTGCTATCTTCACAACTCTGAGAGCGTCTGCTAAATGACTAAATGTAACTCTGACAGCAGGGATGCAATGAGAGATACATTCAACCATTGTTTTAATCTTTGTACTGTATCTCATGGTGGTTTACTCCAAAATTTGAAAAACGAATGTCCGAGACAGTGGAAACACTATCCCCTCATGGGAAAATTCAGCAAAATCACACAAAAACAACCAACAACCATTGTATACAATGTTGCCTTCTCCCAAGCAGTTTTTGGAAATAATACAATTTGAACCTGCCTGCTAGAAAAAAGATTAAATGCACTGCAACAGTGACATGTGCAAGTTAATATACATATGTTCATTGACATCATTTTTTTCCTTGCATTTTCTTCTTTTTCCAGAGGTATGGTGATATTTCACAGTATTATCCGGGTGAGTCTGCTGCTCATGGCCAGTGTGTGACAGACCTACAGTACTACTGTATACTAACACAAACACACAATGTGTAAGATTCATAGGCCTAGTAGATAAAGTTGTAAAAGGTCTGGACCACGGTATTGATAGGCTCAGTAATGATAAATGTTGTCTCTAAAATGTAACGTAAAAGTTAAACTAGAACTAGTACTGTACATAGGGTGTGTGTACTGCAGATAAATGGCGAGTGCTTATATAGTGATCTGGTCACTCTTTTTCACCAGTCTCTAAAGGAGACAAAGGAGACAGAGGACTTCCAGGAATACCTGGGACACCAGGTAAACACACACACACACACACACTAAGTGGTGTGGAGAGTACCACAAGTATATTGTTCCATATTGCAGTTTGTCAATATGATATCTCCATCCCAGGGCTTACCTCCAACTTTGACATCTACACCTTCAAGGTAAGCATCAGCCACAGTACCTTGGCCTCCTCATAACTTCTTTTTGTATTCAGAATTCAAGCATTTAAGTACGCCCATGTGCACAGTTACAAAATACATAAAAAGAAGAATAACAATATACACATAGGAGATACTCAATAGCAGCTATGATTATCAAAATGAATGAAGTTAATGACTGCTCTTGAAAATATAACACATAATAAATGAACAAATGTATAAATACTGTTTTATAAAAGCTGAGTATTTGAGCTACAAGATTTGATTGCGGCTTTATAAGCAGAGGCGATACAGGAAGTCTGTCACAGCCATGTCTTGTCCATTTTTACGACAACAACCTATTGCGGAAGGTGAAAGGATAATTAGCTGAATTTAACGTGAACCCGAATTAATCGAGCATTGCGTGATAGGCAAGATCCTTTAGCACAGCGCGACAGAGGTTTTCTCGCGACGGTGTCATTTACATCATTAATTTGTTGGAACCACATTAAATTACATGACATTAAAGAGGCTAAACAAAATAATTATGAAAATATGAAAATACAAAAACATATAGACCTATCCTACTATAATAAGCGATCAAACATCTTTCGTGGTCATTTAATTTGTTTGCTACTTTTTGCCAGCCCTCTCTCCTGGATTTTGCAGACTTTGAGGTGTTCCCTGGCGTTCTGATTAAATCTTCAAATTCGGAGAAACCTTAGACTCTAAACCTTAGAGCAAGCTCTTGCTCTGTTTGGCTCTGTTGCGGAAAAAAACGAGGCGCTCTTTTTGGCTATGGTGAGCAGCCAATAGCAGCGTTGCTGATCAAGGTTTCTACAATCGATACATACCCTCTTTTAAACAAACGCACGAACGCGCAATTATCCCAGACAACTCAGTCCAGCTATACCAATCATAAACAACAGGGGTGTTCGAAGAACCTAATTAGTCAGCTCATGATGAGCAAGATGATGTCATCTTGGATGTGTCATTTGATCTCGGATGTAATAAGCGACGTACGAAGAACGGACCCCAGATGGCTGAGTGTTATGTGTTCTATGTCACCAGAACGAAATGAAGGGGGAGACAGGCATGAAGGGGGAGAAGGGGGAGACAGGCGGGGGAGGGGGCTACTATGACCCTCGCTATGGCTACAGTGGAGGACAGGGATCTCCAGGACCACCGGTAAACCAGAACAACAATTATTTATGCATTTGTCTTTTGTATTCAGTTGGTTGAAAACATAATATCAGGAGCTGCTGAGCCAATCGTGTTCTTATGACTGATGGTCTGTCCTCAGGGCCCCATGGGGGAGTCAGTCATCGGGCCTCCAGGCCCCCAGGGCCCTCCAGGTGTCCCAGGGAGAGGCTATGAAGGGCAGCCTGGGATCCCTGGACTACCTGGACCCCCAGGTCCTCCAGGATCAGCTCTGCCTGGGGCCTACAGACCCTTACAGAGTGAGCTGTGATCACAAGCACACACACAGACACACATTGGAAAGTTACACACAAACATTGCACACTGTATGCGCACACACATTTAAATAACGCCTGCACACAGACATTGATCTGGCACACACAGGTGAACAATCGTTACACAAACACACACAAGCGTATACACACAAACACTTATCTGTCTAATGCGGTGACTACTCCTCTTTCCTATTCCAGCCATTAGTATCCCAGGTCCCCCAGGGCCTCCTGGCCCACCTGGGAACCCTGGCTCCACTAATGGGGTGAGTTAGTTACAACTCTGTCGGATGGATGGATAGATGGATGGATAAACAGATGTTTCCATGCATGGGTGGATGTATGGGAGGAATTATCTTGTATCTGTCTCCTAGGTGACAGTGCTGCGTTCGTATGACACCATGGCAGCCACGGCCAGAAGGCAGGCGGAAGGGACCCTGGTATACGTTCTGGACCAGACCGATCTCTACCTCAGGGTCAGGGACGGTGTCAGGCAAATACAGGTACGCACACACACACACACACACAAACTGTAAGTCACATGCCATAAAACCCACACATACACTCACACTTAAACACACATCAAACTAAAGGTAGTGTACATGCAGGTGCCAAATACTGCATATACAATTCATTTTATATTAATGCATATATATATATATTACATGCAATGGTGTTTTTGCTTCTCTGTTGCAGCTTGGAGGCTACATCCCTCTGCCCCCTGATCAGGTGAGCCCTTTAAATAGCACCACCACATTACACACAACATTCATATGCCATACCACCACATTAAAAACAACATTCATACTATATACCACCACATATACAATTTTACCATACACCATCACATTACACACAACATTCATCATCATAAACAATCTTGGTTTCCAGGGTAACGAGGTAGCTGCTGTGGAGCCCCCCCCTGTGGTCCACTACGCCCCAGACCAGCCCCCACACTCTGGGACACACCCCTCCTACGGTGAACGGGCCACTGAGGGACCCCTCAGACAGGGAGAGGGCCAGTTCCCGGTGCTACCCGACCCACGGTACCACAACCCAGAAAACCCAGAGACAGGATACCCATCCCAACCAGACCCAAGGCACCCCTCCCATGCAGACCCCAGGTACCCCTCCCCCACTGACCCACGCTATCCTAGCTACTCGGACCGGTACCATACGGACAGCAGGCAGCCAGCCCAACCTGCTCAGCCCGAATCCCCCCACTACCCTCCACGCTACCCAGTGACACCCCCAAAGAGACGCCCCGAGCCCCAGACCCCCATCCACGACCACACCGCTGGGCAGGCAGTGAGTAGACGACAGACACCTCAAGCCTCAGCTGCTCAATCACAGGCCATTTTGTGGAAGCCATTTTGTTCTAACAGTATAATTTTTTTCCCACCCCCTACAGCTTCATCTTATTGCCCTAAATGCCCCCCAAACGGGTACCATGAGGGGCATTCGTGGGGCAGACTTCCTGTGCTTCAACCAGGCACGGGCAATAGGCATGAAAGGAACGTTCCGGGCTTTCCTGTCATCCAGATTGCAGGACATACACAGCATTGTCCGTGTGTCGGACCGCGACCGCATACCCATTGTGAACCTCAAGGTACAGGCGTCCAAACCGAAGTATCTGTAATAAAACACTGTTTAGGTTTGTTACAGTTGATTTTGGTGGGTGCCTTATTGTTAACGGTATATCAAATATATACATACGGCACATAGTAGGTTTCAGTCTAAACCAGCGTTGCTCTCCTTGTGGTCTCAGGACGAGGTGCTGTTTGACAGCTGGGAGGCCATCTTCAGTGATGTGGGAGTGAAAGACAATGTGCCCATCTACTCCTTCGATGGCAGGGACATCCTCAAGGACAACGCCTGGTAAGAGACCCACACTCGATGGTCTAAATACCAAATCTGAGGAGTTCTCCTTAGAACCCTGACTGTCCTTGAATGGCTGAAAACCGGAACAAGTATATATCAGCTTATGTGTAGTTGTTTTTAGTTTGTTAATCATTTTCAGGTAATCATTTTAAGTGTGTGTAACGATCCCAGGCAGAGCAGAGACTCAAATGCAGAGACAGACACAGGAGACGGGGCGAGAGTAGGTGAAGTCTTTACTAGTACCAGGCATCATACACGAGAAGGCAGTGGGACACCAGGCCAAACAAATCCAGACATGGAATGTCAACAATCCCCCCCCCCAAAAAAGCAAAGTCAAAAAGCGTATGATTAAACACTAGAAGAATTGCTGGAAACAATACTCACTCGGAGAACAAAGAGAATCTGACGAGTAAGAAGCACAGAGAGTATCTGTGAGTCGGGATATCAGAGACAAAGACCAGGGGCCAAATGTTTCATGCGCGTACGCATGAAAATGGATGCAGAAACATGTGTACAGGTGTTTCTACACAGAGTTTCCGATTTAGGGAAAGGAACGTTTGGCGTGAGATGAATTCACACAGAGTTTGATACATTTAACCCCAGGAGCAGGTAATTGGGCGCAGGAGAAGCATAAGGGCAGGAACTGAAACAACAGGAGGGGTTAGAATATCAAAGTAAAGCAGGAAATATAATGCACGCACTAACAAGACGCTTGCTCTTACGTTATAGTTCTGATAGATAGCATACTATCATTTGTTGACGTTTTATTTTTACGACATTTCTTTCGCTAATGTGACAGTGTTAACAAAACAGCCCGATCGTCATCTCCTTCTCCGCTAGGCCTGAGAAGATGCTGTGGCACGGCTCGACCAGCGGGGGTCGCCACCAGGTGGACAACTACTGCGAGGCGTGGCGCGTGGGCGAGCAGGCTCTGACGGGTATGGCCTCCTCGCTGTGGGACGGCGGCCATCTTCTCCAGCAGAGCCCCAGCAGCTGCGCCAGCTCCTACGCCGTGCTCTGCATTGAGAATAGCTACACCGGGCCCTCCAAGAGATAGGCCTGGAACACGCACTCCACCACACACACACACACACGCGCACACTCACAGCGAGCAAGGAAATATATACACACACACAAAGAGAGGCAGGTGTGCATACACACACCGCCACACACGCAGAGGCAGGTGTACATATTGTACGTGCACTGACAATCTCACATACAAACCCCGCAAACATTTCCATTTCTCTGTCTGCTCATTAGAAATAGTTACTCCATTGACATGTCAAGGGCTAAAATACATGTACACACACATTAACACTCAGTATATGGTGCTTTGTAAATAGAGCAATAGTTTCTTACAGTATTCACCTCCACTTCCATGTACTGTACTGTACACTTACTCACATTCATCCTCCAGCTGTAGCTGTTTTAGCCACAGACTAGGTTACCAGTGAATCAGTGACCAGGATCCAACCCAGGACCCAGTAAGTGCCCAACACTGAGTTGATGAGGTGAAATATATGACATTCTGTCCCCCAGCTGGCCAAACTGGGTCACCTCTTGCTTGGTCGCTCTGGGTCTGGATAAGAAAGAATCAGATGGGGATTGACCTCCTAACCATCTGGATTTGGTCTTGTCCTCTCAGTTGGCTCACTCACTACAGCTGACCAAACAGTCTGAACACAAACACACAGGCATGCAAATACAGACACATAAACACCCATGCAAACTCCTTCAGACAAAGGAGCAAATACACAGAAACGCATACAATCAGACCGACAGACAGATCTAAACCACCAGATGCATTCCATCTTAAATGCCCCAGATGAGTAACATAAGAAAATATATTTGAAATTGAAACTTTATAAAGAGTTGGTTTAAAAGCTTCTCAGTTAATTTTAAGTTAGAAGAGTTTTAAGTTAGATGTTTTATTGAGCAATGTCTCATCAACAAGCCAGTCTGGCCTTTGAAACACAGAACTGACCAATGTCATTCCACAGTCATTTAGGCACATAACTGTATTTCCATTCCAGCCAAGCCAAACATTGCAGTATTGTATATTAACTGTTTCGTTCATTATCCACTGTTGTAATTTTTTTATCATTGTCTTGTAATCTGTACATTTAACCAATTTTAGCACTGTTCTTAACCTTGTCTTATGTATTTTACTATTGTATTTTGCTACTGGACATTCAAGGGAAATGGATATTTCCAATAATGTTGTGATAATAACAATGGAATATTTATTTTTGATTGACACAAAAGTAGTTTTAATCACCATGCTTGAATAGAAACCATGAATAAAGCAGCCTCCATAGAGACATAAGAACACTTTAAATGTCAACCATCATAAAACGCATTCTCAAGAATTAGTATTTTTTGTCTTCATAGTATTGTCCAGTAAAATTGAATTACTTGTAAGAGATACATAATGTTTGTCTTAAATGCTCTGTAGTTAAACCGTATCATACAAAATGGCAGATAAAGCTACAGTGTAAACGTTTGTTTTAATTACTCTCTGTAATGATGTCCAGTTATTTTTTACCACAAGTTCATGAGCTTTTTTGAGGTACAAAAACACACCCCAGAATCAGAATCAGAATGGGTTTTTATTCGCAATTGGGTTTTTAACCTCAGCACATAAGCACAACAACATTTACAAAAACACGTGACTTGCAACGGGGAGTGGGGGGGGGGTAGACAAGCAGCATCTGGACCTGCAGCCATGTAGGCGCTGGACACAGACCCGCCAGGCACCCTGGGGAAACAAGCAGGCGAAGGCGTTGGATGGGGGTGGGGGAGTGGTGATATCTGTAGTAGGTGAAAGTTAATGTGTGAGTAGGTCTGGGTTGGCGCCCGGACATGACATTGGATATGCTCAGACAGACAGTGTGAATAGATTGATGGTTGATGATCCATTCACTGAGAGCTTCATTGTTTGTTCACTGATTCGTTTTTTTCTGTATAAATGTATGAGACAGAATGAACAAATTCTCAAACTTCAATTCAACTGATTTATTTGTGAATCAAAACTATATTTCTGCAATGCACTCAAAGGTATTCAGTGTAAATTGTACAGCAACAAATATTTTCACAGTATCTAAACATGTTAATTCTGCAATGATTTCAATCTGTAAAAATATCTCATACATCAATGTGTTTAAAGAAAAAAAGATCTGTACTTTCATACATAATAGTAACTTTCCATAATAATAGGCCATGGATATTTTAAAATTATTTAAGAAAACATTGAAACCGTGTCCAAAATGTATTTCTACTCCATAACCTAAGTGCATATATTCCTATGGTTAGTAGGGGCTCCATTTGAAATATCATTCACTCAAAAGTTGCAGTTACAGCATGCATTTGACACCAGAGGAAAGTATAGTTTTGGTGTGAGAATGTTGTCAAATCGTCATATCTACTTGAATTCAATTGCTAAAACTATGATATGATATGAACTGATAAAATAGATCAAACAATTTCCTATTAAAATGGTTAATATGGGTCCAGCTAGGCCATTCCTTTGGATCACAGGACTGTGTTCACAAATGCTGAAGCAACCATCTATCCATGCTCCTTCAAAACAATTTCTCTCATGAGAACCCACCAGGAGAACAGTACAAAGAACAATGAATCTGAATTTCACAGCAACATAAGCCATTGTTTTTTGTACTCCAGTAACTTGACTATGAAAAACACTGTTGAAAAAAAAAATACTTAATGTTAGACTGTACTTGTATTCACTATGGAAAATAGGCTTCAACTACTGTTGAAGTACTTGATTAGAAACGTCAGGACCGTTAATGCATTAGGATGAACAGAATGACGGAGTGTAAACTCATTCAACATCTCAGGGAGATTCAGCAGCCCAATCATCAAAGCCTATGTGGCGTCATGCTTTGTCATAAGCAAAACCTATTGATCACATAGCAATCATGAACCTTTAATGAGAAAGCTCATTGTAAGCTATAAACCAACATTCATTGGTTAAACTCTCTCAGTTAAAATGTAGCCCCTGGGGCCATGTAATGTGTGAGCACCTGAGATAGAACCCAGTGAGGGGAAGAGTGAAGGAGCACACAATACTGAAGAGCGACACCGTGATAACACGATGTACAGCATTATCAACATTTAAGTAGCCTGTACAACAGTAGTACAGGTTTAGTACATCATGTTCATTTTTACGATGCAAAAACAGGCAAATATGAATAAAATAAATCTCCCAGGAGAATGAATCCAGACATGTCAGACCAACTTCACTGACTGTTTCAGATTGGTCCCTGTAAACCAGTGATTTGAAAAATTGTCAATTCCAAAAGAACAAAATACTGCATTAATACTTGGATTGCATTAATTTAAAAAAAAATCCCTCACTAGTGAAAGATTAAGCAGTGACATTACATATTTTCCGATCAATTTCATAAGGTTTGCTGTGTGAACACTTGAACAGGTCCAAGGCACTCATGATTACTATACAGACAGATGAGAATTCCTCAACAGTTCATGTAACTCTTTTGTTGGTCTTTTCTTTTACATGGGATTCACTTTCTCAAAACATCCTAAATGACTGCCGACCTCCAGTGTTTTCCACGGTCTTTCATCCTCTGAGGAGAACGTTCTCCCCATCCCCAGGTGTTTATAGGAGCAGGAAATGGATAACAGTATATTGTGAGGACCGTTTCCTGTTGAGATTTTCTCAGACATCCCCATTCTTCCCATTAGAGAGAGGCTCTGCCTCTGATTGGTCCATTACCACAGGGCTGAGTTCAGTGGGTGTGGCCTGGTCTGTGGTCCCTTCCCCTCTTCCTGATTGGCTCCTGTAGTGTCTAAAGATGACCCAGGCAGCGCAGGATAAGTAGATGACGGTCAGAAGAGCGAAATAGCAGAAGTAAAGCAGGAACTGGAATAAACAACATCAATATTAACGACAACAATGCAATGCACATGACAAGCCTATGATCTTACTTGAATGTTTAGTCTACAACTATGCAAATATGTGTCTGAGTGCTTTATCCTGCAATTATAAATGCACATTTGTCCGTATCTTTATGAGTTTGTGTGCATTTCTGTGGTTACCCTGCTCCTACCTGAGAGTGCACTGGTAGGCCCAGGCCGCTCTTGTCTGCCACTATGAGGGTGATGATGGACTTAAGGATGGTGCCCATGAACGTGTTAATGCCGAACACAAGAGCACACAGCTCCTTTGTCATGGACGAGGCGATCTGGAAACTACCCAGAGATGGAAATGGATAGACAGGAGATTGTAAGCAAGTTAAAAGTGTGTTGTACGCGTCCAATTATCAATCCGTTTTGTTTGATACTCCCGAGAAACCGTTTTTTCTCTACCGGACTCTAATCACAGACGTACATGGCGATGGGTACCAGGAACTGGTAGAACCCCCTGAAGAGGGAGTAGGCCACATAGCAGACCCAGATGTTGTCTGTGGTCCCCATGAGAAGCAGCAGGCCAGCCTGGAGCGCCGTGATCACACCAATCACCAGCTCGGACCACACCGTCCAGCGGATCTTCACAAATCCTGCCGCAAACGATGCTATTGCACCTAGATAAGAAGGGGGAGGGGCTGGTAAGCACTGGGAAAAGTGTGGGTTGTGTGGCCAGGATTTGCTCTGCAGCATCACATGATTCCTTGAGAGAAAAAGGTGAGGTATGAACAGCTGTTCCAAGAGGAAGACTGTTGACACCTGAATTGCCAACTCAGTATAGATAAGAGACTGACTTCTTACATAACATTTTCACACACTACTTTTGAAGAGCTTGCTCCAACACTACTCAGATATGTGACTGGAACAATGGCCAGTAAAGCAATCCTATAAAAAAAACTCTTCACTGATACAAACACACATCTAGAGTATAATTAGGGATGCACAGAAATGTCGGCCGAAAATTACATTTTTGCAATTTGCAAAAGAGGTTGAAAATATGCCAGCCCTAAGTGCTCAGATTTCACTCTTGTTTGATCTAGCCATTATCACAGGACCAAAGTCAAGTTAGTTGCAGGTTGGATATTAGACAGATATTCCCTATTAGTTTTCCTTATGTTCGCTAACAGCAACATACCGTCAACAAAGTGACAAGTTATTTTATTAAAATGTTGATAGCTTAATAATCCATTACTCCTAAAACCGGTTCTAACTAACCCAAGAACAATGACATGTTGCACACCCTTTGATTTGTAAGTTTTTCAACTCACATTTTTATATATAACATTTTAATTTACAACAAGGGCCATCATGTCAGCAGTGTGGAAGTACTTTGGAAATACAAAGTTTCTGACAAGGACATCAAATTTGAAACCTGAAGTGTTTGTTCAAGATGAGGGGGAATGGAGCTGATTAAAAAGTATTATATTAATACAATTATACAACAACAAAAACATTTATTAAGTAATTTTTGGTTTTGGCCAAGTGCATCCTGAATTGCATGAATTCTTTAATTAGATTTTCTATTTGTTCATTCATTTGTTCCTTACCCAGGAGTGTGGATGCAGCCTCCACTCCTCCGTTGTACACATTCTTGTTTTCGGTGGCGGGGTAGACCTTGTTCCACAGGATGTGGACATAAAAGATGACCAGGTAGTATCCAGTGGAGTTGAACACCCACCACAGACTCCACAGCCTCAGACTGGGCCTCCGCACCAGGTTTCTCACCTGCAAGAACCACACATTGTCTAGTCAAGGTTCAAATAAGTCTAATATGTATATCAGTGGTTCTCAACCCAGGTCCTCTGGGACCGCCTGCCCTGCATGTTTTAGTGGTTTCCCTGCTCCAACACACCTGATTCAAATGAATGGTCGTTATGAAGCTCAACAGAAGCCTGATAATGACCCATTCATTTAAATCAGGTGTGTTGGAGCAGGAAAACTTCTAAAACATGCAGGGAAGGGTGTCCCTGAGGACCAGGGGTTGAGAACCACTAACGTATACATATACAAAAAAAGCTACATATTTTTTTTCTGTATTTGCCTCTTTCAGCATCTGGATGAACACAGAATCCTTCCATGAAGTGGAATCTCTGCCGTTAGGAGCGGTGGGTCCCTCAGGGGCTGCAGTCCCCGTCTCTCCTGTTCCTCCATCCAGCTTCATCTTAGCCAGCTCTGCCTGGGTGGCCTCAGCCTGCTCTCGCTGGGCCTTGCGGTGGGCTCGGTTGAAGAACATGGACCTCTTTGGCCAGGGGAGGCAGATGGAGAGGACCAGGCCGAAGCTGACGAAGCCCAGAGAGACCTGGCTGAGGGTAGAGTAGGACACCTCCCCGAGGGAGAAGCACATTTGGCCCAGCACAGAGCTGGTGAACACCCCCATTAGCACAGAGGAGCGGGAGAAGCTGGCCACCCGCTGGTACAGCTCCGGGGTGACCAGGGAGAAGATATAAGAGGAGTATGCCACGCGAGCGGCCATTGTGATGCCATAGAAGAACTCCATGAGCTGCATCTCCAGCAGCGAGGAGCCCAGGAGGAGGAGGAGCCAGATGGAGACATGGCTGAGGCTCTGGAGGATCAGTACGGGCTTGTAGCGAAGATAGTCGGTCAGGAGGAACACAGGGACCAGAACCACCATGTACGAGTAGGACAACAGTGGGGTGATCTCATTGGTCACCTGGAGCAGCGTTGAAAGGACAATGGGGAGGGGGGGGGTTAATGAGATGGTGTGCATGGGAGACACAGTCACATGGTGGAATGTGAAAACATGTTGTTGTTAGATGAAAGGGAGACTTGGCAAACTTTCCTGTTGTGGGTCCTAGAGAAAGAGTTTCAACTAATCCCTAACCTCAAGGCTCCAGACTACGACCACATTTTTTGAGTGTTTTGAGAGTATTTGTGAGAGTGCATGATTATGGCATCTGATTTCTGTTGCTCGAAAGTGTTGAGTGGCATTGCAAGTGACCAATCATAAGAGGGCCAGTGCCTCTTTTGGTTCCGTCTGTACTTTGTCTAGTCATATTCACTTGTGAGAGCAGACAACAACAGTAGAGGATAGAGTTAGTCTGTGAGGCTGTCCAAATAGAAATATATATATATATATTTGAACAAGTTACAGTTAATGTGTGCCTGTGGAATAATATTTGCTCACCCTGAACATTATATTGCGCTCTTGACTTTTGACATAAATCTGGCGCCATAGTTAATCCTTACATCTATGCAAAACTAGGGTATGCAAATGAGGCAGCTACGCATCAATTTGCACGGTCATTGATTAATACCATGTTGTACCAAAACAAAGGCATGAACCAAATCCGGTTCTGGTGCAATCAACTGAGAAAGTTGGTTGCACCAGAGCTACCAGTGGAAAAGTTAGTCTGAAGCCCTGGCTTATATTCTGTTAAACAACACTGCAATTTAACGCCCACCCCAGCGTCACATGATTCTGCATATTTCAGGCCGTTAGGGTCATTTGGATCCTGCTGAGTCCAGTAGTCTACACTAACCAATCCGATTAGCCCAACACTGACCCAGTTAGCAGGAATGTGAACTTTGTCCTGCCTCAGGAAGGTAACCTCTGCCCCATTGCAATCAACCAAAAGAGTGTGTTGCAGCAGTACAGTGGAAGAAAATGGAGAATCATACATTTTGGTTGGTGGGGTGTTGATTAAGGTTTGGGGATAGTACGTGTCTTTACAAAGTGTGTGCTGTATGTGTAAAAAAGTGTGTGTGTAATGAAAATGTACTGTCATTCAACAATCCCCTCATACTACCCCCATTTTGCGAATGTCCCAAAGACTGTGGAATTAACTAGATATGGCCATCCCAAAATATTGACCTCAACATTTCTGAAAGTTTACGGTCACCAGAAACATTGAGTATACGACAACGCACAAAACACACACACACACAAGCGTGCCCACTGACCTGCTGCATGGTGAAGTTCTTCTCAGAACTCAGCAGGTAAGGAGTAATGAAGGGCTCTCCAGGCTTCAGCTGCACCATAAAGCCGTAGAAACACAGGAACAACACAGACAACTGTAGTGTGCCAGCCTTTGTGCCAGACTGGGTGGAGAGGGGCTCAGTCACGGGGGAAGCCACATCTGGATGCCCCCTCTCCTGACTTCCAGTGACGGGCTCCTTCAGTTCTTGCTTGGCATCCTCTTCCTCCTGTTCATCGCCCTGAACCTGGTCACCACCAGCTAGAGAATCGTTGTCCACCATTGTGTTTGTGTCTGTGTAGGTGTATATATTGACTTTCGGATCAAGTGGGATTATCTGCTCGTGTGCAACGACCATCTGTATATCTTTTGAACAATGTGAAGAGGAGTCGATATTCCATACATGAGGTGGTAAAATGAGGAGTGAATAGCTGTGACTACGCATGCAGCTAAAAAGTCCTCAAAATCAGAAGACCTCTGGCAATTAGTGAGCCAGCTTGCTCTGCCCTTATCTCTCTGTCCGTGTTTTCCTCATTGTTTCAATCTGGTGTTAAACATTACATGGAAACACGAGTGAGGGTGTTTGACAATGAAATGAATTAAGTTAAAATTCTACATGCAGTCATTCTGCATGTACAGTCCACACAAGAGACAATGACAACGTTTGCTTCATTCTGTGAACTTGACAATGATTGAATGACAGTAGCTGACAGCTGAATCTGCGGTTATTTTGACCCTGAAAAACAAAGTTTGCAAATATCTAGTCAATCCTTTTCTAGCTGTACATCTAAGTTTAAAAAAACACTGCCTACTATATTTTTATGCTGTATAGAGGTAGATAAACCTATCCCAATCCCTGAGAACCCAAATAGTTAATTAGCTAACACACCCTGAGGTTAGATAATACATTATTGGTTGTAAACAACTGTGTTTTGTAACATAAACCTATTGCTCTATGGTCAGGGCTTACTCCTCCTGCGTCTGTTTACGTGTATGGGACACTGGTTTGCTGCCACATTGTAATAAATCAAACACTTTTGAGCAAAGGAACCAGAACCCGTAGCTAGCTAGTTGCTCAAAAGTGTTTTGATTTATTGCAATCCGGCAGCAAACCAGTGACTCTATAGCAAGCCAATATCCACGGTCAATCCTTGACATGCTTTGTGTCTGCCAATGCAGGCAATAGCTACACGTGCAGTTTAGTTTAGTACATGTAGTGCTATATTTTTTATTCAAAGTTACTAGATGTATTACATTTTAGCAAGCCAGCTTAATATGCAGGTCATATCGTAAGTCAAAGCAAAGATGCCAGCTCCGTTAAACTAAATGGATGAATTCATAACGTAGACAATACATTAGTTGCTAATAGCTATGCTAGATATGTTAGTCTATGGCTAGATAGGTAGCCAACTAGCTAGCTAGTTTATTACTTACACAGCACGCTGCAACAAACTACAATGGTTGCAATTCGGTACAGGACATGAAGCCAGCCAGCTGGCTAAAGAGTTGTTTCTATAAATTCTTCCTTACCTTTCATTCTGTACAGAGTACTTCTGACATGTGTGTAGAATAGATTCGTGCAGTAGGCGTGGCCGTCATTTTTCACAGACGATATTTGTGGGAGTTGAAGTTCAAAAGGTAATGTGGAGGAAGGTAACAAGACACCTCTCAGGAAAGTAAAAATATAGTTATATCCCAGACCCGTGTTTCTTAACTGGTGGGTCCCGACCCTAAAGTGAGTCCCGAGCTGGTATGGAGAGGGTCGCGGCGGATGCTTCGGCTCCGTCAAAGTCAAACTTTTCTTTTTATAAGTTACCGAACCTTTTATCTTGAAATGTGCTTAGGCTACATACCGAGCCGCCCGCATTCTAGAACACAAATAATTATTGCACTGTTTTGTGAAATAATTTATAATGGATAGGAAATTAAATATTTTGGGGGCGTGACTTAATTGTCGTGTTGGGTTCTTAAGATATAGAATACATACGCAGCAGGGTAGATTCACATGGCTTAACTTTATTCACTACCGGAACTCTAATATAGATCATACCACATTAATGACCAAATAAAATGTGGGTTCTGAGGTTAGAACAGTTGAGAACTACTGTGATAGACTGACACTTATGGCAAATACGAAAAGTTGGATTCGTTTGTGTTCTGACTAATGACTATGCAAATCAAAGATCGGATTGCTTGTCAGGTTAACCAGTGCGCTTCAATCGTGATATTACTCAACTGAGCTCTCAAGTTTTATCAACCAGTTGTCAACGTTTGGTTAAAGGTCATTGCTCTGCTGTAAAAAAAATGAATTGACATTACAATGAATTACTGGGAATTAACCGTTTTTGAACAAGGGGTGCTGGCTAACTTTAATTAGATTGATATCTCTCACTATTTACAGAACAAATCACAATGCTTGTCTCACGGTAAATTATTTTCCGCGGAGGTATACGGTAACTACTGTGTACCTTACGCACAACTTCACCTCAGGTTTCAGGGTACAGGCCTTGGTACACTAGCCTGGTCCTAACCAGACCCTCGTACATTTCATTTGTACAGAGGGTCTGGGACATAGGTCTGGGATCGCTCCATTGACAAGCGTTAACTTTCTTGAAGGCGGGTACTGTTGAAGTTTAAAACTATTGCATCTGCCCAGAGCCACTCTGATCTGCCATAACCAATCGCTAGCGTTCGCCTTAGCCAACTCCTTCACCACTACTGTAACGGAGCTAGCTGCCATAACTGGAAAATCTAACTTTTCCCGAACCCCGTGGGGAGGAGGGCCACAACATCATGGCCACCAACAAAACTCAGCAAGGATTGTTCTTGCTCCGGCTTTAACTTATGGATATTCGGCAGCGTTGCCACAACCGACCGCATCTTTCTCCGTCGCCATTACTGAACAACAACTCAAACTAGTAATGATGGCCCATCACTGGGTCGTTCGTGTAGGACTGTAGGTGAACGTCGGGAGCTGGCTCGCATATCGAGCCGACTCGATTAATATAGCCTATAAAAATGTAATGATTATTAAATAATGAATTTTAATTGTATTTAAAATAATTTATGATATTTTAATAAAAATATACTTGATATATATCTACTCAAAAAAATACTTGCAGGCCTAAAGTCGCACACGATCATCCTCACATTCTGTTCCTGTCAATCATATACGCGGTGTCAACCAATTATAGGCCTACTGTATGAGGGAGGGCCGAGCCAACTCACACTCAGTTAGACGAGTAGTCGAAACTCGGAGGAGAGCCATAACAAATCGATACATTTTTAAAGACATTGTGGTTAAGATAGAGTATGATTTAATAATTTAATTCAAATTGTTTTCACAACTATCATAGTCAAACTCATAGTTAAACATGTATTTTTTAAAGAGCCGTTCGGGAGCCAAAAGAGCCGGCTCTTTTCAGTGAGCTGAGCCAAACGAGCCGGCTCACGAAAAAGAGCCGGAATGCCCATCACTAAACTAGTGCACGACATTAACGTCATCGTTCTCAGCCACTCCCTCTATTCGCTGATTGGACCTACAATTTTTCTTTTTCTGAAAACCGACTAATACACCAAAATCCCAGACCTAGTACAGAAGCAAAATCAAAATTGAGCAGAAGTACGTAGGAGGGCAGAGCCAGGCTATTGGTACACATCAAAGCTCATGATTTCTGAGTCACTGTATATTTTCGCTGACTTAAATATATGCATGGCAGATAATTCCTCCATTATCTAGGCACAATTTCTAAAAGTTAAAAAGTGTTTTACTGGAAGCTTAGTTGATTCAGCAGCAATTGGTCTAATTCGGATCTGATCCTTCTGACTGCAGCAGGGTTAAATCTATTGTATTGACCAAGATATAAGAGATATATATATATGACGAAGATATAAGATATATATATATATATGTGTGTGTGTGTGTTTTGTAATATGTGTTTAGGTTGGGAAGGACAGCATGCCATAGGCAGTGAGACAGATTCAAAAGGGCTTTAGTCAAGAGAATGACACAAGGAGGCGCTGTTAAGGAGGTCATAACATGGAATTGAATTTTAACACAGGTACCAGTAGAGGGCACTGCTGACATGTTGAACTGAAAACATCCCCTTGTTGACCACTTTATGGCCTACAGCTTGTCTTCCAGTTAATCCAGTAGTGTGTGTAAGAAGGAGTGCTGAGTAATACTCTGTGAGAATACCCACTTCTTTATTCATCTCAGTAATCTCAGCAAATTTTTCCTAAAACTCTTCTTCCCCTCAAGTCACTTCTTCAGTCCCCACCACATCGGGAGCTATCTGATAGGAGTTAAACCCAAAAATCTAAGCACATGGTTTATTTTACTCTTAACAAAAGCAAAATTTAGACTGTCCAGAAGATTGCTATAATCAGATCTTTATTCTGACAGTTTAAGATAATAACACAATTTTTTTCTCTATGAAATGAGTTATTGGTTTGCTGAATTCAGACAAACTGAAATGTGTGGATGAACAAATGAGTCAGATGTCTCTAAACGTATCATGGAAGAGTGTGTAATTTGCTTGTACCTACCCGCGGTTGTGTTCTGTTGGAGGTTTAGGCAGGGACACGCGGAACCTCCTCTAATGTTCCAGAATGTTGGGTAACACAAGGTTCTTTGCTGCCCAAGGGGAGACGAGCGGGGAGGTCTACCGGACCTTTATTTGGTAAGACACACACAAATGTGCATACACACACTTCATCCTCCAGTGGTGTTACACATCAGGTGGAATAATCAACCTGATTTAAACATTTCAGAATTAGGACCTACATGCACAATATATTTATAATCACACAGCACAGGTGGGTTACAGACTCTGCAGGGCTAACCCCAAAAATCTCACACACGCACACACAGGAGCTTACTACAAAGCAGCCACAAACATTCCATCGAAAAGATGTGTTGTGTATGCTAGAGGGGAAACGGATGTTCAAAATATTTTTTGTATTTCTGACGTTTCCTAATGATGAAAGCCAGCCATGCATAGGCTCGTTAAGTAGGCCCACATATGGTGTGTGTGTGTGTGTGGCCTCCCAGCCGTGTGAAGTATCCCCAGGTGCAAATAACATTCATGTAGAGATGGCATGACTTGTGAACAGCAGTATTCTAGCCTGCTTTCAGCCCCATCATACAGTGGTAAAATGATGCCAAAAACAAAACGTGAAACATTGCATTAATGAGTTGGATGTAAATGTCCAGCGTTTGGCTTGACTCTTGACAACTTCCTAGCCACCTCCCCCTCTACCACTGTAACTAGCTTTGTCATCTCTCCCATACTGTCATGTGTATTCCTCTTTCTCCTTCTCCTCCCTCTCTCACTCTGCCTATTCCTTTATGTCTTGATCTCTCTCTCTCTTTTTCTCTCTCTCCTTATCTCTCCTCTTAGCCTCTCCCCCCTTCTCCCCCCAATGTCTCAACCCTCCTCGTCCCACATATTTCTCCTTTTCTTCTCCACCCTCATGTGTCTGGTTTCTTTCGCTCTCTCTCTCTAAGGTCTGATCTCTGACACCCAGGGGAACTTGTGTCCTTTGTCACCACAACTGCTTCTGTCACACTGGCAGCTCTAGCTCACAGGCAGTCATCACCAAGGGCCTTAGCATTGCTCATAAGGGCGTGTATACGTGTGTGTGAGGGATTGTGTGTCTGGTTCCTCTGAAATATTCAACACCCCTCTTAGCCTGGCGTTTTGCAGCCATGTGTGTTCAGTGTGTCCTGCGATGTCTGGTGTTTTACACAATATGAGGAGTAGCCGCTTTCCTGGGGCCTTCTCTTGATGTTTTCAAACAGTGTGTTTGTATTTGTGTGTGTGTGTGTGTGTACAATCCCTCTAACCAAGTGAAGATTTGAGTGATTTACATTTTCTTGAGGATGGTGGTATAGGGGCATGGATGATGTCACCTCTCGTGTGTGTGGGTAGATCTCAGCCTCAGCCTCTGGCATGTTCAACTTCAATACGCATCACACAATCAGTTATGGGAACTAACGGTTCATATAGCAGCCTCAAATAACACCACCACCAACACACACACATTTATGATAATATTCTCTGTGTCCAAGCGACAGCCTGTTAAAAGTGAGTGTGTGAGCTGTGTAAAAGGGCAGGGTTACTGCACTGAGTAGGGTGGCCGAAGGGAGCTTGTAAAAGGAAGATAGAGACACGGAGAGAATGACATGTCCATGAGAGAGAAAATGAGGGACAGAAAGATGAAGAAAAAGTGAGAGATTGCGAAAGACGAGACAAAGGGAGAGACATGAATACATACAGAGAGAGAGAGAGAGAGAGAGAGAGAGAGAGAGAGAGAGAGAGAGAGAGAGAGAGAGAGAGAGAGAGAAAGAGAGAGATACCCTGCAGCTAATGGCTTCATCCTTGTAACAAAGTCCCTTTTCTACATCTTTAATTGAAGAGACAGATATTATAAAGAGACCAGCCTCCTACTCTCGTCTTCACTTTAGCTCTCCTCCTCAGATCCTCTTCCAATCCCAACCCCAACCTTTCCTACCCCCTCTTCTCTCTTCTTCAACCTTATCCCACCCTCATTCCCCTCTCCTCTGTCTTCTTCCTTTCCTCTGTCATCCATATCCCCTCTCGTTTTCCCTTATCCCCCTCTGCTACTCCCTCTACCCACCCATACTTCCAGCTTGTAATCCCGTCCTTACCACAAAGGACAGCTTCACCAACCTGCTCTTTACACAACACATCGGATTGGACGGCAACTGAGAATATGTTTCTAAATCTTCTCATGACTTGGCCTATCACATGGATCTTTAATTGGGATTTGCTGTGTATTACTTTTCGTAGGTACATTTCCCATAAAAAAAATTGGGGATCTGACTGAACAAACAAAAAGGTTGTCCATTCCAGCATTACCGATCCTGACATTCCTGTTGTCCGAAGTCAAGGGCACATTTGTTTCTGTGAGAAGCCAGAGACAGTCAAGAGTCATAGATAACAGACGTTCCATTTCAGACAGCATGGTACATTCATTATTGGTTTTAGCTTGGGGGCAATGTGGAGCCATTACTGGCTGCATTGACCACAGAACAGAAAGGGGTCAAGCCATACTTTCCATTAGCCATAGACAGACAACAAGGAGAGAGAGGGAGAGAGAGAGCATTTGAGAGGAAGCCTTTTAAAGAAGCAGCAGAGAAATAAGAAGGTGCTTTGTGTTGTTCTTCAGTCTAAGGACAATGAAGTTTGGACACTGTACAGTGTGTAGTATGTCCCTCCTCTTCGGGGCTGGGGGTTCTGGAGTTTCAACTGGCCTCCACACATCCAATACCACCAGACCAGGATTTGTTGTTCTTTCAAATCAATGAGATTGTTATTCTAGTCTAACAAAGAGGACATACACACACTCACATCTTCTTTACAAGATCAACAGAACCTACTTAATCATAGGATCACAAAGGCGTACACCCAAATACATGCAAAGACATAGACTCATCTATGGCCTCAGAGGGGTCAGCTCCGCCCCTTTTGGTTACTGTCATGGCGCCAGTCAACAGTCCCCGGGATCGACTGTCCTTTGATGTCTCTGTCCTTCACGGCCTTCTGCCCACATTAGCTCCCCATGCCCTGACACCATGCTGGGCTGGTCAGGGCTGGGCAAGGTATTTGACTGGGCTTGGCTGGGACAGGCTAGGTAATGGTCTGGGCTGGGCTTGGACAAGCTGGGACAGGTTAGGTATGGGCTGAGCTGGGCAGGGTATTGGGCTGTTCTTGGATAGGTATTGTGCTGGGCTGGGCAGGGCTAGGTATTGTGCTGGGATGGGATAGGCTGGGTATTGGGCTGGACTGAACTGGACTGGGCTTGGTATTGATCTGGGCTGAGCTGGGGGAGCTAGTGCTATTTTGTAATACCAGTGTGGGATTTGGAAGACGAACGCCATCATTGTTGTGAATATAAAGCACATCTTCTTTGACGCATTGCTCTGTTTTACCCAACATCCACTTCCTCTTTTATGATTCAATGTGGAGCAAATTTAATGCTCTATTTGTAGCTTTATCCCATGGGCTGTTTTACGGACGGGAGGATGGGGGGGGGTGTGCTACCAGCCTGTGTTTTAGAAGGAGCAAGGGGGTTGGGGCCAAACAAGATGCACATTTTTAGAAACCTTGGGATATAGAATCGTATGGTTTTCTATGTTAAACTGAGATTACAACTACAGTCATGGCACGGAGAAGAGGTTCATCAGGGTTAAATCATGTATTTATTTGTTTCTCTTTTGCCGCCTCACCATCTACTTTGTCTAGGTCAACCCTAATCCAATACATGTACCCCCATCACCCCCTTTCTCTTCCCCCACACACACTGTATGGGGGTCATTGCTGTGGGGGACATGTGTGTACAACAACCCCCTACCCCTGCCCCCGCTCACCCCTTGCACACACACACCACCCAGCATTCTGCTTCTGCCAGGGCCAAAGCCTAACGACGTGGGATTAAACCCTGCACAACTGTCCATCTGACACAGACGCTGGATTTACTCTGGATTGGATAATCTGGACGGAATGCCTCTAAATCTCACTGTAATTCCACACACACACAGATATATGCACACACACACACATGGATTAAAATCCGGGGAACATAGAATCAGGAGGACGGTAGTGGTCTGTGTGTACGTGTGTGTTGGTGTGTGTGTGTCTGTGGTTTCATGTGACCTCTGCATCCCTTCCGTATTCCTTTGGCCGAACTCCCATACCTTCCTTCAGTGCCCAGCGCCTTGGGGGCTATAGTACACTAGAGGGTAGGAAGTATAGTGTGTGGAGGAGAGGGGCCAAGGAGGCTGTCACGGTATTAAGGTTGGTAGTTCTCTCTGTTCATAGTTTCAGATTCAATACTTTGGTTCGCACATCTATGATCATCAATAGATGAACTGACTGTCTGTCTGTCTGTCTGGCAGGCTGGTTGGTTGCCTGGGTAGATGGATGAGGGCCGGCTGACTGGGTGCTCAATTGTCCCACAGGAGTGCCCAAGGGGGACTTGAGCTCTGATGCGTACCCCTCCATCCCCCTCCCCACTACTCCCAGCCCCTCCCCCCAACCCCAATCCCTGATGCAACTGTATCTCATTGGGCACCCTCCCCTTGCCCCCTTGGGTGGTGCATGGGGGGGAGGCGGGGGTGGGGGGTGATATGGGGGCGATAAGGGGACAGTCAGCCCCTTGCATATCTGCACCCTTCCTGTTGGGATGTCACAACCAAATCATATACAGTATAGTTGGTCTAGGACGCCAGGCGTATTCGTTTCCTCGTAGAATTCGGAGAAGTGACGGAATCCACGTGTCGCCCATGTGACCTGGTCTCGCTGTCCAATCAAGTTCCATGATTCAACCTGGGTAGAGCCAAAGACGAAAAATCATTTTCTCTCTGTGCAGTTTTTTTTTATTGTCATCTTTTGCAAAACGTCGAAAGTAGTCGCCATCTGTTTGAAGCAGCGCAAAGGTAAAGCTTGTTTTTTTAAGATGTAAAATTTGTTTTTTTTCAGGGCCATGGTTGGTTACAATGGTGTCATCAACTCAATGAAAATATTCATGGTTAAAAATATACTCAATATATGATCATGTATGTACAGTAGTAGCAAACTATTCAGGATAAAAAAGCTTGTTGAGCCTCTTTTCTCAAACTTGCATGAGAAGCTGACCAATACCGAGTCAGGAAACTGCATCAATAATTCATAATCAAGGACTTTATCTTTACATCGGTGAACGGTATCAAAGTCTAAACCTCGGATGCGTTTCGTTGACATATCAATGATTCATTATCTAATTTGGCGTCGTTATTTAGATCAGGTTTACTTTGCAATCCTATGTACAATGACAATAGGTTCAACTTAATTCATTGTCCCACCAATTTGTGTCTTTGTGTACCCTCCAGTAGTCAAATACAAAGACTGACCCCATGTGCTGTGAAAATATTCCCATATCCCCCTGAGAGTAGACAGTGTGACTCCTGTTTGTACCCCGGTAACTGTTGTCTTCCCCATAGTCCCTGGTGTGGGAGCCTTTGCTGTCATTTCTAGAAACTCTGTTCCAACATACTAGAGTCCCTGATGGTTTTAATTGCTCCGACACCACTCGTTAACCAGTCTGACAAATTACATGTATGAGTATGTTTTTTCTATAGAGAACGACAATGAAGCTCAGCGTTGACCTTGTTCCTTTGTGAGCGCTAACTAAACCTGATGGCCGATGGAGTTGATGTGTCTGGGTTTCACAACGATCGTTATCCCCAATTATCATCAGGACGATATTAGCTCTATCCATCGCCTTGTTAGCCGGAGATGTCATTAGGTGTTAGCTCCAATGTTCTTGGTGAAAGTAGAGCAGGGGGTGCACCTAAAGATGTACGGCCATGACGAGACAGTCAGGTTTAAAAAGCAGCAACATCTAGAATTGATATCAGGAGTTAAAACAAGCAAGGTAGCTGTTTATTTATTATCATGATTACTACTATTGTATTGTGAATCTTTTGTTTTATTAATTCATCCTCTCTGATGGATGGAATACTGTTTAGACGACGATTCACAAGTGCTCAATCAAATATCATGCCATATAGAATGGAAATAGTTGGGTACCAACGATGTAATACTATTACAATCAAACTCTTCCACAATAGTTAACTTTTTATCTTTTGATTTGTACGAGACCTCTTTAGCTTGAATGGTTTCTTTAGTGACATTCCAGCCAGCCTGTCAGGGTGTTTTTTTGTCCGTCCGTCCGTCTGTCGTATCCTGTGACTTCATCATGATCTCATGTTGGTTCGTGGCAAATCTAAAATGGCCGACTTCACGCTCTTCTCTGTCTCATTACAACATGGTGCGCTTGCTGCGCATTGCTCTGCCGCTTCCCTGTTCTCTGCTGAACTCTAGTAGCTATACAGGAGTTTAAGAACCTTGTTTTTTTGTCATCCCTGTTGAGGACAAATGGGAGGGAGGGGGGATTTTGAGGGGGAACCAGAGTTAATTTTAGCTTAGTTTTGCCAGGACTAGTATATTTGCTGCCATCTACTCACTATTACACTATGCAGTGGACAGGCTAGCTCTGGCATTTGTAGGCTAGAGCTTAATGGTGGCGGCTAGGACAGGGAAATTGAAATTACGGGCGGGGATGGACAAACTGAGGCTGGGACTGAGGCTGGGGATATAGGCGGGGGTTGTTACTGGGCGAACAGAGGCTAGGCCTCAGGCTAAATTTAAGGCCGAGGCTATTAGGATGAGAGTCGGGGCTGGAGAGACTGAAGCTTGGGCTGGAGAGACTGGGGCTGACGCTGGGGCTGGGGAGGCTGGTCTCAACGCCCGAGCGGATGATGTGGGGTGACAGCTCTAGTGCATGCTGTCATAGTGGCGTAGAGGAGGGGCATTTGGTTTGGTGTGCTAGACGCCCCCACCCAGGCCTACTCACCAAGCCTTGTGAGTGCCAGACAAGGCCAGAGCTGCTCACATCCCAGCAAACTGGGAGCATACATTTGGGAGACCTCAAAAGGCAACTATTGTATTCAACCCCTGTCTGTTCTTTAATTGTTTATTTGGACCTTTAGAGCCTTTTGAAGTGCTTTTTAATAACTTGAATCTTTCTTAATCAGTGTTCTTAAAGAAGCTGAATGATAGAGAGATACTGAACAAACCTGCAATGCAGTAGGTGGCTCTTCTGTACATTACTCATTATAGAGTTACTAAACACCCCAATTTCAGCCTCAGCCCGCCACTTCATGTTTTCAAAATGTTGTGGGTCCTTGGTTTTCGTTAACATTCATTTTGGGGCTTTATGAAATGCTCAAAGTGATTATCAACATGGCCAATTATCATACATAAATGCTTACTGTAATACGTTGGAGTATAGCTCTCAGGTTTTCATCTGTTACGAATTTCTTAAACATTTTGAACCACTACATGTACCACACAAGTAAAAACAAAAACCAGGATTTTCCACCAAACAATTAAAAAAAAATTACTCTTGCTAATATGGGTGATAATCAGGACCAGGACTAAAGACATTTAGTTTCAAAGTAAAAGCAAACCCTCCTGGCACTAGTGAGAAATTAGGTTGAAATTGCCATTCCGTCTCTTTCAAGGTTTGGTTTATGTACTGACATGTTGGACAAAAATGGTTGGGTTTATCACTATGGGGCGAGGTCTAACCAAGGACACTCACGTATGGGAGGCCTACGATAGTTTGGTGACAATAATGTAGCCAACAGAAGTTGAGTACTCATGGTACAGGTACTTCTGTTGTTTTAGACTTCAGACGGTTTTTCTCAATGATTATAGCTTGGTAAATACTTCTGGCTCTGTCCTCGACCCCCTTCATGTTCAAATCTAATCTCCAAATGTCACCAACAAATTGTGTGTTTGTTTGTGCAACCCACTTGTTGATGACTTCCTTCGCTTTTTAAGCGTCTAAAGGTTCAAATCATTCATCTGAATCTGATCACAGACCACTAGAGCTGACAGACACCGGTGTTGCCACAATAAAAGCAAATACAATTCCCCAAAAGAACAAAGCATTCCAATTGTTTGTCTAAATCAATATTTTAAGGAAGCAGGCACCAATCAGATGTTAGTGATTGCTCCCTCACTCACTGCCTCTCTATTTTTCTCCTTCTGTCTCTGATACTGTGGCTTTGGGCTTAAGCAGTGTACTATGCTTATGGAGGGTTTATGTGAAAATATCATAATGACATATCTGTAGCTCTGAGGATTAGTATGGACAGATGACCAAGGGTTGGCCTAGATTAGTATACTGCTCCTACTTTACCACACAACATTTTCTTCTTTTTTTAACAGATCTCAGGGTTCTCTCTCTCTCTTACTCTCTCACTCTCACTTATTTAGGTTGACAATAATCAGTGTCTGTGATTTGAGAGAGTCATTTGGAAGAAGATATATTATCATCTGGGAGAGAAAGAATATGAAGGGGAAATTGAAGCCAACTTAAGTCTCTCACCTGTCATAATGACAAACCTCAACCACTTAGAGCCTCACAGACCTTCCTGCCATATGTTTTCCCACCACTCTATCATTCTAGACATGGTTAAAGTGAAGAGTTTCCTGTTATGTGCAGTCCAACGCACCTTTATATTTGGAGACGGCTCATTGTGAGACGCACAAAAGGAGAAGCTAAAGATGGAAGGAGAAAGGAGTCGAAGTGGAGCTCCCCAAATAGTGCTCCTCTTTTCTGTTGGCAGATGAGTGGCGAGAGGATGAGGAGGAGAAAGGGCAGGAGGGAAGAGAGGGAGAAAGGAAGAGGCATTCTGCGCGCTGCGGTCCTGTCCATCCGAGCATAAAGCGTGATTAATTCAATAGAGGCTGTAGAGGAGGCCAGCAGCCCTGCCATGACGCCCATGACCCACTTTCACCATCAGATGTCACAAGAAATTCTCTATTATTATTATTATTTTCCATTTCTTTCTTAAATTCTACTATCACACTCAGCTGGCTAATACTTTAACTTCTCTCCTTGATCAACATGTCAGTAACTGTGGGAAAAAACTAGGAAGTAAGTGTAGGGTGTGTGCAAATGTTTGTTGCATGATGAAGATCATGATGATGATGTGAACATTGGTGATCTCAGAACCCCATAATCAGAGTCAATGTATAATGTCAATGTATAATGTTGTGCAATGTATAAGTGGTAGTAGACCACTATAGTCCTCAATGTCCTTGGAGCTCAATCCATTCACCTTGCATTAAATTCAAATATGAACATCAGAATCCCATAGGTGTCTGGATAGTTGGATGGATAGTGTGTTGCTGCAAGTTCTGCACCTTGTTCTGTTTTAGTAACATAGAACCAGTTGGCTTCAGGGAACCCCCAAACCCCCAAACCCCCCCCACACACACACCCCTACCCATCAGTATGATTCAGAGGGCCTTGACCTAATTCTATTGTGCTTCGCAACGGCATAGAGCAGGACAGGATTTCACCATGGAAGTACATATCTCATTTAATGATGACCTCATTCACGTAGGAAAGATGCCGAAAGGGAAGTGTGTATTCTTACCTTGTGTTACCTTACACATGGACACACATGTACACACACGCATACACACTGTTGAAACACAGCCACAAACAACGGACATAGTCACATGCAAACACACACGTATTCACCAAAACAAACACACAGGACAGACTTACCAAAACACACATTCTCTAACACACTTTCAAAATGTTTTATGAAAACAATAAAAATCTAATTTAATTGTTTCCAGTTGATATAAACTCAAATTGTCAACCAAAAAAGACAGTCCTAAATCTTTGCTTCGATTGACAGTATTTTACAGTGAGAGATAAAGCTTCAGACAGCTACTCCATACTCCATATACAAACCTACTGGTCGTGAATTGGTCGTGAATTGCCAATCACAATGTATTTGAGTCATGCGAAATAGAAGATTGTGCCATGAATAAGTTCCAAAATGCCATAAAAAATGTTGTCTACCCAGCAATAGAACTGCCTCTGCCCCCAAAGACAATACATATCTCTATTTTTCAAAATGTCTCCCTCCATCCATCTCTCTTTCACTCTACCTCTTTCTCTCTCTCTCTCTCTCTCTCTCTCTCTCTCTCTCTCTCTCTCTCTCTCTCTCTCTCTCTCTCTCTCTCTCTCCAGTGCGTGTTTGGTTATAGGACCCCAGTCTTACAGGGTTTATTTCTGTCCCTTGGTTCTGCCCAGAACTCCACCACTGGCCCGGCCCGCCTCTTAAACCCAGATTAAGGCTGTTTACGTAATCTGGCCTCCTGTTGGAGATTGGAGAGAGAGACATCTGGCAGCAGAATCCCTCCCTGGCCTGATCTGGGAGACCTCCTGTAGTCTATCTGTGTTGCCACTGCACCAACCAATCACTCCATTAACCAACCACCAAAAAACACAATCGCACAACCACCGCACCACACAACTCCTAGCACTGCCATGTAGCACTTTATCATCCAACTATTCAACCACACAACCATACAATTACGTAAACAATCCCTCCAACATCCAACCATGCCATGTTTCAACATTCAACCTAACTATTTAACTATTGTATCATCTAACCATCCAGACTGTCAGAGCACATGGTCTGATCCTCTGCTCGAAGGATTGTACAACGTCTATCTTTTATCTGTGTTTGGAGTGAAACTGATATTTTTCCCGCAATCCACACCCAATTTCGTTCTCAATCTGTCCCCTATTTTCGTTTCTTTTTTAGATCTCTTTATGAATGTTTTCTGTCCTGTTTATGGGTCCACTCCTGGCTGTGTTGTTAGAGTGCTCCCTTGTGGTCAATGCTAGCACAACAATCTGAGTTGTTACACCACAGAGGTCAGAGAGATCAGAAAGGTGCACAGGCTTCTGAGTGAGCCACGTCCAATCACAGACATCCTTAATTAGTCCCTATAATCAGACAGACTGGCACACTCATATGACATGTCACATGACATATATGTACACTACCGTTCAAAAGTTTGGGGTCACTTAGAAATGTCCTTATTTTTCAAAGAAAAGCTCTTTTTTTTTCAATGAAGATAACATTAAATTAATCTGAAAAACACTATACATTGTTAATGTGGTAAATGACTATTCTAGGTGGAAACGTCAGTTTTTTAATGAAATATCTACATAGGTGTATAGAGGCCCATTTCAAGCAACTCTCACTACAGTGTTCAAATGGTACATTGTGTTTGCTAATTACCTTAGAAGACTAATGGATGATTAGAAGAATTAGAATTAAAATGCCAAAGGTCTCCAATGCTGTAATTGCTGCAAATGGAGCATTCTTTGATGCAAAGTTTGAAGAACAAAATTAATATTTCAAATAAAAATAATTATTTCTAACCTTGTAAATGTCTTGACTATATTTTCTATTCATTTTGCAACTTATTTGATAAATAAAAGTGTGAGTTTTCATGGAAAACTGTCTGAATTGTCTGGGTGACCCCAAACTTTTGAACGGTAGTGTACATAATTTGTTGATAACATTTAGTCATTTAGCAGACGCTCTTATCCAGAGCGACTTACAGTAAGTACAGGGACATTCCCCCGAGGCAAGTAGGGTGAAGTGCCTTGCCCAAGGACACAACGTCAGTTGGCATGACCGGGAATCGAACTGGCAACCTTCGGATTACTAGCCCGATTCCCTCACCGCTCAGCCATCTGACTCCCTTTTTCGCCAATTTGTAACTCCTTTATTTTTGAAGTGTTTTTACCATACAGCTTACATTCAGCCCTGTGCTGTGTTATCAAAAACACAGAATGCAGAGAAGATGGAGACCAAAGGAACTTTGTTTACATCTTGCAGGTGACTGGTTGGCTGGCTGCTCCATCACACTTTCATTGGCCCTGGGACGCTCCTCTTTCACACAACCAAACCCCTTCCTTCACTTCTAATCCCGACATGGAACCCACCAAAGTCCAGTCAGAAGGCGGCTTGAACGTCACCCTCACCATCAGGCTTCTGATGCACGGCAAGGTAGGCTGCATTCCACCGCTGAGAACAACAAGCCACAAGTGGTCAAAGTCCAATACGAAGGACATCAAAGCTACCCGTCTTGTTCAAACACTAGCGTCAGGATGTTCATACTGACTCAGGTCTTTTTTATCTCTCCAGGAGGTGGGCAGCATTATTGGCAAGGTAAGAACTATAATAATTGAGCGCATATGTTTTGTACCCAGTGAGATGAAACAAGTTCCATGCAAGGAGCCAACTGTGAGGAAAATCAAACTCTGATAAATCTACAGTCAACTCCAGAATTATTGGCACCCCTTGGCAAAGATGAGTAAAAAGTTTTATAAAGAGGTCACCTTTTGTAATTCTACTTCATGTCACATTGGACAAAAGAGAACAATCTCTTTATGAATGTTTTCTGTCCTGTTTATGGGTCCACTCCTGGCTGTGTTGTTAGAGTGCTCCCTTGTGGTCAATGCTAGCACGACAATCTGAGTTGTTACACCATCGAGGTCAGAGAGGGCCAACTTTCAATTTAAGTATTTATTTTGAGAAAATAAATCTGGTATTAAGAAATAAATATTTTTATAGTAACCATGTGTGCCAGAATTATTGGCGGTGGAATGAGCTGAAGGGGAGAGTGCACAAGAGAGGACCTAAGACCCTGGATGATCTGGAGAGATTCTGGAAAGAGGAATGCTCTCAGATTCCGTGCTCTGTATTCTCCAACCTTAATAGATGTTGAAGAGAAGACTGGGTGCAGTTTTATTGGCAAAGGGAGCTTGTACAAAGCATTCAATGTAGGGGTGCCAATAATTGTGGCACACATTATTTCACAAAAAAACAATTTGTTGATGACAGATTTCTCAAATCTGATTTTCTTTCCTTTACTTCAATTGAAGGTCGGATTGCTCTAACATGAAAATATAAAAATGAGTTACAAAAAGGTGACTTTTTTATAACACTTTTTACTCATCTTTGCCAAGGGTCGCCAATAGTTCTGGAGTTGACTGTATCTGTTCTTTCTGTAGGTCTGGTTAGGTATCTGATAGCTCTGTCTGTTTTTTCCTTTCAGAAAGGAGAGACGGTGAAGAAGATGCGTGAGGAGGTAAGTGCAGAATAAATGGATGAATGAATGGATGAATGAGCAAATGAATCAAAAGTTAATGAATGGATGAATTAATTAATTAATTAAATAATGTATCTCAAATGAATAAAGAAAAGAAAATGGTGAAGCGGTTGTGGGGCAAAGTTCAAAAAGATGCATATTGCATATATGCATATTCAGTAAAAACACAGACAATGTATTTACGTGTGTGTGTGTGTATGTGTGTGTTGGTCCTCCAGAGTGGCGCCCGTATCAACATTTCTGAGGGTAACTGTCCAGAGAGGATAGTCACTATCACCGGACCCACAGACGCCATCTTCAAGGCCTTCGCCATGATAGCCTACAAGTTTGAAGAGGTAATACATACACACACAATACACATTTGCAGACATGGGGTCTACACACAACTTGTCATACCAAACACTGACTTTGTCCTTCCTTCCTTCCATTCATCCTTCATGTACTCCTCCCAGGATATCATAAACTCCATGAGCAACAGCCCAGCCACCAGCAAGCCCCCGGTCACCCTGCGTCTGGTTGTGCCGGCCAGCCAGTGTGGCTCTCTCATAGGCAAGGGGGGCTCCAAAATCAAAGAGATGCGGGAGGTAAGCAATGATGGCTACTAATGTATTTAATAAGGGTTTAATGAGAACGATCAACAGTAAACAGATGTGAGAGGGGAATGGTGGGGGGGGGGGTGATGACAGAAGTATATTGCTGCCTGACTAGAAGGGTTTGAGGACTAACGACAGCATACTGCCCCCCGCTCCACCCCTTTCCCCCTTAATCCCACCCCAGTCCACCGGCTCCCAGGTGCAGGTGGCAGGGGACATGCTGCCCAACTCCACAGAACGAGCAGTCACCATCTCTGGTGCCCCGGAGGCCATCATCCAGTGTGTGAAGCAGATCTGTGTGGTGATGCTGGAGGTAAAGTCTTGTGGGATGATCCAGGACTCAAATCAAGGCTACCCACTCTTAGAAATAGTATTCACGGCTGATCATTAACTGTAGGATTCATTGTAGGATTAATGATCAATAATCAACGCTGTCAGATTTAGTCAGGTTGATCTACATTTTCAATGCACCTCTTGTGGACCAGAAAGTGATGTCACAACATGGTGTCTATAAAGAACATGCATGTGTGATGTCACTGACTGCCTTCTCCCTAAGCACTATCCCTTAGTCTGTACCTTACTTGCATCTCTCTTTCATACACACACACACACAATTACTATCTTCACTCACAGTGTCTTTTTCTCAGAATATTTCTCTCTCACTCATTTCTTCGCTCCCAACTATTTTCATATAGTCTCTCTTTTCTCTCTCCGACACACTTCCCTCTTCTCTAACACCCTCTCTCCCCTCTTTCCCCTCTCCCCAGTCCCCACCTAAAGGTGCCACTATCCCCTACCGTCCCAAGCCTGCCTCCACCCCGGTCCTCTTTTCAGGTGGCCAGGTAAGAGCGGACCCCCTGGGGGCCTCGGGAGCCAACCTCAGCCTCTTACTGCAGCACCAGCCACTGCCTGTTAGTGTCTCCAGGTTCTACTCACCCTCCTCAACACCACCTTGTCACAACCTCAACACTACCTTGTCACAACCTTGTCACAACCTCACCACAACCTTGCCTCACTGCCTCACACCCACTAGCATGGCCACGTTCACTGTGTTCCTATTATGACCCACCCAAGCACACAAATAATATGAATGTATTTTGATTACCTCAGTACATTTCCACACAATTCTGAGAAAACGAAATGGTTCTTACACCATTGGAAATATTGGGTGAAATACAGTCAGTTTGAATCAGTTACATGGAAATTTGTCACATAATCAAAATACGTTCATCTGAAGACCCCCTCAATAATAGGTCCACGGATTAATCTTTTGTCTGAGTGCAAGCACCAGCACCCTGTGCTCTCCCTGTGTCAGGTCATCTGATCTGGGATCAGTTTAGATCATCATGAGTAGAGCTAGTTGCCTAGTTCTCAATTAACTCATGTGAGAATCTGCAAAAAAAAAATCCAATCTAGTCACAGTTGATCTCATTCTCTAACCCATGACATGGGTCTCCTGATCTCCATTCAGAAAACATATTCCTGCATGTGCTTTGCTTCATATCGCTGTCATATTGTTTTACATTGTATGTTTGACTATATATATATATTATGTATACTTTAGTTGGCTATGTAATCAATGTAAAAGGGTAATTTATTGAGAATATAAAACTGAAAGCACTTACAGGATGTTGTAAGATAGCTGGCTCGGTGTATGACGTTCATAATGAAGCTACTCCACTCCATCTAGTGGTAGTACTGGGGAACTACAGTCCACAGATGGTAAGTGTTCTCTCCTCTTCCTCCTCCAGGCCTACACCATCCAGGGACAGTATGCCATCCCGCATCCAGATGTGAGTTTCTAAAACACACTGCAGCCTTTCCTCACTTTCTCACTTTCTCTCTCTCTCTCTTTCTTTTTATGACTCTCTCACTTTCTCTACTCTCCATCTTATTCCAGTCCCCACAATCTATTCCTCTCTCTGCTTCCACTCCTCGTATTAATATTAACCGATAATATTAATACAACTTCTCTAAAGGGTAATTTCTGTTTCTTTCAACTCTGAAATTACTCTCTTCCTCTGGATTCTGTCAGGAGCCCAACTCCATAAGGCTTGGCCTGTGAAAACATGGGGATAGAATAAACAGAAATAAGAAGAAGAGATTTGTTGTTTGAATATACTGTGGCAAACAACCACAGGTGCCTGTGGAGAATGAAATCGTCACCATACCGCAACCTTAATTCCAGGCATTCATGTGGGTTACAGATATCATATGCCTCTTTTGAATTCTCTTCAATTCTCTTTTTAAATCTCTTCAATTCATGTTTTTGAGGAAAGGTTTAGCTCACTAAAGATTGAAATCAGGGACAGTGCTTCTTTTTGCAACAAGGAATCCACAAGCTGTATGGTCAGGTAAGGGTGGCTGAGCTTGTGCTGACCCACGCTCCCAAAACTCAGGCCAAGTCCTCCATGAGTTTCTGCTCTTCCACCCCCCCCCCTCTCTCTCTTTGTTTATCTCTCTCACTCTCCTCCACGCCTCTGTGTCTCTGCGGATCCGCCAGTCCTCACTGTCTTCTTGTAGCCTTTCTCTGTGACAGACCTGGGTGTGTGTGTGTGTGTTCAGTCGCGCGCGTGTGTTTTAACAATGACCTCATAGTTCTGCTGTCCCTCCTACCCCCCTCAGCAGTTGACCAAGCTCCACCAGTTGGCTATGCAGCAAACCCCCTTTACCCCCCTTGGACAGACCACCCCTGCCTTCCCCGGTACGTAGTCACCTACAACACAACCCTTTACCAATATCCTTCTCTTCTATACCTCCAGAGACACAATCTTCCTCTCCTTTTTCTCGCTGTCTCTCTTTAGGTCTGTCTCTCCTTTTCTCTTCTTCTTCTCCTGCTTCTCCTCCTCCTCCTCCTCCTCCTCCTCCTCCTTCTCTTCCTGTCGGTCTTTGTGCTGCCAGTGTCATCGCCCCCTGGTGGTTGCTATTGTTGACGTTGACGGGGAGGTCGTTTTTTGTTTTCGTTCTTTATTTGGTCTTGTCTGAGGTTGTGGTGGGTACATACTGAATGTATCTTAGGGCTGAGGCTCTGGAAATGGACAACTAACAAAAACATGTGAAACACACTACGTGTTTGTTGGGCTCACACAGGTGGGTCCTGACCATCTATGGCCTTTCCAGGAAGATCCCTAAAACCAGTCCCAGGTCTAGAAAGCTACATAATATTAGATTATTTCGCCTTTCCCCATCCACCTCTATTTTATGCTGTTTCTCCTCTCTCTCTTCATCCATCCCTCTCTGTCTTTCCCTTTTATCTCCCTCCTCTTACTCCCATCCCTCTCTTTCTTGCTTTCCCCCTTTTTCTTTCCCTTTGGCTCTTTCCTCTTCCTCGCCCCCCTCTCTCACCCTCACCCTCTCTCTCTCCCACTCTCGTTCTCTCTCTCTTTCTTCATCCACAGCAGGTCTGGATGCCAGTAACCAGGCCAGTACTCATGAACTCACCATTCCCAATGATGTGAGTATGAGGGCCATTTAATCTTTTACAGGATCTCACTGGATTCCCGTACTTGTGTTTGTGTGTGTGTGTGTGTGTGTGTATGTGTATGTAAGAGAGAGACAGAGAGTGTGTGTTTGTATCCATGACTAATTGTATGTGTCTGTGTTGGTGTCTGTGGGTGTGTGTGTGCGTGAATCTGGGTCTGTATGTTACTCAGTGATTGTATGCATGAATTGTATTCGTGTGTGTCTGTGAACCTATATGTGAGAGTCTGTGTTTATGTGTGATGACCTTGCCACATAGACCTATTTTTAAGTAGATCAAGCATCACAACTGTTTTAAAGATGGTGTCCTGTTAGTTTCAGTGCACAGTGGTGAATTAAAGCTAGCAAAACTTAATAAATAATAAATCTATGCTGCCTTTGACATGAGCAAAGAAATGGTGTGCTACTTTCCCCATTAGGGATTTATTTTAAAATTCAGCATAGTTCAGCAAAAATCTTGATGAAAAAGCTATTATTTTGAGCAGGGTTTTAGAACAGACAAATAATTATTGGGGAATTTTGAATTGTGTATTTTGACTGGAGTTAATAGGATAAAATCACTGGAACAATCCCCAACAATTCCAAAATGGAAATGCAATACCACCAAGATCCATCGGGGCCTGTGCTGGGGGTGGGGGCTTGCCTTGCCAGTGTCCCTCCTCTCTTATCATTCCCTTGTTGTAAGTCCCTCCTCCATCTTCTTCCCAGCTAATAGGCTGCATAATCGGGCGCCAGGGAACCAAAATCAACGAGATCCGTCAGATGTCTGGGGCACAGATCAAAATTGCTAATGCCATGGAAGGGTCATCAGAACGCCAGATCACCATTACCGGAACCCCTGCCAACATCAGCCTGGCTCAGTACCTCATCAATGCCAGGTTAGGGAATGCACACAAACACACACAAGTTACATCATTCCTGTCCTTCCTCAGTGTCCTTCCTCAGTAATACTGAAACAAATCATGGTCCAGCGGTGGATGAATTTAGTGACTGGGGCAAATGTTCCTTCTTGAACATAAATGTGTCCAAAACAAAGGAAATTATCATTGATTTTAGGAAGAAGCCTCCCTCTATTCTTCCTGCTCTTGTTTATGACCAGACTGTTGAAGTCGTTCAAGTATATCTGGGGACAATAATTGACCATAAATTTACATTTAGCAGATGCTCTTATCCAGAGCGACTTACAGTAAGTACAGAGACATTCCCCCCCGAGGCAAGTAGGGTGAAATGCTTTGCCCAAGGACACTATGTAATTTTTCTCTGCCAGGAATCAAACCGGCAACCTTCCGATTAATAGCCAATTCCCTAACCCCTCAGCCATCTGACATCTATAAATTAAAATTTTAGCCAAATACTGATGTTGTTTGTGCAAAGGCTCATCCGTGTATGTACTTCTATCGGAAGTTTAGACGTTTTAATGTTGACACCACTTTTATGAGAAGGTTTTATTCCTGTTTTATTGAGTCTGTTTTCACCTTGTCTTTTATTTGCTGGTTATTTTCATCTGGTCACAGACATAATCTGCCAAGATGCAGGACCAATAGATTCTAGATTTGTATTATGTTTTTTTGTGTTAATCATTTGTGAATGGATTGCTGGCTGTGCAACAAATTGCCCTGTGGGTATACTTAAGATCACCTTGCCTTACCTTATCATTCAATAGGAACATCTGCACACAGGCAAACAAAACATATACAGTCACAGTTACATTTGTGTACACACACACACACATACATAAATGTCATCATTCAACCTGCGACTAAATGCTGGTTTGTTTTCCCATCATGCCTCTGTGCAGGTTCAGAGATGTGGCAGCCATGTGGAATGACCCCTCCTCCATGACCACATCCTGAGAACCTGACTGGCTGAAAACCCTCCATCACATGACCACGGCAGATATGATGACCCGCACCTCACGACCCTGACCACGCCCACTGGACTCTGGGGCCCCGTCTCAATACTCTAGGAAATGCATCCTACCTTTCTCACTTCCGCACACCCTCACTTCCTCCCTTTCTGCATTTTGAAGAGTATTCCAACGGGGTCTGGATGAGACTGATAAAACCTGGATTGCCCTTTGATCTCCCTGTCCCTCTCGCCTAAAGCTGAAGGGCTCAAGGAGAGGGGGGGGACAACATTTTCAGAGGACAGAATAAAATGTCTTTGTTGATTATTTAGATTTTTCTTTTGTTTTCTAGAAATGATGTTGAAGCATGTTGAATGTTTAATAGGATAAAGTTGTGTTATTCTTCTATTCTGTCTCGCTTCTCTCTCTTCATCTATCTCGCTATCTCTTTCTGTTTCTAACTTTCTCTGTTAGTGCTGCGTCATTGGATTTCAGAATCCACCTACCTTCCCCCCCAAAAAAACGCTAAAACTGTAAAAGTCAGAAAAAAACTTTTTCATTACATTTTCTAGCTGCTCAGTGATGCCATCGGCAGAATGTGTGGTGGGATGTAGCCAAATTATCAACTTTTGATGATACTTTGAGCTATTTAGAAAAGAGATATTTTTAAAAAGCAGAATGGTTCTATTTCCACCCCGTTTCAGATATTTGTCTACCTTCAAATCCAATCTCTACCCAAAAGTCTTTGCTGCATCACATGACCCTTTTGAGCCAATGGTATCACTCCTAGACCCCCCTTTACAATGTTTATTTCCTCTATTTGACATGCTTACTTCTTCTGCATGTGTTCTGTACAGTGCTTCTGTAGTTTTAGAGTGTACCAGTTCAGTGTGTGAATATTCCTGCTCGTTGTGGTTTGTCTCTTTGTGCTGCTCCAGATCCTCTCCGCCAAGCATTTGCATCCAATTTTTGTTTTGCCATTCACGTCTAGTCCTCCTCTTACCCCACAATGAAAAGCTTCCCTACACAGCCTTTAAATAATCCCCCTTATATAAGCAGAATTTACTGCTGCATGAATGGAAATTAGTGACATCAAATAATAATCAGTGGCAAAAAACTGTATCCATGACTGGACACTAAAAATGATTGTTTACTTGATATATATCTTTTACTGTTTCTAACTAAGACTAGTGTGGTGTTACCACACTTGTCCGCTACGCGACACTCATGCAATATACCTATTTCCCACTTCCTGATTATACTAAAGACTGCCTCTGAAGCGGGAGGAGTTAGTTTGGCCTAAAGCTAGTGCTGTGTCCAAATTCTCTTCAATGGCTCCCTTCCTCTGTCTGTGGGACTGCAGCTTAGCAGGCAAGAAGGAGAGGATGCAATGGAAGGAAACGGGAAGGAAGCAAGTGATTAGGACAAGGCCTGTATGTTGTTTGGGCCGAGGAATGTTTTGGGGTTCGTGGGGTTGGAACCCATGGGGTACTGGGCGGGACTTGACCACTCAGTCTCTTTTTCACGATTGTTCATCTTCATTTTATTTTCTCTCATATGGTTTACTTGTTTTAAGACGCTTTAGGTTTGTTTGAATGTCTTATTATATTTTTCATGGATTAAACATCTGCTACTTAATACTTGTTTTGCTCAAAAACAGATTAGTCATTTTGCTCGTTTTAAAATAAAAGCTATTTATTAAGTGTTACATAATGTTGCATTATGACTTGCATTTGTTTGCTTCATGATGAATCAAGCTTGATTTGTTTTGTCTGTAGTTTATTTGATTTCATGGGTAAGTGTGGGCAATATTTGTTGCATTGTTTATAAATCTAGTTTAATCATACTTCCTGTCTCTTATTGGTAAGGCTGCTGAGAAGGGACTTGTGGGTAGTGTTTTACGCCTCCAGCTCAGTCTTGACGGATGGCTGCTGAATGTTACCCTCCTAACACAGGTCAATCACTTACGGTCCAACGGCTTTCAAACAGTCAACACAGAAATGTGTTGATTAGGGTTCTATGACAATGTTTCAACTGATTTATTTTGTTCATGTCTGCTTGGTTTTTGAGTTTCTCTAATGCTAAGCTTACATTTTAAGCGCTTTGATCATTTTAAACGTGATATGTATATTGACCAAATGCTGTATGTACCGAGCGATTCATAGTAAACCATTATTCTGCAATAATTCTTACATTTTCATGTAAACTGAAGTAGTAATTCTAGTATTGATATTCTTATGGGTTTGTGTATTACACGTTTCATTATAAAAGTTGTCATAGGTTGTACTTCAATGGAATGTTCGTCATATAAAAAGTTACATTTATTTTCATTTGGCAAGCTTGCATTTTAGAACTGGTCATCTCTTTATCGGGAATTCTGTTCATATACAACAACATTGAGATAGTGAGTTTTTTAAACGGTGACATTCAGTGTAATTTCCACAACTTTAATATTCATTGAGATAGTGTATTGAAACTGTCTTTACTGATGTGGCTATGCTTAATCACAAACACATCCACTCAAACTAAGTCATAATGAAAATCACGCAATAATAAGTGACATGTGCAATTATTTATTCATTCATTTCATTTTCTGTGAGTGTAAAGCATGAGGGGATTTCTGTGCTGCGACAGCAACAGGTACTGAAGAAAAGACTGAAAAATGTTTTGCTTTGCTGTATATTTTGTTGTATTTTGGGGGCAATGTAACAAAGCTTGTCATATATTTTCAGTTGGATTATTTGCAATGTGCAAATCTATATTAGTTGTAAGTAATATATAATTACTTAGGTTTTACTTTAAAAAGTGTTGGTAAGTATGAAAACAAATAAAGCTTTTTTCTCTCTGAGATTTTTTCAAGACATTATTTCATTTATACCATAGAAATTAAGTGCCAAACAGATGTGTCATCCACAATTTGAGCTAGGGCCATGGGGGTCCTTCTCCAGTTCTTGATGTGTCCCGGTCAAAAGCATCACTGGTCTGAATCCAATCCAATGTCTCCACCACAGAATCTATGGTAATTAGAAAGATTTGTGCTGCCCATTTTGTGACACTCAAAGCCTTCAGTGTCTTGGGTCCCTTGGAGTCATGAGGCTGTGTTCTTACAACACGTGTCAAATGATGCCTTTTCACTGCTTTGTTGTATGATAGCTTCAAGCTATTAGCTTGCACACCCCAGACATTGCAGGACAGCCATCATATCCTTGGCCCTTGATGTAGCTGATTTCAAGACCATATTTCTCCCTTTTCTCCATGACCTGCCAGTTGTGTCTCGCATGCAATACATTAGGCACTCCTGTATCTTGGCTGCTTTGTCAACAAATAGAAGAACGACAGACATGATATCCTGTTTAGATGAGTCTGGAGTATCAAGGCACACAGAGAAGAATTGTTTGTCCTTTACTTCATCTATAAATGTACCTCCCAATTCATTTCCAATACATACAATCGTCTCATTCTTACTCTGTGGAGATTACTGGGGACACCTTTAGGGTTTGTCTTGGAAGATTCAAGGAGTATACAAAAACCTTTATATCTCCCTGAAAAGATCACCCTCTATCTCACTGCTTTGATTCTATTAACGTTTGTTGAAGGACATGGGGATTCCTCAGTGACTTGAAGAACTTCCCTGTCAGCCTGAAAGTCTGTAAAAAAACAAGATTTTCGTGTGAAAACTAATTTGGGAGTGGCTTTCCCTTATCAAACCATTTTATTCACTAACCACTGATTTTCAAAATGGTTGTTGGCTCTATCTCTATTTCCATGCATTGTAGCTGTCCTATCATTCTATTGTTGGTGGACTATTCACTCATCAAGTGGCAAAATGAATCCTATATTCAACCAACCTTGAGAAATGAGAAAATATTGGCAAGCAAAAGTTGTGTCAAATGGTTTTACTTGCTTGGATTGTGGATGGTGAGATCCACAGATTCGTAGAAAAGTCCACGATGCGATTACCCAATAAAAAACTGTGTGTCCCGGTTACAATTTTGGATGAACTTGGGATGCTTGCGATTGAGGCTTCAAACATCTTTGCATCGGTAAAATCTGATGTATTTAAATATAACTATTAGAGGCCCTATGCTTTTACTGTTTAGAAATGTGACCAATAATGTGTGGACAAAACTTGTATATTGATATGGATTCCAACTCTCTAAACTGTTTCTCAAGCGTGCTCTCCCATCTCCACTGCTGTCAGTGGCCAATTCTCATCACGTCTCTAGGCTGCGCCTCTCTTGGCGAGTCATAGGAATAAGAGCTACGGCAGGAGCGTTGTTAGACATAAAACTCTACTGGGGCACAGGCCCCTATTCATATCCCTTTTTTTTCTTCCAAGCGTGCTGCGCACAATGCACTACTCGGCTATAGAAACTCCCCTTGCTTAACCCACTATACAACAGTTCAGGGACACAAGTTTGATATCAACTTTGGCAGGGACATCAATAGTTAATGCGAGCGCACAGTTTTTCGCATTCATTTGAGCGCAAATATTGTTTTTTTGAGCTTCATGTAATATTGTTTTTATGTTTTAGTCAAAATAAGATGATCGGTAGGCCTCATTTAGAAACTTTCTTTAGTTTTGTAATGTTTTCTTAGCCTACCTCAATTCTGACTTGTGTGCAGAGTCCGACACCTGGACTTCTGTGTGCGTGCTGCACCGGCTATTTGGCACACAGAAGAGCGCGCTGACATGGAATTCTGCGGGTATCGGTTTGTGTTTTCGGTTAAACTGCTTTGATTTTACAAGCGTTGATGGGGATACTGCGTTTATTTTTTCCGGGATTATCAATCTAAATTAATGCACTGACTAATAAAGTAAATTGTTAAAACTCAAACTTTAGATTTTACTGGGGCACAGCAGATTTATACTGGGGCACATGCCCCAGTAAAAAGGGTCTAACGACGCCCCTGAGCTACGGGTTCCACCAAATTTCTACAAATCAAATGTTTGGCATAACAAATGTTTTAAGTTGGACAATATGACAAGACCCATGCAACACATGAAGAGGCCTGTATATATGAGTCTCATCTGTATCCTGTGAACCATCCCAGAATGAGTTATCTTCTCCCAATTATACAGTACTTCCAGCCTTAGTTCATTGGAGAAGCCTGTATCACCTCCGCCACGTCTGGCCTGACAGTCTCTTAAATGTATGCTTTCCTCACATCTACTTACCCTTTCTGGGCTTTCCAATATGAGGCATAAGAGTGAAATTCAGTGAAAAGTGTTAATTGTTGACCTAGAATGTTACAAGAGTACTACAGTAAGTACCTACTCACCAGGAACTCAGATGGAAGAAAATGAAAAAGGAGGCGAATGTGGAGTTTTAAGAATAAAAAGTATTGTCTTTACTACAAAAACTTCAGCACACAACAATACACATTTTTACAACAGAATTGTATCACAGGTTTACAGCATAAGCAGTCGACCAAAAAGTTGACTGTTTCCCTTTATAGCAGTTGTCTCTAAGTTGCAAAAAACTATGGGGTGGGGGACGTGTCACTCCACTCGGGGCTCAAATCCCTTAACATTAAGTACTCACCAGATTTTTCTTTTTTTGTATTGTTAATTGAGATCGCGAATACAAGCGGCCGAAATGAGTTTTCTCCGCAGGGTGTCCGGGCTCTCCCTTAGAGATAGGGTGAGAAGCTCGGTCATCCGTGAGGGGCTCATAGTAGAACCGCTGCTCCTCTGCGTCGAGAGGGGCCAGTTGAGGTGGCTCGGGCATCTGATCAGGATGCCTCCTGGACGCCTCCCTGGTGAGGTGTTCTGGGCACGTCCCACTGGGAAGAGGCCCCGGGAAGACCCAGGACACGCTGGAGGGACTATGTCTCTCGGCTGGCCTGGGAACGCCTCGGGGTCCCCCAGGAAGAGCTGGTGGAAGTGGCCGGGGAGAGGAAAGTCTGGGCCTCCCTGCTTAGGTTGCTGCCCCCGCGACCCGACCCCCGGACAAGCGGAAGATGATGGATGGATGGATGTATTGTTAATATAGAAACAGTGCCACTCCTTTCTGCTCACTGCTGCACCACTGCTCTGTTGCATCCCATCGTATCTTGTTTAATTGCATTGTGTTGCATCGCAATAGGGGTGAAATGTATCGCATTAGTAGTCGCTTCATATGTTTATTTGAATGTATCGGATCGTTGGCAATGCATCGAGATATGTATCGCATGGGCCTCAGTGATGAAGTATAACATCCCTCTTGGACGGTTTCCGAGGCATGTAATATTCAGTAAAAACCACTAAGAGGACATTGTCGCAGCAGCACAGATCAACCAACATCCAGCTTCAGCAAGATGCACGGTCAGAACACGAAACAAAACTTAGAGACTTAATTTGCAGTTGTGCTTTATACACATGAATAAGAAACGTATAACTTCAAAGATGTGCGAATACCGGTGCAATCCGTTTGTCTGTTAAAATACAGCCAGGCAGTATTTGGTCTACCAGCTTGCTGAAAACAGCCAAGCCAAAGAGGGACACTTTTGATGTGTGTGTGTGTGTGTGTGTGTGTGTGTGTGTGTGTGTGTGTGTGTGTGTGTGAGAGAGAGAGAGAGAGAGAGAGAGAGAGAGAGAGAGAGAGAGAGAGAGAGAGAGAGAGAGAGAGAGAGAGAGAGAGAGAGAGAGAGAGAGAGAGAGAGGGATGTGTACACAAAGAGTTAACAATTCGGAGAAAAAAAACATCTTTCCTCCCCCTCCTACGCAGCCCCAACAGATATAAACAAACGATTACATCTGAACGCAGGTATTTTCTCTTTCCTGGGCGGCGATACAGCATCAGACCGCGGCCATGGCGCACAGTGACAGTCACGTTAGCTGTTTTCCTGAGATAATCGAGCTAAACGTCGGTGGTCAGCTGTATGTAACTCGACACGCAACCTTAACGGCCGTTCCTAACTCTCTCCTGTGGACTTTGTTCACTCAACGGTTACCGAAGGACTTACCGACGGATAGCAAAGGACGCTACTTCTTGGACCGGGACGGTATTCTTTTCCGTTATATTTTAGAATACCTGCGGGACCTAAACCTGGTTCTTCCGGAGTTTTTTAAAGAGCGGGGTAGACTGCAAAAGGAGGCTGACTTCTATCAGCTCCACGAGCTCTCCAAACGCCTCAGACCTGCCGTCAGCAAAGACAACTCCCTTGCGGAGGACGTGGTAGACCCGGAGGAGGCTGCGCTTGCGGGCGCACTCAGTCGCGCAAGTATCTCTACAACCCCGTCCACAGAGACCGCATGCCACGCGTCCACCTTCACCAGCCCGGTTCCTCGCTCACCGCTCCAGGGAAAAGCGGGTTACATAACGGTCGGTTATAGAGGGTCATACACCATCGGAAGAGATATTCAGACCGACGCCAAGTTCCGCCGCGTGGCCAGGATAACTGTGTGCAGCAAGACGTCTCTGGCCAAAGAAGTTTTCGGGGACACGCTGAACGAGAGCAGAGACCCAGACAGACCCCCAGAGAGGTACACCTCCCGGTACTACCTGAAATACAACTTCCTCGAGCAGGCTTTTGATAGGCTGGCCGAGGTCGGTTTTCGTATGGTGGCTTGTAGTTCCACGGGCACCTGCGCGTATACGAGTAACGACCCAAACGAGGACAAAATCTGGACCAGTTACACTGAGTACGTGTTCTCCCGTGAGTAACCGTTAGGAACCGAGCGTTATCTGTGGTGGAAATTTGGACTTTCAACCTACACCTGCCTAAAACCAAAAGTTTAATATTAATGGTTCAAACTGTTTTCCACATTCCCTGTTTTTTGCCTTAACTTTTGTAAATGAACACTTGGCTGATTTCATGGCCTCGGATGATAATTAGAGTCTGTATGAAGTTTGTAATTATTGATGCGTTTCATTGTTCACCCAAAGGTCTGTAAATTAATATAGGAAATTAATATAGAAGATATAAAATAGGCTACATGAATGTTAGATTTATTTCAGGCTCTTTCTATTATACAGTATGCCTGTAAATGTAAGATGTTTACTTTATCTGATTTTAAAGTAACAATAAAATTCATGTTTTCATGAAGAATTACATGGTTTGTTCTTAAAATGAGGAAGTTGTTGCAAGGATGGTATTCAGGCTGTTACCAGACCCATTTAATCTATGCCAAAGAACATAACCATCTTCAATCTAACATGTTTGTGGCTATAGGAATCAGGGGAGCAGAGATGACCTTTACAGTGAAAGTGGCCATGTTTGCGAACATTTATTATGTCAGATTGAAAGGGAGTCTTTCTTCTGTAGAATGTTCAGCTGTCAGACATTATATCCTCACCAGCAAGAGACAACAGGCTTTGTTCAGGCATGGAGGAACACTGACTTCCTCTGCAAGGCGCTGCTACCACACACACACACACACACACACACACACACACACACACACACACACACACACACACACACACACACACACACAGAAACACTTCCACCTAGAAACACACACACTGCTTGTCAATCCTCCAGTTGGTGAACATTAAACTATCAAAGACCAGATAACATTTCTATTTACACTGGGATTGAATACAAAAATAAGTGTGTTTTGGACTGGTGTGTTTACGGACAGGAGACTAGGTATTTGTGTGTGTGTCAAAGAGTGTGAATGTGTGCCGTGTTGTAAATGTAGACAGCTGGGCAAAAAGAGCAATAGGTGTCTGGGTTTGTTGCGCTATGCTATAGCCACTAACTAGAGTATAATTTCTTATGCAGACGCGCACACCTTATCTGGCATATATTTACATAAATGCATTATGCAAACATACACATGGACCACAAACACATTCTCCCTCCTAAACACTTGGCTAACATAGTCAAAACATATTCACTCATGCAAATTCAAACATATCAACACAAGCACACCCACACAGACACACACAAACACACAGTTTCAAGAGTCAGAGTCCCTGTCAGCTGATAGTACCATCTGGACAGGAAAAGGAATAGATGGACTTCCTCTCTATCTCTGTGGGGTTGTCTGCAGATACAGGAAGTCCCCTCATCTGTTGTCTGTTAGACTGTCTCCGGGACGGCTTACCCTTCATCTCTCCTCTACTCATCCTCTCTTCTCCTCTTCTCCCCTCTCTTCATCTCTCCTCTCCTTGTCCCCTCCCTTTATCTGTCCTCTACTCATATCCTCCTTTTCTGCTCTCTTCATCTTCCCTCTACTCATCCTCTCCTCTCATCCTTTCCCCTTACTTCATCTCACCTCTACTCATTCCCTCTTCTCCTCTCCTCCCTTATCTTCATCTGTCCTGTACTCGTTCCCTCCCCACCTCTCCTCCCCCTCCCTTCATTCCTCCACTACTCATATCCTCCTCACCGGCCCTCTCTTCATCTCTCCTTTACTCATCCCCTCCTCCTCTCTCTTCATCATATCCTCTCATTTTCTCACTGCTTCTACTCCTCTCCCCTCTTCTCGTTTTCTCCACTCCTCTGTGACACAATATGCGTCCAGCCAGACATGCGATCCTCCATCTCTTAGATCTCCTTGTCCAAAGCAGGAACTGTCCCTTGTCTCACATCCTCCTAATCCAATCAGATGGTCTATGGATCAGACAAAAGGCTTCTTGTTGTTCTGATGTCTGGATGGGAGACTACAGTAATAAACCCTGTTCTTTGTTTGGTCTGTTTCCCTTCCAACTTTTACAACCGACATCAGGTGCAGCTAATATCCCCGAGAAACTTTCCACCAGCTACTTGGCATTCCTGTAGCTGTATGGTTTGTTACAGTCTTGAATAGTTTTTGTCTTTGTAATCATCATAACAGTGGTGGGCGTTAGCTACATCTACCCCAAATCCTTCTTCATGTGTAAGCCAATCAGGAACTGAGAATTCAGTACTACTTCCTTTTCAATCAAACTGCCTTCCGTTTCAATCAAACTCTCTCACATAGACAAGTATTCTCTCTCATATAGACAAGTATTCTCTCTCACATAGACAAGTATTCTCTCTCACATAGACAAGTATTCTCTCTCACATAGACAAGTATTCTCTCTCACATACACAAGTATTCTCTCTCACATAGACAAGTATTCTCTCTCACATAGATAAGTATTCTCTCTTACACATCCTGTTATTCTCTTACATATAATAACTTTCTGTTTCACACATACTATTTGTCTCTTACATATATTGTCATACTTTATTATGATGGTGCATATAAGACGGTATTTTTGTGTGTGTAAGAGAGTATGCCAGTTTATGTGCAAGAGTATAATGGTGTATATGTGAGAGTATAATGGTGTATATGTGAGAGTATAATGGTGTATATGTGAGAGTATAATGGTGTATATGTGAGAGTATAATGGTGTATATGTGAGTGTATAATAGTGTATATGTGAGAGTATAATGGTATGTATGTGAGAGTATAATGGTATATATGTGAGAGTATAATGGTATATATGTGAGAGTATAATGGTGTATATGTGAGAGAATAATGGTATATATGTGAAAGTATAATGGTATATATGTGAGGTCATGGCGTGTATGTGAGAGTATAATGGTGTATATGTGAGAGTATAATGGTATATACGTGAGAGTATAATGGTATATATGTGAGAGTATGATGGTATATATGTGAGGTCATGGCGTGTATGTGAGACCAAGTATGAATTATGGCCTATACGGCCTCTCATAAATTATGGCCTATACGGCCTCTCATACACACCTACTCACACACACACACACACACACACACACAAAGAGACACACACACACACACACAAAACACATGCATGCACAAGACCATATACACACACACACCTCATTGCAAATCCTGTGGGCAAGAGTGGAAAGTAATTTCAGTTTCCTGTTAACCAATAAAACAGTTTGCTCTATTATATCATAGCTCCACTCTGTACTGTAAACAGAGGAATAGAGAGCTGGAGGAATGGAGCAAGGGATAGAGGGAGAGGTGAGGGAGACAAATACGTGAAAATACAGTTAAAGTGTGCTCTGGCACTGTGGTCACCATGAGATGGAGAGCAAGGGGTGGGGGGGCTGGGGGGGGGGGCTGGGGGGGGGGGTTATGTCCTGGGGAGCCATTCTGACTTCCACTGATGTTGCACAGAATAATTCTGTATTCTGTGGAACACAGTGTGGGTCACACACACACACGTGAGCACAAAGACTTGTGACTGTCCGCCTGTTGCAACTTTCACCCCAGAGGTCACAGTTTATTCTTCATGCACCCTTCCTTAAACCCAAGGCGAGAACAGAACGGAGTAAAGCCAAACAGGAAGTGTGTGTGTGTGTGTGTGTGAAGGGGGGGTTGAGTTGTCACCATCTTCCCTTCACAAACTGCCAGTCTAGTGCAGGAAGCTGTTGTAATATGTATAGTTAGGATTGACAGTTTGGTGTTTGAGGAGTGGAAGACCAAGGTTCAGCACCTGCTAGGCTCGGTGTGATCAGGCTTATAAGTCCTCTGTAAAGAGAAGAGTACATCCTTGACCCTGGACAGATGGAGAGAGGAGGAGAGGGGGGGGGGGGGGGGTAGAGAGTGAGAAGGAGCAGGAGAGGAATAGAAAGAGAAAGGCCGGTACAGAAAACAGGAAATTAAAGTAATAAAACCTTAACTGGTCAGACTAAACCCCTCGACATGAACAAAAACGCACATAGACATGCACACACACACTCTTCTGCCCCAGCAACAGTGACAACAGTTAGAGCAACGCCCAGCCAATCTCCCTGGAGAAATGAACCCATCTTTTAAAACGCCAGATTCAGTGTCTAGCCATTTTGAAATATAGCAACAGCTATCATCTCAGCTCCCCTCTGCTAAATAAACGCCAGGCTTGCCTATGCTGTCTCTGATATTCTCCAGTCTCCTTCTTAATAACCCCAACTCCACTCCAGGAATCTCTGTCTCTCTCTCTTTCCCATCTACAGGGAAGAGAGAAAGGAGGAGGGAGGGCGAAAGAGGTTCATACGGTATATTTGTAGAGATACAAATCTATCTTTACAACTATAAGTTTTACCTTTCCTCTCTCCCTCCCATCTTGTTCTGTATACTGCAGTAAATCAGTCAGACCGAGGAGACTGTGTAAATGTCTCCGGTTGCTGCCAGTGAGCCGTTCATACCGGGGCCCAGTGGTACACCGGCACTGCTCCCGGTGAGCCAGCTGAGCCCCGTTAAAAGCACCGGTAAAGGCCACCAGCATCTATCAGCCGCAGGGAACAAAGGATGGGCGCTCAGCAGAGGAGGAGAAGAGACAGGGAGGAGAGGAAGAGAGGCAGGAGGACAGGGGTTATCCTCTGCTCCCACTGAGCTAGATTGAGGTTGTTGTCCTCCAGTCTTCTCCTCTCTTCTTCTCTTTCCTCTTCTCTTTGTCCTCTGCTCTCCTCCCCCGTGTTCTTCTCTGCCTCTCTTCCAGTGGCGGATCTAAGGGGTGGCAAGGGGTGGCAGCTGCCACCCCAATAAAAAATACTGCCACCCCACTTTTTTAATGCATTTAGCAGACGCTTTTATCCAATGGACTTCCAAGAGAGAGCTTTACAAAAGTGCATAGGTCACTGATCATAACAACGAGATAGCCCCAAACATTGCGGGTAGCCAAAACATGAAGCATACATTGTGAAAAAAAAGCCCAAAGGGACGAACCATAAGAACATGTAGCGAAACAAGTTACAACTAGAGAGGGTACAATTTCTGGGGAAATTGTAGGGTGTGCTTGCTTCGGTTGCACAGGGGTCCGTTTTTGAATGACATTTTTACAACTGATATATCTGTATATTTTATATTAAAATGCATACTTATTATTTATAAAGATTACATAGATTTAAAAGCATTTTTTTTGTGCTGCTCATTTACAACTGAAAATACGAGTGAAGTGTAGAATTAAATATGATGTCTTCTCATTTCCCCTGCAAGAGGCAGCCTCATAGCTGAATCAAAACGAATAAATTTGGCAGACCGGTGTAAAAATTGACCTAATCTCTATGACTTAAACGTCCTTTTAAGTTTTCCCTTCTCGTGATATTTTCAGGCATTTAGCCTACTCATATTGCATTCATTCAGTAATAAAGAACCCCCTTTGAAGATTATTCTACGACGTTACCGGCAGTAGAAGATGGAATCGCGATTCAAACAGTACCATCTGCTAACTGAAAATATGCCCCCAAAAACGTAAATAAGCTTGACATTTATTTAGTGGAAAATCGCTCATTCATAGAAAGCTCACTGGTAGCGATCATTGTCAGTAACAACGCAAAATGCGATATAGCCCTGTGTGGAGAAGCTGCCCCGGTAAATTGTACTACTACGGTACAGTACTAGACTACTGCTGTGTTCGTCTCTGTAGCGATTGCGTTGGTTGAATTGGATTTAACGTTCCGTTGTACGGTTTAGGCTGAAATTAATTATTTTCATGAACAGATTGACAAAGTTTAGGCTGTGGCAATGAAGTTCAGGTTAGTAGTTAGATAGACTTTTGATTTAAGTAAGGGGAGTGCCGAACATGTTCTGTCGCCGTTTGACTTCCTACAGCTGTGTAGATGTTTTTGTAGTGTCTCGCGTAGGCTACAGCGTTGCAGTGATACACTGGATTGAAACCACAGGTAATGATAATTTCACTCACAAATCGTTTACTTGTAATCTAATGTCATAATAAATCCTACAACGAAAATGTATATGTGAGGAATGTTTATTTTAACGATTGAAAACAGATAACGCTACATCATAGACCACTGTAGTATGTGTTGCCCGGGCAACACAGGCTAATGTCATGATGCTAATACTTCAGTGAAATAGTAGACTACTGTTTCCGAAAGTAGATGTACTTCCTTAATAATATCAGCTTATACTGTACATTACACATCACAATTGTGTGTCATATCACAAAGTAAAATGAGTAAATAGTTATCACCCTGGCCTCTTTGCTTGTGGCGTTTCTGCAGCTGCCTTGCAGTAAAGCTATAGTTAGCCTAGCTATCCCCCAAGTTAACAGATGCGAAACGAATGTTCTGCCAAAGGTAGTCACGCGTGTTTTCGTGACGTTAGTGACGTAGTGACGTTAGTAACGTCAGTGACTGTGGCTAGCAAATTAGCCACCGTTAGCTTCACTTTTCGCCACAAAAACTTAACTTAAGCCCAAACCATGCAAAGGAACGTAAATTCCAATACAAGCAACTCAATCGCTACCAAGACGAAACTTTTGACACCTACGTTGTCTATGTAGGCCAAATATTGACTGAGTTTTAGGGGGGCAAAAAAAAAAAAAATAATAATAATAATAATATATATGTGAGAGAACAAAGGTTGTGCTCTCGCCCGAAGGCTTGAGCACACCCAATTAAACAACATGAACCTCAATCTTCCCATGGAAAATATTATTTGTACATTACAGAACATTTCAATAAATAATATTAATGTTACTGTTTAATTTACACTACAATGTTAGCCTAATCATTTACCATAGGGAGTACTGTACCCCCCTACTTTGGATTTTGATTCGCCTCCAGGAGGCCATCCAACAACTTCCTTCTGCCACCCCGAAAATCTCTAGATCCGCCCCTGCTCTCTTCAAAACAATGCTTTAAATGCCAAGAGACTGGGCTTCATAAAATGACAAACTTACAAAGAAGTAGCACGAAGAAATCATAATTAGACTAAAGAGTACAATACTGATACGCAGAGTTTTTGTACACAAGAGACTTGTCTCTTGCTGAGGTCAAGAGGTCATGAAGTGGGCCTCTTACAGTCCGCATATAGATATGGAACGCATTATGTCCAGACTCTCTGGAGACAGTTAGAAGGAAATATCTATAAACAGGACTTCCATGAGTTATGATGTTATGAACTGTTTGCCTTTTCTACTGTACCCATTTGCTGACTATGCTTGGCCATGTAATGAAATGTTCTGTGTACACGATATTTGAACTTGTCTATCCATTGTATATAAGGACGGTTGTGAACCATGTGCCTCACTCATCTGACCACTCTGTCATGGAAAGGTCACATGATCCGAGCAGCTCGTTCTAATGAAGTCAACTCTTTTTAATTGTCGTGCATCTTTCCGGCCAGCCTTCTGACAGATCTCATCTTATCAAATACTAAAATAAAATAGTAAAGTTAAGTGATCTATGTTCTTACTTTTGTCTTTTTAGCTCAGAATCATGCAGTAGCTTGAAATTTGGCACTTTAAACATAGAATATAATGTAACTTTCTTATGATCACAGTGTGTGTGTGTGCGCTCTTGTGTTGCTGTGGGAGCACATGATGCGTTTGACGATCAATCTATTCATTGAGTCCGATGGTTACACCCAACTCTGTCGTCCATTAGACAGCCTGATAATTTGGTTGGTGTTTTGGTGTGGGAGGGAGGGGGGATTCAATACAAAGCCTCTTTACATCAATTTTAAATAAGTAATCGTCCTTGGGGGTCATTCCTGGAGAGTCAACTACTTCAGAAACAAAAGAGATCTGTGCTTTTTTCTGTTTCAGCTTCAGGGAATGAGAGAAAGTGGGGTTACATGGGACTAGAGAGATATGAAAAGAGTAAGAGATGGAGAAAGAAAAGAGAGAGTGTGAGAGAGATGAGACGCAAAGAGAAAGAGAGAGTCAGAGGGAGTTAGAGTGAGAGAGGCAGGGAAAGAGAGAAAGAGAGATCAAATTAGCGAGTGGAGATGCAGTATCACCATACACCTGAAATTGTCTGCCTGCCTGTCTGTCTGTCTGTGCCAATATAACTATTTTTCCATCTGTCCAACAGTTTGCCTGTCTGTCTGTCTCCATGGTTGGCTGGCTATACATCTGTCTGTTTGTCCATCTGTCTGTCCTAGTGGTCTGGAGTTTGTCTCCCAGCAGTGACAGCAGTATTCCAGAGTACAGACATTCTCCAGACGCCTCCCACTTCTTCCTTCCTGGTTCCTGTGTCACGCCGATAAGATTCCCCTCATTTCTCAGCCAATCACTGAACCAGGACCGCGCCTGCCGGTCACCACGGTGATGAGCGAGTCAAGGCAAAGAGACAGACAGATGGACAGTCATATCTCCATGGCAATCAGTGACGTAGGTTCTCTTGACGACCATGAAGATGTTTCTTTCCACTCCAGAGCTTTCCAATACACCAATTAATCAATTGAAAAAGGGCTTGGTGTACAAAACCAGAGTGAAAAGGCTTTGCTAAAGAGATGGGGGATGGGGGCTGGACTGTGGGAGTGGAGAAGGTTAGGACATTGCACTTTGGCGCTACTCAACCTCTTAACACTGATTATTTGTGTTGTCTGTGAACTGAACTCGATTATCTACAAAAAAATTGCTAAATAGATTTTCTCCAGTGAATCTATTTCCACCGCCTCCATATACACATGGTACGCACACACATGCACACTCACACACGCGCATGCATGAACACGTGCACGCACGCACACACACACATGCATGCGCGCACGCACACGCGCCACACCACACACGCACACACTGTAAACAACAGGTGTGAGACTGAACTTATTCCTTGAGCTGAGACATTTAGTTTGAGGGAATCATTTTGATTGCAGTACATTCACACTTCCTGATTGGAATATTCACACCGGCCAATATAGAGCCAGCTGTCTGACACACTTGCCTGCCCCTCTACTTGCCTGTTTACCAGTCTGTCTGCCTGTCCACCTGTCTGCCTGCCTGCTTGCCTGTCTACCTCTCTGTCTGCCTGCCTGTCTCCTGTACCTATCTGTCTGGCAGAAATAAATAGACAGGTACACACCTGTTATTTCTGTCTATGTTTTCCACTCTCTGTGTCTGCCTGTTTGCTTATCTACCTGCCCGCCTGCTTGTTTGCCTGTGTATCTGCCTGCTTGACTGTCTATTTGCCAGCTTGTAAATCTGCATATCTGTCTGGTACTGCCCTATTGCCATCCTATTCAACCTCTTGTCAATCTCTCCAGCAAAGGTCAGCATTCAAGTTAGTTAGATGGACTCTTTAGGGATGGATACAAGAGTGACTCATTCTCACCTGCCCCTCCACCCCCCACCCCACCCCCATCATCACCACACTGACAGTCTCCTTGACAACAGCCTTTGAGTGGGCACCAACCAAGCACCTCCTGGAGCCGCAGTGGGAACCTACGAATCCCTGGCCTCACAGTTCCGACGTTGATCAGGAACACCATGAGAACCAGTTGAACCAGTACAATAACCTTGTGTTCCGTCAATACAATTCTGGGATCTATGATCTATTCTATGGAAAAGCTACAAAACAGGCACCCTGCCTGAAACTCTGTCATTTCCGTTTAATGTTCAGCAAAAAATGTTTAAACGTGTTTTATGTGAAAAACCCAAACTCTACATATGCACAAAAAATGGCTTATCATTCGTCAACCATTCCAGAAATAATCCACTCGTAAATGCCTACATAACTTTCCTTCTCTTTTCCACTGTTTATCCATCACTTCTTCTTTCAACTCACCAGCTGGTTTAAGTCAGAATTCTAAATCCTTGCCAAATATTCTCAAAGAGAACCAGACAGAGTAAAGAAAGGGGCCACAGCGAAAGACAGAGAGAAACAGCACAAAAAGAGAAAGAGTCTGCTGTTGATCAGATCTGGACCCAGCCTCCGAGTTAAACTGGGTCGTCCATCTGTCCGAACAGTTAGATTATCCGACAGCATCACTGGATGGAATAGCCGTTTAAATCAACTCTTCCTATTCTCTCTCCATCTCCTCTTCTCGTTCTCTCTCTGACCCCATTTCTCCCGTCTCTATCCCAACTCTCTGAATTCCCCTAAAACCTAAACATCATGTTCTCTGCACAAACTCTTTCTTGATCTCCATCTTCATCTTCCCTTGTTTTCTCTCGCTATTCCTTCTCTCCCTTTTTTTTTAAAGTATGTATAATACAGCCCTCTCAACTGCTCCCAACAGGCCAGTCATCTATGGGGTCACAGCAGGGACAAAAAGGCAATCTGATTTACCATGTCACTATGTGACTTATCTCTTCTGTTCTCCTCCAGCCTCTGGGCCTCTCTCTCCTCTCTTCTGTATTTCTTTCAGCCGCAATCACATTCAATGTTTAAAATTTCCAACCATCGGACCAAGAGCCACAGGAACTCCAAATGTTTAACATTTTAATCTGGCCCTCTTATTGGTCCAGAGAGAATCACTGTCTCTTCCCACTTACTCCAGAGACCGTTAAACCAGAGGTCAGAAGTCAAGAGGTCAAGCTATTGTCCAATGGGAAAAGAGAGGAATGTTGGATAGAGTGAACCAGTTTAAGTATATGTGTAAACATCTCAGCTGCGGGAAACAGTTGAGAGAAGTAGGAGACCTTCGTAGAACATGTCTTAACACTCGTGCTGCCTTCGGGTCACATGACCCAAAGGTTCATAACGAACCATCGTTGTGTTTACCCAATTTTACCCAATACAAAAACAAATTAAAATAATTTTCTTTTAACCTTTGCAATGTGGGGGGTCTGAGACAGCCCAACGGTTTTAAAGAAAATGCTTCACTTTGTCTTTGTATGCGGTAAATCTGTCGCAATACGACGGTGGGTCACAATGACTGATGGGTCAGAATGACCCGAAGATAACACAAGGGTTAAAGTAGTAGTGTGCATGTATTTTTCCACATGCAATCTTTCAAAACAAATCCCATGAGGGTATACACACATTGTTTTTTCACTCCCCTGTAAAAATAGCTTACACATGGTCAATGCTTTGTATATGACCCTAGCATGTTGATACAGGAAGTCACAAGAATCAAATGAGGAAGGTCCAGGGTTAACCAAACACATATAGGAAATGTAATCCTAGTGCCATTAATTATGCGTCTGATGGATTACCCATCTGGGAAATGTAGTCCCAGAGCTACTGTACATCCAGGAAGTACATCCGATGGCTCATGGACTTCTCTGTCAGTCAATGAGGAGATCACATCCAACCATAGAACACAATTCTGCTGGATTGCTAATTTCCATCTGAATTTCCGGAGTGTTTTAGAACTAACAGATCAGCATTCTGCATGAAACCACTCCAGTCTGCCTAATGTGGTTTCATAACACACAGATTTTTATGCCTTAATTTAAGGAGGTTGGTCTCGTTGAAATCAAAATCTATTTTGCTAAACGGGGTATGAATACGGCAGTCAGTATAAACTCTCTACTCAGTCGGTTTCTCTCCTGCTGAGGAAACAGGCACATATTTAAACAACAGCTACTAGAGAATAGAAAAGGACTTGAATACTGATGTTTGCTGTCTTTCTATTGTCAACATGCCACCAGAACTTGTTTCTGTTCATACAGGCACTAATAATGTCATTATGTTAATGTAAACAGTTTTACATCCCAGTTAGTCTACCCATTATTACAGTTATATCCTGTCTAAACAAAACACATCAGAGATGGTTATTGCGTGTGTGTGAGGGGCATGGGATGGTAACAGAACACTTGATCCCTCGCAAGTCCCCATTTCCCATGCCCTCTCATGTGTATGGAAGGCTTTCTGTGTAAGGGGTATGTGCGTATCTTTCTATGAGGGGGTCTCTAGTATAAACAGAAAATGAAAATAACTAGACAGAAATTTAGACTGAAATACCACCCTTAAGACACATCTGTCTCTTGTTGTTGTAAGACTTTTGGACTTCTTACCACAATGTCAAATACATTATATGAAATTTAGAGGTTGACATCAAAACCTTATTTGAAATGTTGCCACCTGCTGGTAGGTGACACCTCCACTTTTACTAAACTCACAATTTATATGCAAATCCATTTGTATTTCCTAAAGAGTAGTAGTTGTGGATGCACTGCCACAATCTGTCAGGCAGTAAAGTTTTTAATAGAGGCTGCATAAGTACAAACTCATGTTAAGTCATTTTTATTTACAAACAATAAATTTTATATCAGTTTCTTAATTAAAATGCCATTGTTTACACTGAGCTCCACAAATTTACCACCCCAGCCCCCATATTTGCCACAAAGTGCCCCTGGTATGGTAGCCAATGCTGACTTATATTACCAAAACATGGTTTTCACCAGATATGTGTCTATAACTATTACTGTATAACACAGGAATCTCAAAAAGAAAATACATACTCTCCTTCGAATAAAGAACATTTCTAAAAAGCTGACAAGACGGAGAAAGAGAATACAACGAAAAAAATAAAGGTTTGCGCACACAGAAATTTAGCACGTGATCATAATTATTTTTTATATATTAATTTCAGTCAAACTATTTGGAAGTAAATATAATCGCTGAAAAAAAAAACATGTTGTATAACCCGTTTAATTAATTACTGCGTAGCCCTTTCTTCCCTACAGTTCTCTGTCTTTAAAGACTTAAGGACAATTAATAGAAACCCCTGTTTCTGTTAATGATATAGAATGTAGACGACATGCTATTAACACTCAGACCTCTGAAGAACTAGCAGACAGAAGGACGTATTTGTGGTGGTTCTGTGGTCATTGTGTACTCGTGGGAGTGGTCGTGATTAGCCTCTGCAAGGTCGTACTTGAGAGTGCCGTTTCTTCCTCGATGTGTTGCAATGCATGCTGGTCACAGGAAGGCGGGGGGTCCAACTGAAAGGGATAAACTAGAGTGACTGAGAGACAGACAGCTAAAGAAAGACAGAGATAGACAGAGAGCGGTATTCACCTCTGAGCCTGAGGTAACAGTGGTCACAGTAGGGCTTGCGGTCTCTGATCCTGACCTGGGCTCCATCCTCTGACCGTCCGAGAGGATGCCTGCAGTCCACACACTGGGGAGACAACATGTGGTTAGTGAGAGGATTAAACGTGAAGCATCCAGCCACACAGCCCAAAGCCGACCAGAGACCCTGCTAGTTAAACACCAGTGCCCTAGCCCATCAGGAGGGGGAAGGGGGGGGGGGACACACTGGAGAAAAGGGAGGATGGATATGTGTGGGAATAATGGAGGGGGGTCCCCAAAAAAGGCTCAGGTGCACAGGAGTGGAAGTGTCTACAGAGGCAGTGCAAGAAAAGAGCGGTTTAACAGAACAAGGCCAACGCCCAGTAAGTACTCGGGCCAAGACCCAGGCTCCAGGCCCTGAGACCCAGGCCCCTCACCTGAAAGCAAGCCAGGTGGAAGCAGAGTGCCAGGGCCTCGATGACCATGGCTGCCCCCCTGCCCAGTGACCGCTCACACACACAGCATGCCAGACTGCCACTCACCACCCTGCAGCCAAGTAGGCACACGTACGAGGAAGAGGAGGGAGGGGCACACAGGAAATATCGTGCATACATCGTACACCTTTTACTTACACACACACACACACACACACACAGGTGTGACGGCTGTAATCTCTGCAGGAATTAGTGGTTGTTAAGAAGGGGTTGTGTTCTGTATACCCTCCACTGCACTGGTGAACATACACCAATACGCACACACAGGAAAAGATGGAACAGAAACAGACAACCTTAGCGGCACAACTCGTGCTCTGATTGGCCCATACCTGGCAGCAGGCTGAAAGCTGGGTTGTGATTGGCCATGGGGCTCCTCTCCAGGGGTGGGGGGGTGATGCTCTGATGACCCCGCCCCCAGACTGTAGCGGGAGGCAGACATCCTGCTGGGTGCGGAGTAGCCAGCAGCGGAGTGAGGGCGGTTCTGATTGACCGAGGAGGAGATGGGAGTGGTGGTGTCCAAGTTATCCAGGGACTCGTATCTATGGAGATAGGAACAGCTTTTAAAAACTCAGGGAACCCCCTTCCTCCTCCAACTTTTTTACCCCCCACACACACGCCTTCCCCAATCTCCCTACCTCCTCATGGGTATCCCTACGTAGACGGGCTCTTTGTAGATGCTGTTGCTGCTGCGCTGGCGGATCCAACTGTTGTCTGTGAGCAGCTGGGTCCTCTTCCTCATCTCCTCCAGGATACGCTGCCTGTCCTGCTCCACGTGGGACGCCCCCCCCGGGCCGCGCCTCTTCCGCCGCTCCTCCGGCCCCGCTCCTGCCAACCACCAACAACAGGCCAGCACTCAGGGGGGGAAAGCCAATGACGAGTCAAGGCGAGTTATGAGAGGCGAGAGCGATTAGGGCTCTTCTGACCTTTTGTCTCCTGCTTGTGAAGGCCATCCAACGCTGGGGTGGACTTGGACTTGGTCCTGAAACATTCCACACACACACAGGAAAGAGTTCACCAGTGATTACAAACAGCAGAGACGATCAACACAGACTGGTACCCCAGCCTCAGGAGAGACTGACCTGTCAGCAGCAGACAGCTTGGTGAAGCCATAGGAGGAGCCCCCTGACCTAGGGCAAGATAGGCAAGGGGGAGGGAGATAGGCAGGGAGAGAGGGAAGGAGGGAGGGGGATAGGCAGGGAGAGAGGGAAGGAGGGAGGGGGTTAGACAGGGAGAGAGGGGAGGAGGGAGGGGGTTAGACAGGGAGAGAGGGGAGGAGGGAGGGGGATAGAGGGGCATATGCAAGGGGAGAGGGCAGGAGAGAAGGGGATAGGCAGGGAGAGAGGGAAGGAGGGAGGGGGTTAGACAGGGAGAGAGGGATAGGCAGAGGGAGGGCCAGAAGAAGGGAGAGAGGCAAGGAAGGTGCAAGACAGGGCAAGAAGAGAGGCAGGTAAGGAGAGGGGCGAGGAGAGATGGAGGCAGAGCAGGAAGAGAGTCAGGGAGCGAGAGGCAAAGCACTTTACAAAACCGCTTTAGCCAAGTAAACTCAAAACACGTATACACTATGATATTCAAATAACACAAAGTAAAGTGGTTCGAAGCGTTTTCAGACAGTTCAGTACTAGCTCCTCATCCTCACCAGTTATTCTGCTCACACTGTCCATCTCTCTCTTCTCCCTGCTTCTCTGGCTCGGACTTCGCCTCTTTCCACACATGTTCCTTTTGGACCTGGTCCAACTCGGTATTATTCTTGTGATTGGTCACACCATTGGTAGGGGGCGTGGGCTGGCTCAGACATGATTGGGTGGTAGGCGCAGAGCCGGCTGTCCCATTGGTCTGTTCTGGCTTTCTGTCGACCTCTCCGCCTGCTTCTTGTTGAGCTCGCTGCCACTCTGCCTCCATCCTCTCCTGGTCACGCCTGTACTTCTCCTACAAAACACACACGCGAGTCAGGTGGTAAGTCACATGCAGCATTTTTATGTAGATGTGTGTGTGTGTGTGTGTACACGAGTGTGTGTTTTGACGGGGGGGGGGGGGGGGGAGGCCAGACCTGTAGGAGGCGCTCCTGCTCCTCCTGCCACCTCTCCTGTCTCCTGCGCTCCTCCTCTGGGTCCCAGGACCAGCTGCAGGGCAGGGGGCTGATGGAGGGCACTTGCAGCTGGGGGCAGGTCATATTCACATTACTACACACACACACACATTTCTTGAAGAAGTGTCTGCCTCTCATGTGACTTACGTCTGATATAGCGGACTCCGAGCCCCCTGAAAGAGAGAGAGAGCATGATTGACAGAAAAAAAAAAATCATAAATACAAACCGAGTTGACGCGAGCAGTACGAGTTTCCTCTTGAGTGTTTAAACAAAATTAAGTCACTTCTGATTGGACATTTCTCAGACAAAAGAAAGCACTGCACACCAATCAAAGTTGGGATATAACCCAGCCAGCACCAGCAAACCTGCTCTCTGTGTAGTGTGTTATTTCCTTGATCAATGCATGCATGCATGCGCGCACACACACACACACACACACACACACACACACACACACACACACACACACAGTAAATGATTACCACAGAGGTAGACCCAGGAGCTGACCCCAGATGACCCTGAGGAGAAAGGTTACACATCTCAGACAGACAGCAGACAAACAGAATTCAACCAGGATTGTGGAGCTCCAGCTGTGTGGAGAAAACGGTATGATTCCGGAATTGGATCGGATTATTTTATGAACCCGCATCTGGATTATTATTCTACGTACCCGGACGTTTCTAGATTAGAATGATCTGGCACACACGGAAGCAGTGGCGTGCCCCAGTACCAAGCCGGGAGACTATGCACCCGAGTTCACGGAGTTTTACCTTTCTGCTTAAAGAACTCTGCTCTCCTCTTCCTGTTTGTCAGAGTAATACGGTTCACCTCTAGATGAAGGAAGGAGGAAACGTTTCAGTGGAAATGGAGGGAGAGAAGAAGAGAAGGAGAAGGGGAGGTAGAGAGGGGAAGGAGGAGGAGTTAGAGATGAAAGGAGTGTCGGAAGGAAAAGGAGGTTGTTGGAAGACGGTAAGAGTTACCCTGCAAAAGCATCTGAATGTTATGTTCCTGTTCTGGTCTGTAGTTACCTCTGCTTCTGATGGGGACTGGGTCTTCATGGAAATTGCCATTCTTGCCTTTTGATGCCACCTCCTGGAATGAAAAGAGTAAACATGAGGAACGTGGAATGCAGAGACCCTGGAACACAAACCATATGGACCTTTCTACATGTGGAAAGTCCGACTGGGGATCCACGGTAAGAGGGTTTTCTCTAATAACTGATCATCTAATGCTCGCGTCCACTGAAGCAGGACTTCCACTGACCTGGATGGGTTTGGTCGTAGCTGTCGTCTTGGAGACGTCAGCATCTTCTGACTGCTCACTTGCACATTGGTTGGGGCGACCAATCAGAGTGGGAGCTCCCGATGTCAGGTTGATGGTCTTATGACAGCTCTGATGCTGCGAGGCACCACTGGCCCAGTCTGGACCACAATACAGCACAAGAGGACCGAGAAAACATGATCTCTGATTGACTGATCAACTAATTGGTGAAATGGCTCAATTGGTGTTAGAAAATGTTTCTATATTGGCTAGAGGATTCCGATGGCTGTGATATTGTAACGAGAACGTGAAGCTCTGGTCACTGGCTCTCTCACCGTTGTTGCCGTAGCGACGTACGTCCATGGTGAGGCTGCCAGTCTGCATGGCGGAGCTCATTGTGCCCTTCCACTGCGTGTAGCTCATCTGTGCCACCTTGCGCCCGCCCACCGCCACTATCTCATCACCCACCTGCAGTTGGCACTGCTCGGCAGGGCTACCTGGGGAAGGGGAGGAGGGGACGGAGAGACGAGAGGGCAAGAGGAGGTCACTGCCGACAAGACCAGATCCCTGACCCCAGTTTTGGTCAAAGTTTTCCAGACCAGATCCCTGACCCCAGTTTTGGTCAAAGTTTTCCAGACCAGATCCCTGACCCCAGTTTTGGTCAAAGTTTTCCAGACCAGATCCCTGACCCCAGTTTTGGTCAAAGTTTTCCAGACCAGATCCCTGACCCCAGTTTTGGTCAAAGTTTTCCAGACCAGATCCCTGACCCCAGTTTTGGTAAGAGATCTCCAGACCAGATCCCTGACCCCAGTTTTGGTAAGAGATCTCCAGACCAGATCCCTGACCCCAGTTTTGGTCAGAGATCTCCAGACCAGATCCCTGACCCCAGTTTTGGTCATAGATCCAGTGAGAGGTACTCTGGTGTTGAGTGTGATGCGCCCTGGGAAGACACACTTCTCACATCTCCCTCGTCAAACATTCATGAACCTCATGCTTCGTGGCCACACACACACACCTTCGCAGAACACACACACACAGGCAGACACAAACATACCCCACTGACACACGCTCAGAAACATAGGTAGTGACAGCTCTCCCTTTGGAATGTTTGCATGGGGGGTTATGGGACAGGGGCAGTGCCCCTGTGACAACAAGCTTGTACCCCTTTGTAGACCCCCTAAATGTAGAGTCTGAATAATCATAAACATGGTCTTTTGCCTGTTGATGCCTGCAATGCAGTGAAGGAAACTATATGACAACAATAATGTTTAATGTAACTGGCCCCTCTAACAGTACAACTGACCCCAGATTGCCTGCCTGCCTGCCTGCCCCCCCCCCCCGTTGAAATGGTCTAGAACGTCCCCTGAACATTGGATGGATCACTTCCAGACAAAACATTCCCAGCCTGAGCTTAATTCCACTCTCTCCAACAAGACTTGCCTTGGTTCCAAATGAATCTGCAACACTAGCCCTTCGCTAACAAACAACAAAATCATATTGAAACTTTACCAATGATGAACTATAGTCAGGCACAGAGTTTAGACTCACTGTTCAACAGGCCACAAACAGTACGACTTACAGAACCTAAATTACTCATTGAACAGTAGGAGCAACAAAACAATATCACAAGCACGCCTTTAAATACCCTCTGATGCTTCGCAAACGACACGAACGTTTAGCAGCCAACTCAATTTCTAATCGAATGAGTAAACTCTCTCAGTCACCATCTTTGACCTCTGGATGAGGAGAAGAAAGCGTTCACTCTGTCACAGGCCTGGGGGTGGAGAGGAGGGGTCCAACTCACCTGGATGGACCAGTTGAACGTGCGCTCCTGTAGAGTCCCACTGTGTCTGGAAACCAAAGTCTGGTCTGCTGTTGGGTTTCAGGCTCAAGCTCACTCTCATGTCACTGTGACGACGCTGGGAGACACACACACACGCATATCTGGTATCCTGTGCTTCCTGACGGTAACTAAAACCCTCTGACATTATGATGGACTAGGACGAGGTGAGAATCACACCAAAAAAATGTTTGACACGCTCTCTCACGCATACACTCTCACATGCGCTCTCTCATACATCTTTGGCATGTAACCAAAATCAACAAAGCCACACAATCCCACTCACCTGTGGGATGTGCTGCCTGTGTCCAGGTATGGGGGTGTCTGGGCAAGGGAGAGCAGCACTACCACCACGTGCCTGGGTCTGGAAGTGGGTCTTGGGGTAAGCTTGAGCCTGGACGGGGGTCTGTGATTCAGTACATGAAGCTTTGGTCTGAAGAGAGGCCAAACTTCTTCTCTCCTCCTCGTCATACTCTCCATCTTCCTTGCTGTTGTTAGTCTGATTGTCCCCCGGCCAGGATTGACTTTTAACCTGTCTGAGGGAGGAGGGGCTGGTCTGGGTTGGTGGTTGGTCTTTCTCTGCATTGAAAGTGACCGACTTACGGTTGACTACCTGCACAGAAAGAATGAAAGGTTAAATCACTCGAACAAAAGTGTGTGTGTGCGTGTGTGTTTAGCAGCGGTCACCAAGAGCATGTTAAATGATTCATAAGAGATGCAAGGCGAGCAGAGAACACTGGGTAACACAAGCCCTTGCACAAGCACACACACAGTGTGCATAGTAGTTAGTGGGCCAATACAATTGTGGATGACTGACTGAAGCCAGGTAGGTAAGTAGTTAGTGTTCACGGAAGTGGCCACTGTGGAGGTCCAGTGTTGCGGAAGTCAGCTGAGGTCACGACTTAAGCAATTAAGGCTTCAAAACACACCATACACATGCCAAATTTCTCAAAGACACCTCACTCACCTTGAAGAGCCTGGGTAGGGTGGACACTAAAGAGGGTTTGGTTCCGAAAGGCCTCGGTGTGACGACCACAGAGAGACGGCAGCTACCCTCTGACCTTCTAAACCCCCGGGGGAGAGTGGCAGATACTCTGGCCCCGCCAAGCTTGCCCTTGGCCGCCCCAGACCCCCCAGACCAGGACCCGGTCCTGGAGCTGTATCTGTACAGGCCAGCGTCTGGCTCAGCCATGCCCCGTTCAGGCTGCTTATCCATGGGATGGTGGCCATTGAGCCTAGCCTCTTCCCAGGGTCTGGATCCACCCTGGGGTGGATGGTTTTGGAGATGGAGGTTTGGTACAGAGTCCCTAGTGGTGAGGTCCACTGACACAAGCAGCTGGGCATCAGCTGGGGGGTCCATAGTGGAGAAAGACGACTGTGGGACAGCACTGTTGGCAGGGGTAGAGCTGGTCCCATTGGAGAGCTTTGTTGTGGTTCTGGTCTGTTCTGGGAGAGTGGGTCCGCTCCAACCCGGCACAGATGTGGTTCTGTCCACCACTAGAGCCCGGTCCTGTTTCACAGTCAGGGAGGACAACGGGAAGTCCACTGTGGACACGGGAGCTCCTCCAGCTCGGTCTGCTGCCAGGGAGACGGCGTGACTCTCTTCCAGAGGAGAGGCATCGGAGGGAAGCATGGTCGGGCTGGGAGGCCCCTGGGCCTGGAGGGAGAAGGGGCTCTCGGTGGCGTAGCCACGGGACAGCAGAGCTCGTGTCTGGGGTCTGAGCACAGCAGAGGGCTCCTTGCCTGTGGGGGAATCAATGGGAGAGGAGGAGGATTCCTGACGGCGTGGAGGCTGCTGGTCCCTGGAGGATGGAAGGATGAAAGGAAAAGGGAGGAGTAGGAGGAAAGATAAGAAAGGAGAGGGGAGGAAGAGGGATGGGGGTCAGATTACGGTGCTATCATCATGCATGAACAACAGCAGCAGGTACTCAGTCTGGGTTGAGACACACACACACACACACACACACACACACACACACACAAAGATAAGGTGTCAAACAAGCCTGGTAATGAAGTCACAATCACACTGAAGATGAATTATTTCTTCACAAAGCATGCAATCGAGTTTGTTTATGTTATGCGAGTGTGTATTCACACCTTTTCTCCTGCAGTCCGCCTAGTGACCTTGTGTCTGTGGGGCTTGCACCACTCCCATTAGCCAGCTCGCCAGTCACCTCCCTCTCCTGTACCTTTCTGCGCAGGTCAGAGGTGGTGCTCCTGCGACGATTCTTCCACTTGGTCAGAGCCTAACACACAAACACAACCACACACCAATACACAGTCATTGTTTACCTTATGGCTTAACAGCTGAGTAAAATGGAACTTAGTAAGTATATTACTGGAATATAGTAAGTATATCATTATAATATTGAAGAGCAGAAAAGATAGGGTTGGGCCTCACATCCTGCCACTTTGCCTCGCTGTCCTTCACTCTGATATCTGTTGCCATGCCAACACGCCCCTCGGACCCCTGGCGAACAGGCTGCTGGGTCCACTGGCTCACGGCAATGTCACTCAGAGACTTGCTCCTGATTAGGCGAGGAGAGATTGATCACCATCATAACACTGGTTATCTGCTTATAGGGCGACTTGCTGATCACACATGGCAGTGTTATGACAGACGAGAGCCCCCTTTATCTTCACTGCAACGTCGTTATGCTTAATAGAAAAATGCATAGAGAAACATCGCCCTCTTCTGGTCAGGGCATGACAAACACTGAAGTCAGGAGTCAAACATGCTGTAAACAGCACAGCAAGCATAGGGCATGGACACACAGCAACAAGACCTTTCGATGAGTGAGCAGGCTGCAGAAGACACGAGATGAACAGCAGACGTTATCATCAACCTTATGATCACCATGAAGGCAAGAACGTGAAAGCACAGTACACAGCAGGGCCACATAGCATTCATACTTGGAGCATCACATCAGGCTGGGAGGGAGAGCAAGCGTCATGCTGGGACAAAGCCAGCCAGAGTAACTGGGGAGGGGGAGTCATGGAGGCTAAAGGCAGGGCACCATTCTCTTCCACACAGTCAGAGGCAAAAAGTAGACCATTCCCAAACATACACTTACAGATGCATTCCAGGTAATCATGCGACAAACGTCAACAAATGTCATATTGATTAGCTGTTGAAAACGACTTCTGTGAGATCTGCGAATCGCGTCCCGAAGACTGGAAAACAACCAAGCAACCACAACCATGCAACAGCCAATCACATTCAGGGAAAGGGTGGCGGGGGGGTATAGGGAATGTCAACTTACCATATCCAACCAGGGTTGACCTGGGGGGGCCTAGAGAACCAGAAAAACCAACCCAAAGTCACTGAACTACTCATCAACTAATAATGAAACAAAAATAACTGTCAATAGCACTAACAATTATTGAAAGAACCAGAGTCCAGAACATTAACCTCATGCAGATGCCAACGAATTAGAAAACATGCTGTGACGCTGTTCCATAGCAAATGATACCAAACACCTAGTAGGGGACAGAATTGTCCCTGACACTGTCCCTCACAGAAGAGTGTGGTTGACGTGTGATGACCCTGATCACACAAGGGTGTGATAGACATAAATCAGTCTTCTCCATCTCTGTCCCACACACACACACACATTCATTACACAAACAGCTACTTCTTGTGACGAGTATTTTATTATTGCAGATTCAGTTAGACAGATGCTTTGGTCCATCCTTAGCAAACACACAGCAAGTTGCAGTATTTCGAGGTCTCTTTCGCACTGTGGCACACAGCGAACTGAGCCTGCTCTAGAAGTGCGCATGTCATTTTAGTCTATCAGTAGAACAACAAGCATCTCTTTGTCAAGAAGCCTTCATCCGAGGCGTTTCAAAAGCAGATAAAACGCGTGCAGAACCAAGGAGAGGCTGGAGATAAAGTTTAGAACACACACACACACAGAGAGAACAGATCTACAGGGAGAGAGCTGCGTCTGGTTTGCATGATTCACAGAAACGCGGCACGGGATAGGAGATTGTGACCGTTTCAAAAAGGTAGTTCAGGTGCGGTGTGGGAGGGCGGAGGAAGCAATGGAGGGGGGGTGGGACACAGGAGAGCGGAGCCGGGGGGTGACGTCACCATCATAGTCATCCTCATACGAGCCCAACATCTTCCTGCTACAGACATGGAGGTAGGGGAGTGGGAGAGAAAGAGTGAGAATGAACGGAAAGAAAGAAAGGGAAAGGAGAAATAAAAATAAGTTACCACATGAGGGGGAAACGCTAAGGAAAAGCGTGATGGGATCCCCAGCTTCTCTCATCTCCAGCCTCCCCAACACTCTCAGCCCCACCTGCCCCCCCAAGCCCCGTCAGAACCTCAGGCTTGGCCAAAGGGTCTTGTACCATGGTGTACCTGGGTCTCCTATGAGACACCAAGCCTCATTCTTAAGCCCCAAGTCCAGCCAACCAACAACACTGCCACGAGGCCCTACAGGGTCTTCTCTGAGAAGCCTGCCTCCAAGTCGCACCACCACCCTCACCACCCAACTCGAGCTGAGAGCACTGCAACCCCAGTGCCAAATAACTTCAAGTCAGCCCTATGCTCCAGTTCCCAAACTTCAAATCCAGCTACCCTGGAGCCAACACCTTAACCCACGATATCCTGCCTTCCCCCACCCAGGCCTAACCTGAGGCCAACCATCTTGCGGTACCAGGGTCTCCTCTGGGAGCCCAGCTTGATGCGGCCCACCCGAGTCTCCTCTTCGGGGGTCCAGTACTGGGGCAGGAAGCGGTCGGAAGCTGGGTTGATGGAGGTCTGGTGCAGGCTTTGCTCCAGCCTCCTGGTGTACAGGTCATCTAGGACGGGGTCCGCCTCCCCCAGCTCACCTTCGGAGTCTTCGTCCTCAGAGTCTCTCTCACAGAGAGCCCGTAGGAGGATCTCCTTGTCCAAGGTTCGGTCCGTGTCGGAGCGTGGCGTGGGGATACAGGACAGTGAGGTGGAGGAGCTTCTGCCCCGGAGACAGGTACACACCACACTTGGAGTCAAGCGTTATTTGCGATAAACTACTTGAGGTGTGCTTGATTTCCATTACCCAGTGCATTGAAACCTATGAAACGGTCCCAGAGTGCAACCTCTGTAAAGTAAATCAAATACACCTCAAATACACGTAGGTAACGTTTAAGGATGGAAGACATCCAATCACCACACACACACACACAGTGCAGTTCCACACAGTGCAGTTCCAATCAGTGGCCACCACAGTAGCGTTAATGATGTTCAGGGATCAAGCTTTCTCCTCTCTTATACCTAACAGGGTTAGCTCTAGCGGGTAAGTAGGTCATCAACACTGCAGAGCACCAAAAGCACTGACCTCCAGTCTGAACTGGGAGAGACCAAGGCTCGTCTGAGGGGGATCGCGACCTTCGCCCACCTCTGAGGGCTCCCCAAGGTCAACCGGCTGGCCCGCACGCTCATGGGAATGGCAAAGTTTGTGGGAGGGGCGGGAGTGGGGAAGTGAAACCTGCGGCTGGCCCAATCATCAGTCACCAGGTCTGGTTCCGGCCTATCAGCATTGTCAGAGTCACTGTCGCTATGGTGATCGTAAGCCCATTGGAGGAACTCGTTGACAGGTGGGAGATGGGAAAGGGGCTGGCTCAGAGGGGTGTGGTCCTGTCTGGGTTTTGGTCACCGTGGAGATAATCAGCAATTGGAATCTAACACAACTACTTTATGTGTACATTCTTATTGGTCATGTTTTTTTGTGTACAAGCAACACAGCATTATGACAAATGTATATAGAAATGCCAAATCTGCGAGAAAAAAAAAATTAAGCTAATATCTCACCATGTAAGTAAGTCACAGCAAAGCCACAGCACATTTCATCACACCAACATGCTGAATACTGATGCTCACACGATGCCCTGGTAGCCTAGAGTCTAGCTCAGCCAAGCTAAGCTACAGAGCTGTTCATTAACAACTATACTGTGAGAGAGGCAGGGCCCCAAGATCCAGCACTTTCCATCATCACAAACAAGTTCAAAAGTAACTTGCTTGCTGTCCAGCATAGCATAAAAATACAAACTATGTAAGAGCATTTTAAGCTTCCTTAAAAAGTATGTATAACCTTTGATGTTTAAATGACCTTGACAACAATTTGTAAATATATATGAAGCTTATACAGACGTATTAGGGTTTCTGTGCAATTAGTTAAGCTTCTAGAACAATATTTTAAAGAGCGCCTCAAGCTGGGGTGTGTAAAAGCCAATGGCAGGCTGTGCTGGGAAAGTGGGGTCCATACCTGATGAGAGGGCTAGGGGGGGCCGCCCCCGCCCCTCTCCGGTCCTCCTCCTGCCCCAGCCGTTTCCTGCGCAGGGGCGCTGGGATGTAACCCCGATCTCGCTGGGCCGCTGGGTCAGTGGGTCTGGAGATGCTCTCCATCCTGAAGCCCTGTTCTGCTTCGCTCCCACAACCTGGAGAGACACAAAGGGAGTGGGGAGGAGAGACAGGGGCAGAAGCCCAGTGAGTAAGAGGGCAGGTGGAAGGAGAGAGAAGATGGGGGGAGATGAAGGGAGACAGAAAAGTCAAAGAGATCCAAATAACGGAATGAAGAACGAAAGGCAACAGGAAGAGAACCTGCGGAGATCCAGAGGAGGAGTGTGACGCACCCTGCCCCAGGGCCCAGCTCCAGTCCTGGGCCCATCCCTCCACACCCCCCTCTTACCCTCCACACCCCCATGTGGAACATGCCGGAATGTCTCACTGACGAAAGCAGAGCATGCAGGGCAGGGGTGCGTTCAGAAAAGAAAACATTCAAAATATGTCAGATGGCTAAAAGAGCATAGGCAGGACCAAGAGCGTTGCAGTGTAAGGCATCAGGGTTCTTGGGTACCGAGAGGTGCGTTGAGACGTTGAGCGTTCTCACCCTGACTGCTGGCCCTGATGGTGCATGTCTCCAGGGAGTCCAGGCCATCCAAAGACTCCTCCCTCCAGTAGGCTGGGTGTTGGAGCTGCTCCTTTTCTGGATACCAGGCCTCACTGTAACCACTGTCCCTCAAACCTGCCCCCACCCTGGGACATGACGATTCCTCCAGAGCCTGAGGAGGAAGGCAGGAGGGAGGGAGGGAGGGAGGGAGGGACAGACAGACGGGAAGAGACAGAGATGGAGACAGAGAGAGAAAGGGAAAGACTGTAGATCAAGTGAACTGAATAGAAAATGACTGTTGAGGGTAGAGGATTGAGAGCAATCCTGGACTGACAGCTGTGACTAAGCCACATACATACAGCACATCAGCCGTACACGGACGCTGCGATTGGACAGAGCCGTGACAAAACGACATACAGCGGTTACCTTGGACAGAGCGATGCCCAGCAGGCCCTCGAAGGCCCTGAGGTTGAGTTGAGGCCCACTGTAGCAGGGGTCCACCTGGGCCTTCCTACCAAGCCAATAGATGGTGATCAGAACCTGAGAGAGAGAGAGGAGGGGGGGGAAGGAGGAAAAGGGGTAAGGATGTCATGTGAACATATGCATACTTTCACATAGCATAGAAACACTAAAGAGTGCTCACGTTCTTCGACCTTCTGTTGCTTTCGTCACGTCTGAAAGAAAAAGAGATATTAGGAACTACACACTTCTCATCGTGGCCCGGTTAAGATATAGCATACTGAGGCACAGACTGGTACCACACACTATGCACTAGAATGTCAACATGACAGTGTGTATATAGCAGTCAGCAGCCAAAGTCTCTCTCTCACACACATCAACACACACACACACACAGCAGGTAGTAGGGCTGCACGATTATGGCCAAAATGATAATCACGATTATTTTGATCAATATTGAGATCACGATTAATTATCACGATTATTTGTTAATTTTAACCAAAACAAATGTTATTGTCGCTTGATTGGCCATGACTGACGTCAATGCAGCAAACCACGAGAGGCAGGAATGTCCGACTTTACGGAGCCGTTCACAATTCCTCCCCGACTGCAAGCGGCAACTCTCGCTGGTCCTTTCATGCAGCCACAGCGAATGTTGAACGCACCTATTGGTTTACGGAGCGCTAGATTGGCTTTGCAAAAAAGAAAGAAAAAAAACGTATACGGAATGATGCATTTTAAATATCGCTCGATCACGCTAATTTGATTGTGGGAAGCCAAAGTCGGGATCGTGATTACAATTTGATTAATTGTGCAGCCCTACTAGGTAGTCTTCCTATAAATAACCTTCCCAGTCCCAACTCTCCTTGCTTTGACATCCTCCCAGTTCAGTCAGTAGTGAAGTACCAGACTGAACCCCAAAACTATGGTCCAACTGTTCTTAGTGACTTAGCATGTGTACTGTGTGTGTGTGTGTCTAGGCTCTGGTTACTGTATATAGTTATAAAAGGGAACGAGGTGTGTGTGCATGCCTGTTCTAGGTTTCGTTTTTCTGTTTGGTTAAGTCACAAGATGACCTGTGTTTGAGTTTTCAGTTCCATTTGCAAAACCACAGATTCACTTGACATGGAAATTCAAATGACTGATGATAAATGTACACAGAGGACAAGTGGGATGTCCCGTTGTTATTAATACTGGGTCAAAGGGAGAATGGTGTGTGTGTGGGATGTCCCGTTGTTATTAATACTGGGTCAAAGGGAGAATGGTGTGTGTGTGTGTGTGTGTACCGAAGGTTGACACGAGTGGACAGGTCCTGCAGGTCACCAGGATGAAACAGCTGAGCCTCGTTCAGACCAAGTTTCCCACAAGCCCTCAGAAACACGTTTACGTTGTCCTGCAAGGAGGAGGATAGGAGAGGTTTAGATCAGTCATGCAGCAGAAAAATCAGCCTGTCAGGAAACCACAACAGAGCCCGACTTCCTGGCAGACACAGGTACTTTGTGAGCTTGCACACAAACACACTCTTACCAGTCCAGCAATGGGAGTAGACAGTCTGTTGACTCTCTTTATGACCCCAGGTTTCAACTGGTTGATCAGACTGAGAAATAAGAAAGGTGTAAAGAGACAGTATGTTGCGTTTGTTATTAGTAGTTTGGCTTTAAGATGTTTTCGTTTGCCAAGTAAGGGTAGAATACTTGGGCAGCACGTCACTACACCCGCTTTAGTGTCCCTAGTATCAGGTCTAGTATCGTATAGTACTCACTCGCAGAGCAGGACCCCATCTTCTAGTGCACGGCGGAAGTTGCTACTTCGAAATGATTTATGTGTCACTTCCTGTGGAGACAGGGAAACGGCATTCATAGTTGTCTGCTCAAATCAGATCCCAGTTCTCACACCCTCTATGGGGTCCATCAGCCCCACACACCTGGCTAACGATTTGTTAGACCTGACCCTCACTATAATGACCTCCAATTAGCATACCATCTCGTCTTTCGCAGGAACACACAAACCATAGCGTCCACAGAAACATGGACACACACACTATTGACTTCTACAGGAACAGACACTCCTACTATCCATTCCTTCATCCAATGTTAACTGGAGAGAAAGATCATTTGGGGGGGGGGGGGGGCAGCTAGTTAAGAGAGCATGACATGGGCCGGGTGCCAACCGGAATGCCAGGTCTTGGTAGGTTAACTTTGCACTGCGGTTCCATAACAGCCAGGGGTACTAATGACCCCGAAAGCTGCTTCCTGATTGAGGGCGATTCACACGGTCAGCTGAGCAGGTACGTGACGGGGTCACTTCAGTAACCAAGAGGAGGGACACATGGGGGGTTGAGCAGGCCCCCATTGTTCATTCATAGTGAGGTGGTCCAGTGTGTGTGTAGGGGGGTGGGGGGGGCTAGAGAGAATGTGGGGTGAAAGGGGATGGGTCCCTCATCAGTGCGCTCCTCTCATTCTTTGATGTTCCCCTAGTCTCACAATTTACCTCTCCACTTATCACTGGCTCACCCTAATTAGACCCCTTGCACAACTCCCATACACTCTCTGTGTTCTCTGTGAGGCTCTGCAGGTTCCCTTCTCCCCTTTGTCCACCAGAATAGTGCGACCAACTACCCCAGCTCTGAGACTGCAATGAACAGCAGCCGATTCATAACTGAACGACTATGCAAAACAGAGTTTTCGTGCGAGCATGCCTGAAAAACACAGTAGGCCTACAGGACTTTGAATCTACAATGTCTATCTGAGCTCATTTGCTAATGCAAAAAATACTTGTATCAGTACATGAGCTGTAAAACTAAGCAAACGCTTACTTTATTGGCACTACCAGCCATTTAAGTATTATCATGTTCTCAAAACACCCTTACCACATTGTTTGCCTGTGATGATGTAAGGGCTATCAAGTATAGCATGGACTCACTATAGCCAAGTGTGTGTGTGTGTGTGGGTAAAATAATGTGTTTGCTACAAAAACTGGCCAATTTATTATTGACTTAACTGACTGACTAAACATGTTCTAGACTGTGTCAATTAGTAAAAAGGTTAATAAGAAGGAATCAAGCACAGTCTTTGGAATAGAGCAGCAAATAGTTTAGAATAGTAGTTAGATGTTGTAACGAGACTGACCTCCAGCCACCGCTGCGCCTCGCTATAGGCATCTTCGCAGCTTACGGTGGTGTGCTCACGCCACTCCATCAGAAATCCGCCAAGGTGCCTGAAAGACAAACAAAATGTGTCGTTAAATAACGACTTAAAACATAGCATACAGCTGATTTGATTTGATGAATGGTTTACCAGATAACTACACGGCCTCTCCACGCTTTAACCCCTCTACAAACAATGTTGCCAACACAACGGCAAAAATTATTATGGCAGGCTATTATTCTCAACAAATGACACAGCTCACCTGTAACTGCAAGGTTCACCGGGAAAACTTGGAGAGAAAAAAACGTTCGTGCTCGCCCGTTAAAGCTTTCCCGTTAATTGACTGGTTTAACTCAACCACCTTTCGGTAACCAACTACTATATGATGCTCAACAAACTCCCTTCTCGGGTTTTGTGGGCGTTTCCGCTCCGCGAAACACAGGACCGCTCTTCAGCCGCAATTTTCTCTTGTTTTGTGTCCCAATTTGACGTGTAGGTTTCTCTTCCTGTTTAATTTTGTTTCCATGTGTTCATGCTTCACTCTCGTTTTCATAGTTAATTTAGTTGACTGACAGGTGACTTAAGTTAATTCTTTGCTACATCACTTTTTGGTTTCATGAAAAGTGAATAATTTGTTTGCTCCATTTATGTTTCCAGCAGATGGCACCACAGACCGTCAGAGTTCTCACGTTCATTGGCTAATCTCACTTCAATGGTCTTGAGTGTCTTTATCATCACAGACTGCACAGCCCACCACCTAGTTTACTTTACATAATATTACTAATTGCATAGCTTAGTTACTTGCATGGCAATTACACAGCTGAACTTCAAAATCTAGTTGGCATAATAAGAAAATTATAACATTGTTTTAGATGATGATAGCCTTTAGCCTACATGTTCCATGTACACAGTCTGCCTCGCTTCACAATAGTTTACATCTTGGAATAAATGAATGACCTCTAAATACATGGAGAAAACGCGAAACTATTTTACAGCATTGCATAGCACAAAGGAATGAAGAGCGGCACCCTGGGAAGAGCGGCACCCTGGGATCTGCGACGGTGACCCCTTCATCCTCTGGCAGGAACCTTGGGGTTACCATGGACGACGAGCTCTCCCTCACGGCCCACATTGCTGCGGTCTCCCGGTCGTGTAGATTCACCCTCTACAACATCCGGAAGATCAGGAGATACCTGTCTGAGCACTCCACCCAGCTGCTAGTCCAAGCACTTGTCCTCTCCAAGTTGGACTATTGCAACTCGCTGCTCGCTGGTCTCCCAGCATGTGCAACCCGAGGATTCAGAACGCAGCGGCCCGCCTGGTCTACAATCTACCCAGACGCTCCCATGTTACCCCGCTCCTCATCTCTCTCCACTGGCTACCTATCATGGCCCGTATCAGATTCATTGACCTTCCGAGCAGTGAACGGGACTGCACCCGTCTACATCAAGTCTCTCCTGCAGCCTTACACCCCCACCCGTCACCTACGGTCTTCTTCAGACAACCGCCTGGTGGTCCCACCGCTCAAGACCGCCCGGTCCCAACACAAGCTCTTCTCCTGTCTGGCCCCCCAGTGGTGGAATCAACTCCCCACCTCCATCAGAGACACTGACTGTCTCTCCACCTTCAAGAAAAGGCTCAAGACGCACTTGTTCCGGGAGTACAACGGTACTTAGGAATGGTTCGCTTGACCCGATGTTAGCTTCCTCAAGGATCACAATGACTCTTGCTTAGAGACTTGTTGCTCTTGTGGTTAGTGGTAACTGACTTACATTTTTGTACTCGCTGTGATATATTGTTTTTTATTATTGTTGCTTGCTTTTTCCACAGGTACACTTGCACTTATAGCAGTTCATGTTGTTTAATTGTAACCTGTTTAACTGCATGCTCTTATGGTTCTTCCCTTTGGCACTTATTTTGGTTGTTCACAATGTGTGCTTCATGTTTTGGCTACTCGCAATGTTTTGTGGCTATCTCGTTGTTATGATCAGTGACCTATGCACTTTGTAAAGCTTTCTCTTGGAAGTCGCTTTGGATAAAAGCGTCTGCTAAATGAATACATGTAAATGTAAAATGTAAATGTAATATAAACATAGCAAACACCCCTTAGGCTACATAATCATTTGCATGAATATACCAGAGCATTGACAATTAGTTTAAAATAATGAGAAATTGACAATTGACACTGTCAATTAGCTGCATCACGGGCACTGCACAATCTATCTTTAGTTCCAGAAATCTGTGTGTCATCGATATTATTGCAGGTACTGTGCCCTATCTATATATGTGTGTTTCACTGGCATCTTAATCATCGACTGCATCATGCGTTTGAAACAGCGGGAGGGTTCATTTATTTGGATGCACTCGGGAAATTGCCGCCCCGCCCCCCTCTTCATGCCCCCTAGGCACCCTATGTCGCCTATAGCAAGGTGTTGTGACATTAGATGCACGGCTTCCACGCTGACATGGTACATAAACATGGCATAGGCTATATGCAACAGCATCCCAGCATTGATCCTTCTCTACGTTGTCCTTGTAAAATTGGTGCTGGCGGTCATACAACTCCCTGTGCTTTTCAACTTCGAGAATGAATTTGATGTCGTCTATTTCCTTGAATTTCGAGCTTATTTTCAAAATCGACTTGGGGGTTCTCTCTCGGTAGGCTATGTCTGCACGCGCGTGTGTTGTGTGCAACGCGTGACAACTCGTTTCTCTCAAAAAGCCGCACAAAAACCTCCCACAGTCCGACTGCACAGTGACTGCATTGCTACAGCTGAGGGAAGAGAAAGTGACATGGAACACTGACTGGCCTTTGTCACCCTGAGCTGAATATATCAGTGATGCTCATATGTTATCTAACCCACCCTCATGTCAAAGCACTCCTGAGAACACTTCAACATGTAAAGTTGTTTATGATGTTGTTTATGATGATCCAATATTCATTATTTAGCTGTTATAAAACCTGTTCTTATTGACACTCATTCATTCAGACTCAGTGTTGTTACACTTTTATCCGAACTCAGTGCACAACATCATCACTGCTGTTATTAACCTTCTCCTCTGTGACATTGTGTCTTGTTTCTCCATCCTTTTCCTGCCCTTGTGTGTCTTTGCTCCTCTTGTATGTTCTGCTGTCTCTGCAGCTCCGGGACTCTTTCTTTTCTCTCCGTTCTCCTCGCGACTGCCAGTCGCTGCTTCTCCTGCCACTCCTGCTTTGTCATTGCATCTGATGGTTGTTCACAAGCCTGTCATTGTCTGTCTTCCTCCTCCCGTTTCTTCTCCAACGCTTTCATTTTCTGACCCTCTCTTCGTTCCCTCTCTTTAATGAAATCTAACTGTGAAGGAAATGCTTTTTGGAGACGATAGTTGTACGCAGCTTTTACTGTCATGTCATACAACTTGACCAGCTGGGTTTAATTCATCACTCTCACTCGCTCCTCGTCCTCCTCGTCCCTCTCTTTCTCATTTTTCTTCTTTCTTCCGCTACCTTTTTCCTCGAGCTCTTCCGGTATCATCGTTTCCGTCTCCTTCCATCGCCCGGCTCCTTTTGGTCTCCCTCTCAACTCCATCGCTTTTCTCTTCTCTTAGCCTCCTTTCCTCCATTTGCATTTCCTCCCCGTGTCTCTCCTCCGTTACGCTCTCCTTCTCTGATCTGTCCCCCTCCTCTGCATGCATTGGATCATCCATCTCTTCCTCAACGAGCCTCTGTCCAGCAGCTTTTAAGCAGCGTTCAAGTGCTCTCTCTCTCTGCAGGGACTGTCTGTCTGGACTGGTCCTATTCATGTTCGAGCAGTCTTTTAATGTCGCTCTCTCTATCATTTTCTCTTTCAGATTCTTTCTGCAGGCCTTCTTGCTTCCTTGCTCTCCCGTTCTATCTGCCTCTTATCCGTCTCCTGTCTCTCCTGCTTGTGCCGTCTTTCTGTCCCTCCCTTTATTCAAGTTCCCACGGCAGTTCTCTTTCAAGTCTTTCAATTACCCGCTGAAGGTCCTCTTGTGGTCTTTCTGTCGTTTATTTTCTATTTATTTTGCTACCTCCCTCTCCTTCTCTTGGCGTTCCTGTTCTTGCAGTCTTTTCAACTTTCTCACTCAGATACTCTCAACTTCCCTTTTCAGTGCTTCTTTTTCTTTTGCACCCTCCATCACGTTTGGCACTACTGTCTATATTCTTCTGTCTTTCAAGGTTCCTTTTAGATCCTCTTTCTGTCTTTCATCCTATCTCTTCCTTCAGTGGTCTGGGAGTGTTTATAGTCTTGTGAACTTAACACCTCATGACTGAGAGCTGTCCTTCATGACAACAGAACCCACAACAACCATGACTCTGATCACCATCTTCATCTGGACTCTAGCTGTCTACATACAGGGTAAGAGAGATCTATGATATGCAATGAATTATCATCTCAAATAACAGATGATTAAATTATGTAATCCTGTCATATAATTAAAATGTTTCGGTACCATCCATCCATCCATGCATCGCTTTTCCGGGGGTCGGGTCGCGGGGGCAGCAACCTAAGCAGGGAGGCCCAGACTTTCCTCTCCCCGGCCACTTCCACCAGCTCTTCCTGGGGGACCCCGAGGCGATCCCAGGCCAGCCGAGAGACATAGTCCCTCCAGCGTGTCCTGGGTCTTCCCCGGGGCCTCTTCCCAGTGGGACGTGCCCAGAACACCTCACCAGGGAGGCGTCCAGGAGGCATCCTGATCAGATGCCCGAGCCACCTCAACTGGCCCCTCTCGACGCGGAGGAGCAGCGGTTCTACTCTGAGCCCCTCCCGGATGACCGAGCATCTCACCCTATGTCTAAGGGAGAGCCCGGACACCCTGCGGGGAAAACTCATTTCGGCCGCTTGTATTCGCGATCTCGTTCTTTCGGTCACTACCCACAGTTCGGGATCAGGTAACCCTTGTCTATTCTGGTATGTCCAGAGACTTGTAGAAGACCTGAAGATGTAGGAGATTACTACTGTCAGAGTTGGCTCTACCTTAACAGTGTCTGGGTGTTCACACAGTGATACAGAGCCGTACAACAACCTCCCTCAGTCAGACTGCACAGTGACTGCACTGCTACAGCTGAGACATACTGCAGGTGCTGAGGGGAAAGAGACAGTGAACTGGAACACTGACTGGCCTTTGTTACAATGAGTTACAATGAGTACATCAGTGTTGTCAAAATGTCAACTAACCCACCCTCATGTCAAAAAACTGCTGAAAACACCAGGACATTAAGTTACAAATACCATAAAATTACTTTAAAAACTAAACAATGTCTATATTGCTGTTAAAAACTGCTGTTATTACTGAACAACAGGTAACTCATACTGAATATAACATTAAAGGATTAAAGGAGGGCCAACTGTGATGTGATATACAAATTATTTTAAGTTTCAAAAATACCACAATCGTAATCAGTCCTCATAATAGTCACAGTACTGACACTGACCACTAGAGAGTGACAGAGACTGTGGTTATAGAGACACAGCATCAAGTCATGTTCATGCATCTCTTCAACTACAGTTTCTCTGTGGGTCCAGGAAAGTCTGTCTGTACAGAGAGGACACTTTGCATAGGCAGCACATGCTTCAGTGGTCTAGGAGTGTTTATAGTCCTGTGAGTTTAACACTTCATGACTGAGAGCTGTCCTTCATGACAACAGAACCCACAACAACCATGACTCTGATCACCATCTTCATCTGGACTCTAGCTGTCTACATACAGGGTAAGAGACTTCTGTCATGTAGGAGATACAGAATTTGATCAATGTCAGTATTACCTCTGATGTTAACTGTTTTTTGCAATGTGTATGTTTTGTTTCTCTTTTCACACCCAGAGTCCAGAGGACAGATCACTGTGACTCAGACTCCTGCAGTGAAAGCTGTTCTCCCAAGACAGACTGTCTCTCTGCAGTGTAAAACCAGCAGTGATGTGTTTGTGCATGAATCTATTCCCCGTCTAGCCTGGTACCTCCAGAGACCTGGAGAAGCTCCTAAACTCCTCATTTACTACGCTAAAACACTTCAGTCTGGGACCTCATCTAGATTCAGTGGTACAGGATCACATAGTGACTTCACTCTGACCATCAGTGGAGTCCAGGCTGAAGATGCAGGAGATTACTACTGTCAGAGTTACCACAGTGGTGACGTGTTCACACAGTGATACAGAGCCGTACAAAAACCTCCCTCAGTCAGACTGCACAGTGACTGCACTGCTACAGCTGAGACCTACTGCAGGTGCTGAGAGGGAAGAGAAAGTGACATGGAACACTGACTGGCCTTTGTCACACTTAGCAGAATATATCAGTGGTGTTCATTGTAATATTTGTGTAAATAACCAGGCAGGAGACGGGAGTACGGTTTGTGTCGTTTAGTCAAACCACAAAACCCTGTGAACACTACTTCTTCTTCCTCAATAATAATATGATGCTTGTTCATCTCAGAGTGTGCAGGTGACATCCTGATGACCCAGAGTTCTGCAGCGGTGTCAGTCTAGCCTGGAGATCCTGCCACTCTCAGCTGCAAAGCCAGCAGTAACATCAATGATGACCTAGCCTGGTACCATCACAAACCTGGACAAGCTCCCAAATCAGCTTTAATGAGGCCTTTATATTTACATTTAGTCATTTTTAGAAGACGCTCTTATCCAGAGCGACTGTATCCTGATACATTATATCAGGCAGGTATCATTATATCAACGTCCAGGCTGAAGATGCAAGAAATTACTACTGTCAGCAGATTACTACTGTAGCTTTCCCGTTCACACAGTGAAATACATCCATACAAAAACCTCCCCAACCCTTGAGGAATCACTACTGTCTCCTCACTGTCTCATGTCTCAAGCCTCAAGTCATTTAAATAGAACTAAGTCATGTAGCGGACCGTACATTGTACAGGATGAGGGAGAGGTGAACAGAGCAATGCAGACTCCAAATTGCAAAAAATAAATAGCTTTATTAAAGTACAAAAGATAGTGCTGTCCTTATAAAAGTCCTGACCCCTAACCATCCAGCCCAACTAAACACACCTTATTAAAATAGACCCTAACACCAACCCCAACTATCATAGTCCAGAGTTAATATGACTCCTCACTTCTGTGGTTTCCCTACCAACAATGAGGGCAGGGGAAATGTGGTGACCACTGAACTGGGGGAAGAGGGAGGTCGAGAAGTGAGGCGTGAGTTAGGAGCAGTGTTCCGATTAAAGCATCAAATACCCTTTTGTCTGCTAAACTGCTGCACTAAATGAATATGTTTTGGCTACCCGCAATGTTTGGGGCTATCTCGTTGTTATGATCAGTGACCTATGCACTTTTGTAAAGCTCTCTCTTGGAAGTCGCTTTGGATAAAAACGTCTGCTAAATGCATAAATGTAAATGTAATGTAAATGTATTAGGTATTGTAACATAACACTGCTGTACTATATTACTGCTTAGCAACAGTATAGTAACTAATATAAACAGATGTAGTTAACAGATATTACATTCATATGTCAACTCACCCACTCTCATGTCACAGCAGTCCTGAAAACATTTAGGCTCATAACGTTTAGATATGAAATGACTTATAGAAGAACAAAACATTATCTTTATATATCTTTTTTAAAACATGTCTCCACTGACTCACTCATTCAGACTTAGTGTTCATCAGAGACTGTTAAACATTCATCAGGCTGGTCAACATCCCTGATACTGAATTATTACTGGACAGTAATTTAAGAAGTGTAACCTGTTTTAAAAATACCACAATCATCCTAGTCAGCCTTCCTAATTATCATCATCATGTTCATCCCCATCATGATCAACTACCTTTCTACTTCTTTCATCTGTCTCACTGAAACCTAATATCTGACATCACCATACATTTCTCTTCTGTCATCAAGTTTTCTACATCAGATCACAGTTCCTGTCAGAACTCTGACATGAAGACTTGAGAGGAAGTCACCACTTCCATTCCTGTGTTACATTCATCTCAGACAGGAGTTAGATGACTCACAAGCCCCCCCTCCTCTTCCCCCATATTAATGAAACCAGCCCCCCTCACACCTGGCCCAGGCCGGGGTATTTTAGACTCAACTGTTCAACCGTAGATTGGAGCTGTGGGAGTGAAACTGAGATTTGCATAGTCAGGGTGGCTGGTTCTAACTACTCCCAGAAAAGAGCAGCACTCTCACCAGATGCTCACCTGACCCCAGGGGATTAAGAAAGATTATCACTTAATTATAAGATTATAAGGGTCCTACAGATTACGGACCCTTTGTATCACAGCAGAATGAATTAATGTCTTTAATATTTGAAATCAAACGTTATTCAGACTGAATCTGATTTGTTTGAGTCTGTCCATACTGTGTGAACACCACAATCTCATGTTATCATGGTGGTAAAATGTAAGCTCTCCTGTAAAGCTATATGTTTTGTCATGATGACAGGTAAATATAAGTGATAATATATTGTATGGATATATCTACATTCAGTTACAGTTTTAGTTTCAGTGAAACAGTAATGGTTGATAATCTATCATTCTTTTTCATTACTTTCATTATCTGACAACAATAGTGTGTTGTAATGAGATATTTTCAATGTACAATCCTATTTTTGGATTACTGCAATCAATATTCGTATGAATAAAGTCAAAATTCAGCAGTTTCAAGTTCAACAAGAAATCTTTATTGTCCAATAAAATAACAACATTCCAGCATCAAAGCAAAGCCAACTAACAGAGTGAATAGTGACCAAAAGCAGAACACGTCAACTTTAGCACTGATAACACCTCAGTCTACAAACAGCAGCGACAAGTGGACTCTAACAAAGCTCCCTGTTAGTCTGCATGTGAGCCATCAGGAGGACAGAGAATGGCTGAGCACAGAACAGAGTCCCAGCAGAGGAAGCAGCCCCTCTCCACAGGGCTGTGTGAGCCTGGGGCTACTCAGAACACTGCTCTCTCTTCAGGGTGTGAGTGACCGTAGGCTGGGAGCTTTGGTGGGCCTCACAGGTCACCTCCAGCACCTTGGCCCACTCCTGGGCAGTGAGAGTCAGGGTGCTGCTCCAGCTGTACTGGCCGTCCTTCTCCAGGAGCCCCCTGCTGGCCTCCTGGCCCTTCTTGCTGCTCCCGTCCACCTGCCAGCTGAGTGTCCAGTCTGAGGGGAAGCCCTTGTTGGCCAGACACATCAGCGTGGCCGTACTCTTAATGGACAGTTCCTCACTGGAGGGGGGCAGCACCGTCAGGGTGGGGGCACGGTTGCCTGGAGACAAACACAATACGTCAGATTCCACAACTACACAGCAGTTTAAGAGATTGTCTTTGACGGCAGAGATGGACTTCTGCTATTTCAACCAACGACTCGAACCTTAGGATCAGTTTGAAAACATCAATAAGTTTTCATAGTGTCATCAAACCGATTAATGCAATTTAATACATGAACATGAGTTAGTATATTGATATATAAGGAAACAAATGAAGGTGTTCTTTCAGGAAATGACAATGTCATTTCAGGTATAGGATGTAACAAATTGAGCCTGGCAAAATGTCTAAATCTACAGTGTATTTCATGAATTGACAAAATAGATATTAACATAAGTATAGATATCAAAATGAAAGGGCTTACATAACCAAAAACCACATGTCAAATTGTGTTAAATGATGAGAAAATCCACCCATGAACAAACGGCTTTAACATAAAGCAAGAACACAAGAAACTTTGTGATCAAGCTGTTTTAAAGGATTCAATAGAAAGTAGATCAATGAAGAAAAAAAAAAGTATGATCTCTAAGGTTGGAATGGTCTAACCATACTGGTTTCAATAAAATAAAATACTAAATAGAAGTGAACACTGAAAAAAAAAAAATCTAGACATTTCTATAAAAAAGCAGACACTCAAAAAGTTACATCCATTTAAGTCAAGTTTTTCACTTACTTCCAACATCCAGTCTGGTACCGCCACCAAATGTGTACCACAGTAATACAATCCCTATCACTGCCCGTACAAAAACCTCCCTCCTATTGCTGCTGAATTCACAGCTTCTTTAGACTTTAGTTAAGTTGTTCAAAAAGCAAGAATACTTCCTGAGTGATCGCTTTTAATAGCTACTTTAGTGAATAATGAAAAAACCTTTGAGTTTCACATTTATTTTCAATCAAAAATTCTAAAATAATTGTTAATAATAATATTAATAATTTTCAATAATTGTTGAAAAAAAATATATTCTGAGAAGTGCCAGGTGATGTAAAGATATATTAACACAAACAAAGAGAATATTCAATCGTTTTCAGATACTTACTTCCAACATCCAGTCTGGTGCCTCCACCAAAAGTCAACCACAGTGATTGACTCTGGTTAAGTCGCCGTACAAAAACCTCTGTGTGTTGTGATGCTGCAGCTCTACCAGAGCACACAGCTGCTGTCTGCTACAATCTGGACTCACAAAACACTGCACTGTAGTACAGCATACTACACAATCCTGCACTACACTCTCTTCAACAGCAGCTGAGGTTCTGTCTCCAACATCGTGTGAGTTGGGTCCTTCTTGTATTCCTATTCCATGTTTCAGGACCTACTCTGGTGAACCTCTCATGTGTCGTCCTCATCAGAGTCCATGACAACAGAAGAGCCAGTCTCCAGCCTTAGATCCACTGTTAGTATTCCTCCATATTGTCCACAGGCTAGAGAGCAGCTGGGACAGTGATCCATGTTGTATATTCCTTTATTCTACATGCTGATCCCAGACTTAACAGTGGGGGTGAAGTCACAGAGGACAGACTCTACTAGCAGAGAATCCCAGCAGCTGTAGTTGACACAAGTGTTCACTGACTGATTTGAGGAACTTAGTCCAAGCATGAGTGAACAGGCTGCTGATAGCATACATCACAACATGAGGAAGATGAACTCTGCTTATAGTCTTGTCAGAATGACAGAAATGTCAACAATATTTTAGGCAGAAGGTTATTGACATCTTGAATGTGAGGATGCTGTTCATCGACTATTAGTACTCCGAAGGCTATGGGTGCTGAAAACAATTCACCGCCAGAAGAGTAGGTGGCGCTGCACTGCGATGCTAGCTAGGTTATGGAAAAGTCGGAGCAAATTTACAAATTAGCCGTTATGTCAATAAATAAGCACATTTTCAGCAACTATACTGCCCATTTCTCGTCACATTTGAATTCAGATGCTGATTTACATGTACTGTTTAGCTGAAATATGAATTGTAAAAACTTGCAATGGTGGTCAAAGGATTCTGTTCGTCTTGTTGGTCACGGCAACCCCGCCCCCGCCCCTGACGCAAGCGGTTCTTAATACGGACCAATCACAGCCAAGGGGTATCCGTAAAATGACGGACGGATAGTCAGGAAAATCAGGAGGTGCAAGTTGATGAAGAAAGTGTTTTGTCCGTGTCATGGAAATTTTGGAATACAGTTATAATGTGTGTGTTTCATATATGAGGAATGTGTTTTAACGGAAGTCTAAAGTTGATTAAGAGTCAACTACATTTCGTAGAGATGCCATTTGCAGTTTTATAACTAGGAGACGGGAAGTCTGGGTTACCTGAGAGAGTTCTTGTCACCTGGGGAGGAAGAGACAGTTGGTCTGGAGACAAATGTGGATTCAACTGTATTGTTATTGTGATCTGCTGCTCTGACCCTTCCTGTAGACTTGTTTGAAGTGGCCCACACAAAGGACAGTTGACCATTTGACTGGTGAACCCCTGTGGTTTTACTATCTACTGGTTTGGGGAGAGAGGCCACAATAAAGAACCGTGGGAACTTGATATGAAGTCACTGTCACTGAGCAGTGCTGACCAATCACAGAGTTCAGAATAACCATTTGATCTAAAGTTTATATAAGGCAGGGTTTTGGGGTTGTTCTGTATCACTCTGGCGAACGACCTGTGGCTAGCACCTCCTTCGTTAGACTGATCACAAAGTACTTTGTTCAATCTTGATTTGTACAAGCAAAATACATTTATTGTAACCGCCATCTCTTGACTATTCAAATCTACACAGTGCCACTAGAATTTTTCCATATCACTTGGTGGCCAGTACGGGGATCCTCATTGGTCTACGGCGTTCAGCAGGCGGCTCCCCTCGGCGAATTGATCTTCCGGCAAAAAGCCGCCTTTCCTTCCGCCATGCGTGAGACAGCAGGGCCAGGGGGGGCGCCCGTTGGACGTTTTGTGGCTGACGCGGGGTCTTCAAAAGAACCGGTGAGATATTCTTTTGGTTACTGTGTAATTTGAGTTGTCTAAATGTGTGTTGTTTAGACTATGGTCAATAATTCGGTTTAGTTAGTAATAGGGCGGAGACTGGAGAAGAGCTTTGTCCTGTGCGTGCAAGTCGTACAAATTGGGAGAACGTTGGAACGTTGGTCCCGTTACGTTAGAGTCGTACAAATTGGGGGAACGTTGGAACGTTGGTCCCGTTACGTTAGAGTCGTACAAAAAACGCATGCAGGAAATGTGCTGACGAGCGCATAAAGGGTAATAATTCACACGTGATATCGTGCTGTGTGTCTTTAAGGCCCTGGGAAATTGGGTCAGGAAATGTATTGATTTCTGAGTCCCAAGAGTAAAAAGTATACTTTAGAGGATTGGTAAAGATTAAATTGGTAATCAGCTGAGTGTTTAAAAAAAAAAAAAAAGTAAAGAAAAGGGAAAAAGTGAAGAAAGGCCTGAATTATGAAATTTTAGCCGTTATATCAATAAATAAGCACATTTTCAGCAACTATACTGCCCATTTCTCGTCACATTTGAATTCAGATGCTGATTTACATGTACTGTTTAGCTGAAATATGAATTGTAAAAACTTGCAATGGTGGTCAAAGGATTCTGTTCGTCTTGTTGGTCACGGCAACCCCGCCCCTGACGCAAGCGGTTCTTAATACGGACCAATCACAGCCAAGGGGTATACGTAAAATGACGGACGGATAGTCAGGAAAATCAGGAGGTGCAAGTTGATGAAGAAAGTGTTTTGTCCGTCACTTCATAAACGGAGTGACTAAGTTGAGTTGAGTTCTGGATTTTAAAAAGTATTATCAATCTGCAGATTGGGAGAGAAAACCAGACCTCTGACAATAAATGACAACACCAGGCTTAGGTCTCAATCATGTCTCTCTCAGCTCTGAAAGCCGGAGGACCATCTTTTATAGGGCACAGGAATGTAAACATAGATAGTGACAGTCAGGCAATAATGACGTTACAACAGTCTCAAAGGAAGAGATTCACAGCTCCCAACACATGACCACTCAGACTAGAGAGATCATAGTTGGCGCTCTCCTTGTAGTCATGACAAAGGACGTTTACCCAGTACTTTCTCCTGATCACGAACATCTATTAACCCTGACACATAGACACAATCTACTCTTATTAATAGCAAGCTTACATGAGAACATACTAACTAGTTTCCAATGACTAGTTATATTGATTAGTGAATAATGTAAGCACACCGGAAATCGCAATTTCTTGCACAGTAGCATTCTTAATGCGCCCAATATGATTAGCGTGTGTGGACCACAGAAGCTCAGGCCCAGCTTCTAGCAAGGCCACATCTGCGGTCGCTAAAATCTCTGCATTCCACTGCTGGGGGATGTGTATGGGATTGCTAGGCCAAGTGTTCTTTATCCTAAGGAATAGATAAGAAAAAGTCAGTAGTGCATTTCATTTCGGTTCAGTTTGCACAACAAATTCCTTTCCAACAGATTTACTTGTTACTTACTTTTACATAGTTGAAAGAAATACATGTTCATCTTTCAAAGATCCATCTATCCACCCATAAGAGCTAACTGACAGTTGTGTCCACAGGAACCCCAGAAACTACCACTATCATCTCATTGATTTGGGTACTGTGTACTGTTGAACTGGCTAACCTAGTAGCTCTGTGTCTTACTTGAAAAAGAGGAGCTCTCTGCCTCCCCTATTCTTGAGTATTATTATTTTTGATGGTGGCTGTTTACTGTCTGAGTGTCCTTGAGCAGGCCACAGCAAGCTCTTCGTTCTGAAGAAAACGGGAGGGGTTGAGTGCAGTAGTATGGAGTATATGACTGAAGGGTACTGACTATTTCTGTATACTGTGACAATAGCCTGCCCTGTGGCGTATCTGTTTACAGAGTATGCACATATCCCTGTCTATCTCTTACTCCCCTTGCTGCCTGCCCCTGGCTCTCCTTTTTGCTTTAAACATATTATTTTCTTTCTGTAAGACATTCATTTGCAATGTCATTAATTTCTCAACTTTCTTTTCTGCATTCTCCTGCATCAATGTACAATTATGTTTGACATAATCCATAATTATATCAACAGTTTTGTTCTCCCAATGTAGAACCTGTTTCTTAACTTCTACCTGGAGTTCAGGAAGCAATCCACATATGAACACATGACAAAGTGGCATGGGGATGCAGCTGCTGTAAAACCAGAATGTTTTTCAAAAATCCTAGTAAGTCTTTCCAGATAATCTGTAGGATCCTCATCTTTTCTCTGTTTGCAATCATACACTTTGCTCCAGTCAAGCAACACCCCTCCGGTATTACTGCCATTAAACACCATCAGGAATCTATTTCTCAACACACCGGGCTGGAGTGCAACCTCTAACCCTTGATTCAAATCAATAAAAGTATGTATGGCATTGATAACTATTTGCAAATCTCTTAGAAATGTTGCTGAGTCCTCTCATGTCAGGAAATCCCTTTCTTAGCTCCCTCAGCTCAGTCACTGACCATGGGCAATAAGGTACATAGGCTGTCATACATCAGGACGTGGATATGCACACATAGGGTTCATTGATACCTGGGGGTTCAACTGATAGTTACAGGCCTTTCATGGTTGGGGCTCTCTCTGCTTGATTGACCTGAACCCTTTCCTCAACCTCATAAGCAGTAGTGCTTCTTCTGTTCTTAGGCCTTCCTGACTAACCTCACCAATCATATTTTCTGTGGTATGAACCTCAACCTTCTCTTGTAGGTTCTGTGCTGGTTGCACCTGACCCGCTGCTTCCACTAAAACTGCATTTTCCCTATCTCTGGCTCTCTGCATAGCCACAGCTATAGCAACAATCTGATCACGTTTTAACAATGACTCCCGGATGCTCTGTCTCTCAAACTGCTCTAGTTCAATTGTAGCAGCCTCTTGTTTGTCTTGCTCAAAACGTTCTAGCTCACTTTTCTGTTCATCTTGTCTCTGTCTCTCAAGACGCCTTTGCTCATTCCTAGCTTCTCTATCAGTTTGTCAGTAAAAACCTAACTGTCCCTTTACATTGTCAAAGTATCCCTAACTTGTTTAAAGAGGCTCTTTGTGTCGAAGGTGCACCGGCATGCTTGCGAGGGATTCGCCATACGATCCCTGGGGGTTTGTGTGGTGAAGGAGACGTACGTGCAGATGTTCCACGAAAAGCTCAGCGTTTCCTGCCACTCCAGAGCCCGGATAGCTCAGTCGGCAGAGCATCAGACTTTTAATCTGAGGGTCCAGGGTTCAAGTCCCTGTTCGGGGGAAGGCTGTTCAAACCGCGTGGCAGCGTGGGATGAAGCGGGCCAAATTGGCTGACTGGGAATCGAAACCGGGCCGCCTGCGGCGAGAGCGCCGAATCCCAGCCACTAGACCACCAGAGAGAGACTTAGAAGAGTGGTGCGTCAGCAAAGGCTTTCTTCTTTTGTATCTGAACGGGAGTGAGAATGGGGCATCGCATGCCTTCCTCGCAAATAAAGCCGCCCACTCGCTCACCCTTTGACAGCTCAGTTGGTGGAGCGGAGGACTGTATTTCTCCGAGATTTTCCAGCTCCGACTGCGGTACAGCTCATTGTCACACTGGCAAGACCCACAACAGGGGCAAACAAGAACACATTTGTCCCTGGGTGGGCTAGAACCACCATCCTTTCAGTTAACAGCCGAACGCGCTAGCCAATTGCGCCACAGAGACCCTGTCTTTACAGAAATAGGACCGGATAAAAGGAAAGGCTGGGAGACGAGTGCCAAAACTCCCACGAAGAAGAGGAGGAGCGGCCGTACAAATAACTCTTCCCGTGAGCCGTCGACGGGGAGTTTGGGGAAAAAAGAAAACGACTCGGTGGGACTCGAACCCACAACCTTTGAATGGCTTTTCCTCCCCCTGCCTAGAAGTCCAATGCGCTATCCATTGCACCACAGAGCCCCCGACGTTTAAAACACTTTACCCTTAAAAGTCAGTCTCTCGCATGAAGCCTTTGACCCTAATACATTATGACCGCCCACCAACTGTGCTTGGTCTTAAGAAAAACTCAAAACAACACTTAATACAGTTACAATTCAAACAAAAATAAAAATCCCAACAAGATCTCTGTTTAAAAGAGAAAAACAACTTTAAACATGCATCTTAAAAGTAACATATACATTTGGTTCACCCCTGGTCTGTATATATAAAACCATACACTCTATTAACAGATCCTTTCCCCAGGTCAAGAGTATGGGCCGTATTCTCTGTTAACAGATCCTTTGCCTCAGATCAAGAATACAGATTGTTTTACATATTTGTTTAAATACTTCACGCGACCAGAGTTCTTGTACGCTATCAGAGTTCGCCAAATCTGACCTAGACAAAGTAAAAATAGCAAGTCAAATAATGACCCAAATTTACTAAAACAAGATTCTAATATATATTATTATTATTTTAGTATTTATTATTATTTTTACAAGTAACACACATACATTTGGTTCACCCCTGGTCTGTATATATAAAACCATACACTCTGTTAACAGATCCTTTCCCCAGGTCAAGAGTATGGGCCGTATTCTCTGTCAACAGATCCTTTGCCTCAGATCAAGAATACAGATTGTTTTACATATTTGTTTAAATACTTCACGCGACCAGAGTTCTTGTACGCTATCAGAGTTCGCCAACTCTGACCTAGACAAAGTAAAAATAGCAAGTCAATTAATGACCCAAATTTACTAAACCAAAACTCTAATATTATCTTCCTCCTGTTGAGCCCTAGCAGACTCTGGTCTGCTAAGACCAGGCTCCCAACTGAACGTCACAATAAAAAGTTCTTAAATTGTTCACATTACCAGCATCGCAGAGGGACAGCAGGCGCACCAAGCATAAAGCAGTCCGTGAATGGGGTTTTGGAAAAGGATCCCCTTACCTTTTAGTTTTGTGCACCACGGGTTCTGCTTTATACTGGTGCCGCCGTGGGTCTCTCCTGGATCTGGTTCTGTAATCCTGCTGCTCGACAACGCCAAATGATGAAGAAAATGTTTTGTCCGTCTCTTTATAAACGGAGTGACTAAGTTCAGTTGAGTTCTGGATTTTAAGACGTATTTATCAATCTGCAGATTGGGAGAGAAAACCAGACCTCTGACAATAAATGACAACACAACACCAGGCTTAGGTCTCAATCATGTCTCTCTCAGCTCTGAAAGCCGGAGGATCACGAACATCTATTAACCCTGACACATAGTTATATTGATTAGTGAATAATGTAAGCACACCGGAAATCGCAATTTCTTCCACAACGTAGAGCTCTCCGAGGGGCTCTCCGAGGGCGTTACACATCGGAGAGGGCGTTCCCTGTGTCCGTCTCCGTGAAAACGGAGTAGTATAAATCTGCCTTAAGTCGCTTTGGATAAGAATGTCTGCTAAATGACTAAATGTAAATGTGGAATATAGGAGGCGGCAGGAGGAGGAGCACGCACCCCTTCACATCAATGGATCCGAAGTGGAAAAGGTCAGCTGCTTCAGGTTCCTCGGGGTGAACATCAGCAATGATCTCACATGGTCTGCCCACACGGACAAGGTGGTCAAAGCAGCTCGGAAACGCCTCTTCTTCTTGAGGAGACTGAAGAAGTTTGGCATGGACTCAGTCATCCTCACTAACTTTTACAGATGCACTATAGAGAGCATACTGACTGGTCGCATCACAGTGTGGTATGGGAGCTGCACAGACAGGGGCCGCAAGGCCCTACGTAGTGTGGCCCGGTCTGCTGAGTTCATCATCGGCAGGAAGCTCCCAGCCCTACAGGACACCTACCACACACGATGCCTCACGAAAGCTGCCAAGAGACTGTTACCACCCATCCTTCAGTCTTTTTACTCCGTTGCCTTCTGGCAGGCGATACCGCAGCATTCGGTCTCGCACACGCAGACTGGACAACAGTTTCTTTCCAAGGGCCATCAGGCTTCTGAATGGACATTGATATGGACATTGATACACTTCTCACTAGTCACTTTACATACTGTCACTTTCAGCTACTGGTTGCACTATCAACAATATTGCACTAATTGTACTTGTCTTAGGTTAGTATAGGTTTATAAGGTTAGTATAGGTTATTATGTGTATTAGAGGTTTAGTATACTGTATTGAATATTGTATATTATTTGTATATTTAACAAACTATGTTTTGTGTACTTACCGTATTTTCAGAAGAAAACATATATAAATCACACTGGACTATAAGTTGCATTTATTTAGAAATGTATTTCACAAAATCCAAGACCAAGAACAGACATTTAATCTGGAAAGGCAAGTTATTCAACTACACAATAGCACACAGAACAACAGGATGAATAGGTGTCCGGTATGTTAACATAACACATTAACAGTTGTTCAGCTACAGCCAGCGAGTCCAACAAGGTACCGGTAAGCTAGTTCACCAAGCTCCCGATCTCATTCCACATCACTGAATCAATTGAATGCGGCTGTAGACGGTAATGTTTATCCGTTGGTTCATGTCAGTCAGTATGAATTAACATTTTAAAACATTTTAAATTATATATATTTTTATATGTAAGTCGCACCTGACTATAAATCGCAGGACCCTACACTACCCTAACAGTGTCTGGGTGTTCACACAGTGATACAGAGCCGTACAAAAACCTCCCTCAGTCAGACTGCACAGTGACTGCACTGCTACAGCTGAGACCTACTGCAGGTGCTGAGAGGGAAGAGAAAGTGAACTGGAACACTGACTGGTCTTTGTAACACTGACCTGAATATATCAGTGATGCCTATATGTCAACCATCCCACCCTCATGTCAAAGCAGTCTTGAAAACATTTCAGCTCATAACGTTTAGATATAAAATGACTTATTGAAGAACAAAACATTAACTTTATATATATGTTTGAAACATGTCTTCACTGACTGTCATTCACATTAAGTGTTCATCAGAGACTTATACATTCATCAGGCTGATCAACATCCTTTATAGTGAAAAATTACAGGACAGTAATTAAAGAAGTGTAACATGTTTTAAAAATACCACAATCATCCTTGTCAGCCTTCCTAATCATCATCAACACTATCATGATCAACTACCTTTCTGCCTCTGACAACATCACCGTCATGCTGAAACCGGCTCTCAGACCACAGGTGAAAGTCATCAAACTGGTTCAGAAGCAGGTACGTGTGTGTTTTGACACCACAGACTGGAATATGTTCAAGCAGGTAGCCACTTACAATGAACACACAGACATCCAGGAGTACACAGAGACCGTCACTGCATTCATCAACAAGTACACTGATGATGTCACACATGACACACGACAAAACCATCACCACCCGTGCTAACCCGAAGCCATGACTGACAGGAAACTTGTCTCGTGGCATCAGGAAGACCAAACAGCAACACGCTAAAATGATTACCAGACAATTCAGAGACAGCAGAGATACACAGAGTCTGTTGCATGGTATCCAGGCCATCATAGACTACAAATCTCCACCACAGACCCAGTAACATCACTAAACAACCTCAATAACTTCTTTGGTCGCATTGAAGCACAAAACAACACACCAGCTTGTTTATCTGTCTACGGCCAGCGTGAAAAGATCTCTCTCCACGATCGATGCCCGCAAGTCAGCTGGTCCAGACAACATACCTGGTTGTTTACTGAAGGACTGTGCAGAGGAGCTCAAAGATGTCCTCACAGACATCTTCAACACCTCTCTGAGTCAGGCTGTTGTTCCCACATGCTTCAAAGCCACCACCATTATTCCTGTGCCAAAGAAGTCACCTCCATCATGCTTCAATGACCAGGAGGTCAGTGAAGGTGGTTTTACTGACCTCCATTATCATGAAATGCTTTGAGCGGCTAGTCATGCAGCACATCAAATCCATCCTCCCACCCTGCCTGGACCCTCTTCAATTTGCATATCGGACAAACCGCTCTACTGATGATGCAACATCATCTGCCCTCCACCCATCCCTACACACCTGGACCTTAAGGGGTCGTATGTGAGAATGCTGTTCATAGATTTTCATTCAGCATTCAACACCATCATCCCTCAGCAGCTTATCTGGAAACTGGACCGGCTTGGAGTGCACATTTGTCTGCATTTGGCTGCTGGACTTCTTCACTGGGAGACCACAAGCGGTACGGGTCAGCACCAACACATCCAGCACCATCATGCTGACCACAGGGGTCCACCAAGGATGTGTGCTCAGACCCCTGCTCTTCACCCTGCTGACACATGACTGCATGCTGAGGTACAGCACCAATCACCTCATCAAGTTTGCAGATGACACAAATGTAGTGGGACTCATCAGCAACAACTATGAGACAAACTACAGGAAGGAGGCGAGCCTACTGGCCAAGTGGTGTAAGAATAACAACCTCTCTCTTTATGAGGAGAAAACGAAGGAGATGGTCATCAACTTCAGTAGAGGTCCCACCAAGCACCCACCACTGATCATCAACTGCGCTGCTGTCGAGAGGGTCAGCAGTGCAACATTTCTGGGAGAGCACATCACTGAGGACCTCCCCTGGACAACCAACACCACATCGCTGGCTAGGAAGGCTCACCAACGACTTTACTTCCTCCGCCGAAGAGAGCGAGAGCCCAGGCACCTACAGTATCATGTGCACATTCTACCAGGGCACCATTGAAAGCATCCTGACCAGCTGCATCACTGTATGGCACTGAAGCTGCACTGCATGCAACAGGAAGACCCTGAAACGTATAGTGAATGCAGCCAGCAGGATCACTGGTGCCCCATTCCCCCCACTCTCGGACATCTACAACACCCGTTTCACCCTATAGCAATCAGCATCACTGCTGATGCAACCCATCCCTCCCACACCCTGTTCAGCCTCCTGCCATCTGGGAGAATGTACCGGAGCCTCCGGGCCAGCTCCACCTGACCGCTGAACAGATTCACACATCAGGTTGTGAGGATGCTGAACTCTATCCCTGCTCTCCTACCCCCCCTTTGACCAAATATAGCAGGCACATTTTGAAGTTGATAATTCTGTACGGACCCCGAATGATTTTATAAATATCCAAATGGCCCTTGGCAGAAAAAAGGTTCCCCACCCCTGATGTAGACTAACAGGAAGCTTTGCTAGAGTCCCCTTGTCACTGTCAATAGTGGAATCTGAAAAACACTTATACTTGTTCTACATTCATTTGTGGAGTGTGGTATAAGGAGTCTTTGAGACATTGATTTAATGATTTAAAGGAGAACAGCTTTCACTGCAGGAGTCTGAGTTACAGTGTTCTGGACACACTCACACACTGAAGTACCCATACTGACCACTAGACAGAGACATACTGTGGTTTTTGAGACATCAAGCCTCAGTTCACACATCTCTTCAACTACAGTTTCTTTGTGGGTCCAAAAAAGTTTGTCTGTACAGAGAGGACACTTTGCATAGGCAGCACATGCTTCAGTGGTCTGGGAGTGTTTATAGTCCTGTGAGTTTAACACCTCATGACTGAGAGCTGTCCTTCATGACAACAGAACCCACAACAACCATGACTCTGATCACCATCTTCATCTGGACTCTAGCTGTCTACATACAGGGTAAGAGACTTCTGTCATGTAGGAGATAAAGAATTTGATCAATTTCAGTATTACCTCTGATGTTAACTGTTTTTTGCAATGTGTATGCTTTGTATTATCAATATATAACCTTAATATTTATTTTTCCTTTCATGTTCTCTTTTCACACCCAGAGTCCAGAGGACAGATCACTGTGACTCAGACTCCTGCAGTGAAAGCTGTTCTCCCAGGACAGACCGTCTCTCTGCAGTGTAAAACCAGCAGTGATGTGTATCAAGCAGGAACCTCTAATCCCTGTCTAGCCTGGTACCTCCAGAGACCTGGAGAAGCTCCCAAACTCCTTGTTTACTACGCTAAAACACTTCAGTCTGGGACTCCATCTAGATTCAGTGGTACAGGATCACATAGTGACTTCACTCTGACCATCAGTGGAGTCCAGGCTGAAGATGCAGCAGATTACTACTGTCAGAGTTGGCACTACCCTAACAGTGTCTGGGTGTGCACACAGTGATACAGAGCCGTACAAAAACCTCCCTCAGTCATACTGCACAGTGACTGCACTGCTACAGCTGAGACCTACTGCAGCTGCTGAGAGGGAAGAGAAAGTGACATGGAACACTGACTGGTCTTTGTCACACTGAGCAGATTATAGCAGTGGTGTTCATTGTAATATTTGTGTAAATAACCAGGCAGGAGATGGGAGTACGGTTTGTGTCGTTTAGTCAAACCACAAAACCCTGTGAACACTACTTCTTCTTCCTCAATAATAATCTGATGCTTGTTCATCTCAGAGTGTGCAGGTGACATCCTGATGACCCAGAGGTCTGCAGCGGTGTTAGTCTAGCCTGGAGATCCTGCCACTCTCAGCTACAAAGCCAGCAGTAACATCAATGATGACCAAGCCTGGTACCATCACAAACCTGGACAAGCTCCCAAATCAGCTTTAATGAGGCCTTTATATCAGGCAGGTATCATGGCACCGGATATGCCATTGATTTTACATCGACCATCAATAATGTCCAGGCTGAAGATGCAAGAAATTCCTACTGTCAGCAGATTACTACTGTAGCTTTCCCGTTCACACAGTGAAATACATCCATACAAAAACCTCCCCAACCCTTGAGGAATCACTACTGTCTCCTCACTGTCTCATGTCTCAAGCCTCAAGTCATTTAAATAGAAATAAGTCATGGAGCGGACTGTACATTGTACAGGATGAGGGAGAGGTGAACAGAGCTATGCAGACTCCAAATTGCAAAAAATAAATAGCTTTATTAAAGTACAAGAGATAGTGCTGTCCGTATAAAAGTCCTGACCCCTAACCATCCAGCCCAACTAAACACACCTTATTAAAATAGACCCTAACACCAACCCCAACTATCATAGTCCAGAGTTAATATGACTCCTCACTTCTGTGGTTTCCCTACCAACAATGAGGGCAGGAGAAATGTGGTGACCACTGAACTGGGGGAAGAGGGAGGTCGAGAAGTGAGGCGTGATGAAGAAAGTGTTTTGTCCGTCTCTTCATAAACGGAGTGACTAAGTTCAGTTGAGTTCTGGATTTTAATAAGTATTATCAATCTGCAGATTGGGAGAGAAAACCAGACCTCTGACAATAAATGACCACACAACACCAGGCTTAGGTCTCAATCATGTCTCTCTCAGCTCTGAAAGCCGGAGGACCATCTTTTATAGGGCACAGGAATGTAAACATAGATAGTGACAGTCAGGCAGTAATGACGTTACAACAGTCTCAGGGGAAGAGATTCACAGCTCCCAACACATGACCACTCAGACTAGAGAGATCATAGTTGGCGCTCTCCTTGTAGTCATGACCAAGGATGTTTACCCAGTACTTTCTCCTGATCACGAACATCTATTAACCCTGACACATAGACACCATCTACTCTTATTAATAGCAAGCTTACATGAGAACATACTAACTAGTATCCAATGACTAGTTATATTGATTAGTGAATAATGTAAGAACACCGGAAATCGCAATTTCTTCCACAGTCCCCCCCTTTTGACGTTTAACGTCAACACAACAACCATTCATCAACTGTTAATCTGGGGCCTGCTGTAGTGCCTTACATTTCACAAGTTTCATACCATTTAAAAACCTTAACAATCAAACAATACAGTATCTGTAACTACTCAGCACAGCATACATGATTATAGGATTTGAAGAAATATTAGGTAGTACCCAATCACAGATGAAAAGGTACAAAGTCATTGAAGTGAATAGCTTTTTGCTTAGTTTATCAATAGTTCTAGAAACATAGTCATATTTCTCTGCTGGACATACCCACTGGTCATGCTCTCGTGAGCTCAACACATCAGGATATAGGTCAAACACTGTTCATTAAATTCAGAGTATTTCAAACAGTATAAAAGTAATAAAGTAACCATCTTTAATTATTGTTAACTGATCTGTGGTCAAGGACAGATCTATTCACATTGCATACAGCATTGTATATCAGTTGGAAAATAGAAGGAGGCAAATGGCCATCTTTATTACATTGGCAAAATAGTCACTTGGTACTTGAGATTACATATCAGACATTTCAGTCATTCCCAGGGCAATAAAGTTATCATCAGTCTTGCTTGCTTTTGTCTGTGGCTTGATTTGGGCTACCATAATCTTACTGGCAGCCTTACGAAAACCTACTGCACAGCACTGTACACAGCAGGCAGTACACATCTTCCAAGCGCAAACCACAATCAGCACAACAACGATTAACATGCCCAATCCAGTGATTCCTATTTGAATGATAGTCGAAAAAGAAACCCCGAACAGAGGAGGTCAGTCAGCACAATTCCTAGCTTCAGGTTCCCCCAAAGCTGACATTATGTTTTAATGTAAGCAGCCATACTTGTGATATTAGCAGATTCATCGTGGATAAAAGTACAACAGTCATGACCTATCACAGCACAGCTACCTCCCTGAGCTGACAACAGATAATCCAGTGCCATACGGTTCTGGAGCACTACCTGCCTCATGGCCTTCATCTCAGACGCAACTGCAGTTAAGGCGTCGGCTGTCTCATTACCAATGGACTCCAACCCTACTGCTAAGCTCCTAATATCTCTAAAGGCAGTGATAACACCATACACAGGGAGAATGGCAACTGAAAACGTGAAAAGTGACTGAGTACTATTGAATCCACGTGATGTGATCCCAGCTTCTTAGCATCTGCATTAATAATACTTCTCTTGTGGCGGTGCCACCAATGTTTGGGAAAGGGGTGCAGGGGCAACCCATCTACAGGTCTGAGGGCTCCTACAATAAACCCAAGGTAACACGTTCCTGACCAGACGGCCGGCAGGAAATAATAAGCACTCTTAACACATACCCACATGGTGCCATTGTTAGCTGCACGACGAGACCAAAATGGTGATGCCCTTATACTTACAGGTCCATCTGCAACAGGCAAATCATGCAACAGGCTGTTAGCATACATACCACAGTGTGGTTACATGTATTTTTACCAAATACCTTCCCATAATTATTTAAACATTTAATCAACCATATACTACATCTTCTGTAGTATGCTAAAAGTGTAGGAATAGCATAGTCAGCAACATCAGGAATTTATGTCACCCGCCCAAATGGTATACAGGACAAGTAACATTGAACTCAGATACAATTGAACTTACAAATCATCCAGTAGAGTGTGAGCATACATAGAAACCGTATCCTTGCATGTATTTTTTCACTCTCACTGTACCACTATGCCATACACAAAACAATGCAGGTGGGGCATATTCAAGAGATGACTGACTTGTTCGACAGAACAGTCACATTTGTTACATCCAACCCTACACAAGGCCACTTCTTGACCTTACACATATCAGCCATTGACAGAGGGACAGATATCCCTGGATAACCTCCAGAATGCTTGGGACTCTAACCACAAACCCTGCAAGGTCTGTCCCCTCTAATGCTGCGTCCAGTCATTTTTTCCCGTCCACGGAAAGGTGTTGTTGCACAGATTGTTCTTCATGTGTGCTTTATGATGAATCTTAATGTTCACATCAGTATAATTGGGAGCGTGCAATAGTGACTCTCGGTGTGGCTCATGTATGCGATGTCTGTGGACTCGTGCGTCCAGTATCAGTATATGTCTGTCAGGTGTGTGCGTCAGTATGTCTGGATCTCATCTCTCATCGTAGCTCCGGCAGCGGCCTCGGTTTCCTTGAAACAACCGAGGGCCTCCGCCACAGTATCCTCTCGTCCCCATTCTGGGTGCTGTCATCTGCTTCATGTAGAGGCCGGAGGAAGACTGAAAGTGTCTTCCCCTCTCCAGGCTCCTCTCTCTGGTTTCCCGTCTGGGTGCTGTCATCTGCTTCATGAATCACACATGGGGGAGAGAGGCATGGTAGCAACAGCAGCCCCTCTCTGGCTTTCTCCTCATGTGACTCACCTTTCGACGTCTTCAACACCTCCGGGTGGGTGCTCTTTGGGACCTCCTTCTCAGCGCTCCTGGATTGGAGTGCTGGATGGCGGGATCCTGGTTCTGACTCAAATCAGTCCGCTGGACTGGAGCCTGCTCCCGGATCAGCCGCTGCAAATGGGTCTCCACCCCCCTTGGTGTACTCCTGGAGGAGTAACCCAGTGGGGATGAGACAAATGACAAGTTGGAGCAGGCACCATTTGGAGGTGCACCTGCTCCTCCACCGGCCCCTGGCTCTCCGTTGGGACCCTCCACCGTGTTGTTCGGTGGAGGGGCCATTTTGCACTCCGTTGCATGAATCCATGTCGGACGACCTTCCACTTTTACAGCTGTGTGAGTCACCAAGAGAAAACCAGGTATGGACCGGTCCATCTTGGTGAGAGGGCAGTCCTCCGTTTGTGCACTTTCACATAGTCTCCCGGTTGATAGGGATGACATGGCTCCCCAGCGGGCAGCTTTCACCTGTGAATGCACAACCCTGGTTGCTCTAGTTAGGGCAAAACAAAAGTTTAACATTGTATCATCCATCTGGTGGATATCCATCTGTTTCAATGATAGTGGGGGAGAGACAGGCAATTTCATTGGTCTCCCTAAAACTATCTTGTGTGGGGAAAGTCCATTCCTCCTCTGGGCTCATGGCCATATGAGCTAGTGGGAGTGCATCAGGCCATTTTAGGCCAGTCTCTTCACATATCTTGGCTAGTTTGTTTTTCAAAGTTCCATTTTGCCTCTCCACTGCCCCTGCAGACTGTGGGTGGTAGGGACAGTGAAAATGCTGGTTGATCTGGAGCGCTTTACAAAGTTCCTGAACAATTTGACCCGTGAAATGTGAACCTCTATCACTGGACAGTCTTGTGAGGATCCCATATCTACAGATCACATCTCTAATAATAAGAATCTTGGCTATCGTGGTAGCATCAACTTTCCGACATGGGTAGGCTTCTACCCATTTCGAGATCATGTCAACAATTACAAGTACATACTCAAAATTACAACACTTGTTGTTGTACAACATTTTGTAAATTAATAAAAGGACCACTTGGTGGTGGGTGGGATCTTCTCTTTGGTCCCTTTTCGGGATTATGCTGCTGGTAAATATGACACTGAGCACAATGTTGCTAAGCCTTTGTGGAAAAAAACAGGTGCAAACCAATCTGTATTTACTATTGAGACCATACCCCCCCTGCTCGTATGGGCACATCCGTGCGCCATGCGAGCCAACCAAGGGAACAATACACATGGAATCTTTCGCACAGCCAACAGATAACCAATCATCCCTCTCAGTGTTATCAGCAGCGGCTCAAAGGTCCGCCACAACATGAAGAGAGGGAGTGCGTGTTTCCGGTTGCTGAGACACAAACAAATAGAGACCTGGGACACATCAGAGGAGTTGGCCGCAGCCTTTGCTGCTAAATCAGCTCTAGCATTTCCTCTTGAAACATCATCTGTATTGTTAGTATGAGCCTCACACTTAGTAACAATAGCTAGCTTTCTCTGTAGTAGTATTGCAGACAACAAATTATCAATCATCTTTCCATTCTTGATTGCTCCACCTGAGGAGTTAATGAAACCTCTTTCTCGCCATATGGCACCAAAATCGTAAGTAACTCCAAATCCATACCTTGAGTCAGTGTGAATATTTACGACCTTGCCTTCTGACAAACAACATGCCCTTGTCAAAGCAAAACTCTGCCTGCTGTGCAGTGCATTGTGGAGACAGTTTACCAGATTTGAATGTCTCACTGTCCGTGCAGACCGCATATCCGGAGTTTAAAGAGCCATCCCATTCTTGGGACAAAGATCCATCTACGTACAACACAAGTTCAGCATTATCTATAGGTTTGTCAAACATATCAGGTCTGGGTGTTAGCACTTTATCGACAACCATCTCACAGTCATGTGGTTCACCATCATCAGGGTTGGGCAACAATGAAGCTGGATTCAATGGGGAGCATCTATGGATTGTAATGTTACTTTTAGTCAACAATTACAGTTCATACTTTGTAGCTCTAGTGGCTGACAGGTGTTGAGTTTTGGTGCGTAACAGAAAAGCACTTACTGCATGAGGAACCATCACTGCCAAGGGCGACCCCAGCACTATATCTGAAGTTGCTTACACACATGTTGCCGCAGCACAGACTGCTCGTAAGCACGGGGGGAAACCTGCTGCCACAGTATCTAAAGAAGAACTCACATAGGCAATAGGCCTCTTAAGATTACCATACTGCTGGGTCAGTACACCCTGTTGTAGTCTGGCAGACCGAGAGCTGGCGCCTGGGCCCAGGCCTGCTTGAGAGATACAAATGATTTATCAGCTTCAGTTTTCCACAACAAATGAGTATCAGTCTCCTTCCTTAAGTCAAGGATAGGTCTAGCCAGCACAGCATAATCAAGGATCTACTAACGACAATACCCGGCTGAACCTAGAAAAAGACTTGAGTTGTTTTGGTGTTCTAGGCTTCGGTATCCATCGGATGGCCTCCACTCTATCAGGCGTCAATAGATGCTCTGTACCTTTGAGTGTATGGCCCAGATACTTGACCTCCTAAGACCATAACTGCAGTTTTGCCTTTGAGGCCCTGTGGCCCTTCTCAGCCACTATTGCCTGTAGCACAGCAATAGTGTCCTGTTGGCAGGAGGCAAGATTCTTAGAACATATCAAAAAGGTCATTAATATACTGCACCAGAGTAGAGCCGGCTGCTAAGGTGACATCCTGGAGGTCCTCTCGTAATGCTTGACTAAACAACGTAGGTGATTCGGTGTACCCCTGTGGTAGAACTGAAATGTATAGTGGACCTGGCGAAACGTGAATGCAAACAGATACTGGCTCTCTTCTGCAATGGTAACAGAAAAGAAAGCAAACAATAGTCATTCACAGAGCTAGAAAGTAACAGGGTTACTTGCTAAGTATCGTAACAGGGTTAGGCACAACAGGATGTATAACACAGGCATTACCTCTTATAAACCCATAATAAACTTCCAAGTATTTTATTAGCATTAAAGGATCAAATTGACCTAAAGTCTACCTATGACTCCTTGTTTCAACAAAGCATTAATAACTGGGACAATACCTTTCCCTACTTCTCTATTACTAGCATACTGAGGTACGGTTCTCAAGAGTCGTACTACAAACAATGATAACAACTGGGGTAGCATTCTTAATGTGCCCAATATGATAAGCGTGTGTGGACCACAGTAGCTCAGGCCCAGCTTCTAGCAAGGCCACATCTGCGGTCGCTAAAATCTCTGCATTCCACTGCTGGGGGATGTGTATGGGATTGCTAGGCCAAGTGTTCTTTATCCTAAGGAATAGATAAGAAAAAGTCAGTAGTGCATTTCATTTCGGTTCAGTTTGCACAACAAATTCCTTTCCAACAGATTTACTTGTTACTTACTTTTACATAGTTGAAAGAAATACATGTTCATCTTTCAAAGATCCATCTATCCACCCATAAGAGCTAACTGACAGTTGTGTCCACAGGAACCCCAGAAACTACCACTATCATCTCATTGATTTGGGTACTGTATACTGTTGAACTGGCTAACCTAGTAGCTCTGGGTCTTACTTGAAAAAGAGAAGCTCTCTGCCTCCCGTATTCTTGATTATTATTATTATTATTTTTAGAGGACTCTAACCTCAAGGATTTGAACCTATTTTTTTCTTTACTTTAGAGGACTCTAACCTCAGGGACTCTAACCCTATTTTTTAGAGGACTCTAACCTCAATGATTTGAACCTATTTTTTTTTAATTTTTTTTTTTTTTTACATATATTATTCTCCGTAAGACATTCATTTGCAATGTCATTAATTTCTCAACTTTCTTTCTTGCATTCTCCTGCATCAATGTACAATTATGTTTGACATAATCTATAATCATATCAACAGTTTTTGTTCTCCCAATTTAGAACCTGTTTCTTAACTTCTACCTGGAGTTCAGGAAGCAATCCACATATGAACACATGATAAAGTGGCATTGGGATGCAGCTGCTGTAAAACCAGAGTGTTTTTTTGTTTTTTTTTCAACAAAAAAAATCCTAGTAAGTCTTTCCAGATCATCTGTAGGATCCTCATCTTTTCTGTTTGCGATCATACACTTTGCTCCAGTCAAGCAACACCCCTCCAGTATTACTGCCATTAAACACCATCAGAAACCTATGCTTTAAGTTTTCTCAACATACCGGTCTGGAGTTCACCCTCTAAGCCTTGATTCAAATCAATAAAAGTAGGTATGTTGGCATTGATAGCTATATTTGCAAATCTCTTAGAAATGTTGCTGAGTCCTCTCATGTCAGGAAATCCCTTTCCTAGCTCCCTCAGCTCAGTCACTGACCATGGGCGATAAAGGTACATAGGCTGTCATACATCAGGACCTGGATATGCACACATAGGGTTCATTGATACCTGGGGGTTCAACTGACAGGCCTTCCTGGTTAACCTCACCCATCATGTTTTGCTGTGATATAAACCTTCTCTTGTAGGTTCTGTTCTGGCTGCACCTGACCCGCTGCTTCCCCTAATAATGCATTTTCCCTGTCTCTGGCTCTCCTCTGCATAGCCACAGCTATAGCAACAACATCATCTTCATTGTAGGTAAATAGGCTACAAATCTTTGGTAGACTCTCTTGTTTCCCTTGAGAATTAGCGCTACCTTCAGCCTGTTTCACAACTACTGACTTCTCACAATTAGTTTTGGCACTGTTAGTCTGTTCAAGCAACTTCATGTTAACATGTTCGAGCAATGTCTTGAGTTCCCTCACTTTATGACTTTGTTCAGTCTGATCATCTTTTCTCTGTCTCAAGACGCTCCGGGTCATTTCTTGCTTCTCTATCAGAATCCGTTTTAGCTTGATCTGATTGTATTTTCTCAAGATAGACAATGCCACGTCGTCTCGTAGCTTCAGTTAACCATATCATAAACATTGGCCAGCTGACAAATTTTTTACACGTCCGACTTGTTTCCTTGTCTTTCAAAACCGCTTTTAAACTCTCCTATAAATATTTTTTTTTTTTTACATCAAACGTTCACTCCAGCGGAAAACAATGTCTCGGGTCATGATTAATCCATGCATGCCATCTCTCAATGCTTGACACTGCTTGAATTCCATGTAAATCAAATCATATATCGGGCTGGACTAACAACATCTCTATCGCTCCTGTACTGGAAGCTAGATTACCCATACTGAATTACAAAGTATCTGTAACAAATCTCATAACGGTAGGCTCTTATGATTTACTGCAGCAAGAATCACACAGCACTTTAGAATATAGTCACAAAATCACATGGCACTATAAAACAGTCGCACAATCTCATAGCACTGTAAAACGGTCACAATATTGAAGAATAAAAGAACTACAATATCATGTGGTAGTGAACTACAAATATGGCCTTTTTTCAAGCCAAACTATCCTCGCCCTCCGGCGCTCGATCATGGGACGCGCCTACAAAGACCCAACTCTTTGGGAACGCGCATACAATAATTTCCTCAACTCCATAAGTAACAAAATAACGACAATTCGTGCTTAAAAGGGACGAGTTAATTCATAAACTGCCAGTCTATATCTTTCCCTTAGTATTTGATTGTGTCCCTCGCTGATAATTAAATGCCTTGTCAGTTAAAAGCCTAACTGCCCCTTTACATTGTCAAAGTATCCCTAACTTGTTTAAAACCACTTTACCCTTAAAAGTTGGTCTCTCGCATAAAGCCTGTGACCCTGATACATTATGACCGCCCACCTACTGTGCTTGGTCTTAAGAAAAGCCCAAAACAAAACTTAATACAGTTACAATTCAAACCAAAATAAAAGTCCCACTAAGATCTCTGTTCAAAAGAGAAAAGCCCAACACAAAACTTAATACAGTTACAATTCAACTTAATACAATTCAAACCAACATAAGATGTCTGTTCAACTAAAGTTTTCAGCTGTAAACGTGCATTTTAAAAGAAACACATACCTTTCCTTGTTTGGTTCACCCCTGGTCTGCATCTGTAAAACCATACTCTCTGTTATCAGATCCTTTTCCCCAGATCAAGAGTATGGGACGTATTCTCTTAACAGATCCTTTGCCTCAGATCAAGAACACAGATTGTTTTACATACTTTTTCAATACTTCACACGACCAGAGTTCTTGTACGCTATCAGAGTTTGCCAACTCTGACCAAGACAAAGTAAACATAGCAAGTCAATTAATGACCCAAATTTACTAAACCAAAACTCTAATATTATCTTCCTCCTGTTGAGGCCTAGCAGACTCTGGTCTGCTAAGACCAGGCTCCCAACTGAACGTCACAATAAAAGGTTCTTAAATTGTTTACGTTACCAGCATCGCAGAGGGACAGCAGGCGCACCCAGCATAAAGCAGTCCGTGAATGGGGTTTTGGAAAAGGATCCCCTTACCATTTAGTTTTGTGCACCACGGGTTCTGCTTTATACTGATGCTGCCGTGGGTCTCTCCTGGATCTGGTTCTGCAATCCTGCTGCTCAACAACGCCAATTGATGAAGAAAGTGTTTTGTCCGTCTCTTCATAAACGGAGTGACTAAGTTCAGTTGAGTTCTGGATTTTAATAAGTATTATCAATCTGCAGATTGGGAGAGAAAACCAGACCTCTGACAATAAATGACCACACAACACCAGGCTTAGGTCTCAATCATGTCTCTCTCAGCTCTGAAAGCCGGAGGACCATCTTTTATAGGGCAGAGGAATGTAAACATAGATAGTGACAGTCAGGCAGCAATGACGTTACAACAGTCTCAGAGGAAGAGATTCACAGCTCCCAACACATGACCACTCAGACTAGAGAGATCATAGTTGGTGCTCTCCTTGTAGTCATGACCAAGGACGTTTACCCAGTACTTTCTCCTGATCACGAACATCTATTAACCCTGACACATAGACACCATCTACTCTTATTAATAGCAAGCTTACATGAGAACATACTAACTAGTATCCAATGACTAGTTATATTGATTAGTGAATAATGTAAGCACACCGAAAATCGCAATTTCTTCCACAGGCGTGAGTTAGGAGCAGTGTTCCGATTAAAGCATCAAACACCTTTTTGTCTGCTAAACTGCTGCACTAAATGAATATGTTTTGGCTACCTGCAATGTTTGTGGCTATCTCGTTGTTATGATCAGTTACCTATGCACTTTTGTAAAGCTCTCTCTTGGAAGTCGCTTTGGATAAAAACGTCTGCTAAATGCATAAATGTAAATGTACATGTATTAGGTGTTGTAACATAACACTGCTGTACTACATTACTGCTTAGAAACAGTATAGTAACTAATATAAACAGATGTAGTTAACAGATATTACATTCATATGTCAACTCACCCACTCTCATGTCACAGCAGTCCTGAAAACATTTAGGCTCATAACGTTTAGATATGAAAAGACTTATAGAAGAACAAAACATTATCTTTATATATCTTTTTTGAAACATGTCTCCACTGACTCTCTCATTCAGACTTAGTGTTCATCAGAGACTGTTATACATTCATCAGGCTGGTCGACATCCCTGATACTGAATAATTACTGGACAGTAATTTAACCCTTGTGTTATCTTCGGGTCATTCTGACCCATCAGTCATTGTGACCCACCGTCGTATTGCGACAAATTTACCGCTTACAAAAACAAAGTGAAGCATTTTCTTTTACCCGTTGGGCTGTCTCAGACCCCCCACATTGCGAAGGTTAAAAGAAAATTATTTTTATTTGTTTTTGTATTGGGTACAATTGGGTAAACACAACGATGGTTCGTTATGAACCTTTGGGTCATGTGACCCGAAGGCAGCACAAGGGTTAAGAAGTGTAACCTGTTTTAAAAATACCACAATCATCCTAGTCAGCCTTCCTAATTATCATCATCATATCCATCCCCATCACGATCAACTACCTTTCTACCTCTGTCATCTGTCTCACTGAAACCTAATATCTGACATCACCATACATTTCTCTTCTGTCATCAAGTTTTCTACATCAGATCACAGTGCCTGTCAGAACTCTGACATGAAGACTTGAGAGGAAGTCACCACTTCCATTCCTGTGTTACATTCATCTCAGACAGGAGTTAGATGACTCACAAGCCCGCCCTCCTCTTCCCCCATATTAATGAAACCAGCGCCCCTCACACCTGGCCCAGGCCGGGGTATTTTAGACTCAACTGTTCAACTGTAGATTGGAGCTGTGGGAGTGAAACTGAGATTTGCATAGTCAGGGTGGCTGGTTCTGCTACTCCCAGAAAAGAGCAGCACTCTCACCAGATGCTCACCTGGCCCCAGGGGATTAAGAAAGATTATAACTTAATTATAAGATTATAAGGGTCCTACAGATTACGGACCCTTTGTATCACAGCAGAATTAATTAATGTCTTTAAAAAATTAAATCAAACGTTATTCAGACTGAATCAGATTTGGTTGAGTCTGTCCATAGTGTGTGAACACCACAATCTCATGTTATCATGGTGGTAAAATGTAAGCTCTCCTGTAAAGCTGTATGTTTTGTCATGATGACAGGTAAATATAAGTGATAATATATTGGATGGATATATCTACATTCAGTTACAGTTTTAGTTTCAGTGAAACAGTAATGGTTGATAATCTATCATTCTTTTTTATTACTTTCATTATCTGACAACAATAGTGTGTTGTAATGAGATATTTTCAATGTACAATCCTATTTTTGGATTACTGCAATCAATATTCGTATGAATAAAGTCAAAATTCAGCAGTTTCAAGTTCAACAAGAAATCTTTATTGTCCAATAAAATAACAACATTCCAGCATCAAAGCAAAGCCAACTAACAGAGTGAATAGTGACCAAAAGCAGAACACGTCAACTTTAGCACTGATAACACCTCAGTCTACAAACAGCAGCGACAAGTGGACTCTAAAAAAGCTCCCTGTTAGTCTGCATGTGAGCCATCAGGAGGACAGAGAATGGCTGAGCACAGAACAGAGTCCCAGCAGAGGAAGCAGCCCCTCTCCACAGGGCTGTGTGAGCCTGGGGCTACTCAGAACACTGCTCTCTCTTCAGGGTGTGAGTGACCGTAGGCTGGGAGCTTTGGTGGGCCTCACAGGTCACCTCCAGCACCTTGGCCCACTCCTGGGCAGTGAGAGTCAGGGTGCTGCTCCAGCTGTACTGGCCGTCCTTCTCCAGGAGCCCTCTGCTGGCCTCCTGGCCCTTCTTGCTGTTCCCGTCCACCTGCCAGCTGAGTGTCCAGTCTGAGGGGAAGCCCTTGTTGGCCAGACACATCAGCGTGGCCGTACTCTTAATGGACAGTTCCTCACTGGAGGGGGGCAGCACCGTCAGGGTGGGGGCACGGTTGCCTGGAGACAAACACAATACGTCAGATTCCACAACTACACAGCAGTTTAAGAGATTGTCTTTGATGGCAGAGATGGACTTCTGCTATTTCAACCAACGACTCGAACCTTAGGATCAGTTTGAAAACATCAATACGTTTTCATAGTGTCATCAAACCGATTAATGCAATTTAATACATGAACATGAGTTAGTATATTGATATATAAGGAAACAAATGAAGGTGTTCTATCAGGAAATGACAATGTCATTTCAGGTATAGGATGTAATAAATTGAGCCTGGCAAAATGTCTAAATCTACAGTGTATTTCATGAATTGACAAAATAGATATTAACATAAGTATAGATATCAAAATGAAAGGGCTTACATAACCAAAAACCACATGTCAAATCGTGTTAAATGATGAGAAAATCCACCCATGAACAAACGGCTTTAACATAAAGCAAGAACACAAGAAACTTTGTGATCAAGCTGTTTTAAAGGATTCAATAGAAAGTAGATCAATGAAGAAAAAAAAAAGTATGATCTCTAAGGTTGGAATGGTCTAACCATACTGGTTTCAATAAAATTAAATACTAAATAGAAGTGAACACTGAAAAAAAAAAATCTTGACATTTCTATAAAAAAGCAGACACTCAAAAGGTTACATCCATTTAAGTCAAGTTTTTCACTTACTTCCAACATCCAGTCTGGTACCGCCACCAAATGTGTACCACAGTGATACAATCCCTATCACTGCCCGTACAAAAACCTCCCTCCTATTGCTGCTGAATTCACAGCTTCTTTAGACTTTAGTTAAGTTGTTTAAAAAGCAAGAATACTTCCTGAGTGATCCCTTTTAATAGCTACTTTAGTGAATAATGAAAAAACCTTTGAGTTTCACATTTATTTTCAATCAAAAATTCTGAAACGCAATGATTCAGAATTTTCATAATTGTTGAAAAAAAAAATATTCGGAGAAGTGCCAGTTGATGTAAAGATCTATTAACACAAACAAAGAGAATATTCAATCGTTTTCAGATACTTACTTCCAACATCCAGTCTGGTGCCTCCACCAAAAGTCCACCACAGTGATTGACTCTGGTTAAGTCGCCGTACAAAAACCTCTGTGTGTTGTGATGCTGCAGCTCTACCAGAGCACACAGCTGCTGTCTGCTACAAGCTGGACTCACAAAACACTGCACTGTAGTACAGCATACTACACAATCCTGCACTACACTCTCTTCAACAGCAGCTGAGGTTCTGTCTGCAACATCATGTGAGTTGGGTCCTTCTTGTATTCCTATTCCATGTTTCAGGACCTACTCTGGTGAACCTCTCATGTGTCGTCCTCATCAGAGTCCATGACAACAGAAGAGCCAGTCTGCAGCCTTAGATCCTCTGTTAGTATTCCTCCATATTGTCCACAGGCTAGAGAGCAGCTGGGACAGTGATCCATGTTGTATATTCCTTTATTCTACATGCTGATCCCAGACTTAACAGTGGGGGTGAAGTCACAGAGGACAGACTCCACTAGCAGAGAATCCCAGCAGCTGTAGTTGACACAAGTGTTCACTGACTGATTTGAGGAACTTAGTCCAAGCATGAGTGAACAGGCTGCTGATAGCATACATCACCACATGAAGAAGATGAACTCTGCTTATAGTCTTGTCAGAATGACAGAAATGTCAACAATATTTTAGGCAGAAGGTTATTGACATCCTGAATGTGAGGATGCTGTTCATCGACTATTAGTACTCCGAAGGCTATGGGTGCTGAAAACAATTCACCGCCAGAAGAGTATGTGGCGCTGCACTGCGATGCTAGCTAGGTTATGGAAAAGTCGGAGCAAATTTACAAATGAGCCGTTTCATCAATAAATAAGCACATTTTCAGCAACTACACTGCCCATTTCTCGTCACATTTTAATTCAGATGCTGATTTACATGTACTGTTTAGCTGAAATATGAATTGTAAAAACTTGCAATGGCGGTCAAAGGATTCTGTTTGTCTTGTTGGTCACGGCAACCCCACCCCTGACGCAAGCGGTTCTTAATACGGACCAATCACAGCCAAGGGGTATCCTAAAATGACGGACGGACGGATAGTCAGGAAAATCAGGAGGTGCACGTTGATGAAGAAAGTGTTTTGTCTGTCTGTTCATAAACAGAGTGACTAAGTTCAGTTGAGTTCTGGATTTTAATAAGTATTTATCAATCTGCAGATTGGGAGAGAAAACCAGTCTTCTGACCGTAAATGACAACACAACACCAAGCTTAGGTCTCAACCAGGTCTCTCTCCGCTCTGAAGGCCGGAGGACCATCTTTTATAGGGCACAGGAATGTAAACATAGATAGTGACAGTCAGGCAGTAATGACGTTACAACAGTCTCAGAGGAAGAGATTCACAGCTCCCAACACATGACCACTCAGACTAGAGAGATCATAGTTGGCGCTCTCCTTGTAGTCATGACAAAGGACGTTTACCCAGTACTTTCTCCTGATCCCGAACATCTATTAACCCTGACACATAGACACAATCTACTCTTATTAATAGCAAGCTTACATGAGAACATACTAGAACAACTAGTATCCAATGACTAGTTCTATTGATTAGTGAATAATGTAAGCACACCAGAAATCGCAATTTCTTCCACAGTAGCATTCTTAATGCGCCCAATATGATTAGCGTGTGTGGACCACAATAGCTCAGGCCCAGCTTCTAGCAAGGCCACATCTGCGGTCGCTAAAATCTCTACATTCCACTGCTGGGGGATGTGTATGGGATTGCTAGGCCAAGTGTTCTTTATCCTAAGGAATAGATAAGAAAAAGTCAGTAGTGCATTTCATTTCGGTTCAGTTTGCACAACAAATTCCTTTCCAACAGATTTACTTGTTACTTACTTTTACATAGTTGAAAGAAATACATGTTCATCTTTCAAAGATCCATCTATCCACCCATAAGAGCTAACTGACAGTTGTGTCCACAGGAACCCCAGAAACTACCACTATCATCTCATTGATTTGGGTACTGTGTACTGTTGAACTGGCTAACCTAGTAGCTCTGTGTCTTACTTGAAAAAGAGGAGCTCTCTGCCTCCCCTATTCTTGAGTATTATTATTTTTGATGGTGGCTGTTTACTGTCTGAGTGTCCTTGAGCAGGCCACAGCAAGCTCTTCGTTCTGAAGAAAACGGGAGGGGTTGAGTGCAGTAGTATGAAGTATATGACTGAAGGGTACTGACTATTTCTGTATACTGTGACAATAGCCTGCCCTGTGGCGTATCTGTTTACAGAGTATGCACATATCCCTGTCTATCTCTTACTCCCCTTGCTGCCTGCCCCTGGCTCTCCTTTTTCCTTTAAACATATTATTTTCTTTCTGTAAGACATTCATTTGCAATGTCATTAATTTCTCAACTTTCTTTTCTGCATTCTCTAATTGTATCAACAGTTTTGTTCTCCCAATGTAGAACCTGTTTCTTAACTTCTACCTGGAGTTCAGGAAGCAATCCACATATGAACACATGACAAAGTGGCATGGGGATGCAGCTGCTGTAAAACCAGAATGTTTTTCAAAAATCCTAGTAAGTCTTTCCAGATAATCTGTAGGATCCTCATCTTTTCTCTGTTTGCAATCATACACTTTGCTCCAGTCAAGCAACACCCCTCCGGTATTACTGCCATTAAACACCATCAGGAATCTATTTCTCAACACACCGGGCTGGAGTGCAACCTCTAACCCTTGATTCAAATCAATAAAAGTATGTATGGCATTGATAACTATTTGCAAATCTCTTAGAAATGTTGCTGAGTCCTCTCATGTCAGGAAATCCCTTTCTTAGCTCCCTCAGCTCAGTCACTGACCATGGGCAATAAGGTACATAGGCTGTCATACATCAGGACGTGGATATGCACACATAGGGTTCATTGATACCTGGGGGTTCAACTGATAGTTACAGGCCTTTCATGGTTGGGGCTCTCTCTGCTTGATTGACCTGAACCCTTTCCTCAACCTCATAAGCAGTAGTGCTTCTTCTGTTCTTAGGCCTTCCTGACTAACCTCACCAATCATATTTTCTGTGGTATGAACCTCAACCTTCTCTTGTAGGTTCTGTGCTGGTTGCACCTGACCCGCTGCTTCCACTAACACTGCATTTTCCCTATCTCTGGCTCTCCTCTGCATAGCCACAGCTATAGCAACAATCTGATCACGTTTTAACAATGACTCCCGGACGCTCTGTCTCTCAAACTGCTCTAGTTCAATTGTAGCAGCCTCTTGTTTGTCTTGCTCAAAACGTTCTAGCTCACTTTTCTGTTCATCTTGTCTCTGTCTCTCAAGACGCTTTGGCTCATTCCTAGGTTCTCTATCAGAATCAGTTTTAGCTTGATCTGACCGTATTTTCTCAAGATAGACAATTCCACGTCGTCTAGTAGCTTCAGTTAACCATATCATAAACATTGGCCAGCTGACAAATTGTTTACACTTCCCACTTGTTTCCTTGTCTTTCAAAACCGCTTTTAGACTCTCCAATATTTTTACGTCAAACGTTCCCTCCAACGGAAAACAATGTGTCGGGTCATGATTAGTCCACGCATGCCATTTCTCAATGCTTGACACTGCTTGAATTCCATGTAGCTCAAACATATATCTGGCTGGACTGTTCACAGGTAACAACGTCTCTATCGTTCTCGTAGTGGAAGCTAAATTACCCATACTGAATTACAATGTATCTGAATACAAAGTATCTGTAACAAATCTCATAACGGTAGGCTATGTAGCCAACTCTTATGATTTACTGCAGCAAGAATCACACAGCACTTTAGAATATAGTCACAAAATCACATAGCACTATTAAACAGTCGCACAATCTCATAGCACTGTAAAATGGTCACAATATTGAAGAATAAAAGAACTACAATATCATGTGGTAGTGAACTACAAATATGGCCTTTTTCAAGCCAAACTATCCTCGCCCTCCGGCGCTCGATCATGGGACGCGCCTACAAAGACCCAACTCTTTTGGGAACGTGCATTCAATAATTTCCTCAACTCCGTTACCTCATAAGTAACAAAATAATCACAATTCGTGCTTAAGAGAGACGAGTTAATCCATAAACTGCCAGTCTATCTTTCCCTCAGTATTTGATTGTGTCTCTCGCTGATCATTTAATGCCAAGTTTGTCAGTAAAAACCTAACTGTCCCTTTACATTGTCAAAGTATCCCTAACTTGTTTAAAGAGGCTCTTTGTGTCGAAGGTGCACCGGCATGCTTGCGAGGGATTCGCCATACGATCCCTCGGGGTTTGTGTGGCGAAGGAGATGTACGTGCAGATGTTCCACGAAAAGCTCAGCGTTTCCTGCCACTCCAGAGCCCGGATAGCTCAGTCGGCAGAGCATCAGACTTTTAATCTGAGGGTCCGGGGTTCAAGTCCCTGTTCGGGCGAAGGCTGTTCAAACCGCATGGCAGCGTGGGATGAAGCGGGCCAAATTGGTCTCTCTTATGTACCTGACTTTGAGGAAACAATGGAAGGAGCAAAGGTCCAGCGTTCAAGTCCCTGTGTGAGGTGTGTGTTCAAACCACAGAGCGTTACTTGTGGCGCGCAACCTTTGTCTCCGTTGCACGCCTGACTTTGAGACAAAGGATGCAAAATTGAGCTGACACCTGTGCCTAAAAAGGCACAGCTGAGATTTGAACTCAGGATCTCCTGTTTACTAGACAGGCGCTTTCACCAACTAAGCCACGGCGCCTTGCTTCATCGGACCAGACGGGCTCAGGCTTCTGTTTTCTCTTCGAGTAGGTGCTTTAAGGTGGGGTCGAAAGCCACGCCCAACATGCAGCAAAGGCTCTCAAGGCACCAGAATGAAGAGATTTTCCAGCTTCTTGGACTCTGATGGCGGTCTAAAAACAGATTCCCTGACCGGGAATCGAACCCAGGCCACGGAGGTGAGAGCACCAAATCCTAGCCACTAGACCACCAGGGAGAGCTTGGCTTCCTCTGCTCGCTGTCAAAGATGAGGACCACGTTGCAGGACGCAGCTAGTCAAAGGTTTCCACTGGACCTTAAAGTTCCCTGAACGGGAAATGAAACCGGGCCGCCTGCGGCGAGAGCGCCGAATCCCAGCCACTAGACCACCAGGGAGAGACTTAAAAGAGTGGTGCGTCAGCAAAGGCTTTCTTCTTTTGTATCTGAACGGGAGTGAGAATGGGGCATCGCAGGCCTTCCTCGCAAATAAAGCCCCCCACTCGCTCACCCTTTGACAGCTCAGTTGGTGGAGCGGAGGACTGTATTTCTCCAAGATTTTCCAGCTCCGACGGCAGTACAGCTCAAGGTCACACTGGCAAGACCCACAACAGGGGCAAACAAGAACACATTCGTCCCTGGGTGGGCTCGAACCACCATCCTTTCGGTTAACAGCCGAACGCGCTAGCCAATTGCGCCACAGAGACCCTGTCTTTACAGAAATAGGACCGGATAATGGAAGGAAAGGCTGGGAGACGAGTGCCAAAACTCCCACGAAGAAGAGGAGGAGCGGCCGTACAAATAACTCTTCCCGTGAGCCGTCGACGGGGAGTTTGGGGAAAAAAGAGAACGACTCTGGTGGGACTCGAACCCACAACCTTTGAATGGCTTTTCCTCCCCCTGCCTAGAAGTCCAATGCACTATCCATTGCGCCACAGAGCCCCCGACGATTTATCTGCTTGACGTCTACCTTTTCAACCCTGGCAGCATCAGTTCCCTGTTTGGGCGAGGTGCGTTGGTGGCATGCCTCACTCTGAGGAAGCAATCAGAGCTCGATTTTGCCAGGTAAGTAAAAGACGCTACCAAGTCAGACGCGCTACCGTTGTGCCACGAGGCCTAGTTGTGAGCTCAAGAGGCAACGTTCTGACCTGGCGTCTGATGTGCAACCGTTGTGCCGCAAAGTGCGCTGAGAGTGTCGAAGGTGCACCGGCATGCTTGCGAGGGATTCGCCATACGATCCCTCGGGGTTTGTGTGGCGAAGGAGATGTACGTGCAGATGTTCCACGAAAAGCTCAGCGTTTCCTGCCACTCCAGAGCCCGGATAGCTCAGTAGGCAGAGCATCAGACTTTTAATCTGAGGGTCCGGGGTTCAAGTCCCTGTTCGGGCGAAGGCTGTTCAAACCGCGTGGCAGCGTGGGATGAAGCGGGCCAAATTGGTCTCTCTTATGTACCTGACTTTGAGGAAACAATGGAAGGAGCAAGGGTCCAGCGTTCAAGTCCCTGTGTGAGCTGTGTGTTCAAACCACAGAGCGTGACTTGTGGCGCGCAACCTTTGTCTCCGTTGCACGCCTGACTTTGAGACAAAGGATGCAAAATTGAGCTGACACCTGCGCCTAAAAAGGCACCGCTGAGATTTGAACTCAGGATCTCCTGTTTACTAGACAGCCGCTTTGACCAACTAAGCCACGGCGCCTTGCTTCATCGGACCAGACGGCCTCAGGCTTCTGTTTTCTCTTCGAGTAGGTGCTTTAAGGTGGGGTCGAAAGCCACCTTAGAAAGGTATGCCCAACATGCAGCAAAGGCTCTCAAGGCACCAGAATGAAGAGATTTTCCAGCTTCTTGGACTCTGATGGCGGTCTAAAAACAGATTCCCTGACCGGGAATTGAACCCGGGCCACGGCAGTGAGAGCGCCAAATCCTAGCCACTAGACCACCAGGGAGAGCTTGGCTTCCTCTGCTCGCTGTCAAAGATGAGGACCACGTTGCAGGACGCAGCTAGTCAAAGGTTTCCACTGGACCTTAAAGTTCCCTGACCGGGAATCGAAAGCCACTAGACCACCAGGTAGAGACGTAAAAGAGTGGTGCGTCAGCAAAGGCTTTCTTCTTTTGTATCTGAACGGGAGTGAGAATGGGGCATCGCATGCCTTCCTCGCAAATAAAACCGCCCACTCGCTCACCCTTTGACAGCTCAGTTGGTGGAGCGGAGGACTGTATTTCTCCGAGATTTTCCAGCTCCGACTGCGGTACAGCTCATTGTCACACTGGCAAGACCCACAACAGGGGCAAACAAGAACACATTTGTCCCTGGGTGGGCTAGAACCACCATCCTTTCAGTTAACAGCCGAACGCGCTAGCCAATTGCGCCACAGAGACCCTGTCTTTACAGAAATAGGACCGGATAAAAGGAAAGGCTGGGAGACGAGTGCCAAAACTCCCACGAAGAAGAGGAGGAGCGGCCGTACAAATAACTCTTCCCGTGAGCCGTCGACGGGGAGTTTGGGGAAAAAAGAAAACGACTCGGTGGGACTCGAACCCACAACCTTTGAATGGCTTTTCCTCCCCCTGCCTAGAAGTCCAATGCGCTATCCATTGCACCACAGAGCCCCCGACGTTTAAAACACTTTACCCTTAAAAGTCAGTCTCTCGCATGAAGCCTTTGACCCTAATACATTATGACCGCCCACCAACTGTGCTTGGTCTTAAGAAAAACTCAAAACAACACTTAATACAGTTACAATTCAAACAAAAATAAAAATCCCAACAAGATCTCTGTTTAAAAGAGAAAAACAACTTTAAACATGCATCTTAAAAGTAACATATACATTTGGTTCACCCCTGGTCTGTATATATAAAACCATACACTCTATTAACAGATCCTTTCCCCAGGTCAAGAGTATGGGCCGTATTCTCTGTTAACAGATCCTTTGCCTCAGATCAAGAATACAGATTGTTTTACATATTTGTTTAAATACTTCACGCGACCAGAGTTCTTGTACGCTATCAGAGTTCGCCAAATCTGACCTAGACAAAGTAAAAATAGCAAGTCAAATAATGACCCAAATTTACTAAAACAAGATTCTAATATATATTATTATTATTTTAGTATTTATTATTATTTTTACAAGTAACACACATACATTTGGTTCACCCCTGGTCTGTATATATAAAACCATACACTCTGTTAACAGATCCTTTCCCCAGGTCAAGAGTATGGGCCGTATTCTCTGTCAACAGATCCTTTGCCTCAGATCAAGAATACAGATTGTTTTACATATTTGTTTAAATACTTCACGCGACCAGAGTTCTTGTACGCTATCAGAGTTCGCCAACTCTGACCTAGACAAAGTAAAAATAGCAAGTCAATTAATGACCCAAATTTACTAAACCAAAACTCTAATATTATCTTCCTCCTGTTGAGCCCTAGCAGACTCTGGTCTGCTAAGACCAGGCTCCCAACTGAACGTCACAATAAAAAGTTCTTAAATTGTTCACATTACCAGCATCGCAGAGGGACAGCAGGCGCACCAAGCATAAAGCAGTCCGTGAATGGGGTTTTGGAAAAGGATCCCCTTACCTTTTAGTTTTGTGCACCACGGGTTCTGCTTTATACTGGTGCCGCCGTGGGTCTCTCCTGGATCTGGTTCTGTAATCCTGCTGCTCGACAACGCCAAATGATGAAGAAAATGTTTTGTCCGTCTCTTTATAAACGGAGTGACTAAGTTCAGTTGAGTTCTGGATTTTAAGACGTATTTATCAATCTGCAGATTGGGAGAGAAAACCAGACCTCTGACAATAAATGACAACACAACACCAGGCTTAGGTCTCAATCATGTCTCTCTCAGCTCTGAAAGCCGGAGGATCACGAACATCTATTAACCCTGACACATAGTTATATTGATTAGTGAATAATGTAAGCACACCGGAAATCGCAATTTCTTCCACAACGTAGAGCTCTCCGAGGGGCTCTCCGAGGGCGTTACACATCGGAGAGGGCGTTCCCTGTGTCCGTCTCCGTGAAAACGGAGTAGTATAAATCTGCCTTAAGTCGCTTTGGATAAGAATGTCTGCTAAATGACTAAATGTAAATGTGGAATATAGGAGGCGGCAGGAGGAGGAGCACGCACCCCTTCACATCAATGGATCCGAAGTGGAAAAGGTCAGCTGCTTCAGGTTCCTCGGGGTGAACATCAGCAATGATCTCACATGGTCTGCCCACACGGACAAGGTGGTCAAAGCAGCTCGGAAACGCCTCTTCTTCTTGAGGAGACTGAAGAAGTTTGGCATGGACTCAGTCATCCTCACTAACTTTTACAGATGCACTATAGAGAGCATACTGACTGGTCGCATCACAGTGTGGTATGGGAGCTGCACAGACAGGGGCCGCAAGGCCCTACGTAGTGTGGCCCGGTCTGCTGAGTTCATCATCGGCAGGAAGCTCCCAGCCCTACAGGACACCTACCACACACGATGCCTCACGAAAGCTGCCAAGAGACTGTTACCACCCATCCTTCAGTCTTTTTACTCCGTTGCCTTCTGGCAGGCGATACCGCAGCATTCGGTCTCGCACACGCAGACTGGACAACAGTTTCTTTCCAAGGGCCATCAGGCTTCTGAATGGACATTGATATGGACATTGATACACTTCTCACTAGTCACTTTACATACTGTCACTTTCAGCTACTGGTTGCACTATCAACAATATTGCACTAATTGTACTTGTCTTAGGTTAGTATAGGTTTATAAGGTTAGTATAGGTTATTATGTGTATTAGAGGTTTAGTATACTGTATTGAATATTGTATATTATTTGTATATTTAACAAACTATGTTCTCTGTACGTACCGTATTTTCAGAAGAAAACATATATAAATCACACTGGACTATAAGTTGCATTTATTTAGAAATGTATTTCACAAAATCCAAGACCAAGAACAGACATTTAATCTGGAAAGGCAAGTTATTCAACTACACAATAGCACACAGAACAACAGGATGAATAGGTGTCCGGTATGTTAACAGTTGTTCAGCTACAGCCAGCGAGTCCAACAAGGTACCGGTAAGCTAGTTCACCAAGCTCCCGATCTCATTCCACATCACTGAATCCATTGAATGCGGCTGTAGACGGTAATGTTTATCCGTTGGTTCATGTCAGTCAGTATGAATTAACATTTTAAAACATGTTAAATTATATATATTTTTATATGTAAGTCGCACCTGACTATAAATCGCAGGACCAGCCAAATTATGAAAAAAAGTGTGATTTATAATCCGGAAAATACGGTATATGTTATGTTATGCCAGGTTGCTTTTCGTTGTCTTGTCCTAATAATTTCAGTTCCCAGTCTGACCTTGTGTTGTTCTGTGCATCTGACAATAAAAGACTTGAACTTGAATGTCTGACTGTCTTTCAACTTCTCAACACATTTAGGAATGATCCACTTATAATACATTAGACATGAATTACAAAGCACTCTTTGTATTCTTATTCAAAGATATTAATTTGTACAAATGTTTTCATGGTTACATTTAATATCCGTATAGACATACTTAACACTATTGAGGAGAAGGACATAATTATGTTCAGATCTCCAGGGAACATCCCCAGTAACTGAAATAGATACAGGACTTATTTGCATACTGAATGTATGAGCTTCAGTAGTCTGGAAGTGTTTTTATGTGAGTACAACGCTTCATGACTGAGAGATGTTCTTCATATCATCAGAACCCACAACAATCATGACTTTGATTATCAGCGTTGTGTGGATCCTAACTCTTTTCATTCAGGGTAAGAAGTCAATGACATTCCTAAAAAAGGTGTTTAAGTATACTGTACAGATGCATGTCTTTTCAAAGTCAAAACATTTCAAATGTTGTCATGTTCAACATTGTGTTTAACAAGCTCTACGTTGTCTCTTTTGTTGAGTCCAGAGGACAGATCACTGTGACTCAGACTCCTGCAGTGACAGTTGTTCTCCCAGGACAGACCGTCTCTCTGCAGTGTATCCCCCAGTAGAGGGCGTAGTAGGCCTGTGTAAGTCCTCTGCCCTCTTACACATGTTTCAGATTTGACTTAGTTCTATTTAAATGACACAAGGCTTCCAGCTTGATACAGTGAGGAGACAGTAGAGACTGACAGTACATGATGAGTTAAGATGTTGATATGTGCGGCAACCTCACTGAGACTGAGCTCCCTTGGTGCCTTCAGCACCAGACACACCACCTCCACCCAGCACCCAAGCTCTCCATGTTCAGCACCAGACACACCACCTCCACCACTAAGTTTCCCTCTCCTCAGCTCATTGAGGAACAGCAACGCTGCACCTCATTCCCTTAACAGCCTCTCTGCCTACAAAAGCAGATACACAGCAAGACAGAGGGAGAAAGCACTACCTGAGAGAGGAAAGACAGGTGACAGGTGGATTGGGCACCAAGGAACGAAGACCCCGAACTGACCTGTTCTTGTCAGTGTACTCTGCGGAGTAAAGGCATCGCCAGGGTGACTAGCTGAAAATAATTTATCTAATCACTGTGTTTGTACCCTGAAGGTGCGGATTGAGGCTACAAAAGGAGGAAGAGAAGAACGTAGAAGGGGGCGAGGGGATGGAACTGTTAATATATGTATCCCCAGGAATTGATGTGTGTATTGAATGAAGAATACAAGGAGCATTTACATTTAGCAGACGCTCTTATCCAGAGCGACTTACAGTAAGTACAGAGACATTCCCCCGAGGCAAGTAGGGTGAAGTGCCTTGCCCAAGGACACAACGTCAGTTGGCATGACCGGGAATCGAACTGGCAACCTTCGGATTACTAGCCCGATTCCCTCACCGCTCAGCCACCTGACTCCCTAGCACCACAATATCGTTTTTGCCGTGTCTCTGGTTTTCTTTATTAATATGCCGTCACTGTTGTGCCGTAATATAGTGGGATGAAAACTATTACCATACAAACGCTCACATTGGTGGAGAATGCGAGTGTTTACATTTACATTACATTTACATTTATTCATTTAGCAGACGCTTTTATCCAATGCGACTTCCAAGAAAGAGCTTTACAAAGTGCATAGGTCACTGATAACAACAAGATAGCCCCAAAAAAACATTGCGGGTAGCCAAAACATGAAGCACATATTGTGAACAACCAAAATAAGTGCCAAAGGGAAGAACCACAAGAGCATGTAGTTAAACAAGTTACAATTAAACAACATGAATCGCTATAAGTGCAAGTGTACCTGTAGAAAAGCAAGCAACAGTAAAACATATTTCAACAATTTAAATCAGTTACCACTAACCAACAAGAGCAGCAAGGCTCTAAGCAAGAGTCATTGTGATCCTAACATGGGGTCCAGCAAACCATTCCTAAGTACCGTTGTACTCCCGGAACAAGTGCGTCTTGAGCCTTTAACCAAGTTCCCCCGGATAAGGTCGAAGAAAGACCGACCAACATGAGCGAGGCAATCCTGGCCCAGCTGGCGGCGTGTGCGGCCAAACAGACGCTGTTATTAGAGACAATCCAACATGATATGGCTAGAGAAAGGCCAGAACCGCGGAGGGCCCCCCCAAGGGTGAACACCCTCATCCCCAGACTGTCCAGTGAGGATGACATCGAAGCATACCTCACAGCGTTCAAGAGGACAGCTAGAAGAGAGGGATGGCCAGGTGATGAATGGGTAGGGCTGATTGCGCCTTTACTAACAGGACCAGCACAGGCTGCATATTATGATTGAAGTGAGGACGCTGAGGTGGGCTACCACCGCCTGAAAACTGAGATCTTAGCCCGGTATCACCTAACACCCTGGGAACAGTACAAATATTCCACGGGTGAACCTATACAGAGGGTGAGTCTCCGGCGAGGGCAACTCTTCCAGTTGGCACGGCTAGTTAAAGGCTGGTTGGGGTTGGCCCAATCAGTAGCCAAAGTGTTAGAGACTATTGCAATCGACAAGTGTTTGAGGGAGCTACCAACGACTTTGCTCAGAACGGTGAGCCAGAGTGACCCACAGTGCATGGACAACCTTGTAAAGGCTATTGACGCATGTGGTGCCACCGAAGCTTTGGTGAATGCTGGGAGGCGAGAGAGGCCAGCGAGAGGACCGCCAGCCACAGAAGGCAAAGACGGAGGCGGTGAGACAGTGGCCGAGACCAACCACAAAGAAGGCAGTGCGCGCCTTCCTAGGACTGACAGGGTATTACAGGCGCTTCATCCCTAATTATGCTACCATAGCAACCCCACTAACAGACCTGACCAAGGACTATAAGCCAGTATGGGCGGTATGGACGGACGCTACGGAATGGGCTTTTACTAGCCTGAAATCCTTGTTGTGTACAAACCCTGTGTTGAGAATGCCTGACTTTAACAGCCTTTTTCCGTGTTTCCAGATGCCTCAGACACTGGGATAGGGGCGGTGCTGTCGCAGGGTGAGGGAGAGGAGGCGCATCCCGTCGTGTATATCAGTCGCATGCTTTCCAACAGAGAACGGAAGTATGCCGCCGTGGAAAGGGAAGCCTTTAAGATATTAAATGGGCACTGGAATACTTGAGGTACTACCTTTTAGGAAGAAGTTTCCGCCTAGTCACGGACCACGCCCCCCTAAAGTGGGTGGCGGGACAGACGGACTCCAACAGTAGGGTTACAAGGTGGTTTCTGGCGTTACAGGCCTTTTGACAAGTTTGACGTTGTGCATACAGTACCAGTCAAATGTGTCCAAACTTTTGACTGGTACTGTAAACCAGGGAAGTTGCATGGGAATGCGGACGCGCTGTCTCGCTGTGACCGTTAGGGGCTGGCGCTAGACCCTTTAGGTGTGGGGGGGTTATGTAAGAGGGCAGAGGACTTATACAGGCCTACTGAGCCCTCTACTGGGGGGCAAGGCAGAGTAAAGGCCAGGGTGACCAGCTGAAAAGGATTGCACTAATCACTGTTTTTGTACCCTGAAGGTCCGGATTGAGGCTACAAAAGGAGGAAGAGAAGAACGGAGATATGTATCCCCAGGAATTGATGTGTGTTTTGAATGAAGAATACAAGGAGCACCACAATATCGTTTTTTCTTGCCTTGTCTCTGGTTTCCTTTATTAATATGCCGTCACTGTTGTGCCGTAATATAGTGGGATGAAAACTATTACCATACAAATGCTCACACATTATCTATGACCTTGTTGATACAGGAAAGAAGCCTAACCAAAACATCTTACTATCATTGTATCAATATGATTAACAAGCTTCAGGATACTCTTTTCAAAATGACTTACTTGAAGTTCTTAAGGAGTACTGACACAGATTTTGTAATTTACTTTGTACAGTATATGATTTGTTAATTCTGCCAGTTTTCAAGTTTTCTTTAAAGCCTCTTTACTTACAGGAATTGTTCTGTGCTCAGCTGCTCTCTATCCTGCTCATTTATAACATGTAGACTAACAGGACTAACAGCTCCGTCCTTGGACCCCTCCTCTTCTCTCTGTACACCACCTCACTTGGACCAATCATCACCTCCCATGGCTTCTCCTACCACTGCTACGCTGACGACACGCAGCTGTACCTGTCGTTCCCCCCGACCGATCCGGGGATCTCAGCTAGGATTGAGGCCTGCCTCACAGACATCTCCGCCTGGATGACCGAGCACCACCTCCAGCTGAACCTCGCCAAAACAGAACTTCTCATCATCCCGGCTAAACCCTCCATCTCCCACGATCTCTCAATCACCCTGGGATCTGCGACGGTGACCCCTTCATCCTCTGCCAGGAACCTTGGGGTTACCATGGACGACGAGCTCTCCCTCACGGCCCACATTGCTGCGGTCTCCCGGTCGGGTAGATTCACCCTCTACAACATCCGGAAGATCAGGAGATACCTGTCTGAGCACTCCACCCAGCTGCTAGTCCAAGCACTTGTCCTCTCCAAGTTGGACTATTGCAACTCGCTGCTCGCTGGTCTCCCAGCATGTGCAACCCGCCTTCTTCAGAGGATTCAGAACGCAGCGGCCCGCCTGGTCTACAATCTACCCAGACGCTCCCATGTTACCCCGCTCCTCATCTCTCTCCACTGGCTACCTATCATAGCCCGTATCAGATTCAAGACCCTGGTATTGACCTTCCGAGCAGTGAACGGGACTGCACCCGTCTACATCAAGTCTCTCCTGCAGCCTTACACCCCCACCCGTCACCTACGGTCTTCTTCAGACAACCGCCTGGTGGTCCCACCACTCAAGGCCGCCCGGTCCCAACACAAGCTCTTCTCCTGTCTGGCCCCCCAGTGGTGGAATCAACTCCCCACCCCCATCAGAGACACTGACTGTCTCTCCACCTTCAAGAAAAGGCTCAAGACGCACTTGTTCCGGGAGTACAACGGTACTTAGGAATGGTTCGCTTGACCCAATGTTAGTTTCCTCAAGGATCACAATGACTCTTGCTTAGAGACTTGTTGCTCTTGTGGTTAGTGGTAACTGACTTAAATTTTTGTACTCGCTGTGATATATTGTTTTTATTATTGTTGCTTGCTTTTTCCACAGGTACACTTGCACTTATAGCAGTTCATTTTGTTTAATTGTAACTTGTTTAACTACATGCTCTTATGGTTCTTCCCTTTGGCACTTATTTTGGTTGTTCACAATGTGTGCTTCATGTTTTGGCTACTCGCAATGTTTTTGTGGCTATCTCGTTGTTATGATCAGTGACCTATGCACTTTGTAAAGCTCTCTTGGAAGTCGCTTTGGATAAAAGCGTCTGCTAAATGAATAAATGTAAATCTGTAAATGTAAACAGGAAGCTTTGCCCTTGTCACTGTCCATAGTGGAACCTGAAAAGCACTTATACTTGTTCTGCATTCATTTGTGGAATGTGGCATAATGAGTGTTTGCGTTTGTGATATAATGAGTGTAGTAATGAGCCAGTCTGTTGAACTACAGAGAGGACACTTTGCATAGGCAGCACATGCTTCAGTGGTCTGGGAGTGTTTATAGTCCTGTGAGTTTAACACTTCATGACTGAGAGCTGTCCTTCATGACAACAGAACTCACAACAACCATGACTCTGATCACCATCTTCATCTGGACTCTAGCTGTCTACATACAGGGTAAGAGAGTTCTGTCATGTAAGAGATACAGAATTTGTCAATCAATTTCAGTATTACCTCTGATGTTAACTGTTTTTTGCTATGTGTATGTTTTGTTTCTCTTTTCACACCCAGAGTCCAGAGGACAGATCACTGTGACTCAGACTCCTGCAGTGAAAGCTGTTCTCCCAGGACAGACCGTCTCTCTGCAGTGTAAAACCAGCAGTGATGTGTATCAAGCAGGAACCTCTACCCCCCGTCTAGCCTGGTACCTCCAGAGACCTGGAGAAGCTCCTAAACTCCTCATTTACAACGCTAAAACACTTCAGTCTGGGACTCCATCTAGATTCGGTGGTACAGGATCACATAGTGACTTCACTCTGACCATCAGTGGAGTCCAGGCTGAAGATGCAGGAGATTACTACTGTCAGAGTTTTCACTACCCTAACAGTGTGTACGTGTTCACACAGTGATACAGAGTCGTACAAAAACCTCCCCTCGTCAGACTGCACAGTGACTGCACTGCTACAGCTGAGACCTACTGCAGGTGCTGAGAGGGAAGAGACAGTGACATGGAACACTGACTGGTCTTTGTTACACTGAGCTGAATATATCAGTGGTGTTCATTGTAATATTTGTGTAAATAACCAGGCAGGAGACGGGAGTACGGTTTGTGTCGTTTAGTCAAACCACAAAACCCCGTGAACACTACTTCTTCTTCCTCAATAATAATCTGATGCTTGTTCATCTCAGAGTGTGCAGGTGACATCCTGATGACCCAGAGTTCTGCAGCGGTGTCAGTCTAGCCTGGAGATCCTGCCACTCTCAGCTGCAAAGCCAGCAGTAACATCAATGATGACCTAGCCTGGTACCATCACAAACCTGGACAAGCTCCCAAATCAGCTTTAATGAGGCCTTTATATCAGGCAGGTATCATTATATCAACATCCAGGCTGAAGATGCAAGAAATTACTACTGTCAGCAGATTACTACTGTAGCTTTCCCGTTCACACAGTGAAATACATCCATACAAAAACCTCCCCAACCCTTGAGGAATCACTACTGTCTCCTCACTGTCTCATGTCTCAAGCCTAAAGTCATTTAAATAGAACTAAGTCATGTAGCGGACCGTACATTGTACAGGATGAGGGAGAGGTGAACAGAGCAATGCAGACTCCAAATTGCAAAAAATAAATAGCTTTATTAAAGTACAAAAGATAGTGCTGTCCTTATAAAAGTCCTGACCCCTAACCATCCAGCCCAACTAAACACACCTCATTAAAATAGACCCTAACACCAACCCCAACTATCATAGTCCAGAGTTAATATGACTCCTCACTTCTGTGGTTTCCCTACCAACAATGAGGGCAGGGGAAATGTGGTGACCACTGAACTGGGGGAAGAGGGAGGTCGAGAAGTGAGGCGTGAGTTAGGAGCAGTGTTCCGATTAAAGCATCAAATACCCTTTTGTCTGCTAAACTGCTGCACTAGTTAACACTTGACCGGTGGAGACCTCACCCTCACTGTTATTGTAACTGTTAGTTGTTCCTTTGTATTCTCTAATCCTGATATCTTCTCTCTGTCACCCCTGAGCTGTCAACATCTGCCTGGTCGCCGGTCTGCCAATGTTGGAGTTAGTCACCAAGTGGACATTGGTCTCCTTTGACGGACAACAGGGAGTTTTTGGCCCCTACCTGTCCATCTACCTGGCTGTCCTGTAAAGCCATGTGAAAACATTTGCAAACTCTGAGCACTGAGTTGAACTTTGGATGTCTGTACTCCTGATGCATGACTATGTTTAGCGTTCTGCACCTCTCTTTCACCAACAATCTCTGGAGGAGGGGATCCCTCACCAAATTGTTCCTCCCAAGGTTTCTTCCATTTTTCTCAGTGAGTTTTACTGGGAGTTTTTTTTGTCTTCCTTGAGAGTTTAGGTTGGTTGAGGGGCAGTTCTATGGGCAAATGTGAAGCCCTCTGTGACATTGCTTGTAAAAAGAAATATATTACATTTTTGGGATCCGGTTGTCAAATCGCTGGCCACAATCAACCTCCTCTCTCCACGACTCACACAAAACTCTCTTTTTCTCCCTCTCACTCCCTCCTCATATTCTACCTCTCCTACGCACCTCTCGTAGTCCTCAATCATCTATGAGCCAATTGTCTTTATTTGGGCAGATAGACTCCGTTCATCACAGAAAAGTCTGCAACATGACCTATGACCTTGGTGCAACAGGAGCCAAGCCTAAATGAAAAATCTTACTATCTATGTATCAATATAATACAGTATAACAAGCTATCTTCTTGTGAAAGAAATTGGATTTCCTATGTACTTATGTTATTCACAAATCAATAGAACTAGTCATTGTATACTAGTTAATATGTTCTCATGTATGTTTACTATTGATAAGAGTAGATTGTGTCTATTTGTCAGGTTGAATATATGTCCAGGGTCAGGAGAAATTACTGGGTAAACGTCCCTTGATATGACTGCGGGGAGGGCACCATCTTTTATCTCTCTCTTAGGTACTCCGTTAATGAAGAGAAAACTTTCTTCATCATTCTTCTCAAATGATTTACCTTAAGTTCTTAATGAGGATTGACAAATACTTTGTGAATTTACTTTGCACAGCATTTCATTCCTTCGGTGTGTTTTCACGTTTTCTTTAAAGCCTCTTTACTTATAGTAATTGTTCTGTAATCAGACATTCTCTATCCTGCTGATAGTTAACATACAGACTAACAGGAAGATCTGCTGTTTGCTGACAAGAGTCCCCCTGTCACTGTCAATAGTGCGATCTGAAAAGCACTTCTCCTTGTTCTACATTCATTTGTGGAGTGTGGTATGATATAATTAGCGAGACATTAATTTAATGATTTAAAGGAGAACAGCTTTCACTGGAGGAGTTTGAGTTACAGTGTTCTGTCTTCTGGACTCAACTATGTTAACCCACTCACAGACTGAAGTACCGACATTGACCACTAGAGACAAACACTGTCATTATTGAGAAACAGCATCAAGCCTCAGTTCACACATCTCTTCAACTACAGTTTCTCTGTGGGTCCAAGAAAGTCTGTCTGTACAGAGAGGACACTTTGCATAGACAGCACATGCTTCAGTGGTCTGGGAGTGTTTATAGTCCTGTGAGTTTAACACCTCATGACTGAGAGCTGTCCTTCATGACAACAGAACCCACAACAACCATGACTCTGATCACCATCTTCATCTGGACTCTAGCTGTCTACATACAGGGTAAGAAAGTTCTGTCATGTAACAGAATTTGATCAATTTCAGTATTATCTCTAATGTTAACCGTTTTCTGCAATGCATATGCTTTGTATTATCAAGATGTATCCTTAATATTTGTTTTTCCTTTTTCATATCCAGAGTCCAGAGGGCAGTACACTCTGACTCAGAGTCCTGCAGTGAAAGCTGTTCCTGCAGAAGAAACAGTCTCCATAGCCTGTAGAGTTAGTAGTCCTGTGTACGGTAATAATCTAGCCTGGTACCTCCAGAGACCTGGAGAAGCTCCTAAACTCCTCATTTACTACGCTACAACACTTCAGTCTTGGACTCCATCTAGATTCAGTGGTACAGGATCACATAGTGACTTCACTCTGACCATCAGTGGAGTCCAGGCTGAAGATGCAGGAGATTACTACTGTCAGAGTTACCACAGTGGTGACGTGTTCACACAGTGATACAGAGCCGTACAAAAACCTCCCTCAGTCAGACTGCACAGTGACTGCACTGATACAGCTGAGACCTACTGCAGGTGCTGAAGGGGAAGAGACAGTGACATGGAACACTGGTCAGTAGAGGTCTCATGAAACATCAAATCACATAATGTACACATCCCTCTGTCTCTCCCTGAAAACAAAGATGATGATGTCGACAATTGTAATGATAATGGTGATAGTCATCATAATCAACATGATATTAATGTACATTCCATGATTGTCAGGGGTTTCATCACATCACAGTTGATCTTTACTGACCTGTGATCTACAAGGGTAGTATCCAGCTGAGAGTGATAAACATTCACGAATGTACTAAATGCATACTTTCTCAATTCAGAGTAATACGTGGAAACTATTTGCCTTGTCTGTATAAGACACGGCTCCAAACCCAGACTTCAAAACAAACTTCCCTACAGTCCATCAAAGTGAAGAATGATCCTAATCCTTATCAGCACCTCAGTGATGACTAGTCCAACAGGATGCACTGCAGGGAGTCTAGTCACTATTATTCACTCACGGTAGCATCAGACCGTTAATCAGGCAACACAACATTGTAACACTGGTGTTTTCATGAGAGTCTCTGGAACATTTGCATATAAAGGTTGTGTTGTTTGCGTAGTCAGCAGTGTTTATAGCCATGCCTGTCCAACACTCGTCACTCACTGGATCAGTACCTCAAGACAGCCATGTCATTAAGTTCCCTGTCCATCGTAGTACTGGCCATGCTCTCCAAGGGTAAGATATTTTGAATGGGATCTTACTGAACTTATATTCACTCTGCAAAAAAACTAAATCTGCATTCAGGACCTTAAAGATCAGGAAGTTTACAATTAACACGAAGGCTGTTTCTGTTGATTTGTATTCTTTCTTCTTCCTCAATAATAATCTGATGCTTGTTCATCTCAGGGTGTGCAGGTGACATCCTGATGACCCAGAGTCCTGCAGCGGTGTCGGCCCAGTCTGGAGATTCTGCCACTCTCAGCTGCAAAGCCAGCAGTAACATCGATGATGACCTAGCCTGGTACAAGCTCCTAAATTGATCATCAACTTTGCTGATACCTTTACATCAGGCAGGTATCATGGCACCGGATAAAATATTGATTGTTGATTGATGATCAATAACATCCAGGCTGAGGATGCAGGAGATTACTACTGTCAGCAGAACAAAACCAACCCGTTCACACAGTGAAATACAGCCGTACAACAACCTTCCCAAGCTATGAGGAAGTACTCTCCCTGCATCACATCTGCTTTCTGGAGTGTAGCTCACCTGTTTAAACAACAATTACTGTACCATTATCTTCAATAACAAAAATGCTACAAGATGACCACTGAAGGTTTTCTGTTTGTGTGTTTTCCATTAAGGGAACTTAATAAAAAGGTAGAATGAGGATATGTACGGTATATGTATGATAACTCATAGGAAACCATCACCAGTAGCCAAGAATAAACTTGCATGCTCATGTAAAGAATTACAGATGTTTATTAGTACAGGTGTAGTGACCTTTTGTCTCTTCCTTCTGGTGACCGACTTGAAATTCTGTTCAATTACTGACCATCCTCGCCATACAGCAATAAAATATGAATGTCTTGAAGTGGAGTAGGATAAACTCAACTTTTTACTTCCATAGTAAAGAAAATGTCAAGCAGGTCTTAAAATAAAAAGATAAAGGCTTTGTTAACAGTGTACACTACAGCATAGCAAAACAGACGCAAGAAGCTGTTGCCTCCAATCAGCCACACCTGGCTCTCTTCTAGACAAATACTCTAGAAGAGTATTACCCTCCAGGCCTGTAGAGGGTGCAAGCATTAAGTAAAAGGTAACAGAATAAAAGGTTTACAGATAGGTTACAGATTGATTTATATACACTGAAGTAACAAATACACAGTTTCCATAGAATATGTCCTTTTAGGGTACAGCTTAAGATTGTTTTTACAGTGTACTTCTATCCTTGAAAGGGTGTACCATGCGTGGCAATCAAACTGAGACCCTTAAGTGTAGCGTAGCCAGATCAGAGGAGTTGGACGAAGGAAATCAAGTTTGCACAGCTGTGCATTTAATGAATAATGAAAAACACAAGGAATACTCAGGTCTCCGTCTTTAGTAGAATCGTTGTCATTGGAGGTTGTTTTCCTCTGCCTCAGGAAGCCTTGCTTCTCTGGGATGTATCGGCTTACTCTTGCACAGTGACATAGAAATAACAGGTCAGTTCAGGGTCTTCGTTCCTTGGTGCCACACTCCACCTGTCACCCATCTGTCCTCAGGTATTACTCTCTCCCTCTGACCTGCTGTGTCTCCGCTTTTGTAGGCAGAGAGGCTGTTGAGGGAATGAGGTGCAGCTTTACTATTCCTGAGCTGAGGAGAGGGAAACTTGAGGGGTGCTGAACTTGGAGAGCTTGGGTGCTGGGTGGAGGTGGTGTGTCTGGTGCTGAAGGCACCAAGGGAGCTCAGTCTCAGTGGGGTTGCTGCACATGTCAACATCTTAACTCATCATGTACTATAAGTCTCTACTGTCTCCTCACTGGATCAAGCTGGAAGCCTTGTGTCATTTAAATAGAACTAAGTAAAGTCTGAAACATGATCTATGACCTTTTTGATAAAGGGATATAAGCCTAACTGAAACATCTCACTATCATTGTATCAATATAATTAACAAGCTACAGGATACTCTTTTCAAAATTACTTACTTGAAGTTCTTAAGGAGTACTACACAGATTTTGTAATTCATTTTTTATAGTATATGATTTGTAAAGTCTGCCAGTTTTCTTTAAAGCCTCTTTACTTACAGGAATTGTTCTGTGCTCAGCTTATCTCTATCCTGCTCATTTATAACATGTAACAGGAAGCTTTGCTAGAGTCCCCTTGTCACTGTCAAGAGTGGAATCTGAAAAGCACTTATACTTGTTCTACATTCATTTGTGGAGTGTGGTATAATGAGTGTTTGAGTTTGTGGTATAATGATTAGTTTGTGTTTGTGGTATAATGAATACAAAAGCCTCCCTCAGTCAGACTGCACAGTGACTGGGAAGAGACAGTGACATGGAACACTGACTGGCCTTTGTAACATTGAGTTGAATACATGCTCATAATGTCAACCATCCCACCCTCATGTCAAAGCATTCTTTAAGACACTTCAGCATGTTAAGTTGCACATACTATCAAATTACATATAAAAAAACAAAGTAATCTTAATTGATTGGTTTGAAACCTGTTCTCACTGACTGTGAGGCTGTTATAAATTCAACAGGACACAGAGCAGAATATTATCATTGCTGTTATTACTAAACAACAGGTAACTCATACTGAATATGACACTGGAGACTAAAGGAGGTCAACTGTGACGTGACATACAAATTATTGTAAGTTTAAAATAAATCACAATCGTAATCAGCCCTCATGATTGTCACAGTACCAACACTGACCACTAGAGAGAGACAGAGACTGTCATTATTGCAACACAGCATCAAGCCTCAGTTCACACATCTCTTCAACTACAGTTTCTCTGTGGGTCCAAGAAAGTCTGTCTGTACAGAGAGGACACTTTGCATAGGCAGCACATGCTTCAATGGTCTGGGAGTGTTTATAGTCCTGTGAGTTTAACACCTCATGACTGAGAGCTGTCCTTCATGACAACAGAACCCACAACAACCATGACTCTGATCACCATCTTCATCTGGACTCTAGCTGTCTACATACAGGGTAAGAGAGATCTATGAAACACAATTTATTCAAACAGCTCAAACGACGGATGATTAAATGATGTCCTCCTGTTAATTGAGTTAAAATAGATGCTTTTGTATGGTAATAACATTCTCTTTTCACCCATAGAGTCCAGAGGACAGATCACTGTGACTCAGACTCCTGCAGTGAAAGCTGTTCTCCCAGAACAGACAGTCTCTCTGCAGTGTAAAACCAGCAGTGATGTGTATGGAGATTGTTACAATGGTCAATCATCAGGTCACCAGTGTCTAGCGTGGTACCTCCAGAAACCTGGAGAACAACCCAGACTCCTGATCCACACTGTTAAAACCCTCCACACTGGGACTCCATCTAGATTCAGTGGTGGTGGATCTGGGAGTGACTTCACTCTGACCATCAGTGGAGTCCAGGCTGAAGATGCAGGAGATTACTACTGTCAGAGTTTACACTACCCTAACAGTGTGTACGTGTTCACACAGTGATACAGAGCCGTACAAAAACCTCCCTCAGTCAGACTGCACAGTGACTGCACTGCTACAGCTGAGACCTACTGCAGGTGCTGAGAGGGAAGAGAAAGTGACATGGAACACTGACTGGTCTTTGTTAAACTGAGCTGAATATATCAGTGGTGTTCATTGTCAAATGTGTGTATTTGTGTGTGGAGAAACGGTTTGTGTCGTTTAGTCAAACCACAAAACCCATTGAACACTACAACCTGGCCAATAGTGCGCAGGTGCACGTCCTATTAGTCCTATTAGGGAGTACAACGCTACTTAGGAATGATTGGCTGGACCTGATGTTTCCTCCAGTATCACACTGACTCTTATTGAGAGACTTGTTGCTCTTGTTGGTTAGTTGTAACTGACTTAAAACTATTGTACTCGCTGTGAAATATATTTTTGTTGCTTGCTTTTTTCCACAGGTACACCCTTGCACTTTTGAGGTTCATGTTGTTTAATTGTAACTTGTTGAACTACATGCTCTTATGGTTCTTCCCTTTGGGACTTATTTGGTTTTCCCAATGTATGTTTCATGTTTTGGCTGCACGCAATGTTTGGGGCTATCTCATTGTTATGATCAGTGACCTATGCACTTTTGTAAAGCTCTCTCTTGGAAGTCGCTTTGGATAAAAGCGTCTGCTAAATGCATAAATGTAATGTAAATGTATTAGGTGTTAGGTAACATAACACTGCTGTACTACATTACTGCTTAGCAACAGTATAGTAACTAATATAAACAGATGTAGTTAACAGATATTACATTCATATGTCAACTCACCCACTCTCATGTCACAGCAGTCCTGAAAACTTTTAGGCTCATAACGTTTAGATATGAAATGACTTATAGAAGAACAAAACATTATCTTTATATATCTTTTTTAAAACATGTCTCCACTGACTCTCTCATTCAGACTTAGTGTTCATCAGAGACTGTTATACATTCATCAGGCTGGTAAACATCCCTGATACTGAATAATAACTGGACAGTAATTTAAAAAGTGTAACCTGTTTTAAAAATACCACAATCATCCTAGTCAGCCTTCCTAATTATCTTCATCATACCTATCATGATCAACTACCTTTCTGCCTCTGTCATCTGTCTCACTGAAACCTCAAATCTGGCCTCACCACACACTAATCCACACTCTGTCATCATATTAACCAGTCATAAACTCTTGTGTTTTCTACATCAGATCACATGGTCCTTGTCAGAACTCTAACATGAAGACATGAGAGGAAGTCACCACTTTCATTCCTGTGTTACATTCATCTCAGACAGGAGTTAGAGCCCCCTCCACTCCCCCATAGTAATGAAACCAGCCCCCCTACCTGGCCCAGTCCAGGGTATTTTAGATTAAACTGATTAGGTGACCTGTGATCTACATTGGTACTTCTTAGTGTAGTATCCAGCTGAGAGTGGTAAACATTCACAAATCTACTAAATGCACACTTTATCAATTCAAAGTAGTAAATATAAACTCTTTGCCTCGTCCATTTGTTCAGATACAGCTCCATAGTCAGATCTCTAAACAAACTTCCCTATAGTTCGTCAAAGTGAAGAATGATCCTAATCCTAATCAACACCTCATGAGCAATGACTAGTCCAACAGGATGCACTGCAGGGAGTCTAGTCACTATTATTCACTCACGGTAGCGTCAGACCGTCAATGGCACCACCAAGTTGCTAGTGTTTTCATGAGAGTAATGGCCTTTCTATCTGCAGAGAGAATTTTCAGCCATCTTGCTGGTCGCTGTCTACATCCCCCCCCCAGCTCCAACAACAGGATTGTTGATACAGGAAACAAGCCAAACTGAAACTCAATATAACTAACTAAGCTACAGGATATTCTTCTCAAATGATTGACTTGAAGTTCTTAAGGAGTGAAGCAGACTTTGTAACTCACTTTGTACAGTTTATGATTTGTTAAGTCTGCCAGTTTTCTTTAAAGCCTCTTCACAATATATTTTGGTAGGCATCGTTGGGTCTACTCAATGGAAGGAAGTTAAGGGCAATCACTTCTAGGGGGTAGGATACAGCAATGGGGTTCAAAGGGGTTCTTGGCTCTGCCCTATCCTTCTGTAAACTGCAGACTACACACCCAGATTGGAACTGTCGTACTTCCTCCTCCATTCATGTCTAGAAGGAGTGTTGCCGTGGGAGGGATAGGGTCCTCTCCGTTCCACCATGCGCAGCAGCCGAATGTTACTTTTCCCAGACCTCTCTGCACTTGGAAACAGGGCACACAACCTAGAAGCGCTGCTCACCAGTATTAAAGTCAATTACTTTGCGGCACAAAACACCATCATGTAAGGTTCATTTATTTCTCTGTTGAAGTAGCCGCTTAGCTTTCAGGGTCATTGATTTTCTTTCCAGAACGCTCAGCATGATCCCCATCTCTAAATCAGGGCTTGGCTGTCTAAGTCACCCTGCTGGGCAAACCTCCAGTCTTCTCCGAGGCAGAGGCTCTGATCCTCTTCCGGGCTGTGGGGAACATAGAAAGTGCATCTGCATTGGAATTTTCCTTGCCAGGACAACATTTTACTTCAAAGTCAAATGAGGTCATCTGGGCCGCCCACCTCTGCTCCACAGCACCAAGCTTTTCAGTCTTCAAATGGGCCACTCGGTTGTAGCCGTAAACTACACAACAGCTGCAAAAACTATATGGCCTTTGACACATATGATTTGTTAAGTTTTCAAGCGTCTTTACTTATAGGAATTGTTCTGTGCCCAGCCATTATCTATCATGCACATTTCTAACGTAGATAAACTTGTCACAGTCATTGGTTGCATCTGAAAGCACTTCTACTTGTTCTACGTTCATATGGGGAATGTGGTCCAATATAATGAGTGTTTGAGACATTGATTTAATGATTTAAAGGAGAACAGCTTTCACTGGAGGAGTCTTGAGTTACAGGACTCTGGACTCTACGTTAACCCACTCACAGACTGAAGTACCGACACTGACCACTGGGGAGAGTGTCGTTTAGTCAAACCACAAAACCCTGTGAACACTACTTCTTCTTCCTCAATAATAATCTGATGCTTGTTCATCTCAGAGTGTGCCAGGGGGCTTGTGAGATGACTCACAAGCCCCCCCTCCTCTTCCCCCATATTAATGAAACCAGCCCCCCTCACACCTGGCCCAGGCCGGGGTATTTTAGACTCAACTGTTCAACTGTAGATTGGAGCTGTGGGAGTGAAACTGAGATTTGCATAGTCAGGGTGGCTGGTTCTGCTACTCCCAGAAAAGAGCAGCACTCTCACCAGATGCTCACCTGGCCCCAGGGGATTAAGAAAGATTATCACTTAATTATAAGATTATAAGGGTCCTACAGATTACGGACCCTTTGTATCACAGCAGAATTAATTAATGTCTTTAAAAAATTAAATCAAACGTTATTCAGACTGAATCAGATTTGGTTGAGTCTGTCCATAGTGTGTGAACACCACAATCTCATGTTATCATGGTGGTAAAATGTAAGCTCTCCTGTAAAGCTATATGTTTTGTCATGATGACAGGTAAAAATAAGTGACAATATATTGGATGGATATATCTACATTCAGTTAATGATAATCTATCATTCTTTTTTATTACTTTCATTATCTGACAACAATAGTGTGTTGTAATGAGATATTTTCAATGTACAATCCTATTTTTGGATTACTGCAATCAATATTCGTATGAATAAAGTCAAAATTCCGCAGTTTCAAGTTCAACAAGAAATCTTTATTGTCCAATAAAATAACAACATTCCAGCATCAAAGCAAAGCCAACTAACAGAGTGAATAGTGACCAAAAGCAGAACACGTCAACTTTAGCACTGATAACACCTCAGTCTACAAACAGCAGCGACACGTGGACTCTAACAAAGCTCCCTGTTAGTCTGCATGTGAGCCATCAGGAGGACAGAGAATGGCTGAGCACAGAACAGAGTCCCAGCAGAGGAAGCAGCCCCTCTCCACAGGGCTGTGTGAGCCTGGGGCTACTCAGAACACTGCTCTCTCTTCAGGGTGTGAGTGACCGTAGGCTGGGAGCTCTGGTGGGCCTCACAGGTCACCTCCAGCACCTTGGCCCACTCCTGGGCAGTGAGAGTCAGGGTGCTGCTCCAGCTGTACTGGCCGTCCTTCTCCAGGAGCCCCCTGCTGGCCTCCTGGCCCTTCTTGCTGCTCCCGTCCACCTGCCAGCTGAGTGTCCAGTCTGAGGGGAAGCCCTTGTTGGCCAGACACATCAGCGTGGCCGTACTCTTACTGGACAGTTCCTCACTGGAGGGGGGCAGCACCGTCAGGGTGGGGGCACGGTTGCCTGGAGACAAACACAATACGTCAGATTCCACAACTACACAGCAGTTTAAGAGATTGTCTTTGATGGCAGAGATGGACTTCTGCTATTTCAACCAACGACTCGAATCTTAGGATCAGTTTGAAAACATCAATAAGTTTTCATAGTGTCATCAAACCGAGTAATGCAATTTAATACATGAACATGAGTTAGTATATTGATATATAAGGAATCAAATGAAGGTGTTCTTTCAGGAAATGACAATGTCATTTCAGGTATAGGATGTAATAAATTGAGCCTGGCAAAATGTCTAAATCTACAGTGTATTTCATGAATTGACAAAATAGATATTAACATAAGTATAGATATCAAAATGAAAGGGCTTACATAACCAAAAACCACATGTCAAATCGTGTTAAATGATGAGAAAATCCACCCATGAACAAATGACTTTAACATAAAGCAAGAACACAAGAAACTTTGTGATCAAGCTGTTTTAAAGGATTCAATAGAAAGTAGATCAATGAAGAAAAAAAAAAAGTATGATCTCTAAGGTTGGAAGGGTCTAACCATACTGGTTTCAATAAAATTAAATACTAAATAGAAGTGAACACTGAAAGAAAAAAAAATCTCGACATTTCTATAAAAAAGCAGACACTCAAAAAGTTACATCCATTTAAGTCAAGTTTTTCACTTACTTCCAACATCCAGTCTGGTACCGCCACCAAATGTGTACCACAGTGATACAATCCCTATCACTGCCCGTACAAAAACCTCCCTCCTATTGCTGCTTAATTCACGGCTTCTTTAGACTTTAGTTAAGTTGTTTAAAAAGCAAGAATACTTCCTGAGTGATCCCTTTTAATAGCTACTTTAGTGAATAATGAAAAAACCTTTAAGTTTCACATTTATTTTCAATCAAAAATTCTGAAACGCAATGATTCAGAATTTTCATAATTGTTGAAAAAAATTTTTTTCGGAGAAGTGCCAGTTGATGTAAAGATCTATTAACACAAACAAAGAGAATATTCAATCTTTTTCAGATACTTACTTCCAACATCCAGTCTGGTGCCTCCACCAAAAGTCCACCACAGTGATTGACTCTGGTTAAGTCGCCGTACAAAAACCTCTGTGTGTTGTGATGCTGCAGCTCTACCAGAGCACACAGTTGCTGTCTGCTACAAGCTGGACTCACAAAACACTGCACTGTAGTACAGCATACTACACAATCCTGCACTACACTCTCTTCAACAGCAGCTGAGGTTCTGTCTGCAATATCATGTGAGTTGTGTCCTTCTTGTATTCCTATTCCATGTTTCAGGACCTACTCTGGTGAACCTCTCATGTGTCGTCCTCATCAGAGTCCATGACAACAGAAGAGCCAGTCTCCAGCCTTAGATCCTCTGTTAGTATTCCTCCATATTGTCCACAGGCTAGAGAGCAGCTGGGACAGTGATCCATGTTGTATATTCCTTTATTCTACATGCTGATCCCAGACTTAACAGTGGGGGTGAAGTCACAGAGGACAGACTCCACTAGCAGAGAATCCCAGCAGCTGTATTTGACACAAGTGTTCACTGACTGATTTGAGGAACTTAGTCCAAGCATGAGTGAACAGGCTGCTGATAGCATACATCACCACATGAAGAAGATGAACTCTGCTTATAGTCTTGTCAGAATGACAGAAATGTCAACAATATTTTAGGCAGAAGGTTATTGACATCCTGAATGTGAGGATGCTGTTCATCGACTATTAGTACTCCGAAGGCTATGGGTGCTGAAAACAATTCACCGCCAGAAGAGTAGGTGGCGCTGCACTGCGATGCTAGCTAGGTTATGGAAAAGTCGGAGCAAATTTACAAATGAGCCGTTTCATCAATAAATAAGCACATTTTCAGCAACTACACTGCCCATTTCTCGTCACATTTTAATTCAGATGCTGATTTACATGTACTGTTTAGCTGAAATATGAATTGTAAAAACTTGCAATGGCGGTCAAAGGATTCTGTTTGTCTTGTTGGTCACGGCAACCCCGCCCCCGCCCCTGACGCAAGCGGTTCTTAATACGGACCAATCACAGCCAAGGGGTATCCGTAAAATGACGGACGGACGGATAGTCGGGAAAATCAGGAGGTGCACGTTGATGAAAAAAGTGTTTTTTCCGTCTCTTCATAAACGGAGTGACTAAGTTCAGTTGAGTTCTGGATTTTAAGAAGTATTATCAATCTGCAGATTGGGAGAGAAAACCAGACCTCTGACAATAAATGACAACACAACACCAGGCTTAGGTCTCAATCATGTCTCTCTCAGCTCTGAAAGCCGGAGGACCATCTTTTATAGGGCACAGGAATGTAAACATAGATAGTGACAGTCAGGCAGTAATGACGTTACAACAGTCTCAGAGGAAGAGATTCACAGCTCCCAACACATGACCACTCAGACTAGAGAGATCATAGTTGGCGCTCTCCTTGTAGTCATGACAAAGGACGTTTACCCAGTACTTTCTCCTGATCACAAACATCTATTAACCCTGACACATAGACACAATCTACTCTTATTAATAGCAAGCTTACATGAGAACATACTAACTAGTATCCAATGACTAGTTATATTGATTAGTGAATAATGTAAGCACACCGGAAATCGCAATTTCTTCCACAACGTAGAGCTCTCCGAGGGGCTCTCCGAGGGGCTCTCCGAGGGCGTTACACATCGGAGAGGGCGTTCCCTGTGTCCGTCTCCGTGAAAACGGAGTAGTATAAATCGGCCTTAAGTCGCTTTGGATAAGAGTGTCTGCTAAATGACTAAATGTAAATGTGGAATATAGGAGGCGGCAGGAGGAGGAGCACGCACCCCTTCACATCAATGGATCCGAAGTGGAAAAGGTCAGCTGCTTCAGGTTCCTCGGGGTGAACATCAGCAATGATCTCACCTGGTCTGCTCACACGGACAAGGTGGTCAAAGCAGCTCGGAAACGCCTCTTCTTCTTGAGGAGACTGAAGAAGTTTGGCATGGACTCAGTCATCCTCACTAACTTTTACAGATGCACTATAGAGAGCATACTGACTGGTTGCATCACAGTGTGGTATGGGAGCTGCACAGACAGGGGCCGCAAGGCCCTACGTAGTGTGGCCCGGTCTGCTGAGTTCATCATCGGGAAGCCGATGATGAACCAGAACAGACCAAGAACAGACATTTAATCTGGAAAGGCAAGTTATTCAACTACACAATAGCACACAGAACAACAGGATGAATAGGTGTCCGGTATGTTAACGTAACACATTAACAGTTGTTCAGCTACAGCCAGCGAGTCCAACAAGGTACCGGTAAGCTAGTTCACCAAGCTCCCGATCTCATTCCACATCACTGAATCCATTGAATGCGGCTGTAGACGGTAATGTTTATCCGTTGGTTCATGTCAGTCAGTATGAATTAACATTTTAAAACATGTTAAATTATATATATTTTTATATGTAAGTCGCACCTGACTATAAATCGCAGGACCAGCCAAATTATGAAAAAAAAGTGCGATTTATAATCCGGAAAATACGGTATATGTTATGTTATGCCAGGTTGCTTTTCGTTGTCTTGTCCTAATAATTTCAGTTCCCAGTCTGACCTTGTGTTGTTCTGTGCATCTGACAATAAAAGACTTGAACTTGAATGTCTGACTGTCTTTCAACTTCTCAACACATTTAGGAATGATCCACTTATAATACATTAGACATGAATTACAAAGCACTCTTTGTATTCTTATTCAAAGATATTAATTTGTACAAATGTTTTCATGGTTACATTTAATATCCGTATAGACATACTTAACACTATTGAGGAGAAGGACATAATCATGTTCAGATCTCCAGGGAACATCCCCAGTAACTGAAATAGATACAGGACTTATTTGCATACTGAATGTATGAGCTTCAGTAGTCTGGGAGTGTTTATATGTGAGTACAACACTTCATGACTGAGAGCTGTTCTTCATATCATCAGAACCCACAACAATCATGACTTTGATTATCAGCGTTGTGTGGATCCTAACTCTTTTCATTCAGGGTAAGAAGTCAATGACATTCCTAAAAAAGGTGTTTAAGTATACTGTACAGATGCATGTCTTTTCAAAGTCAAAACATTTCAAATGTTGTCATGTTCAACATTGTGTTTAACAAGCTCTACGTTGTCTCTTTTGTTGAGTCCAGAGGACAGATCACTGTGACTCAGACTCCTGCAGTGACAGTTGTTCTCCCAGGACAGACAGTCTCTCTGCAGTGTATCCCCCAGTAGAGGGCGTAGTAGGCCTGTGTAAGTCCTCTGCCCTCTTACACATGTTTCAGATTTGACTTAGTTCTATTTAAATGACACAAGGCTTCCAGCTTGATACAGTGAGGAGACAGTAGAGACTGACAGTACATGATGAGTTAAGATGTTGATATGTGCGGCAACCTCACTGAGACTGAGCTCCCTTGGTGCCTTCAGCACCAGACACACCACCTCCACCCAGCACCCAAGCTCTCCATGTTCAGCACCAGACACACCACCTCCACCACTAAGTTTCCCTCTCCTCAGCTCATTGAGGAACAGCAACGCTGCACCTCATTCCCTTAACAGCCTCTCTGCCTACAAAAGCAGATACACAGCAAGACAGAGGGAGAAAGCACTACCTGAGAGAGGAAAGACAGGTGACAGGTGGATTGGGCACCAAGGAACGAAGACCCCGAACTGACCTGTTCTTGTCAGTGTACTCTGCGGAGTAAAGGCATCGCCAGGGTGACTAGCTGAAAATAATTTATCTAATCACTGTGTTTGTACCCTGAAGGTGCGGATTGAGGCTACAAAAGGAGGAAGAGAAGAACGTAGAAGGGGGCGAGGGGATGGAACTGTTAATATATGTATCCCCAGGAATTGATGTGTGTATTGAATGAAGAATACAAGGAGCATTTACATTTACATTTAGTCATTTAGCAGACGCTCTTATCCAGAGCGACTTACAGTAAGTACAGGGACATTCCCCCGAGGCAAGTAGGGTGAAGTGCCTTGCCCAAGGACACAACGTCAGTTGGCATGACCGGGAATCGAACTGGCAACCTTCGGATTACTAGCCCGATTCCCTCACCGCTCAGCCACCTGACTCCCTAGCACCACAACATCGTTTTTGCCGTGTCTCTGGTTTTCTTTATTAATATGCCGTCACTGTTGTGCCGTAATATAGTGGGATGTAAACTATTACCATACAAACGCTCACATTGGTGGAGAATGCGAGTGTTTACATTTACATTACATTTACATTTATTCATTTAGCAGACGCTTTTATCCAATGCGACTTCCAAGAGAGAGCTTTACAAAGTGCATAGGTCACTGATAACAACAAGATAGCCCCAAAAAAACATTGCGGGTAGCCAAAACATGAAGCACATATTGTGAACAACCAAAATAAGTGCCAAAGGGAAGAACCACAAGAGCATGTAGTTAAACAAGTTACAATTAAACAACATGAATCGCTATAAGTGCAAGTGTACCTGTAGAAAAGCAAGCAACAGTAAAACATATTTCAACAATTTAAATCAGTTACCACTAACCAACAAGAGCAGCAAGGCTCTAAGCAAGAGTCATTGTGATCCTTGAGGAAACTAACATGGGGTCCAGCAAACCATTCCTAAGTACCGTTGTACTCCCGGAACAAGTGCGTCTTGAGCCTTTAACCAAGTTCCCCCGGATAAGGTCGAAGAAAGACCGACCAACATGAGCGAGGCAATCCTGGCCCAGCTGGCGGCGTGTGCGGCCAAACAGACGCTGTTATTAGAGACAATCCAACATGATATGGCTAGAGAAAGGCCAGAACCGCGGAGGGCCCCCCCAAGGGTGAACACCCTCATCCCCAGACTGTCCAGTGAGGATGACATCGAAGCATACCTCACAGCGTTCAAGAGGACAGCTAGAAGAGAGGGATGGCCAGGTGATGAATGGGTAGGGCTGATTGCGCCTTTACTAACAGGACCAGCACAGGCTGCATATTATGATTGAAGTGAGGACGCTGAGGTGGGCTACCACCGCCTGAAAACTGAGATCTTAGCCCGGTATCACCTAACACCCCGGGAACAGCACAAATATTCCACGGGTGAACCTATACAGAGGGTGAGTCTCCGGCGAGGGCAACTCTTCCAGTTGGCACAGCTAGTTAAAGGCTGGTTGGGGTTGGCCCAATCAGTAGCCAAAGTGTTCGAGACTATTGCAATCGACAAGTGTTTGAGGAAGCTACCAACGAGTTTGCTCAGAACGGTGAGCCAGAGTGACCCACAGTGCATGGACAACCTTGTAAAGGCTATTGACGCATGTGGTGCCACCGAAGCTTTGGTGAATGCTGGGAGGCGAGAGAGGCCAGCGAGAGGACAGCCAGCCACAGAAGGCAAAGACGGAGGCGGTGAGACAGTGGCCGAGACCAACCACAAAGAAGGCAGTGCGCGCCTTCCTAGGACTGACAGGGTATTACAGGCGCTTCATCCCTAATTATGCTACCATAGCAACCCCACTAACAGACCTGACCAAGGACTATAAGCCAGTATGGGCGGTATGGACGGACGCTACGGAATGGGCTTTTACTAGCCTGAAATCCTTGTTGTGTACAAACCCTGTGTTGAGAATGCCTGACTTTAACAGCCTTTTTCCGTGTTTCCAGATGCCTCAGACACTGGGATAGGGGCGGTGCTGTCGCAGGGCGAGGGAGAGGAGGCGCATCCCGTCGTGTATATCAGTCGCATGCTTTCCAACAGAGAACGGAAGTATGCCGCCGTGGAAAGGGAAGCCTTTAAGATATTAAATGGGCACTGGAATACTTGAGGTACTACCTTTTAGGAAGAAGTTTCCGCCTAGTCACGGACCACGCCCCCCTAAAGTGGGTGGCGGGACAGACGGACTCCAACAGTAGGGTTACAAGGTGGTTTCTGGCGTTACAGGCCTTTTGACAAGTTTGACGTTGTGCATACAGTACCAGTCAAATGTGTCCAAACTTTTGACTGGTACTGTAAACCAGGGAAGTTGCATGGGAATGCGGACGCGCTGTCTCGCTGTGACCGTTAGGGGCTGGCGCTAGACCCTTTAGGTGTGGGGGGGTTATGTAAGAGGGCAGAGGACTTATACAGGCCTACTGAGCCCTCTACTGGGGGGCAAGGCAGAGTAAAGGCCAGGGTGACCAGCTGAAAAGGATTGCACTAATCACTGTTTTTGTACCCTGAAGGTCCGGATTGAGGCTACAAAAGGAGGAAGAGAAGAACGGAGATATGTATCCCCAGGAATTGATGTGTGTTTTGAATGAAGAATACAAGGAGCACCACAATATCGTTTTTTCTTGCCTTCTTGCCTCTGGTTTCCTTTATTAATATGCCGTCACTGTTGTGCCGTAATATAGTGGGATGAAAACTATTACCATACAAATGCTCACACATTATCTATGACCTTGTTGATACAGGAAAGAAGCCTAACCAAAACATCTTACTATCATTGTATCAATATGATTAACAAGCTTCAGGATACTCTTTTCAAAATGACTTACTTGAAGTTCTTAAGGAGTACTGACACAGATTTTGTAATTTACTTTGTACAGTATATGATTTGTTAATTCTGCCAGTTTTCAAGTTTTCTTTAAAGCCTCTTTACTTACAGGAATTGTTCTGTGCTCAGCTGCTCTCTATCCTGCTCATTTATAACATGTAGACTAACAGGACTAACAGCTCCGTCCTTGGACCCCTCCTCTTCTCTCTGTACACCACCTCACTTGGACCAATCATCACCTCCCATGGCTTCTCCTACCACTGCTACGCTGACGACACGCAGCTGTACCTGTCGTTCCCCCCGACCGATCCGGGGATCTCAGCTAGGATTGAGGCCTGCCTCACAGACATCTCCGCCTGGATGACCGAGCACCACCTCCAGCTGAACCTCGCCAAAACAGAACTTCTCATCATCCCGGCTAAACCCTCCATCTCCCACGATCTCTCAATCACCCTGGGATCTGCGACGGTGACCCCTTCATCCTCTGCCAGGAACCTTGGGGTTACCATGGACGACGAGCTCTCCCTCACGGCCCACATTGCTGCGGTCTCCCGGTCGGGTAGATTCACCCTCTACAACATCCGGAAGATCAGGAGATACCTGTCTGAGCACTCCACCCAGCTGCTAGTCCAAGCACTTGTCCTCTCCAAGTTGGACTATTGCAACTCGCTGCTCGCTGGTCTCCCAGCATGTGCAACCCGCCTTCTTCAGAGGATTCAGAACGCAGCGGCCCGCCTGGTCTACAATCTACCCAGACGCTCCCATGTTACCCCGCTCCTCATCTCTCTCCACTGGCTACCTATCATGGCCCGTATCAGATTCAAGACCCTGGTATTGACCTTCCGAGCAGTGAACGGGACTGCACCCGTCTACATCAAGTCTCTCCTGCAGCCTTACACCCCCACCCGTCACCTACGGTCTTCTTCAGACAACCGCCTGGTGGTCCCACCGCTCAAGGCCGCCCGGTCCCAACACAAGCTCTTCTCCTGTCTGGCCCCCCAGTGGTGGAATCAACTCCCCACCCCCATCAGAGACACTGACTGTCTCTCCACCTTCAAGAAAAGGCTCAAGACGCACTTGTTCCGGGAGTACAACGGTACTTAGGAATGGTTCGCTTGACCCGATGTTAGTTTCCTCAAGGATCACAATGACTCTTGCTTAGAGACTTGTTGCTCTTGTGGTTAGTGGTAACTGACTTAAATTTTTGTACTCGCTGTGATATATTGTTTTTATTATTGTTGCTTGCTTTTTCCACAGGTACACTTGCACTTATAGCAGTTCATTTTGTTTAATTGTAACTTGTTTAACTACATGCTCTTATGGTTCTTCCCTTTGGCACTTATTTTGGTTGTTCACAATGTGTGCTTCATGTTTTGGCTACTCGCAATGTTTTTGTGGCTATCTCGTTGTTATGATCAGTGACCTATGCACTTTGTAAAGCTCTCTCTTGGAAGTCGCTTTGGATAAAAGCGTCTGCTAAATGAATAAATGTAAATGTGTAAATGTAAATGTAAACAGGAAGCTTTGCCCTTGTCACTGTCCATAGTGGAACCTGAAAAGCACTTATACTTGTTCTGCATTCATTTGTGGAATGTGGCATAATGAGTGTTTGCGTTTGTGATATAATGAGTGTAGTAATGAGCCAGTCTGTTGAACTACAGAGAGGACACTTTGCATAGGCACCGTCATGCTGAAACCGGCTCTCAGACTACAGGTGAAAGTCATCAAACTGGTTCAGAAGCAGGTACGTGTGTGTTTTGACACCACAGACTGGAATATGTTCAAGCAGGTAGCCACTTACAATGAACACACAGACATCCAGGAGTACACAGAGACCGTCACTGCATTCATCACCTGTAATGGCATTTTTTGATATAGTTACTAAGAATGCATTTTTAATAGACTGAGGTTGTGTTTAAACAAATGGATGTTGCAGTTGGTCTTAAGGTATTTATGGTATTGGTTTATGATGCCTGATTGAGGAGCTAGGGGCACAGAGGTTGGGGGATGTTTGAGTTCTGTGGCCTAAAGGGAGATGGATAGATGGATTCAGTTGATCTAGCAGCCCTGACCTTTTGGCCAAGGAGATTGTGTCCTGTGTCCTGTTTGTGTTTCATTAAGGGTATCTTTACTGTCCTCATTTAGAGAAAGAGCCGTGACATCAAAAGACTTTGGTCACTTGACCTGGGGGGTTATATTGTCTTAACTGTCACTGACCAGTGTTAACCAATCACAGAGACCACTACATTGATGAATTGAACATTTATTAGGGGATCTGTTTTAAGTGTATAAAAGCACAAGCTTTATGATTGTTCTTGATCACTCTGGCGAACGAACTGTGGTTAGCACGTCCTTCGTTATGACTGATCAGCAAAGCTTTGTTTAATATTACGTAAGTGTATAATCTAAATAAATTGTATTAAACCCACATCTCTTGACTACTCAGATCTACACAGTGCCACTTGAATTTGTACCATTACATCACCAAGTACACTGATGATGTCACATACGACAAAACCATCACCACCCGTGCTAACCCGAAGCCATGACTGACAGGAAACTTGTCCCGTGGCATCAGGAAGACCAAACAGCAATACGCTAAAATGATTACCTGACATTTCTGAGACAGCAGAGATACACAGAGTCTGTTGCAGGGTATCCAGGCCATCATAGACTACAAATCTCCACCACAGGCCCAGTAACATCACTAAACAACCTCAATAACTTATTTGGTCGCTTTGAAGCACAAAACAACACACCAGATTGTTTGTCTGTATACGGCCAGCGTGAAAAGATCTCTCTCCACGATCGATGCCCACAAGTCAGCTGGTCCAGACAACATACCTGGTTGTGTACTGAAGGACTGTGCAGAGGAGCTCAAAGATGTCCTCACAGACATCTTCAACACCTCTCTGAGTCAGGCTGTTGTTCCCACATGCTTCAAAGCCACCACCATTATTCCTGTGCCAAAGAAGTCACCTCCATCATGCTTCAATGACCAGGAGGTCAGTGCAATGGTGGTTGCACTGACCTCCATTATCATGAAATGCTTTGAGCGGCTAGTCATGCAGCACATCAAATCCATCCTCCCACCCTGCCTGGACCCTCTTCAATTTGCATATGGGACAAACTGCTCTACTGATGATGCAACATCATCTGCCCTCCACCCAGCCCCACACACCTGGACCTTAAGGGGTCGTATGTGAGAATGCTGTTCATAGATTTTCGTTCAGCATTCAACACCATCATCCCTCAGCAGCTTATCTGGAAACTGGACCGGCTTGGAGTGCACATTTGTCTGCATTTGGCTGCTGGACTTCTTCACTGGGAGACCACAAGCGGTACGGGTCAGCACCAACACATCCAGCACCATCATGCTGACCACAGGGGTCTACCAAGGATGTGTGCTCAGACCCCTGCTCTTCACCCTGCTGACACATGACTGCATGCTGAGGTACAGCACCAATCACCTCATCAAGTTTGCAGATGACACAACTGTAGTTGGACTCATCAGCAACAACTACGAGACAAACTACAGGAAGGAGGCAAGCCTACTGGCCAAGTGATGTAAGAATAACAACCTCTCTCTTTATGTGGAGAAAACGAAGGAGATGGTCATCAACTTCAGTAGAGGTCCCACCAAGCACCCACCACTGATCATCAACTGCGCTGCTGTCGTGAGGGTCAGCAGTGCAACATTTCTGGGAGAGCACATCACTGAGGACCTCCCCTGGACAACCAACACCACATTGCTGGCTAGGAAGAATCACCAACGACTTTACTTCCTCCGCCGAAGAGAGCGAGAGCCCAGGCACCTACAGTATCATGTGCACATTCTACCAGGGCACCATTGAAAGCATCCTGACCAGCTGCATCACTGTATGGCACTGAAGCTGCACTGCATGCAACAGGAAGACCCTGCAACGTATAGTGAATGCAGCCAGCAGGATCACTGGTGCCCCATTCCCCCCACTCTCGGACATCTACAACACCCGTTTCACCCTATAGCAATCAGCATCACTGCTGATGCAACCCATCCCTCCCACACCCTGTTCAGCCTCCTGCCATCTGGGAGAATGTACCGGAGCCTCCGGGCCAGCTCCACCTGACCGCTGAACAGATTCACACATCAGGTTGTGAGGATGCTGAACTCTATCCCTGCTCTCCTACCCCCCCTTTGACCAAATATAGCAGGCACATTTTGAAGTTGATAATTCTGTACGGACCCCGAATGATTTTATAAATATCCAAATGGCCCTTGGCAGAAAAAAGGTTCCCCACCCCTGATGTAGACTAACAGGAAGCTTTGCTAGAGTCCCCTTGTCACTGTCAATAGTGGAATCTGAAAAACACTTATACTTGTTCTACATTCATTTGTGGAGTGTGGTATAAGGAGTCTTTGAGACATTGATTTAATGATTTAAAGGAGAACAGCTTTCACTGCAGGAGTCTGAGTTACAGTGTTCTGGACTCACACACTGAAGTACCCATACTGACCACTAGAGAGAGACATACTGTGGTTTTTGAGACATCAAGCCTCAGTTCACACATCTCTTCAACTACAGTTTCTCTGTGGGTCCTAAAAGGCTGTCTGTACAGAGAGGACACTTTGCATAGGCAGCACATGCTTCAGTGGTCTGGGAGTGTTTATAGTCCTGTGAGTTTAACACCTCATGACTGAGAGCTGTCCTTCATGACAACAGAACCCACAACAACCATGACTCTGATCACCATCTTCATCTGGACTCTAGCTGTCTACATACAGGGTAAGAGACTTCTGTCATGTAGGAGATAAAGAATTTGATCAATTTCAGTATTACCTCTAATGTGAACTGTTTTTTGCAATGTGTATGCTTTGTATTATCAATATATAACCTTAATATGTATTTTTCCTTTCATGTTCTCTTTTCACACCCAGAGTCCAGAGGACAGATCACTGTGACTCAGACTCCTGCAGTGAAAGCTGTTCTCCCAGGACAGACCGTCTCTCTGCAGTGTAAAACCAGCAGTGATGTGTATCAAGCAGGAACCTCTACCCCCCGTCTAGCCTGGTACCTCCAGAGACCTGGAGAAGCTCCTAAACTCCTCATTTACAACGCTAAAACACTTCAGTCTGGGACTCCATCTAGATTCGGTGGTACAGGATCACATAGTGACTTCACTCTGACCATCAGTGGAGTCCAGGCTGAAGATGCAGGAGATTACTACTGTCAGAGTTTTCACTACCCTAACAGTGTGTACGTGTTCACACAGTGATACAGAGTCGTACAAAAACCTCCCCTCGTCAGACTGCACAGTGACTGCACTGCTACAGCTGAGACCTACTGCAGGTGCTGAGAGGGAAGAGACAGTGACATGGAACACTGACTGGTCTTTGTTACAATAAGCTGAATATATCAGTGATGCCAATTATGTCAACCATCCCACCCTCATGTCAAAGCAGTCTTGAAAACATTTCAGCTCATAACGTTTAGCTATAAAATGACTTATTGAAGAACAAAACATTAACTTTATATATATGTTTGAAACATATCTTCACTGACTGTCATTCACATTAAGTGTTCATCAGAGACTTATACATTCATCAGGCTGATCAACATCCTTTATAGTGAAAAATTACTGGACAGTAATTAAAGAAGTGTAACATGTTTTAAAAATACCACAATCATCCTAGTCAGCCTTCCTAATCATCATCATCAACACTATCATGATCAACTACCTTTCTGCCTCTGACAACATCACCGTCATGCTGAAACCGGCTCTCAGACCACAGGTGAAAGTCATCAAACTGGTTCAGAAGCAGGTACGTGTGTGTTTTGACACCACAGACTGGAATATGTTCAAGCAGGTAGCCACTTACAATGAACACACAGACATCCAGGAGTACACAGAGACCGTCACTGCATTCATCACCAAGTACACTGATGATGTCACACACGACAAAACCATCACCACCCGTGCTAACCCGAAGCCATGACTGACAGGAAACTTGTCCCGTGGCATCAGGAAGACCAAACAGCAATACGCTAAAATGATTACCAGACATTTCAGAGACAGCAGAGATACACAGAGTCTGTTGCAGGGTATCCAGGCCATCACAGACTACAAATCTCCACCACAGACCCAGTAACATCACTAAACAACCTCAATAACTTCTTTGGTCGCATTGAAGCACAAAACAACACACCAGATTGTTTGTCTGTCTACGGCCAGAGTGAAAAGATCTCTCTCCACGATCGATGCCCGCAAGTCAGCTGGTCCAGACAACATACCTGGTTGTGTACTGAAGTACTGTGCAGAGGAGCTCAAAGATGTCCTCACAGACATCTTCAACACCTCTCTGAGTCAGGCTGTTGTTCCCACGTGCTTCAAAGCCACCACCATTATTCCTGTGCCAAAGAAGTCACCTCCATCATGCTTCAATGACCAGGAGGTCAGTGCAATGGTGGTTGCACTGACCTCCATTATCATGAAATGCTTTGAGCGGCTAGTCATGCAGCACATCAAATCCATCCTCCCACCCTGCCCGGACCGTCTTCAATTTGCATATGGGACAAACTGCTCTACTGATGATGCAACATCATCTGCCCTCCACCCAGCCCCACACACCTGGACCTTAAGGGGTTGTATGTGAGAATGCTGTTCATAGATTTTCGTTCAGCATTCAACACCATTATCCCTCAGCAGCTTTTCTGGAAACTGGACCGGCTTGGAGTGCACATATGTCTGCATTTGGCTGCTGGACTTCTTCACTGGGAGACCACAAGCGGTACGGGTCAGCACCAACACATCCAGCACCATCATGCTGACCACAGGGGTCTACCAAGGATGTGTGCTCAGACCCCTGCTCTTCACCCTGCTGACACATGACTGCATGCTGAGGTACAGCACCAATCACCTCATCAAGTTTGCAGATGACACAAATGTAGTGGGACTCATCAGCAACAACTATGAGACAAACTACAGGAAGGAGGTGAGCCTACTGGCCAAGTGATGTAAGAATGACAACCTCTCTCTTTACACACAAGACTCCTGCAGTGAAAGCTGGTCTCCCAGGACAGACCGTCTCTCTGCAGTGTAAAACCAGCAGTGATGTGTATCAAGCAGGAACCTCTAATCCCTGTCTAGCCTGGTACCTCCAGAGACCTGGAGAAGCTCCCAAACTCCTTGTTTACTACGCTAAAACACTTCAGTCTGGGACTCCATCTAGATTCAGTGGTACAGGATCACATAGTGACTTCACTCTGGCCATCAGTGGAGTCCAGGCTGAAGATGGAGGAGATTACTACTGTCAGAGTGAACACTACACTAACAGTGTGTACGTGTTCACACAGTGATACAGAGCCGTACAAAAACCTCCCTCGATCAGACTGCACAGTGACTGCACTGCTACAGCTGAGACCTACTGCAGCTGCTGAGAGGGAAGAGAAAGTGACATGGAACACTGACTGGTCTTTGTCACACTGAGCTGAATATATCAGTGGTGTTCATTGTAATATTTGTGTAAATAACCAGGCAGGAGACGGGAGTACGGTTTGTGTCGTTTAGTCAAACCACAAAACCCCGTGAACACTACTTCTTCTTCCTCAATAATAATCTGATGCTTGTTCATCTCAGAGTGTGCAGGTGACATCCTGATGACCCAGAGTTCTGCAGCGGTGTCAGTCTAGCCTGGAGATCCTGCCACTCTCAGCTGCAAAGCCAGCAGTAACATCAATGATGACCTAGCCTGGTACCATCACAAACCTGGACAAGCTCCCAAATCAGCTTTAATGAGGCCTTTATATCAGGCAGGTATCATTATATCAACATCCAGGCTGAAGATGCAAGAAATTACTACTGTCAGCAGATTACTACTGTAGCTTTCCCGTTCACACAGTGAAATACATCCATACAAAAACCTCCCCAACCCTTGAGGAATCACTACTGTCTCCTCACTGTCTCATGTCTCAAGCCTAAAGTCATTTAAATAGAACTAAGTCATGTAGCGGACCGTACATTGTACAGGATGAGGGAGAGGTGAACAGAGCAATGCAGACTCCAAATTGCAAAAAATAAATAGCTTTATTAAAGTACAAAAGATAGTGCTGTCCTTATAAAAGTCCTGACCCCTAACCATCCAGCCCAACTAAACACACCTCATTAAAATAGACCCTAACACCAACCCCAACTATCATAGTCCAGAGTTAATATGACTCCTCACTTCTGTGGTTTCCCTACCAACAATGAGGGCAGGGGAAATGTGGTGACCACTGAACTGGGGGAAGAGGGAGGTCGAGAAGTGAGGCGTGAGTTAGGAGCAGTGTTCCGATTAAAGCATCAAATACCCTTTTGTCTGCTAAACTGCTGCACTAGTTAACACTTGACCGGTGGAGACCTCACCCTCACTGTTATTGTAACTGTTAGTTGTTCCTTTGTATTCTCTAATCCTGATATCTTCTCTCTGTCACCCCTGAGCTGTCAACATCTGCCTGGTCGCCGGTCTGCCAATGTTGGAGTTAGTCACCAAGTGGACATCGGTCTCCTTTGACGGACAACAGGGAGTTTTTGGCCCCTACCTGTCCATCTACCTGGCTGTCCTGTAAAGCCATGTGAAAACATTTGCAAACTCTGAGCACTGAGTTGAACTTTGGATGTCTGTACTCCTGATGCATGACTATGTTTAGCGTTCTGCACCTCTCTTTCACCAACAATCTCTGGAGGAGGGGATCCCTCACCAAATTGTTCCTCCCAAGGTTTCTTCCATTTTTCTCAGTGAGTTTTACTGGGAGTTTTTTTTGTCTTCCTTGAGAGTTTAGGTTGGTTGAGGGGCAGTTCTATGGGCAAATGTGAAGCCCTCTGTGACATTGCTTGTAAAAAGAAATATATTACATTTTTGGGATCCGGTTGTCAAATCGCTGGCCACAATCAACCTCCTCTCTCCACGACTCACACAAAACTCTCTTTTTCTCCCTCTCACTCCCTCCTCATATTCTACCTCTCCTACGCACCTCTCGTAGTCCTCAATCATCTATGAGCCAATTGTCTTTATTTGGGCAGATAGACTCCGTTCATCACAGAAAAGTCTGCAACATGACCTATGACCTTGGTGCAACAGGAGCCAAGCCTAAATGAAAAATCTTACTATCTATGTATCAATATAATACAGTATAACAAGCTATCTTCTTGTGAAAGAAATTGGATTTCCTATGTACTTATGTTATTCACAAATCAATAGAACTAGTCATTGTATACTAGTTAATATGTTCTCATGTATGTTTACTATTGATAAGAGTAGATTGTGTCTATTTGTCAGGTTGAATATATGTCCAGGGTCAGGAGAAATTACTGGGTAAACGTCCCTTGATATGACTGCGGGGAGGGCACCATCTTTTATCTCTCTCTTAGGTACTCCGTTAATGAAGAGAAAACTTTCTTCATCATTCTTCTCAAATGATTTACCTTAAGTTCTTAATGAGGATTGACAAATACTTTGTGAATTTACTTTGCACAGCATTTCATTCCTTCGGTGTGTTTTCACGTTTTCTTTAAAGCCTCTTTACTTATAGTAATTGTCCTGTAATCAGACATTCTCTATCCTGCTGATAGTTAACATACAGACTAACAGGAAGATCTGCTGTTTGCTGACAAGAGTCCCCCTGTCACTGTCAATAGTGCGATCTGAAAAGCACTTCTCCTTGTTCTACATTCATTTGTGGAGTGTGGTATGATATAATTAGCGAGACATTAATTTAATGATTTAAAGGAGAACAGCTTTCACTGGAGGAGTTTGAGTTACAGTGTTCTGTCTTCTGGACTCAACTATGTTAACCCACTCACAGACTGAAGTACCGACATTGACCACTAGAGACAAACACTGTCATTATTGAGAAACAGCATCAAGCCTCAGTTCACACATCTCTTCAACTACAGTTTCTCTGTGGGTCCAAGAAAGTCTGTCTGTACAGAGAGGACACTTTGCATAGACAGCACATGCTTCAGTGGTCTGGGAGTGTTTATAGTCCTGTGAGTTTAACACCTCATGACTGAGAGCTGTCCTTCATGACAACAGAACCCACAACAACCATGACTCTGATCACCATCTTCATCTGGACTCTAGCTGTCTACATACAGGGTAAGAAAGTTCTGTCATGTAACAGAATTTGATCAATTTCAGTATTATCTCTAATGTTAACCGTTTTCTGCAATGCATATGCTTTGTATTATCAAGATGTATCCTTAATATTTGTTTTTCCTTTTTCATATCCAGAGTCCAGAGGGCAGTACACTCTCACTCAGAGTCCTGCAGTGAAAGCTGTTCCTGCAGAAGAAACAGTCTCCATAGCCTGTAGAGTTAGTAGTCCTGTGTACGGTAATAATCTAGCCTGGTACCTCCAGAGACCTGGAGAAGCTCCTAAACTCCTCATTTACTACGCTACACCACTTCAGTCTGGGACTCCATCTAGATTCAGTGGTACAGGATCACATAGTGACTTCACTCTGACCATCAGTGGAGTCCAGGCTGAAGATGCAGGAGATTACTACTGTCAGAGTTACCACAGTGGTGACGTGTTCACACAGTGATACAGAGCCGTACAAAAACCTCCCTCAGTCAGACTGCACAGTGACTGCACTGCTACAGCTGAGACCTACTGCAGGTGCTGAAGGGGAAGAGACAGTGACATGGAACACTGGTCAGTAGAGGTCTCATGAAACATCAAATCACATACTGTACACATCCCTCTGTCTCTCCCTGAAAACAAAGATGATGATGTCGACAATTGTAATGATAATGGTGATAGTCATCATAATCAACATGATATTAATGTACATTCCATGATTGTCAGGGGTTTCATCACATCACAGTTGATCTTTACTGACCTGTGATCTACAAGGGTAGTATCCAGCTGAGAGTGATAAACATTCACGAATGTACTAAATGCATACTTTCTCAATTCAGAGTAATACGTGGAAACTATTTGCCTTGTCTGTATAAGACACGGCTCCAAACCCAGACTTCAAAACAAACTTCCCTACAGTGCATCAAAGTGAAGAATGATCCTAATCCTTATCAGCACCTCAGTGATGACTAGTCCAACAGGATGCACTGCAGGGAGTCTAGTCACTATTATTCACTCACGGTAGCATCAGACCGTTAATCAGGCAACACAACATTGTAACACTGGTGAGAGTCTCTGGAACATTTGCATATAAAGGTTGTGTTGTTTGCGTAGTCAGCAGTGTTTATAGCCATGCCTGTCCAACACTCGTCACTCACTGGATCAGAACCTCAAGACAGCCATGTCATTAAGTTCCCTGTCCATCGTAGTACTGGCCATGCTCTCCAAGGGTAAGATATTTTGAATGGGATCTTACTGAACTTATATTCACTCTGCAAAAAAACTAAATCTGCATTCAGGACCTTAAAGATCAGGAAGTTTACAATTAACACGAAGGCTGTTTCTGTTGATTTGTATTCTTTCTTCTTCCTCAATAATAATCTGATGCTTGTTCATCTCAGGGTGTGCAGGTGACATCCTGATGACCCAGAGTCCTGCAGCGGTGTCGGCCCAGTCTGGAGATTCTGCCACTCTCAGCTGCAAAGCCAGCAGTAACATCGATGATGACCTAGCCTGGTACAAGCTCCTAAATTGATCATCAACTTTGCTGATACCTTTACATCAGGCAGGTATCATGGCACCGGATAAAATATTGATTGTTGATTGATGATCAATAACATCCAGGCTGAGGATGCAGGAGATTACTACTGTCAGCAGAACAAAACCAACCCGTTCACACAGTGAAATACAGCCGTACAACAACCTTCCCAAGCTATGAGGAAGTACTCTCCCTGCATCACATCTGCTTTCTGGAGTGTAGCTCACCTGTTTAAACAACAATTACTGTACCATTATCTTCAATAACAAAAATGCTACAAGATGACCACTGAAGGTTTTCTGTTTGTGTGTTTTCCATTAAGGGAACTTAATAAAAAGGTAGAATGAGGATATGTACGGTATATGTATGATAACTCATAGGAAACCATCACCAGTAGCCAAGAATAAACTTGCATGCTCATGTAAAGAATTACAGATGTTTATTAGTACAGGTGTAGTGACCTTTTGTCTCTTCCTTCTGGTGACCGACTTGAAATTCTGTTCAATTACTGACCATCCTCGCCATACAGCAATAAAATATGAATGTCTTGAAGTGGAGTAGGATAAACTCAACTTTTTACTTCCATAGTAAAGAAAATGTCAAGCAGGTCTTAAAATAAAAAGATAAAGGCTTTGTTAACAGTGTACACTACAGCATAGCAAAACAGACGCAAGAAGCTGTTGCCTCCAATCAGCCACACCTGGCTCTCTTCTAGACAAATACTCTAGAAGAGTATTACCCTCCAGGCCTGTAGAGGGTGCAAGCATTAAGTAAAAGGTAACAGAATAAAAGGTTTACAGATAGGTTACAGATTGATTTATATACACTGAAGTAACAAATACACAGTTTCCATAGAATATGTCCTTTTAGGGTACAGCTTAAGATTGTTTTTACAGTGTACTTCTATCCTTGAAAGGGTGTACCATGCGTGGCAATCAAACTGAGACCCTTAAGTGTAGCGTAGCCAGATCAGAGGAGTTGGACGAAGGAAATCAAGTTTGCACAGCTGTGCATTTAATGAATAATGAAAAACACAAGGAATACTCAGGTCTCCGTCTTTAGTAGAATCGTTGTCATTGGAGGTTGTTTTCCTCTGCCTCAGGAAGCCTTGCTTCTCTGGGATGTATCGGCTTACTCTTGCACAGTGACATAGAAATAACAGGTCAGTTCAGGGTCTTCGTTCCTTGGTGCCACACTCCACCTGTCACCCATCTGTCCTCAGGTATTACTCTCTCCCTCTGACCTGCTGTGTCTCCGCTTTTGTAGGCAGAGAGGCTGTTGAGGGAATGAGGTGCAGCTTTACTATTCCTGAGCTGAGGAGAGGGAAACTTGAGGGGTGCTGAACTTGGAGAGCTTGGGTGCTGGGTGGAGGTGGTGTGTCTGGTGCTGAAGGCACCAAGGGAGCTCAGTCTCAGTGGGGTTGCTGCACATGTCAACATCTTAACTCATCATGTACTATAAGTCTCTACTGTCTCCTCACTGGATCAAGCTGGAAGCCTTGTGTCATTTAAATAGAACTAAGTAAAGTCTGATACATGATCTATGACCTTTTTGATAAAGGGATATAAGCCTAACTGAAACATCTCACTATCATTGTATCAATATAATTAACAAGCTACAGGATACTCTTTTCAAAATTACTTACTTGAAGTTCTTAAGGAGTACTACACAGATTTTGTAATTCATTTTTTATAGTATATGATTTGTAAAGTCTGCCAGTTTTCTTTAAAGCCTCTTTACTTACAGGAATTGTTCTGTGCTCAGCTTATCTCTATCCTGCTCATTTATAACATGTAACAGGAAGCTTTGCTAGAGTCCCCTTGTCACTGTCAAGAGTGGAATCTGAAAAGCACTTATACTTGTTCTACATTCATTTGTGGAGTGTGGTATAATGAGTGTTTGAGTTTGTGGTATAATGATTAGTTTGTGTTTGTGGTATAATGAATACAAAAGCCTCCCTCAGTCAGACTGCACAGTGACTGGGAAGAGACAGTGACATGGAACACTGACTGGCCTTTGTAACATTGAGTTGAATACATGCTCATAATGTCAACCATCCCACCCTCATGTCAAAGCATTCTTTAAGACACTTCAGCATGTTAAGTTGCACATACTATCAAATTACATATAAAAAAACAAAGTAATCTTAATTGATTGGTTTGAAACCTGTTCTCACTGACTGTGAGGCTGTTATAAATTCAACAGGACACAGAGCAGAATATTATCATTGCTGTTATTACTAAACAACAGGTAACTCATACTGAATATGACACTGGAGACTAAAGGAGGTCAACTGTGACGTGACATACAAATTATTGTAAGTTTAAAATAAATCACAATCGTAATCAGCCCTCATGATTGTCACAGTACCAACACTGACCACTAGAGAGAGACAGAGACTGTCATTATTGCAACACAGCATCAAGCCTCAGTTCACACATCTCTTCAACTACAGTTTCTCTGTGGGTCCAAGAAAGTCTGTCTGTACAGAGAGGACACTTTGCATAGGCAGCACATGCTTCAATGGTCTGGGAGTGTTTATAGTCCTGTGAGTTTAACACCTCATGACTGAGAGCTGTCCTTCATGACAACAGAACCCACAACAACCATGACTCTGATCACCATCTTCATCTGGACTCTAGCTGTCTACATACAGGGTAAGAGAGATCTATGAAACACAATTTATTCAAACAGCTCAAACGACGGATGATTAAATGATGTCCTCCTGTTAATTGAGTTAAAATAGATGCTTTTGTATGGTAATAACATTCTCTTTTCACCCATAGAGTCCAGAGGACAGATCACTGTGACTCAGACTCCTGCAGTGAAAGCTGTTCTCCCAGAACAGACAGTCTCTCTGCAGTGTAAAACCAGCAGTGATGTGTATGGAGATTGTTACAATGGTCAATCATGGAGTCACCAGTGTCTAGCGTGGTACCTCCAGAAACCTGGAGAACAACCCAGACTCCTGATCCACACTGTTAAAACCCTCCAGACTGGGACTCCATCTAGATTCAGTGGTGGTGGCTCTGGGAGTGACTTCACTCTGACCATCAGTGGAGTCCAGGCTGAAGATGCAGGAGATTACTACTGTCAGAGTTTACACTACCCTAACAGTGTGTACGTGTTCACACAGTGATACAGAGCCGTACAAAAACCTCCCTCAGTCAGACTGCACAGTGACTGCACTGCTACAGCTGAGACCTACTGCAGGTGCTGAGAGGGAAGAGAAAGTGACATGGAACACTGACTGGTCTTTGTTAAACTGAGCTGAATATATCAGTGGTGTTCATTGTCAAATGTGTGTATTTGTGTGTGGAGAAACGGTTTGTGTCGTTTAGTCAAACCACAAAACCCATTGAACACTACAACCTGGCCAATAGTGCGCAGGTGCACGTCCTATTAGTCCTATTAGGGAGTACAACGCTACTTAGGAATGATTGGCCGGACCTGATGTTTCCTCCAGTATCACACTGACTCTTATTGAGAGACTTGTTGCTCTTGTTGGTTAGTTGTAACTGACTTAAAACTATTGTACTCGCTGTGAAATATATTTTTGTTGCTTGCTTTTTTCCACAGGTACACCCTTGCACTTTTGAGGTTCATGTTGTTTAATTGTAACTTGTTGAACTACATGCTCTTATGGTTCTTCCCTTTGGGACTTATTTGGTTTTCCCAATCTATGTTTCATGTTTTGGCTGCACGCAATGTTTGGGGCTATCTCATTGTTATGATCAGTGACCTATGCACTTTTGTAAAGCTCTCTCTTGGAAGTCGCTTTGGATAAAAGCGTCTGCTAAATGCATAAATGTAATGTAAATGTATTAGGTGTTAGGTAACATAACACTGCTGTACTACATTACTGCTTAGCAACAGTATAGTAACTAATATAAACAGATGTAGTTAACAGATATTACATTCATATGTCAACTCACCCACTCTCATGTCACAGCAGTCCTGAAAACTTTTAGGCTCATAACGTTTAGATATGAAATGACTTATAGAAGAACAAAACATTATCTTTATATATCTTTTTTAAAACATGTCTCCACTGACTCTCTCATTCAGACTTAGTGTTCATCAGAGACTGTTATACATTCATCAGGCTGGTAAACATCCCTGATACTGAATAATAACTGGACAGTAATTTAAAAAGTGTAACCTGTTTTAAAAATACCACAATCATCCTAGTCAGCCTTCCTAATTATCTTCATCATACCTATCATGATCAACTACCTTTCTGCCTCTGTCATCTGTCTCACTGAAACCTCAAATCTGGCCTCACCACACACTAATCCACACTCTGTCATCATATTAACCAGTCATAAACTCTTGTGTTTTCGACATCAGATCACATGGTCCTTGTCAGAACTCTCACATGAAGACATGAGAGGAAGTCACCACTTCCATTCCTGTGTTACATTCATCTCAGACAGGAGTTAGAGCCCCCTCCACTCCCCCATAGTAATGAAACCAGCCCCCCTACCTGGCCCAGTCCAGGGTATTTTAGATTAAACTGATTAGGTGACCTGTGATCTACATTGGTACTTCTTAGTGTAGTATCCAGCTGAGAGTGGTAAACATTCACAAATCTACTAAATGCACACTTTATCAATTCAAAGTAGTAAATATAAACTCTTTGCCTCGTCCATTTGTTCAGATACAGCTCCATAGTCAGATCTCTAAACAAACTTCCCTATAGTTCGTCAAAGTGAAGAATGATCCTAATCCTAATCAACACCTCATGAGCAATGACTAGTCCAACAGGATGCACTGCAGGGAGTCTAGTCACTATTATTCACTCACGGTAGCGTCAGACCGTCAATGGCACCACCAAGTTGCTAGTGTTTTCATGAGAGTAATGGCCTTTCTATCTGCCGAGAGAATTTTCAGCCATCTTGCTGGTCGCTGTCTACATCCCCCCCCCAGCTCCAACAACAGGATTGTTGATACAGGAAACAAGCCAAACTGAAACTCAATATAACTAACTAAGCTACAGGATATTCTTCTCAAATGATTGACTTGAAGTTCTTAAGGAGTGAAGCAGACTTTGTAACTCACTTTGTACAGTTTATGATTTGTTAAGTCTGCCAGTTTTCTTTAAAGCCTCTTCACAATATATTTTGGTAGGCATCGTTGGGTCTACTCAATGGAAGGAAGTTAAGGGCAATCACTTCTAGGGGGTAGGATACAGCAATGGGGTTCAAAGGGGTTCTTGGCTCTGCCCTATCCTTCTGTAAACTGCAGACTACACACCCAGATTGGAACTGTCGTACTTCCTCCTCCATTCATGTCTAGAAGGAGTGTTGCCGTGGGAGGGATAGGGTCCTCTCCGTTCCACCATGCGCAGCAGCCGAATGTTACTTTTCCCAGACCTCTCTGCACTTGGAAACAGGGCACACAACCTAGAAGCGCTGCTCACCAGTATTAAAGTCAATTACTTTGCGGCACAAAACACCATCATGTAAGGTTCATTTATTTCTCTGTTGAAGTAGCCGCTTAGCTTTCAGGGTCATTGATTTTCTTTCCAGAACGCTCAGCATGATCCCCATCTCTAAATCAGGGCTTGGCTGTCTAAGTCACCCTGCTGGGCAAACCTCCAGTCTTCTCCGAGGCAGAGGCTCTGATCCTCTTCCGGGCTGTGGGGAACATAGAAAGTGCATCTGCATTGGAATTTTCCTTGCCAGGACAACATTTTACTTCAAAGTCAAATGAGGTCATCTGGGCCGCCCACCTCTGCTCCACAGCACCAAGCTTTGCAGTCTTCAAATGGGCCACTCGGTTGTAGCCGTAAACTACACAACAGCTGCAAAAACTATATGGCCTTTGACACATATGATTTGTTAAGTTTTCAAGCGTCTTTACTTATAGGAATTGTTCTGTGCCCAGCCATTATCTATCATGCACATTTCTAACGTAGATAAACTTGTCACAGTCATTGGTTGCATCTGAAAGCACTTCTACTTGTTCTACGTTCATATGGGGAATGTGGTCCAATATAATGAGTGTTTGAGACATTGATTTAATGATTTAAAGGAGAACAGCTTTCACTGGAGGAGTCTTGAGTTACAGGACTCTGGACTCTACGTTAACCCACTCACAGACTGAAGTACCGACACTGACCACTGGGGAGAGTGTCGTTTAGTCAAACCACAAAACCCTGTGAACACTACTTCTTCTTCCTCAATAATAATCTGATGCTTGTTCATCTCAGAGTGTGCCAGGGAGCTTGTGAGATGACTCACAAGCCCCCCCTCCTCTTCCCCCATATTAATGAAACCAGCCCCCCTCACACCTGGCCCAGGCCGGGGTATTTTAGACTCAACTCTTCAACTGTAGATTGGAGCTGTGGGAGTGAAACTGAGATTTGCATAGTCAGGGTGGCTGGTTCTGCTACTCCCAGAAAAGAGCAGCACTCTCACCAGATGCTCACCTGGCCCCAGGGGATTAAGAAAGATTATCACTTAATTATAAGATTATAAGGGTCCTACAGATTACGGACCCTTTGTATCACAGCAGAATTAATTAATGTCTTTAAAAAATTAAATCAAACGTTATTCAGACTGAATCAGATTTGGTTGAGTCTGTCCATAGTGTGTGAACACCACAATCTCATGTTATCATGGTGGTAAAATGTAAGCTCTCCTGTAAAGCTATATGTTTTGTCATGATGACAGGTAAAAATAAGTGACAATATATTGGATGGATATATCTACATTCAGTTAATGATAATCTATCATTCTTTTTTATTACTTTCATTATCTGACAACAATAGTGTGTTGTAATGAGATATTTTCAATGTACAATCCTATTTTTGGATTACTGCAATCAATATTCGTATGAATAAAGTCAAAATTCCGCAGTTTCAAGTTCAACAAGAAATCTTTATTGTCCAATAAAATAACAACATTCCAGCATCAAAGCAAAGCCAACTAACAGAGTGAATAGTGACCAAAAGCAGAACACGTCAACTTTAGCACTGATAACACCTCAGTCTACAAACAGCAGCGACACGTGGACTCTAACAAAGCTCCCTGTTAGTCTGCATGTGAGCCATCAGGAGGACAGAGAATGGCTGAGCACAGAACAGAGTCCCAGCAGAGGAAGCAGCCCCTCTCCACAGGGCTGTGTGAGCCTGGGGCTACTCAGAACACTGCTCTCTCTTCAGGGTGTGAGTGACCGTAGGCTGGGAGCTCTGGTGGGCCTCACAGGTCACCTCCAGCACCTTGGCCCACTCCTGGGCAGTGAGAGTCAGGGTGCTGCTCCAGCTGTACTGGCCGTCCTTCTCCAGGAGCCCCCTGCTGGCCTCCTGGCCCTTCTTGCTGCTCCCGTCCACCTGCCAGCTGAGTGTCCAGTCTGAGGGGAAGCCCTTGTTGGCCAGACACATCAGCGTGGCCGTACTCTTACTGGACAGTTCCTCACTGGAGGGGGGCAGCACCGTCAGGGTGGGGGCACGGTTGCCTGGAGACAAACACAATACGTCAGATTCCACAACTACACAGCAGTTTAAGAGATTGTCTTTGATGGCAGAGATGGACTTCTGCTATTTCAACCAACGACTCGAATCTTAGGATCAGTTTGAAAACATCAATAAGTTTTCATAGTGTCATCAAACCGAGTAATGCAATTTAATACATGAACATGAGTTAGTATATTGATATATAAGGAATCAAATGAAGGTGTTCTTTCAGGAAATGACAATGTCATTTCAGGTATAGGATGTAATAAATTGAGCCTGGCAAAATGTCTAAATCTACAGTGTATTTCATGAATTGACAAAATAGATATTAACATAAGTATAGATATCAAAATGAAAGGGCTTACATAACCAAAAACCACATGTCAAATCGTGTTAAATGATGAGAAAATCCACCCATGAACAAATGACTTTAACATAAAGCAAGAACACAAGAAACTTTGTGATCAAGCTGTTTTAAAGGATTCAATAGAAAGTAGATCAATGAAGAAAAAAAAAAAGTATGATCTCTAAGCTTGGAAGGGTCTAACCATACTGGTTTCAATAAAATTAAATACTAAATAGAAGTGAACACTGAAAGAAAAAAAAATCTCGACATTTCTATAAAAAAGCAGACACTCAAAAAGTTACATCCATTTAAGTCAAGTTTTTCACTTACTTCCAACATCAAGTCTGGTACCGCCACCAAATGTGTACCACAGTGATACAATCCCTATCACTGCCCGTACAAAAACCTCCCTCCTATTGCTGCTTAATTCACGGCTTCTTTAGACTTTAGTTAAGTTGTTTAAAAAGCAAGAATACTTCCTGAGTGATCCCTTTTAATAGCTACTTTAGTGAATAATGAAAAAACCTTTAAGTTTCACATTTATTTTCAATCAAAAATTCTGAAACGCAATGATTCAGAATTTTCATAATTGTTGAAAAAAAAAATTTTCGGAGAAGTGCCAGTTGATGTAAAGATCTATTAACACAAACAAAGAGAATATTCAATCTTTTTCAGATACTTACTTCCAACATCCAGTCTGGTGCCTCCACCAAAAGTCCACCACAGTGATTGACTCTGGTTAAGTCGCCGTACAAAAACCTCTGTGTGTTGTGATGCTGCAGCTCTACCAGAGCACACAGCTGCTGTCTGCTACAACCTGGACTCACAAAACACTGCACTGTAGTACAGCATACTACACAATCCTGCACTACACTCTCTTCAACAGCAGCTGAGGTTCTGTCTGCAACATCATGTGAGTTGGGTCCTTCTTGTATTCCTATTCCATGTTTCAGGACCTACTCTGGTGAACCTCTCATGTGTCGTCCTCATCAGAGTCCATGACAACAGAAGAGCCAGTCTCCAGCCTTAGATCCTCTGTTAGTATTCCTCCATATTGTCCACAGGCTAGAGAGCAGCTGGGACAGTGATCCATGTTGTATATTCCTTTATTCTACATGCTGATCCCAGACTTAACAGTGGGGGTGAAGTCACAGAGGACAGACTCCACTAGCAGAGAATCCCAGCAGCTGTATTTGACACAAGTGTTCACTGACTGATTTGAGGAACTTAGTCCAAGCATGAGTGAACAGGCTGCTGATAGCATACATCACCACATGAAGAAGATGAACTCTGCTTATAGTCTTGTCAGAATGACAGAAATGTCAACAATATTTTAGGCAGAAGGTTATTGACATCCTGAATGTGAGGATGCTGTTCATCGACTATTAGTACTCCGAAGGCTATGGGTGCTGAAAACAATTCACCGCCAGAAGAGTAGGTGGCGCTGCACTGCGATGCTAGCTAGGTTATGGAAAAGTCGGAGCAAATTTACAAATGAGCCGTTTCATCAATAAATAAGCACATTTTCAGCAACTACACTGCCCATTTCTCGTCACATTTTAATTCAGATGCTGATTTACATGTACTGTTTAGCTGAAATATGAATTGTAAAAACTTGCAATGGCGGTCAAAGGATTCTGTTTGTCTTGTTGGTCACGGCAACCCCGCCCCCGCCCCTGACGCAAGCGGTTCTTAATACGGACCAATCACAGCCAAGGGGTATCCGTAAAATGACGGACGGACGGATAGTTGGGAAAATCAGGAGGTGCACGTTGATGAAAAAAGTGTTTTTTCCGTCTCTTCATAAACGGAGTGACTAAGTTGAGTTGAGTTCTGGATTTTAATAAGTATTATCAATCTGCAGATTGGGAGAGAAAACCAGACCTCTGACAATAAATGACAACACAACACCAGGCTTAGGTCTCAATCATGTCTCTCTCAGCTCTGAAAGCCGGAGGACCATCTTTTATAGGGCACAGGAATGTAAACATAGATAGTGACAGTCAGGCAGTAATGACGTTACAACAGTCTCAGAGGAAGAGATTCACAGCTCCCAACACATGACCACTCAGACTAGAGAGATCATAGTTGGCGCTCTCCTTGTAGTCATGACAAAGGACGTTTACCCAGTACTTTCTCCTGATCACAAACATCTATTAACCCTGACACATAGACACAATCTACTCTTATTAATAGCAAGCTTACATGAGAACATACTAACTAGTATCCAATGACTAGTTATATTGATTAGTGAATAATGTAAGCACACCGGAAATCGCAATTTCTTCCACAACGTAGAGCTCTCCGAGGGGCTCTCCGAGGGCGTTACACATCGGAGAGGGCGTTCCCTGTGTCCGTCTCCGTGAAAACGGAGTAGTATAAATCGGCCTTAAGTCGCTTTGGATAAGAGTGTCTGCTAAATGACTAAATGTAAATGTGGAATATAGGAGGCGGCAGGAGGAGGAGCACGCACCCCTTCACATCAATGGATCCGAAGTGGAAAAGGTCAGCTGCTTCAGGTTCCTCGGGGTGAACATCAGCAATGATCTCACCTGGTCTGCTCACACGGACAAGGTGGTCAAAGCAGCTCGGAAACGCCTCTTCTTCTTGAGGAGACTGAAGAAGTTTGGCATGGACTCAGTCATCCTCACTAACTTTTACAGATGCACTATAGAGAGCATACTGACTGGTTGCATCACAGTGTGGTATGGGAGCTGCACAGACAGGGGCCGCAAGGCCCTACGTAGTGTGGCCCGGTCTGCTGAGTTCATCATCGGGAAGCCGATGATGAACCAGAACAGACCAAGAACAGACATTTAATCTGGAAAGGCAAGTTATTCAACTACACAATAGCACACAGAACAACAGGATGAATAGGTGTCCGGTATGTTAACGTAACACATTAACAGTTGTTCAGCTACAGCCAGCGAGTCCAACAAGGTACCGGTAAGCTAGTTCACCAAGCTCCCGATCTCATTCCACATCACTGAATCCATTGAATGCGGCTGTAGACGGTAATGTTTATCCGTTGGTTCATGTCAGTCAGTATGAATTAACATTTTAAAACATGTTAAATTATATATATTTTTATATGTAAGTCGCACCTGACTATAAATCGCAGGACCAGCCAAATTATGAAAAAAAAGTGCGATTTATAATCCGGAAAATACGGTATATGTTATGTTATGCCAGGTTGCTTTTCGTTGTCTTGTCCTAATAATTTCAGTTCCCAGTCTGACCTTGTGTTGTTCTGTGCATCTGACAATAAAAGACTTGAACTTGAATGTCTGACTGTCTTTCAACTTCTCAACACATTTAGGAATGATCCACTTATAATACATTAGACATGAATTACAAAGCACTCTTTGTATTCTTATTCAAAGATATTAATTTGTACAAATGTTTTCATGGTTACATTTAATATCCGTATAGACATACTTAACACTATTGAGGAGAAGGACATAATCATGTTCAGATCTCCAGGGAACATCCCCAGTAACTGAAATAGATACAGGACTTATTTGCATACTGAATGTATGAGCTTCAGTAGTCTGGGAGTGTTTATATGTGAGTACAACACTTCATGACTGAGAGCTGTTCTTCATATCATCAGAACCCACAACAATCATGACTTTGATTATCAGCGTTGTGTGGATCCTAACTCTTTTCATTCAGGGTAAGAAGTCAATGACATTCCTAAAAAAGGTGTTTAAGTATACTGTACAGATGCATGTCTTTTCAAAGTCAAAACATTTCAAATGTTGTCATGTTCAACATTGTGTTTAACAAGCTCTACGTTGTCTCTTTTGTTGAGTCCAGAGGACAGATCACTGTGACTCAGACTCCTGCAGTGACAGTTGTTCTCCCAGGACAGACAGTCTCTCTGCAGTGTATCCCCCAGTAGAGGGCGTAGTAGGCCTGTGTAAGTCCTCTGCCCTCTTACACATGTTTCAGATTTGACTTAGTTCTATTTAAATGACACAAGGCTTCCAGCTTGATACAGTGAGGAGACAGTAGAGACTGACAGTACATGATGAGTTAAGATGTTGATATGTGCGGCAACCTCACTGAGACTGAGCTCCCTTGGTGCCTTCAGCACCAGACACACCACCTCCACCCAGCACCCAAGCTCTCCATGTTCAGCACCAGACACACCACCTCCACCACTAAGTTTCCCTCTCCTCAGCTCATTGAGGAACAGCAACGCTGCACCTCATTCCCTTAACAGCCTCTCTGCCTACAAAAGCAGATACACAGCAAGACAGAGGGAGAAAGCACTACCTGAGAGAGGAAAGACAGGTGACAGGTGGATTGGGCACCAAGGAACGAAGACCCCGAACTGACCTGTTCTTGTCAGTGTACTCTGCGGAGTAAAGGCATCGCCAGGGTGACTAGCTGAAAATAATTTATCTAATCACTGTGTTTGTACCCTGAAGGTGCGGATTGAGGCTACAAAAGGAGGAAGAGAAGAACGTAGAAGGGGGCGAGGGGATGGAACTGTTAATATATGTATCCCCAGGAATTGATGTGTGTATTGAATGAAGAATACAAGGAGCATTTACATTTACATTTAGTCATTTAGCAGACGCTCTTATCCAGAGCGACTTACAGTAAGTACAGGGACATTCCCCCGAGGCAAGTAGGGTGAAGTGCCTTGCCCAAGGACACAACGTCAGTTGGCATGACCGGGAATCGAACTGGCAACCTTCGGATTACTAGCCCGATTCCCTCACCGCTCAGCCACCTGACTCCCTAGCACCACAATATCGTTTTTGCCGTGTCTCTGGTTTTCTTTATTAATATGCCGTCACTGTTGTGCCGTAATATAGTGGGATGAAAACTATTACCATACAAACGCTCACATTGGTGGAGAATGCGAGTGTTTACATTTACATTACATTTACATTTATTCATTTAGCAGACGCTTTTATCCAATGCGACTTCCAAGAGAGAGCTTTACAAAGTGCATAGGTCACTGATAACAACAAGATAGCCCCAAAAAAACTTGCGGATAGCCAAAACATGAAGCACATATTGTGAACAACCAAAATAAGTGCCAAAGGGAAGAACCACAAGAGCATGTAGTTAAACAAGTTACAATTAAACAACATGAATCGCTATAAGTGCAAGTGTACCTGTAGAAAAGCAAGCAACAGTAAAACATATTTCAACAATTTAAATCAGTTACCACTAACCAACAAGAGCAGCAAGGCTCTAAGCAAGAGTCATTGTGATCCTTGAGGAAACTAACATGGGGTCCAGCAAACCATTCCTAAGTACCGTTGTACTCCCGGAACTAGTGCGTCTTGAGCCTTTAACCAAGTTCCCCCGGATAAGGTCGAAGAAAGACCGACCAACATGAGCTAGGCAATCCTGGCCCAGCTGGCGGCGTGTGCGGCCAAACAGACGCTGTTATTAGAGACAATCCAACATGATATGGCTAGAGAAAGGCCAGAACCGCGGAAGGCCCCCCCAAGGGTGAACACCCTCATCCCCAGACTGTCCAGTGAGGATGACATCGAAGCATACCTCACAGCGTTCAAGAGGACAGCTAGAAGAGAGGGATGGCCAGGTGATGAATGGGTAGGGCTGATTGCGCCTTTACTAACAGGACCAGCACAGGCTGCATATTATGATTGAAGTGAGGACGCTGAGGTGGGCTACCACCGCCTGAAAACTGAGATCTTAGCCCGGTATCACCTAACACCCCGGGAACAGCACAAATATTCCACGGGTGAACCTATACAGAGGGTGAGTCTCCGGCGAGGGCAACTCTTCCAGTTGGCACGGCTAGTTAAAGGCTGGTTGGGGTTGGCCCAATCAGTAGCCAAAGTGTTCGAGACTATTGCAATCGACAAGTGTTTGAGGAAGCTACCAACGAGTTTGCTCAGAACGGTGAGCCAGAGTGACCCACAGTGCATGGACAACCTTGTAAAGGCTATTGACGCATGTGGTGCCACCGAAGCTTTGGTGAATGCTGGGAGGCGAGAGAGGCCAGCGAGAGGACCGCCAGCCACAGAAGGCAAAGACGGAGGCGGTGAGACAGTGGCCGAGACCAACCACAAAGAAGGCAGTGCGCGCCTTCCTAGGACTGACAGGGTATTACAGGCGCTTCATCCCTAATTATGCTACCATAGCAACCCCACTAACAGACCTGACCAAGGACTATAAGCCAGTATGGGCGGTATGGACGGACGCTACGGAATGGGCTTTTACTAGCCTGAAATCCTTGTTGTGTACAAACCCTGTGTTGAGAATGCCTGACTTTAACAGCCTTTTTCCGTGTTTCCAGATGCCTCAGACACTGGGATAGGGGCGGTGCTGTCGCAGGGTGAGGGAGAGGAGGCGCATCCCGTCGTGTATATCAGTCGCATGCTTTCCAACAGAGAACGGAAGTATGCCGCCGTGGAAAGGGAAGCCTTTAAGATATTAAATGGGCACTGGAATACTTGAGGTACTACCTTTTAGGAAGAAGTTTCCGCCTAGTCACGGACCACGCCCCCCTAAAGTGGGTGGCGGGACAGACGGACTCCAACAGTAGGGTTACAAGGTGGTTTCTGGCGTTACAGGCCTTTTGACAAGTTTGACGTTGTGCATACAGTACCAGTCAAATGTGTCCAAACTTTTGACTGGTACTGTAAACCAGGGAAGTTGCATGGGAATGCGGACGCGCTGTCTCGCTGTGACCGTTAGGGGCTGGCGCTAGACCCTTTAGGTGTGGGGGGGTTATGTAAGAGGGCAGAGGACTTATACAGGCCTACTGAGCCCTCTACTGGGGGGCAAGGCAGAGTAAAGGCCAGGGTGACCAGCTGAAAAGGATTGCACTAATCACTGTTTTTGTACCCTGAAGGTCCAGATTGAGGCTACAAAAGGAGGAAGAGAAGAACGGAGATATGTATCCCCAGGAATTGATGTGTGTTTTGAACGAAGAATACAAGGAGCACCACAATATAGTTTGTTCTTGCCTTGTCTCTGGTTTCCTTTATTAATATGCCGTCACTGTTGTGCCGTAATATAGTGGGATGTAAACTATTACCATACAAATGCTCACACATGATCTATGACCTTGTTGATACAGGAAAGAAGCCTAACCAAAACATCTTACTATCATTGTATCAATATGATTAACAAGCTTCAGGATACTCTTTTCAAAATGACTTACTTGAAGTTCTTAAGGAGTACTGACACAGATTTTGTAATTTACTTTGTACAGTATATGATTTGTTAATTCTGCCAGTTTTCAAGTTTTCTTTAAAGCCTCTTTACTTACAGGAATTGTTCTGTGCTCAGCTGCTCTCTATCCTGCTCATTTATAACATGTAGACTAACAGGACTAACAGCTCCGTCCTTGGACCCCTCCTCTTCTCTCTGTACACCACCTCACTTGGACCAATCATCACCTCCCATGGCTTCTCCTACCACTGCTACGCTGACGACACGCAGCTGTACCTGTCGTTCCCCCCGACCGATCCGGGTATCTCAGCTAGGATTGAGGCCTGCCTCACAGACATCTCCGCCTGGATGACCGAGCACCACCTCCAGCTGAACCTCGCCAAAACAGAACTTCTCATCATCCCGGCTAAACCCTCCATCTCCCACGATCTCTCAATCACCCTGGGATCTGCGACGGTGACCCCTTCATCCTCTGCCAGGAACCTTGGGGTTACCATGGACGACGAGCTCTCCCTCACGGCCCACATTGCTGCGGTCTCCCGGTCGGGTAGATTCACCCTCTACAACATCCGGAAGATCAGGAGATACCTGTCTGAGCACTCCACCCAGCTGCTAGTCCAAGCACTTGTCCTCTCCAAGTTGGACTATTGCAACTCGCTGCTCGCTGGTCTCCCAGCATGTGCAACCCGCCTTCTTCAGAGGATTCAGAACGCAGCGGCCCGCCTGGTCTACAATCTACCCAGACGCTCCCATGTTACCCCGCTCCTCATCTCTCTCCACTGGCTACCTATCATGGCCCGTATCAGATTCAAGACCCTGGTATTGACCTTCCGAGCAGTGAACGGGACTGCACCCGTCTACATCAAGTCTCTCCTGAAGCCTTACACCCCCACCCGTCACCTACGGTCTTCTTCAGACAACCGCCTGGTGGTCCCACCGCTCAAGGCCGCCCGGTCCCAACACAAGCTCTTCTCCTGTCTGGCCCCCCAGTGGTGGAATCAACTCCCCACCCCCATCAGAGACACTGACTGTCTCTCCACCTTCAAGAAAAGGCTCAAGACACACTTGTTCCGGGAGTACAACGGTACTTAGGAATGGTTCGCTTGACCCGATGTTAGTTTCCTCAAGGATCACAATGACTCTTGCTTAGAGACTTGTTGCTCTTGTGGTTAGTGGTAACTGACTTAAATTTTTGTACTCGCTGTGATATATTGTTTTTATTATTGTTGCTTGCTTTTTCCACAGGTACACTTGCACTTATAGCAGTTCATTTTGTTTAATTGTAACTTGTTTAACTACATGCTCTTATGGTTCTTCCCTTTGGCACTTATTTTGGTTGTTCACAATGTGTGCTTCATGTTTTGGCTACTCGCAATGTTTTTGTGGCTATCTCGTTGTTATGATCAGTGACCTATGCACTTTGTAAAGCTCTCTCTTGGAAGTCGCTTTGGATAAAAGCGTCTGCTAAATGAATAAATGTAAATGTGTAAATGTAAATGTAAACAGGAAGCTTTGCCCTTGTCACTGTCCATAGTGGAACCTGAAAAGCACTTATACTTGTTCTGCATTCATTTGTGGAATGTGGCATAATGAGTGTTTGCGTTTGTGATATAATGAGTGTAGTAATGAGCCAGTCTGTTGAACTACAGAGAGGACACTTTGCATAGGCAGCACATGCTTCAGTGGTCTGGGAGTGTTTATAGTCCTGTGAGTTTAACACTTCATGACTGAGAGCTGTCCTTCATGACAACAGAACTCACAACAACCATGACTCTGATCACCATCTTCATCTGGACTCTAGCTGTCTACATACAGGGTAAGAGAGTTCTGTCATGTAAGAGATACAGAATTTGTCAATCAGTATTACCTCTGATGTTAACTGTTTTTTGCTATGTGTATGTTTTGTTTCTCTTTTCACACCCAGAGTCCAGAGGACAGATCACTGTGACTCAGACTCCTGCAGTGAAAGCTGTTCTCCCAGGACAGACCGTCTCTCTGCAGTGTAAAACCAGCAGTGATGTGTATGGTGCAGGAGGCTCTACTCCCCATCTAGCCTGGTACCTCCAGAGACCTGGAGAAGCTCCTAAACTCCTCATTTACTACACTACAACACTTCAGTCTGGGACTCCATCTAGATTCGGTGGTACAGGATCACATAGTGACTTCACTCTGACCATCAGTGGAGTCCAGGCTGAAGATGCAGGAGATTACTACTGTCAGAGTGAACACTACACTAACAGTGTGTACGTGTTCACACAGTGATACAGAGTCGTACAAAAACCTCCCCTCGTCAGACTGCACTGCTGTAGCACTGCTACAGCTGAGACCTACTGCAGGTGCTGAGAGGGAAGAGAAAGTGACATGGAACACTGACTGGACTTTGTCACACTGAGCTAAATATATCAGTGGTGTTCAATGTAATATTTGTGTAAATAACAAGGCAGGAGACAGGAGTACGGTTTGTGTCGTTTAGTCAAACCACAAAACCCAGTGAACACTACAACCCCACAAATAGTGCGCAGGTGCATTTCCTATTAGGTGTCATAACATAACACTGCCTTGATACATTACTGCTTAGCAACAGCATAGTAACTAAACAGATGTAGTTAACAGATACTACATTCATATGTCAACCAACCCACACTCATGTCAAAGCAGTCCTGAAAACGTTTAGGCTCATGACGTTTAGATATGAAATCACTTATAGAAGTACAAAACATTATCTTTATATATATATATGTATGAAACATGTCTTCACTGACTCTCTCATTCAGACTTAGTGTTCATCAGAAACTGTTATACATTCATCAGGCTGGTCGACATCCCTGATACTGAATAATTACTGGACAGTAATTTAAAAGGTATAACATGTTTTTTCAAAATACCACAATCATCCTAGTCAGCCTTCCTAATTATCATCTTCATCCCCATGACGATCAACTACCTTTCTACCTCTGTCATCTGTCTCACTGAAACCTAATATCTGACATCACCATACACTTTACTTCTGTCATCACGTTTTATACATCAGATCACAGTTCCTGTCAGAACTCTGACATGAAGACTTGAGAGGAAGTCACCACTTCCATTCCTGTGTTACATTCATCTCAGACAGGAGTTAGATGACTCACAAGCCCCCCCTCCTCTTCCCCCATATTAATGAAACCAGCCCCCCTCACACCTGGCCCAGGCCGGGGTATTTTATACTCAACTGTTCAACTGTACATTGGAGCTGTGGGAGTGAAACTGAGATTTGCATAGTCAGGGTGGCTGGTTTTGCTACTCCCAGAATAGAGCAGCACTGTCACCAGATGCTCACTTGGCCCCAGGGGATTAAGAAAGATTATCACTTAATTATAAGATTAAAGGTCCTACAGATTAAGGACCCTTTGTATCACAGCAGAATAAATAAATTTAATAAATTTAATAATAATAATTTAATAATTGAAATCAAACGTTATTCAGACTGAATCTGATTTGGTTGAGTCTGTCCATACTGTGTGAACACCACAATCTCATGTTATCATGGTGGTAAAATGTAAGCTCTCCTGTAAAGCTATATGTTTTGTCATGATGACAGGTAAAATATAAGTGATAATATATTGGATGGATATATCTACATTCAGTTACAGTTGTAGTTTCAGTGAAACAGTAATGGTTGATAATCTATCATTATTTTTTATTACTTTTGTTATCTGACAACAATAGTGTGTTGTAATGAGATATTTTCAATGTACAATCCTATTTTTGGATTACTGCAATCAATATTCATATGAATAAAGTCAAAATTCAGCAGTTTCAAGTTCAACAAGAAATCTTTATTGTCCAATAAAATAACAACATTCCAGCATCAAAGCAAAGCCAACTAACAGAGTGAATAGTGACCAAAAGCAGAACACGTCAACTTTAGCACTGATAACACCTCAGTCTACAAACAGCAGCGACAAGTGGACTCTAACAAAGCTCCCTGTTAGTCTGCATGTGAGCCATCAGGGGGACAGAGAATGGCTGAGCACAGAACAGAGTCCCAGCAGAGGAAGCAGCCCCTCTCCACAGGGCTGTGTGAGCCTGGGGCTACTCAGAACACTGCTCTCTCTTCAGGGTGTGAGTGACCGTAGGCTGGGAGCTTTGGTGGGCCTCACAGGTCACCTCCAGCACCTTGGCCCACTCCTGGGCAGTGAGAGTCAGGGTGCTGCTCCAGCTGTACTGGCCGTCCTTCTCCAGGAGCCCCCTGCTGGCCTCCTGGCCCTTCTTGCTGCTCCCGTCCACCTTCCAGCTGAGTGTCCAGTCTGAGGGGAAGCCCTTGTTGGCCAGACACATCAGCGTGGCCCTACTCTTACTGGACAGTTCCTCACTGGAGGGGGGCAGCACCGTCAGGGTGGGGGCACGGTTGCCTGGAGACAAACACAATACGTCAGATTCCACAACTACACAGCAGTTTAAGAGATTGTCTTTGACGGCAGAGATGGACTTCTGCTATTTCAACCAACGACTCGAACCTTAGGATCAGTTTGAAAACATCAATAAGTTTTCATAGTGTCATCAAACCGATTAATGCGATTTAATACATGAACATGAGTTAGTATATTGATATATAAGGAAACAAATGAAGGTGTTCTTTCAGGAAATGACAATGTCATTTCAGGTATAGGATGTAACAAATTGAGCCTGGCAAAATGTCTAAATCTACAGTGTATTTCATGAATTGACAAAATAGATATTAACATAAGTATAGATATCAAAATGAAAGGGCTTACATAACCAAAAACCACATGTCAAATTGTGTTAAATGATGAGAAAATCCACCCATGAACAAACGGCTTTAACATAAAGCAAGAACACAAGAAACTTTGTGATCAAGCTGTTTTAAAGGATTCAATAGAAAGTAGATCAATGAAGAAAAAAAAAAGTATGATCTCTAAGGTTGGAATGGTCTAACCATACTGGTTTCAATAAAATAAAATACTAAATAGAAGTGAACACTGAAAAAAAAAAAATCTCGACATTTCTATAAAAAAGCAGACACTCAAAAAGTTACATCCATTTAAGTCAAGTTTTTCACTTACTTCCAACATCCAGTCTGGTACCGCCACCAAATGTGTACCACAGTAATACAATCCCTATCACTGCCCGTACAAAAACCTCCCTCCTATTGCTGCTGAATTCACAGCTTCTTTAGACTTTAGTTAAGTTGTTCAAAAAGCAAGAATACTTCCTGAGTGATCCCTTTTAATAGCTACTTTAGTGAATAATGAAAAAACCTTTGAGTTTCACATTTATTTTCAATCAAAAATTCTAAAATAATTGTTAATAATAATATTAATAATTTTCAATAATTGTTGAAAAAAAATATATTCTGAGAAGTGCCAGGTGATGTAAAGATATATTAACACAAACAAAGAGAATATTCAATCGTTTTCAGATACTTACTTCCAACATCCAGTCTGGTGCCTCCACCAAAAGTCAACCACAGTGATTGACTCTGGTTAAGTCGCCGTACAAAAACCTCTGTGTGTTGTGATGCTGCAGCTCTACCAGAGCACACAGCTGCTGTCTGCTACAATCTGGACTCACAAAACACTGCACTGTAGTACAGCATACTACACAATCCTGCACTACACTCTCTTCAACAACAGCTGAGGTTCTGTCTCCAACATCGTGTGAGTTGGGTCCTTCTTGTATTCCTATTCCATGTTTCAGGACCTACTCTGGTGAACCTCTCATGTGTCGTCCTCATCAGAGTCCATGACAACAGAAGAGCCAGTCTCCAGCCTTAGATCCACTGTTAGTATTCCTCCATATTGTCCACAGGCTAGAGAGCAGCTGGGACAGTGATCCATGTTGTATATTCCTTTATTCTACATGCTGATCCCAGACTTAACAGTGGGGTTGAAGTCACAGAGGACAGACTCGACTAGCAGAGAATCCCAGCAGCTGTAGTTGACACAAGTGTTCACTGACTGATTTGAGGAACTTAGTCCAAGCATGAGTGAACAGGCTGCTGATAGCATACATCACAACATGAGGAAGATGAACTCTGCTTATAGTCTTGTCAGAATGACAGAAATGTCAACAATATTTTAGGCAGAAGGTTATTGACATCTTGAATGTGAGGATGCTGTTCATCGACTATTAGTACTCCGAAGGCTATGGGTGCTGAAAACAATTCACCGCCAGAAGAGTAGGTGGCGCTGCACTGCGATGCTAGCTAGGTTATGGAAAAGTTGGAGCAAATTTACAAATTAGCCGTTATATCAATAAATAAGCACATTTTCAGCAACTATACTGCCCATTTCTCGTCACATTTGAATTCAGATGCTGATTTACATGTACTGTTTAGCTGAAATATGAATTGTAAAAACTTGCAATGGTGGTCAAAGGATTCTGTTCGTCTTGTTGGTCACGGCAACCCCGCCCCTGACGCAAGCGGTTCTTAATACGGACCAATCACAGCCAAGGGGTATCCGTAAAATGACGGACGGATAGTCAGGAAAATCAGGAGGTGCAAGTTGATGAAGAAAGTGTTTTGTCCGTCACTTCATAAACGGAGTGACTAAGTTGAGTTGAGTTCTGGATTTTAATAAGTATTATCAATCTGCAGATTGGGAGAGAAAACCAGACCTCTGACAATAAATGACAACACCAGGCTTAGGTCTCAATCATGTCTCTCTCAGCTCTGAAAGCCGGAGGACCATCTTTTATAGGGCACAGGAATGTAAACATAGATAGTGACAGTCAGGCAATAATGACGTTACAACAGTCTCAGAGGAAGAGATTCACAGCTCCCAACACATGACCACTCAGACTAGAGAGATCATAGTTGGCGCTCTCCTTGTAGTCATGACAAAGGACGTTTACCCAGTACTTTCTCCTGATCACGAACATCTATTAACCCTGACACATAGACACAATCTACTCTTATTAATAGCAAGCTTACATGAGAACATACTAACTAGTTTCCAATGACTAGTTATATTGATTAGTGAATAATGTAAGCACACCGGAAATCGCAATTTCTTCCACAGTAGCATTCTTAATGCGCCCAATATGATTAGCGTGTGTGGACCACAGAAGCTCAGGCCCAGCTTCTAGCAAGGCCACATCTGCGGTCGCTAAAATCTCTGCATTCCACTGCTGGGGGATGTGTATGGGATTGCTAGGCCAAGTGTTCTTTATCCTAAGGAATAGATAAGAAAAAGTCAGTAGTGCATTTCATTTCGGTTCAGTTTGCACAACAAATTCCTTTCCAACAGATTTACTTGTTACTTACTTTTACATAGTTGAAAGAAATACATGTTCATCTTTCAAAGATCCATCTATCCACCCATAAGAGCTAACTGACAGTTGTGTCCACAGGAACCCCAGAAACTACCACTATCATTTCATTGATTTGGGTACTGTGTACTGTTGAACTGGCTAACCTAGTAGCTCTGTGTCTTACTTGAAAAAGAGGAGCTCTCTGCCTCCCCTATTCTTGAGTATTATTATTTTTGATGGTGGCTGTTTACTGTCTGAGTGTCCTTGAGCAGGCCACAGCAAGCTCTTCGTTCTGAAGAAAACGGGAGGGGTTGAGTGCAGTAGTATGGAGTATATGACTGAAGGGTACTGACTATTTCTGTATACTGTGACAATAGCCTGCCCTGTGGCGTATCTGTTTACAGAGTATGCACATATCCCTGTCTATCTCTTACTCCCCTTGCTGCCTGCCCCTGGCTCTCCTTTTTGCTTTAAACATATTATTTTCTTTCTGTAAGACATTCATTTGCAATGTCATTAATTTCTCAACTTTCTTTTCTGCATTCTCCTGCATCAATGTACAATTATGTTTGACATAATCCATAATTATATCAACAGTTTTGTTCTCCCAATGTAGAACCTGTTTCTTAACTTCTACCTGAGTTCAGGAAGCAATCCACATATGAACACATGACAAAGTGGCATGGGGATGCAGCTGCTGTAAAACCAGAATGTTTTTCAAAAATCCTAGTAAGTCTTTCCAGATAATCTGTAGGATCCTCATCTTTTCTCTGTTTGCAATCATACACTTTGCTCCAGTCAAGCAACACCCCTCCGGTATTACTGCCATTAAACACCATCAGGAATCTATTTCTCAACACACCGGGCTGGAGTGCAACCTCTAACCCTTGATTCAAATCAATAAAAGTATGTATGGCATTGATAACTATTTGCAAATCTCTTAGAAATGTTGCTGAGTCCTCTCATGTCAGGAAATCCCTTTCTTAGCTCCCTCAGCTCAGTCACTGACCATGGGCAATAAGGTACATAGGCTGTCATACATCAGGACGTGGATATGCACACATAGGGTTCATTGATACCTGGGGGTTCAACTGATAGTTACAGGCCTTTCATGGTTGGGGCTCTCTCTGCTTGATTGACCTGAACCCTTTCCTCAACCTCATAAGCAGTAGTGCTTCTTCTGTTCTTAGGCCTTCCTGACTAACCTCACCAATCATATTTTCTGTGGTATGAACCTCAACCTTCTCTTGTAGGTTCTGTGCTGGTTGCACCTGACCCGCTGCTTCCACTAAAACTGCATTTTCCCTATCTCTGGCTCTCTGCATAGCCACAGCTATAGCAACAATCTGATCACGTTTTAACAATGACTCCCGGATGCTCTGTCTCTCAAACTGCTCTAGTTCAATTGTAGCAGCCTCTTGTTTGTCTTGCTCAAAACGTTCTAGCTCACTTTTCTGTTCATCTTGTCTCTGTCTCCCAAGACGCCTTTGCTCATTCCTAGCTTCTCTATCAGAATCAGTTTTAGCTTGATCTGACCGTATTTTCTCTAGATAGACAATGCCACGTCGTCTAGAAGCTTCAGTTAACCATATCATAAACATTGGCCAGCTGACAAATTGTTTACACTTCCCACTTGTTTCCTTGTCTTTCAAAACCGCTTTTAGACTCTCCAATATTTTTACATCAAACGTTCCCTCCAACGGAAAACAATGTGTCGGGTCATTATTAGTCCACGCATGCCATTTCTCAATGCTTGACACTGCTTGAATTCCATGTAGCTCAAACATATATCTGGCTGGACTGTTCGCAGGTAACAACGTCTCTATCGTTCTCGTAGTGGAAGCTAAATTACCCATACTGAATTACAATGTATCTGAATACAAAGTATCTGTAACAAATCTCATAACGGTAGGCTATGTAGCCAACTCTTATGATTTACTGCAGCAAGAATCACACAGCACTTTAGAATATAGTCACAAAATCACATAGCACTATTAAACAGTCGCACAATCTCATAGCACTGTAAAATGGTCACAATATTGAAGAATAAAAGAACTACAATATCATGTGGTAGTGAACTACAAATATGGCCTTTTTCAAGCCAAACTATCCTCGCCCTCCGCAGTCGATCATGGGACGCGCCTACAAAGACCCAACTCTTTTGGGAACGCGCATACAATAATTTCCTCAACTCCGTTACCTCATAAGTAACAAAATAATCACAATTCGAGCTTAAGAGAGACGAGTTAATCCATAAACTGCCAGTCTATCTTTCCCTCAGTATTTGATTGTGTCTCTCGCTGATCATTTAATGCCAAGTTTGTCAGTAAAAACCTAACTGTCCCTTTACATTGTCAAAGTATCCCTAACTTGTTTAAAGAGGCTCTTTGTGTCGAAGGTGCACCGGCATGCTTGCGAGGGATTCGCCATACGATCCCTGGGGGTTTGTGTGGCGAAGGAGACGTACGTGCAGATGTTCCACGAAAAGCTCAGCGTTTCCTGCCACTCCAGAGCCCGGATAGCTCAGTCGGCAGAGCATCAGACTTTTAATCTGAGGGTCCAGGGTTCAAGTCCCTGTTCGGGGGAAGGCTGTTCAAACCGCGTGGCAGCGTGGGATGAAGCGGGCCAAATTGGCTGACTGGGAATCGAAACCGGGCCGCCTGCGGCGAGAGCGCCGAATCCCAGCCACTAGACCACCAGCGAGAGACTTAGAAGAGTGGTGCGTCAGCAAAGGCTTTCTTCTTTTGTATCTGAACGGGAGTGAGAATGGGGCATCGCATGCCTTCCTCGCAAATAAAGCCGCCCACTCGCTCACCCTTTGACAGCTCAGTTGGTGGAGCGGAGGACTGTATTTCTCCGAGATTTTCCAGCTCCGACGGCGGTACAGCTCATTGTCACACTGGCAAGACCCACAACAGGGGCAAACAAGAACACATTCGTCCCTGGGTGGGCACGAACCACCATCCTTTCGGTTAACAGCCGAACGCGCTAGCCAATTGCGCCACAGAGACCCTGTCTTTACAGAAATAGGACCGGATAATTGAAGGAAAGGCTGGGAGACGAGTGCCAAAACTCCCACGAAGAAGAGGAGGAGCGGCCGTACAAATAACTCTTCCCGTGAGCCGTCGACGGGGAGTTTGTGGAAAAAAGGGAACGACTCGGTGGGACTCGAACCCACAACCTTTGAATAGCTTTTCCTTGATTTTGCCAGGTAAGTAAAAGACGCTACCAAGTCAGACGCGCTACCGTTGTGCCACGAGGCCTAGTTGTGAGCTCAAGAGGCAACGTTCTGACCTGGCGTCTGATGTGCAACCGTTGTGCCGCAAAGTGCGCTGAGAGTACCGTTTAAAGAGGCTCTTTGTGTCGAAGGTGCACCGGCATGCTTGCGAGGGATTCGCCATACGATCCCTCGGGGTTTGTGTGGCGAAGGAGATGTACGTGCAGATGTTCCACGAAAAGCTCAGCGTTTCCTGCCACTCCAGAGCCCGGATAGCTCAGTCGGCAGAGCATCAGACTTTTAATCTGAGGGTCCAGGGTTCAAGTCCCTGTTCGGGCGAAGGCTGTTCAGGCAGCGTGGGATGAAGCAGGCCAAATTGGTCTCTCTTATGTACCTGACTTTGAGGAAACAATGGAAGGAGCAAGGGTCCAGCGTTCAAGTCCCTGTGTGAGCTGTGTGTTCAAACCACAGAGCGTGACTTGTGGCGCGCAACCTTTGTCTCCGTTGCACGCCTGACTTTGAGACAAAGGATGCAAAATTGAGCTGACACCTGCGCCTAAAAAGGCACCGCTGAGATTTGAACTCAGGATCTCCTGTTTACTAGACAGCTGCTTTGACCAACTAAGCCACGGCGCCTTGCTTCATCGGACCAGACGGCCTCAGGCTTCTGTTTTCTCTTCGAGTAGGTGCTTTAAGGTGGGGTCGAAAGGCACCTTAGAAAGGTATGCCCAACATGCAGCAAAGGCTCTCAAGGCACCAGAATGAAGAGATTTTCCAGCTTCTTGGACTCTGATGGCGGTCTAAAAACAGATTCCCTGACCGGGAATTGAACCCGGGCCACGGCAGTGAGAGCGCCAAATCCTAGCCACTAGACCACCAGGGAGAGCTTGGCTTCCTCTGCTCGCTGTCAAAGATGAGGACCACGTTGCAGGACGCAGCTAGTCAAAGGTTTCCACTGGACCTTAAAGTTCCCTGACCGGGAATCGAAAGCCACTAGACCACCAGGTAGAGACTTAAAAGAGTGGTGCGTCAGCAAAGGCTTTCTTCTTTTGTATCTGAACGGGAGTGAGAATGGGGCATCGCATGCCTTCCTCGCAAATAAAACCGCCCACTCGCTCACCCTTTGACAGCTCAGTTGGTGGAGCGGAGGACTGTATTTCTCCGAGATTTTCCAGCTCCGACGGCGGTACAGCTCATTGTCACACTGGCAAGACCCACAACAGGGGCAATCAAGAACACATTTGTCCCTGGGTGGGCTAGAACCACCATCCTTTCAGTTAACAGCCGAACGCGCTAGCCAATTGCGCCACAGAGACCCTGTCTTTACAGAAATAGGACCGGATAAAAGGAAAGGCTGGGAGACGAGTGCCAAAACTCCCACGAAGAAGAGGAGGAGCGGCCGTACAAATAACTCTTCCCGTGAGCCGTCGACGGGGAGTTTGGGGAAAAAAGAAAACGACTCGGTGGGACTCGAACCCACAACCTTTGAATGGCTTTTCCTCCCCCTGCCTAGAAGTCCAATGCGCTATCCATTGCACCACAGAGCCCCCGACGTTTAAAACACTTTACCCTTAAAAGTCAGTCTCTCGCATGAAGCCTTTGACCCTAATACATTATGACCGCCCACCAACTGTGCTTGGTCTTAAGAAAAACTCTAAACAACACTTAATACAGTTACAATTCAAACAAAAATAAAAATCCCAACAAGATCTCTGTTTAAAGGAGAAAAACAACTTTAAACATGCATCTTAAAAGTAACATATACATTTGGTTCACCCCTGGTCTGTATATATAAAACCATACACTCTATTAACAGATCCTTTCCCCAGGTCAAGAGTATGGGCCGTATTCTCTGTTAACAGATCCTTTGCCTCAGATCAAGAATACAGATTGTTTTACATATTTGTTTAAATACTTCACGCGACCAGAGTTCTTGTACGCTATCAGAGTTCGCCAAATCTGACCTAGACAAAGTAAAAATAGCAAGTCAAATAATGACCCAAATTTACTAAAACAAGATTCTAATATATATTATTATTATTTTAGTATTTATTATTATTTTTACAAGTAACACACATACATTTGGTTCACCCCTGGTCTGTATATATAAAACCATACACTCTGTTAACAGATCCTTTCCCCAGGTCAAGAGTATGGGCCGTATTCTCTGTCAACAGATCCTTTGCCTCAGATCAAGAATACAGATTGTTTTACATATTTGTTTAAATACTTCACGCGACCAGAGTTCTTGTACGCTATCAGAGTTCGCCAACTCTGACCTAGACAAAGTAAAAATAGCAAGTCAATTAATGACCCAAATTTACTAAACCAAAACTCTAATATTATCTTCCTCCTGTTGAGCCCTAGCAGACTCTGGTCTGCTAAGACCAGGCTCCCAACTGAACGTCACAATAAAAAGTTCTTAAATTGTTCACGTTACCAGCATCGCAGAGGGACAGCAGGCGCACCAAGCATAAAGCAGTCCGTGAATGGGGTTTTGGAAAAGGATCCCCTTACCTTTTAGTTTTGTGCACCACGGGTTCTGCTTTATACTGGTGCCGCCGTGGGTCTCTCCTGGATCTGGTTCTGTAATCCTGCTGCTCGACAACGCCAAATGATGAAGAAAATGTTTTGTCCGTCTCTTTATAAACGGAGTGACTAAGTTCAGTTGAGTTCTGGATTTTAAGACGTATTTATCAATCTGCAGATTGGGAGAGAAAACCAGACCTCTGACAATAAATGACAACACAACACCAGGCTTAGGTCTCAATCATGTCTCTCTCAGCTCTGAAAGCCGGAGGATCATGAACATCTATTAACCCTGACACATAGTTATATTGATTAGTGAATAATGTAAGCACACCGGAAATCGCAATTTCTTCCACAACGTAGAGCTCTCCGAGGGGCTCTCCGAGGGCGTTACACATCGGAGAGGGCGTTCCCTGTGTCCGTCTCCGTGAAAACGGAGTAGTATAAATCTGCCTTAAGTCGCTTTGGATAAGAATGTCTGCTAAATGACTAAATGTAAATGTGGAATATAGGAGGCGGCAGGAGGAGGAGCACGCACCCCTTCACATCAATGGATCCGAAGTGGAAAAGGTCAGCTGCTTCAGGTTCCTCGGGGTGAACATCAGCAATGATCTCACATGGTCTGCCCACACGGACAAGGTGGTCAAAGCAGCTCGGAAACGCCTCTTCTTCTTGAGGAGACTGAAGAAGTTTGGCATGGACTCAGTCATCCTCACTAACTTTTACAGATGCACTATAGAGAGCATACTGACTGGTCGCATCACAGTGTGGTATGGGAGCAGCACAGACAGGGGCCGCAAGGCCCTACGTAGTGTGGCCCGGTCTGCTGAGTTCATCATCGACAGGAAGCTCCCAGCCCTACAGGACACCTACCACACACGATGCCTCACGAAAGCTGCCAAGAGACTGTTACCACCCTTCCTTCAGTCTTTTTACTCCGTTGCCTTCTGGCAGGCGATACCGCAGCATTCGGTCTCGCACACGCAGACTGGACAACAGTTTCTTTCCAAGGGCCATCAGGCTTCTGAATGGACATTGATATGGACATTGATACACTTCTCACTAGTCACTTTACATACTGTCACTTTCAGCTACTGGTTGCACTATCAACAATATTGCACTAATTGTACTTGTCTTAGGTTAGTATAGGTTTATAAGGTTAGTATAGGTTATTATGTGTATTAGAGGTTTAGTATACTGTATTGAATATTGTATATTATTTGTATATTTAACAAACTATGTTTTGTGTACTTACCGTATTTTCAGAAGAAAACATATATAAATCACACTGGACTATAAGTTGCATTTATTTAGAAATGTATTTCACAAAATCCAAGACCAAGAACAGACATTTAATCTGGAAAGGCAAGTTATTCAACTACACAATAGCACACAGAACAACAGGATGAATAGGTGTCCGGTATGTTAACATAACACATTAACAGTTGTTCAGCTACAGCCAGCGAGTCCAACAAGGTACCGGTAAGCTAGTTCACCAAGCTCCCGATCTCATTCCACATCACTGAATCAATTGAATGCGGCTGTAGACGGTAATGTTTATCCGTTGGTTCATGTCAGTCAGTATGAATTAACATTTTAAAACATTTTAAATTATATATATTTTTATATGTAAGTCGCACCTGACTATAAATCGCAGGACCCTACACTACCCTAACAGTGTCTGGGTGTTCACACAGTGATACAGAGCCGTACAAAAACCTCCCTCAGTCAGACTGCACAGTGACTGCACTGCTACAGCTGAGACCTACTGCAGGTGCTGAGAGGGAAGAGAAAGTGAACTGGAACACTGACTGGTCTTTGTAACACTGACCTGAATATATCAGTGATGCCTATATGTCAACCATCCCACCCTCATGTCAAAGCAGTCTTGAAAACATTTCAGCTCATAACGTTTAGATATAAAATGACTTATTGAAGAACAAAACATTAACTTTATATATATGTTTGAAACATGTCTTCACTGACTGTCATTCACATTAAGTGTTCATCAGAGACTTATACATTCATCAGGCTGATCAACATCCTTTATAGTGAAAAATTACAGGACAGTAATTAAAGAAGTGTAACATGTTTTAAAAATACCACAATCATCCTTGTCAGCCTTCCTAATCATCATCAACACTATCATGATCAACTACCTTTCTGCCTCTGACAACATCACCGTCATGCTGAAACCGGCTCTCAGACCACAGGTGAAAGTCATCAAACTGGTTCAGAAGCAGGTACGTGTGTGTTTTGACACCACAGACTGGAATATGTTCAAGCAGGTAGCCACTTACAATGAACACACAGACATCCAGGAGTACACAGAGACCGTCACTGCATTCATCAACAAGTACACTGATGATGTCACACATCACACACGACAAAACCATCACCACCCGTGCTAACCCGAAGCCATGACTGACAGGAAACTTGTCTCGTGGCATCAGGAAGACCAAACAGCAACACGCTAAAATGATTACCAGACAATTCAGAGACAGCAGAGATACACAGAGTCTGTTGCATGGTATCATCACTAAACAACCTCAATAACTTCTTTGGTCGCATTGAAGCACAAAACAACAAACCAGCTTGTTTATCTGTCTACGGCCAGCGTGAAAAGATCTCTCTCCACGATCGATGCCCGCAAGTCAGCTGGTCCAGACAACATACCTGGTTGTTTACTGAAGGACTGTGCAGAGGAGCTCAAAGATGTCCTCACAGACATCTTCAACACCTCTCTGAGTCAGGCTGTTGTTCCCACGTGCTTCAAAGCCACCACCATTATTCCTGTGCCAAAGAAGTCACCTCCATCATGCTTCAATGACCAGGAGGTCAGTGAAGGTGGTTTTACTGACCTCCATTATCATGAAATGCTTTGAGCGGCTAGTCATGCAGCACATCAAATCCATCCTCCCACCCTGCCTGGACCCTCTTCAATTTGCATATCGGACAAACCGCTCTACTGATGATGCAACATCATCTGCCCTCCACCCATCCCTACACACCTGGACCTTAAGGGGTCGTATGTGAGAATGCTGTTCATAGATTTTCATTCAGCATTCAACACCATCATCCCTCAGCAGCTTATCTGGAAACTGGACCGGCTTGGAGTGCACATTTGTCTGCATTTGGCTGCTGGACTTCTTCACTGGGAGACCACAAGCGGTACGGGTCAGCACCAACACATCCAGCACCATCATGCTGACCACAGGGGTCTACCAAGGATGTGTGCTCAGACCCCTGCTCTTCACCCTGCTGACACATGACTGCATGCTGAGGTACAGCACCAATCACCTCATCAAGTTTGCAGATGACACAAATGTAGTGGGACTCATCAGCAACAACTATGAGACAAACTACAGGAAGGAGGCGAGCCTACTGGCCAAGTGGTGTAAGAATAACAACCTCTCTCTTTATGAGGAGAAAACGAAGGAGATGGTCATCAACTTCAGTAGAGGTCCCACCAAGCACCCACCACTGATCATCAACTGCGCTGCTGTCGAGAGGGTCAGCAGTGCAACATTTCTGGGAGAGCACATCACTGAGGACCTCCCCTGGACAACCAACACCACATTGCTGGCTAGGAAGAATCACCAACGACTTTACTTCCTCCGCCGAAGAGAGCGAGAGCCCAGGCACCTACAGTATCATGTGCACATTCTACCAGGGCACCATTGAAAGCATCCTGACCAGCTGCATCACTGTATGGCACTGAAGCTGCACTGCATGCAACAGGAAGACCCTGCAATGTATAGTGAATGCAGCCAGCAGGATCACTGGTGCCCCATTCCCCCCACTCTCGGACATCTACAACACCCGTTTCACCCTATAGCAATCAGCATCACTGCTGATGCAACCCATCCCTCCCACACCCTGTTCAGCCTCCTGCCATCTGGGAGAATGTACCGGAGCCTCCGGGCCAGCTCCACCTGACCGCTGAACAGATTCACACATCAGGTTGTGAGGATGCTGAACTCTATCCCTGCTCTCCTACCCCCCCTTTGACCAAATATAGCAGGCACATTTTGAAGTTGATAATTCTGTACGGACCCCGAATGATTTTATAAATATCCAAATGGCCCTTGGCAGAAAAAAGGTTCCCCACCCCTGATGTAGACTAACAGGAAGCTTTGCTAGAGTCCCCTTGTCACTGTCAATAGTGGAATCTGAAAAACACTTATACTTGTTCTACATTCATTTGTGGAGTGTGGTATAAGGAGTCTTTGAGACATTGATTTAATGATTTAAAGGAGAACAGCTTTCACTGCAGGAGTCTGAGTTACAGTGTTCTGGACACACTCACACACTGAAGTACCCATACTGACCACTAGACAGAGACATACTGTGGTTTTTGAGACATCAAGCCTCAGTTCACACATCTCTTCAACTACAGTTTCTTTGTGGGTCCAAAAAAGTTTGTCTGTACAGAGAGGACACTTTGCATAGGCAGCACATGCTTCAGTGGTCTGGGAGTGTTTATAGTCCTGTGAGTTTAACACCTCATGACTGAGAGCTGTCCTTCATAACAACAGAACCCACAACAACCATGACTCTGATCACAATCTTCATCTGGACTCTAGCTGTCTACATACAGGGTAAGAGACTTCTGTCATGTAGGAGATAAAGAATTTGATCAATTTCAGTATTACCTCTGATGTTAACTGTTTTTTGCAATGTGTATGCTTTGTATTATCAATATATAACCTTAATATTTATTTTTCCTTTCATGTTCTCTTTTCACACCCAGAGTCCAGAGGACAGATCACTGTGACTCAGACTCCTGCAGTGAAAGCTGTTCTCCCAGGACAGACCGTCTCTCTGCAGTGTAAAACCAGTAGTGATGTGTATGATGCAGCAGGCTCTACTCCCCGTCTAGCCTGGTACCTCCAGAGACCTGGAGAAGCTCCTAAACTCCTCATTTACTACGCTAAAACACTTCAGTCTGGGACTCCATCTAGATTCAGTGGTACAGGATCACATAGTGACTTCACTCTGACCATCAGTGGAGTCCAGGCTGAAGATGCAGGAGATTACTACTGTCAGAGTGAACACTACACTAACAGTGTCTGGGTGTGCACACAGTGATACAGAGCCATACAAAAACCTCCCTCGATCAGACTGCACAGTGACTGCACTGCTACAGCTGAGACCTACTGCAGCTGCTGAGAGGGAAGAGAAAGTGACATGGAACACTGACTGGTCTTTGTCACACTGAGCAGAATATATCAGTGGTGTTCATTGTAATATTTGTGTAAATAACCAGGCAGGAGACGGGAGTACGGTTTGTGTCGTTTAGTCAAACCACAAAACCCTGTGAACACTACTTCTTCTTCCTCAATAATAATCTGATGCTTGTTCATCTCAGAGTGTGCAGGTGACATCCTGATGACCCAGAGGTCTGCAGCGGTGTCAGTCAAGCCTGGAGATCCTGCCACTCTCAGCTGCAAAGCCAGCAGTAACATCAATGATGACCTAGCCTGGTACCATCACAAACCTGGACAAGCTCCCAAATCAGCTTTAATGAGGCCTTTATATCAGGCAGGTATCATGGCACCGGATATGCCATTGATTTTACATCGACCATCAATAATGTCCAGGCTGAAGATGCAAGAAATTCCTACTGTCAGCAGATTACTACTGTAGCTTTCCCGTTCACACAGTGAAATACATCCATACAAAAACCTCCCCAACCCTTGAGGAATCACTACTGTCTCCTCACTGTCTCATGTCTCAAGCCTCAAGTCATTTAAATAGAACTAAGTCATGGAGCGGACTGTACATTGTACAGGATGAGGGAGAGGTGAACAGAGCTATGCAGACTCCAAATTGCAAAAAATAAATAGCTTTATTAAAGTACAAGAGATAGTGCTGTCCGTATAAAAGTCCTGACCCCTAACCATCCAGCCCAACTAAACACACCTTATTAAAATAGACCCTAACACCAACCCCAACTATCATAGTCCAGAGTTAATATGACTCCTCACTTCTGTGGTTTCCCTACCAACAATGAGGGCAGGGGAAATGTGGGGACCACTGAACTGGGGGAAGAGGGAGGTCGAGAAGTGAGGCGTGAGTTAGGAGCAGTGTTCCGATTAAAGCATCAAATACCCTTTTGTCTGCTAAACTGCTGCACTAAATGAATATGTTTTGGCTACCCGCAATGTTTGGGGCTATCTCGTTGTTATGATCAGTGACCTATGCACTTTTGTAAAGCTCTCTCTTGGAAGTCGCTTTGGATAAAAACGTCTGCTAAATGCATAAATGTAAATGTATTAGGTGTTGTAACATAACACTGCTGTACTACATTACTGCTTAGCAACAGTAAAGCAAACTATGTTCTCTGTACTTACCGTATTTTCAGAAGAAAACATATATAAATCACACTGGACTATAAGTTGCATTTATTTAGAAATGTATTTCACAAAATCCAAGACCAAGAACAGACATTTAATCTGGAAAGGCAAGTTATTCAACTACACAATAGCACACAGAACAACAGGATGAATAGGTGTCCGGTATGTTAACGTAACACATTAACAGTTGTTCAGCTACAGCCAGCGAGTCCAACAAGGTACCGGTAAGCTAGTTCACCAAGCTCCCGATCTCATTCCACATCACTGAATCCATTGAATGCGGCTGTAGACGGTAATGTTTATCCGTTGGTTCATGTCAGTCAGTATGAATTAACATTTTAAAACATGTTAAATTATATATATTTTTATATGTAAGTCGCACCTGACTATAAATCGCAGGACCAGCCAAATTATGAAAAAAAGTGTGATTTATAATCCGGAAAATACGGTATATGTTATGTTATGCCAGGTTGCTTTTCGTTGTCTTGTCCTAATAATTTCAGTTCCCAGTCTGACCTTGTGTTGTTCTGTGCATCTGACAATAAAAGACTTGAACTTGAATGTCTGACTGTCTTTCAACTTCTCAACACATTTAGGAATGATCCACTTATAATACATTAGACATGAATTACAAAGCACTCTTTGTATTCTTATTCAAAGATATTAATTTGTACAAATGTTTTCATGGTTACATTTAATATCCGTATAGACATACTTAACACTATTGAGGAGAAGGACATAATTATGTTCAGATCTCCAGGGAACATCCCCAGTAACTGAAATAGATACAGGACTTATTTGCATACTGAATGTATGAGCTTCAGTAGTCTGGGAGTGTTTATATGTGAGTACAACACTTCATGACTGAGAGCTGTTCTTCATATCATCAGAACCCACAACAATCATGACTTTGATTATCAGCATTGTGTGGATCCTAACTCTTTTCATTCAGGGTAAGAAGTCAATGACATTCCTAAAAAAGGTGTTTAAGTATACTGTACAGATGCATGTCTTTTCAAAGTCAAAACATTTCAAATGTTGTCATGTTCAACATTGTGTTTAACAAGCTCTACGTTGTCTCTTTTGTTGAGTCCAGAGGACAGATCACTGTGACTCAGACTCCTGCAGTGACAGTTGTTCTCCCAGGACAGACAGTCTCTCTGCAGTGTATCCCCCAGTAGAGGGCGTAGTAGGCCTGTGTAAGTCCTCTGCCCTCTTACACATGTTTCAGATTTGACTTAGTTCTATTTAAATGACACAAGGCTTCCAGCTTGATACAGTGAGGAGACAGTAGAGACTGACAGTACATGATGAGTTAAGATGTTGATATGTGCGGCAACCTCACTGAGACTGAGCTCCCTTGGTGCCTTCAGCACCAGACACACCACCTCCACCCAGCACCCAAGCTCTCCATGTTCAGCACCAGACACACCACCTCCACCACTAAGTTTCCCTCTCCTCAGCTCATTGAGGAACAGCAACGCTGCACCTCATTCCCTTAACAGCCTCTCTGCCTACAAAAGCAGATACACAGCAAGACAGAGGGAGAAAGCACTACCTGAGAGAGGAAAGACAGGTGACAGGTGGATTGGGCACCAAGGAACGAAGACCCCGAACTGACCTGTTCTTGTCAGTGTACTCTGCGGAGTAAAGGCATCGCCAGGGTGACTAGCTGAAAATAATGTATCTAATCACTGTGTTTGTACCCTGAAGGTGCGGATTGAGGCTAACTACATAACCCTCATCTCAGCCTGAAAACTGAGATCTTAGCCCGGTATCACCTAACACCCTGGGAACAGTACAAATATTCCACGGGTGAACCTATACAGAGGGTGAGTCTCCGGCGAGGGCAACTCTTCCAGTTGGCACGGCTAGTTAAAGGCTGGTTGGGGTTGGCCCAATCAGTAGCCAAAGTGTTAGAGACTATTGCAATCGACAAGTGTTTGAGGGAGCTACCAACGAGTTTGCTCAGAACGGTGAGCCAGAGTGACCCACAGTGCATGGACAACCTTGTAAAGGCTATTGACGCATGTGGTGCCACCGAAGCTTTGGTGAATGCTGGGAGGCGAGAGAGGCCAGCGAGAGGACCGCCAGCCACAGAAGGCAAAGACGGAGGCGGTGAGACAGTGGCCGAGACCAACCACAAAGAAGGCAGTGCGCGCCTTCCTAGGACTGACAGGGTATTACAGGCGCTTCATCCCTAATTATGCTACCATAGCAACCCCACTAACAGACCTGACCAAGGACTATAAGCCAGTATGGGCGGTATGGACGGACGCTACGGAATGGGCTTTTACTAGCCTGAAATCCTTGTTGTGTACAAACCCTGTGTTGAGAATGCCTGACTTTAACAGCCTTTTTCCGTGTTTCCAGATGCCTCAGACACTGGGATAGGGGCGGTGCTGTCGCAGGGTGAGGGAGAGGAGGCGCATCCCGTCGTGTATATCAGTCGCATGCTTTCCAACAGAGAACGGAAGTATGCCGCCGTGGAAAGGGAAGCCTTTAAGCTATTAAATGGGCACTGGAATACTTGAGGTACTACCTTTTAGGAAGAAGTTTCCGCCTAGTCACGGACCACGCCCCCCTAAAGTGGGTGGCGGGACAGACGGACTCCAACAGTAGGGTTACAAGGTGGTTTCTGGCGTTACAGGCCTTTTGACAAGTTTGACGTTGTGCATACAGTACCAGTCAAATGTGTCCAAACTTTTGACTGGTACTGTAAACCAGGGAAGTTGCATGGGAATGCGGACGCGCTGTCTCGCTGTGACCGTTAGGGGCTGGCGCTAGACCCTTTAGGTGTGGGGGGGTTATGTAAGAGGGCAGAGGACTTATACAGGCCTACTGAGCCCTCTACTGGGGGGCAAGGCAGAGTAAAGGCCAGGGTGACCAGCTGAAAAGGATTGCACTAATCACTGTTTTTGTACCCTGAAGGTCCGGATTGAGGCTACAAAAGGAGGAAGAGAAGAACGGAGATATGTATCCCCAGGAATTGATGTGTGTTTTGAATGAAGAATACAAGGAGCACCACAATATCGTTTTTTCTTGCCTTGTCTCTGGTTTCCTTTATTAATATGCCGTCACTGTTGTGCCGTAATATAGTGGGATGAAAACTATTACCATACAAATGCTCACACATTATCTATGACCTTGTTGATACAGGAAAGAAGCCTAACCAAAACATCTTACTATCATTGTATCAATATGATTAACAAGCTTCAGGATACTCTTTTCAAAATGACTTACTTGAAGTTCTTAAGGAGTACTGACACAGAGTTTGTAATTTACTTTGTACAGTATATGATTTGTTAATTCTGCCAGTTTTCAAGTTTTCTTTAAAGCCTCTTTACTTACAGGAATTGTTCTGTGCTCAGCTGCTCTCTATCCTGCTCATTTATAACATGTAGACTAACAGGACTAACAGCTCCGTCCTTGGACCCCTCCTCTTCTCTCTGTACACCACCTCACTTGGACCAATCATCACCTCCCATGGCTTCTCCTACCACTGCTACGCTGACGACACGCAGCTGTACCTGTCGTTCCCCCCGACCGATCCGGGGATCTCAGCTAGGATTGAGGCCTGCCTCACAGACATCTCCGCCTGGATGACCGAGCACCACCTCCAGCTGAACCTCGCCAAAACAGAACTTCTCATCATCCCGGCTAAACCCTCCATCTCCCACGATCTCTCAATCACCCTGGGATCTGCGACGGTGACCCCTTCATCCTCTGCCAGGAACCTTGGGGTTACCATGGACGACGAGCTCTCCCTCACGGCCCACATTGCTGCGGTCTCCCGGTCGGGTAGATTCACCCTCTACAACATCCGGAAGATCAGGAGATACCTGTCTGAGCACTCCACCCAGCTGCTAGTCCAAGCACTTGTCCTCTCCAAGTTGGACTATTGCAACTCGCTGCTCGTTGGTCTCCCAGCATGTGCAACCCGCCTTCTTCAGAGGATTCAGAACGCAGCGGCCCGCCTGGTCTACAATCTACCCAGACGCTCCCATGTTACCCCGCTCCTCATCTCTCTCCACTGGCTACCTATCATGGCCCGTATCAGATTCAAGACCCTGGTATTGACCTTCCGAGCAGTGAACGGGACTGCACCCATCTACATCAAGTCTCTCCTGCAGCCTTACACCCCCACCCGTCACCTACGGTCTTCTTCAGACAACCGCCTGGTGGTCCCACCGCTCAAGGCCGCCCGGTCCCAACACAAGCTCTTCTCCTGTCTGGCCCCCCAGTGGTGGAATCAACTCCCCACCCCCATCAGAGACACTGACTGTCTCTCCACCTTCAAGAAAAGGCTCAAGACGCACTTGTTCCGGGAGTACAACGGTACTTAGGAATGGTTCGTTTGACCCGATGTTAGTTTCCTCAAGGATCACAATGACTCTTGCTTAGAGACTTGTTGCTCTTGTGGTTAGTGGTAACTGACTTAAATTTTTGTACTCGCTGTGATATATTGTTTTTATTATTGTTGCTTGCTTTTTCCACAGGTACACTTGCACTTATAGCAGTTCATTTTGTTTAATTGTAACTTGTTTAACTACATGCTCTTATGGTTCTTCCCTTTGGCACTTATTTTGGTTGTTCACAATGTGTGCTTCATGTTTTGGCTACTCGCAATGTTTTTGTGGCTATCTCGTTGTTATGATCAGTGACCTATGCACTTTGTAAAGCTCTCTCTTGGAAGTCGCTTTGGATAAAAGCGTCTGCTAAATGAATAAATGTAAATGTGTAAATGTAAACAGGAAGCTTTGCCCTTGTCACTGTCCATAGTGGAACCTGAAAAGCACTTATACTTGTTCTGCATTCATTTGTGGAATGTGGCATAATGAGTGTTTGCGTTTGTGATATAATGAGTGTAGTAATGAGCCAGTCTGTTGAACTACAGAGAGGACACTTTGCATAGGCAGTACATGCTTCAGTGGTCTGGGAGTGTTTATAGTCCTGTGAGTTTAACACTTCATGACTGTCCTTCATGACAACAGAACTCACAACAACCATGACTCTGATCACCATCTTCATCTGGACTCTAGCTGTCTACATACAGGGTAAGAGAGTTCTGTCATGTAAGAGATACAGAATTTGTCAATCAATTTCAGTATTACCTCTGATGTTAACTGTTTTTTTGCTATGTGTATGTTTTGTTTCTCTTTTCACACCCAGAGTCCAGAGGACAGATCACTGTGACTCAGACTCCTGCAGTGAAAGCTGTTCTCCCAGGACAGACCGTCTCTCTGCAGTGTAAAACCAGCAGTGATGTGTATGGTGCAGGAGGCTCTACTCCCCATCTAGCCTGGTACCTCCAGAGACCTGGAGAAGCTCCTAAACTCCTCATTTACTACACTACAACACTTCAGTCTGGGACTCCATCTAGATTCAGTGGTACAGGATCACATAGTGACTTCACTCTGACCATCAGTGGAGTCCAGGCTGAAGATGCAGCAGATTACTACTGTCAGAGTTGGCACTACCCTAACAGTGTCTGGGTGTGCACACAGTGATACAGAGCCGTACAAAAACCTCCCTCAGTCATACTGCACAGTGACTGCACTGCTACAGCTGAGACCTACTGCAGCTGCTGAGAGGGAAGAGAAAGTGACATGGAACACTGACTGGTCTTTGTCACACTGAGCAGATTATAGCAGTGGTGTTCATTGTAATATTTGTGTAAATAACCAGGCAGGAGATGGGAGTACGGTTTGTGTCGTTTAGTCAAACCACAAAACCCTGTGAACACTACTTCTTCTTCCTCAATAATAATCTGATGCTTGTTCATCTCAGAGTGTGCAGGTGACATCCTGATGACCCAGAGGTCTGCAGCGGTGTCAGTCTAGCCTGGAGATCCTGCCACTCTCAGCTACAAAGCCAGCAGTAACATCAATGATGACCAAGCCTGGTACCATCACAAACCTGGACAAGCTCCCAAATCAGCTTTAATGAGGCCTTTATATCAGGCAGGTATCATGGCACCGGATATGCCATTGATTTTACATCGACCATCAATAATGTCCAGGCTGAAGATGCAAGAAATTCCTACTGTCAGCAGATTACTACTGTAGCTTTCCCGTTCACACAGTGAAATACATCCATACAAAAACCTCCCCAACCCTTGAGGAATCACTACTGTCTCCTCACTGTCTCATGTCTCAAGCCTCAAGTCATTTAAATAGAACTAAGTCATGGAGCGGACTGTACATTGTACAGGATGAGGGAGAGGTGAACAGAGCTATGCAGACTCCAAATTGCAAAAAATAAATAGCTTTATTAAAGTACAAGAGATAGTGCTGTCCGTATAAAAGTCCTGACCCCTAACCATCCAGCCCAACTAAACACACCTTATTAAAATAGACCCTAACACCAACCCCAACTATCATAGTCCAGAGTTAATATGACTCCTCACTTCTGTGGTTTCCCTACCAACAATGAGGGCAGGAGAAATGTGGTGACCACTGAACTGGGGGAAGAGGGAGGTGGAGAAGTGAGGCGTGATGAAGAAAGTGTTTTGTCCGTCTCTTCATAAACGGAGTGACTAAGTTCAGTTGAGTTCTGGATTTTAATAAGTATTATCAATCTGCAGATTGGGAGAGAAAACCAGACCTCTGACAATAAATGACAACACAACACCAGGCTTAGGTCTCAATCATGTCTCTCTCAGCTCTGAAAGCCGGAGGACCATCTTTTATAGGGCACAGGAATGTAAACATAGATAGTGACAGTCAGGCAGTAATGACGTTACAACAGTCTCAGAGAAAGATATTCACAGCTCCCAACACATGACCACTCAAACTAGAGAGATCATATTTGGCACTCTCCTTGTAGTCATGACAAAGGACGTTTACCCAGTACTTTCTCCTGATCCCGAACATCTATTAACCGACACATAGACACAATCTACTCTTATTAATAGCAAGCTTACATGAGAACATACTAACTAGTATCCAATGACTAGTTATATTGATTACATATCCGACATATCAATCATTCCCAGGGCAATAAAGTAATCATCAGTCTTGCTTACTTTTATCTGTGGCTTGATTTGGGCTACCATAATCTTACTGGCAGCCTTCCGAGAGCCCACTGCACAGCACTGTACACAGCAGGCAGTACACATCTTCCAAGCACAAACCACAATCATCACAACAACGATTAACATGCCCAATTCAGTGATTTCCATTTGAATAATAGTCGAAAAAGAAACCCCCAATAGAGGAGGTCAGTCAGCACAATTCCAAGCTTCAGGTTCCCCCAAAACTGAAATTAACTCTTTAATGTGAGCAGCCATACTTGTGATATTAGTAGATTAATCTTTGATAAAAGTACAACAGTCATGACCTATCACAGCACAGGTACCTCCCTGAGCTGACAACAGATAATCCAGTGCCATACGGTTCTGTAGCACTACCTGCCTCATGGCCTACATCTCAGAAGCAACCGCAGTTAAGGCGTCAGCTGTCTCATTACCAATGGACTCCAACCCGAGTGCTAAGCTCCTAATATCTGTAAAGGCAGTGATAGCACCATACACAGGGACAATGGCAGCTGAAACCGTGAAAAGTGACTGTGTACTATTGAATCCACGTGATGTGATCCCAGCTTCTTAGCATCTGCATTAATAATACTTCTCTTGTGGCGGTGCCACCAATATTTGGGAAAGGGGTGCAGGGGCAACCCATCTACAGGTCTGAGGGCTCCTACAATAAACCCAAGGTAATACGTTCCTGACCAGTCGGCCGGCAGGAAATAATAAGCACTCTTACCACATACCCACATGGTGCCATTGTTAGCTGCACGAGGAACCCAAAATTGTGATTTTGGCCCTTATACTTACAGGTCCATCTGCAACAGGCAAATCATGCAACAGGCTGTTAGCATACATACCACAGTGTGGTTACATGTATTCTTCTGTAGTATGCTAAAGGTGTAGGAATAACATAGTTAGCAACATCAGGAATTTATGTCACCCGCCCAAATGGTATACAGGACAAGTAACATTGAACTCAGATACAACTGAACTTACAAATCATCCAGTAGAGTGTGAGCATACATAGAAACCGTATCCTTGCATGTATTTTTTCACTCTCACTGTACCACTATGCCATACACAAAACAATGCAGGTGGGGCATATTCAAGAGATGACTGACTTGTTCGACAGAACAGTCACATTTGTTACATCCAACCCTACACAAGGCCACTTCTTGACCTTACACATATCAGCCATTGACAGAGGGACAGATATCCCTGGATAACCTCCAGAATGCTTGGGACTCTAACCACAAACCCTGCAAGGTCTGTCCCCTCTAATGCTGCGTCCAGTCATTTTTCCCGTCCAAGGAAAGGTGTTGTTGCACAGATTGTTCTTCATGTGTGCTTTATGATGAATCTCAATGTTCACATCAGTATAATTGGGAGCGTGCAATAGTGACTCTCGGTGTGGCTCATGTATGCGATGTCTGTGGACTTGTGCGTCCAGTATCAGTAAAGGTCTGTCAGGTGTGTGCGTCAGTATGTCTGGATCTCATCTCTCATCGTAGCTCAGGCAGTGGCCACGGTTTCCTTGAAACACAGTATCCTCTCGTCCCCGTTCTGGGTGCTGTCATCTGCTTCATGTAGAGGCCGGAGGAAGACTGAAAGTGTCTTCCCCTCTCCAGGCTCCTCTCTCTGGTTTCCCATCTGGGTGCTGTCATCTGCTTCATGAATCACACATGGGGAAGAGAGGCATGGTAGCAACAGCAGCCCCTCTCTGGCTTTCTCCTCATGTGACTCACCTTTCGACGTCTTCAACACCTCCGGGTGGGTGCTCTTTGAGACCTCCTTCTCAGTGCCCCTGGATTGGAGTGCTGGATGGCGGGGTCCTGGTTCTGACTCAAATCAGTCCGCTGGACTGGAACCTGCTCCCGGATCAGCCGCTGCAAACGGGTCTCCACCCCCCTTGGTGTACTCCCGGAGGAGTAACCCAGTGGGAATGAGACAAATGACAAGTTGGAGCAGGCACCATGTGGAGGTGCACCTGCTCCTCCACAGGCACCTGGCTCTCCGTTGGGACCCTCCACTGTGTTGTTCGGTGGAGGGGCCGTTTTGCAGTGTGTCGCATGGATCCATGTCGGACGACCCTCCACTTTCACAGCTGTGTGAGTCAACAAGAGAAACCAGGTATGGACCGGTCCATCTCGGTGAGAAGGCAGTCCTCTGTTTGTGCACTTTCACGTACACGTAGTCTCCCGGTTGATAGGGATGACATTGGCTCCCCAGCGGGCAGCTTTCACCTGTGAATGCACAACCCTGGCTGCTCTAGTTAGGGCAAAACAAAAGTTTAACATTGTATCATCCATCTGGTGGATATCCATCTGTTTCAATGATAGTGGGGGAGAGACAGGCAATCTCATTGGTCTCCCTAAAACAATCTCATGTGGGGAAAGTCCATTCCTCCTCTGGGGAGTGGACCTCATGGCCATAAGTGCTAGTGGGAGTGCATCAGGCCATTTTAGGCCAGTCTCTTCACATATCTTGGCTAGTTTGTTTTTCAAAGTTCCATTTTGCCTCTCCACTGCCCCTGCAGACTGTGGGTGGTAGGGACAGTGGAAATGCTGGTTGATCTGGAGCGCTTTACAAAGTTCCTGAACAATTTGATCTGTGAAATGTCCCATATCTACAGATCACATCTCGAATGAGAATCTTGGCTATCGTGGTAGCATCAACTTTCCGACATGGGTAGGCTTCTACCCATTTCGAGAACATGTCAACAATTACAAGTACATATTCAAAATTACAACACTTGTTCATCTGCATAAAATCAATTTGTAATTGAATAAAAGGACCACTTGGTAGCGGGTGGGCTGCGTCTCTTCTCTTTGGTCCCTTTCTGGGATTATGCTGCTGGCAGGTATGACACTAAGCACAATGTTGCTCAGCCTTTGTGGAAAAACCAGGTGCAAACCCATCTATATTTACTATTAAGACCATACCCCCCTTGCTCGTATGGGCACAGCCGTGCGCCATGCGAGCCAACCAAGGGGAACAATGCACATGGAATCTTTCACACAGCCAACAGATAACCAACCATCCCTCTCAGTGTTATCAGCAGCGGCTTGAAGGTCCGCCACAACATGAAGAGAGGGAGTGCGTGTTTCAGGTTGCGGAGACACAAACAAATATAGAGACCTGGGACACATCAGAGGATTTGGCTGCAGCCTTTGCTGCTAAATCAGCTCAAGCATTTCCTCTTGAAACATCATCTGTATTGTTAGTATGAGCCTCACACCTAACAATAGCTAGCTTTCTCGCTAGTAGTATTGCAGACAACAAATTATCAATCATCTTTCCATTCTTGATTCCTCCACCTGAGGAGTTAATGAAACCTCTTTCTCGCCATATGGCACCAAAATCGTGAGTAACTCCAAATCCATACCTCGAGTCAGTGTGAATATTTACAACCTTGCCTTCTGACAAACAACATGCCCTTGTCAAAGCAAACAACCCTGCCGGCTGTGCAGTGCATTGTGGAGACAGTTTACCAGATTCGAATGTCTCACTGTCCGTGCAGACCGCATATCCGGAGTTTAGGGAGCCATCCCATGCTCGGGACAAAGATCCATCTACGTACAACACAATTTCAGCATTATCCATCTGTTTGTCAAACAAATCAGGTCTGGGTGTTAGCACTTTATCGACAACCATCTCACAGTCATGTGGTTCACCATCATCAGGGGTGGGCAACAATGAAGCTGGATTCAATGGGGAGCATCTATGGATCGTAATGTTACTTTGAGTCAACAAAATCAGTTCATACTTTGTAGCTCTAGTGGCTGACAGGTGTTGAGTTTTGGTGCGTAACAGAAGAGCACTTACTGCGGGAGGAACCATCACTGCCAAGGGTGAGCCCAGCACTATATCTGCAGTTGCCTCCACACATGTTTCCGCAACACAGCCTGCTCGTAAGCACGGGGGGAAACCTGCTGCCACAGTATTTAAAGAAGAACTCACATAGGCGATAGGCCTCCTAAGATTACCATGCTGCTGGGTCAGTACACCCTGGGCAAACCCTTTGGCCTCGTGGCAGTACAGTGTGAATGGCTTGCTGTAGTCTGGCAGATCGAGAGCTGGCGCCTGGGCCCAGGCCTGCTTGAGAGATACAAATGATTTATCAGCTTCAGTGTTCCACAACAAGTGAGTATCAGTCTGGCCCTTCATTAAATCAAAGAGAGGTTTATGCCAACACGGCATAATCAAGGATCCACTGACGACACTACCCGGCTGAACTTGGAAAGACTTGAGTTGTTTTGGTGTTCTAGGCTTCGGTATCCATCGGATGGCCTCCTCTCTATCAGGCGTCAATAGACACTCTGTACCTTTGAGTGTATGGCCCAGATACTTGACCTCCTCAGACCATAACTGCAGTTTTGCCTTTGAGGCCTCGTGGCCCTCTCAGCCAGTGCATGTAATACAGCAATAGTGTCCTGTTGGCAGGAGGCAAGATTCTTAGAACATATAAAAAAGGTAATCAATATACTGCACCAGAGTAGAGCCGGGTGCTAAAGTGACATCCTGGAGGTCCTCTCGTAATGCTTGACTAAACAACGTAGGTGATTTGGTGTATCCCTGTGGTAGAACTGAAATGTATAGTGGACCTGGCGAAACGTGAATGCAAGCAGATACTGGCTCTCTTCTGCAATGGGAACAGAGAAGAAAGCAAACAATAGTCATTCACAGAGCAAGAAAGTAACAGGGTTACTTGCTAAGTATTGTAACAGGGTTAGGCACAACAGGATGTATAACACAGGCATTACCTGCTTATAAACCCATAATAAACTTCCAAGTATTTTATTAGCCTTAAAGGATCAAATTGACCTTAAATCTACCTATGACTCCTTGTTTCAACAAAGCATCAATAACTGGGACAATACCTTTCCCTACTTCTCTATTACTATCATACTGAGGTACGGTTCTCAAGAGTTGTACTACAATCAATGATAATAACAACTTGGGTAGTGATGAAGAAAGTGTTTTGTCTGTCTGTTCATAAACAGAGTGACTAAGTTCAGTTGAGTTCTGGATTTTAATAAGTATTTATCAATCTGCAGATTGGGAGAGAAAACCAGTCTTCTGACCGTAAATGACAACACAACACCAAGCTTAGGTCTCAACCAGGTCTCTCTCCGCTCTGAAGGCCGGAGGACCATCTTTTATAGGGCACAGGAATGTAAACATAGATAGTGACAGTCAGGCAGTAATGACGTTACAACAGTCTCAGAGGAAGAGATTCACAGCTCCCAACAAATGACCACTCAGACTAGAGAGATCATAGTTGGCGCTCTCCTTGTAGTCATGACAAAGGACGTTTACCCAGTACTTTCTCCTGATCCCGAACATCTATTAACCCTGACACATAGACACAATCTACTCTTATTAATAGCAAGCTTACATGAGAACATACTAGAACAACTAGTATCCAATGACTAGTTCTATTGATTAGTGAATAATGTAAGCACACCAGAAATCGCAATTTCTTCCACAGTAGCATTCTTAATGCGCCCAATATGATTAGCATGTGTGGACCACAGTAGCTCAGGCCCAGCTTCTAGCAAGGCCACATCTGCGGTCGCTAAAATCTCTACATTCCACTGCTGGGGGATGTGTATGGGATTGCTAGGCCAAGTGTTCTTTATCCTAAGGAATAGATAAGAAAAAGTCAGTAGTGCATTTCATTTCGGTTCAGTTTGCACAACAAATTCCTTTCCAACAGATTGACTTGTTACTTACTTTTACATAGTTGAAAGAAATACATGTTCATCTTTCAAAGATCCATCTATCCACCCATAAGAGCTAACTGACAGTTGTGTCCACAGGAACCCCAGAAACTATCACTATCATCTCATTGATTTGGGTACTGTGTACTGTTGAACTGGCTAACCTAGTAGCTCTGTGTCTTACTTGAAAAAGAGGAGCTCTCTGCCTCCCCTATTCTTGAGTATTATTATTTTTGATGGTGGCTGTTTACTGTCTGAGTGTCCTTGAGCAGGCCACAGCAAGCTCTTCGTTCTGAAGAAAACGGGAGGGTTGAGTGCAGTAGTATGGAGTATATGACTGAAGGGTACTGACTATTTCTGTATACTGTGACAATAGCCTGCCCTGTGGCGTATCTGTTTACAGAGTATGCACATATCCCTGTCTATCTCTTACTCCCCTTGCTGCCTGCCCCTGGCTCTCCTTTTTCCTTTAAACATATTATTTTCTTTCTGTAAGACATTCATTTGCAATGTCATTAATTTCTCAACTTTCTTTTCTGCATTCTCTAATTGTATCAACAGTTTTGTTCTCCCAATGTAGAACCTGTTTCTTAACTTCTACCTGGAGTTCAGGAAGCAATCCACATATGAACACATGACAAAGTGGCATGGGGATGCAGCTGCTGTAAAACCAGAATGTTTTTCAAAAATCCTAGTAAGTCTTTCCAGATAATCTGTAGGATCCTCATCTTTTCTCTGTTTGCAATCATACACTTTGCTCCAGTCAAGCAACACCCCTCCGGTATTACTGCCATTAAACACCATCAGGAATCTATTTCTCAACACACCGGGCTGGAGTGCAACCTCTAACCCTTGATTCAAATCAATAAAAGTATGTATGGCATTGATAACTATTTGCAAATCTCTTAGAAATGTTGCTGAGTCCTCTCATGTCAGGAAATTCCTTTCTTAGCTCCCTCAGCTCAGTCACTGACCATGGGCAATAAGGTACATAGGCTGTCATACATCAGGACGTGGATATGCACACATAGGGTTCATTGATACCTGGGGGTTCAACTGATAGTTACAGGCCTTTCATGGTTGGGGCTCTCTCTGCTTGATTGACCTGAACCCTTTCCTCAACCTCATAAGCAGTAGTGCTTCTTCTGTTCTTAGGCCTTCCTGACTAACCTCACCAATCATATTTTCTGTGGTATGAACCTCAACCTTCTCTTGTAGGTTCTGTGCTGGTTGCACCTGACCCGCTGCTTCCACTAACACTGCATTTTCCCTATCTCTGGCTCTCCTCTGCATAGCCACAGCTATAGCAACAATCTGATCACGTTTTAACAATGACTCCCGGACGCTCTGTCTCTCAAACTGCTCTAGTTCAATTGTAGCAGCCTCTTGTTTGTCTTGCTCAAAAAGTTCTAGCTCACTTTTCTGTTCATCTTGTCTCTGTCTCTCAAGACGCTTTGGCTCATTCCTAGGTTCTCTATCAGAATCAGTTTTAGCTTGATCTGACCGTATTTTCTCAAGATAGACAATTCCACGTCGTCTAGTAGCTTCAGTTAACCATATCATAAACATTGGCCAGCTGACAAATTGTTTACACTTCCCACTTGTTTCCTTGTCTTTCAAAACCGCTTTTAGACTCTCCAATATTTTTACGTCAAACGTTCCCTCCAACGGAAAACAATGTGTCGGGTCATGATTAGTCCACGCATGCCATTTCTCAATGCTTGACACTGCTTGAATTCCATGTAGCTCAAACATATATCTGGCTGGACTGTTCACAGGTAACAACGTCTCTATCGTTCTCGTAGTGGAAGCTAAATTACCCATACTGAATTACAATGTATCTGAATACAAAGTATCTGTAACAAATCTCATAACGGTAGGCTATGTAGCCAACTCTTATGATTTACTGCAGCAAGAATCACACAGCACTTTAGAATATAGTCACAAAATCACATAGCACTATTAAACAGTCGCACAATCTCATAGCACTGTAAAATGGTCACAATATTGAAGAATAAAAGAACTACAATATCATGTGGTAGTGAACTACAAATATGGCCTTTTTCAAGCCAAACTATCCTCGCCCTCCGGCGCTCGATCATGGGACGCGCCTACAAAGACCCAACTCTTTTGGGAACGTGCATTCAATAATTTCCTCAACTCCGTTACCTCATAAGTAACAAAATAATCACAATTCGTGCTTAAGAGAGACGAGTTAATCCATAAACTGCCAGTCTATCTTTCCCTCAGTATTTGATTGTGTCTCTCGCTGATCATTTAATGCCAAGTTTGTCAGTAAAAACCTAACTGTCCCTTTACATTGTCAAAGTATCCCTAACTTGTTTAAAGAGGCTCTTTGTGTCGAAGGTGCACCGGCATGCTTGCGAGGGATTCGCCATACGATCCCTCGGGGTTTGTGTGGCGAAGGAGATGTACGTGCAGATGTTCCACGAAAAGCTCAGCGTTTCCTGCCACTCCAGAGCCCGGATAGCTCAGTCGGCAGAGCATCAGACTTTTAATCTGAGGGTCCGGGGTTCAAGTCCCTGTTCGGGCGAAGGCTGTTCAAACCGCATGGCAGCGTGGGATGAAGCGGGCCAAATTGGTCTCTCTTATGTACCTGACTTTGAGGAAACAATGGAAGGAGCAAAGGTCCAGCGTTCAAGTCCCTGTGTGAGGTGTGTGTTCAAACCACAGAGCGTTACTTGTGGCGCGCAACCTTTGTCTCCGTTGCACGCCTGACTTTGAGACAAAGGATGCAAAATTGAGCTGACACCTGTGCCTAAAAAGGCACAGCTGAGATTTGAACTCAGGATCTCCTGTTTACTAGACAGGCGCTTTCACCAACTAAGCCACGGCGCCTTGCTTCATCGGACCAGACGGGCTCAGGCTTCTGTTTACTCTTCGAGTAGGTGCTTTAAGGTGGGGTCGAAAGCCACCTTAGAAAGGTATGCCCAACATGCAGCAAAGGCTCTCAAGGCACCAGAATGAAGAGATTTTCCAGCTTCTTGGACTCTGATGGCGGTCTAAAAACAGATTCCCTGACCGGGAATCGAACCTGGGCCACGGCGGTGAGAGCACCAAATCCTAGCCACTAGACCACCAGGGAGAGCTTGGCTTCCTCTGCTCGCTGTCAAAGATGAGGACCACGTTGCAGGACGCAGCTAGTCAAAGGTTTCCACTGGACCTTAAAGTTCCCTGACCGGGAATCGAAACCGGGCCGCCTGCGGCGGGAGCGCCGAATCCCAGCCACTAGACCACCAGGGAGAGACTTAAAAGAGTGGTGCGTCAGCAAAGGCTTTCTTCTTTTGTATCTGAACGGGAGTGAGAATGGGGCATCGCAGGCCTTCCTCGCAAATAAAGCCTCCCACTCGCTCACCCTTGGACAGCTCAGTTGGTGGAGCGGAGGACTGTATTTCTCCAAGATTTTCCAGCTCCGACGGCAGTACAGCTCAAGGTCACACTGGCAAGACCCACAACAGGGGCAAACAAGAACACATTCGTCCCTGGGTGGGCTCGAACCACCATCCTTTCGGTTAACAGCCGAACGCGCTAGCCAATTGCGCCACAGAGACCCTGTCTTTACAGAAGTAGGACCGGATAATGGAAGGAAAGGCTGGGAGACGAGTGCCAAAACTCCCACGAAGAAGAGGAGGAGCGGCCGTACAAATAACTCTTCCCGTGAGCCGTCGACGGGGAGTTTGGGGAAAAAAGAGAACGACTCTGGTGGGACTCGAACCCACAACCTTTGAATGGCTTTTCCTCCCCCTGCCTAGAAGTCCAATGCACTATCCATTGCGCCACAGAGCCCCCGACGATTTATCTGCTTGACGTCTACCTTTTCAACCCTGGCAGCATCAGTTCCCTGTTTGGGCGAGGTGCGTTGGTGGCATGCCTCACTCTGAGGAAGCAATCAGAGCTCGATTTTGCCAGGTAAGTAAAAGACGCTACCAAGTCAGACGCGCTACCGTTGTGCCACAAGGCCTAGTTGTGAGCTCAAGAGGCAACGTTCTGACCTGGCGTCTGATGTGCAACCGTTGTGCCGCAAAGTGCGCTGAGAGTACCGTTTAACCCTTGTGTTATCTTCGGGTCGTTCTGACCCATCAGTCATTGTGACCCACCGTCGTATTGCGACAACTTTACCGCATACAAAAACAAAGTGAAGCATTTTCTTTTAACCGTTGGGCTGTCTCAGACCCCCCACATTGCGAAGGTTAAAAGAAAATTATTTTTATTTGTTTTTGTATTGGGTAAAATTGGGTAAACACAACGATGGTTCGTTATGAACCTTTGGGTCATGTGACCCGAAGGCAGCACAAGGGTTAAAGAGGCTCTTTGTGTCGAAGGTGCACCGGCATGCTTGCGAGGGATTCGCCATACGATCCCTCGGGGTTTGTGTGGCGAAGGAGATGTACGTGCAGATGTTCCACGAAAAGCTCAGCGTTTCCTGCCACTCCAGAGCCCGGATAGCTCAGTAGGCAGAGCATCAGACTTTTAATCTGAGGGTCCGGGGTTCAAGTCCCTATTCGGGCGAAGGCTGTTCAAACCGCGTGGCAGCGTGGGATGAAGCGGGCCAAATTGGTCTCTCTTATGTACCTGACTTTGAGGAAACAATGGAAGGAGCAAGGGTCCAGCGTTCAAGTCCCTGTGTGAGCTGTGTGTTCAAACCACAGAGCGTGACTTGTGGCGCGCAACCTTTGTCTCCGTTGCACGCCTGACTTTGAGACAAAGGATGCAAAATTGAGCTGACACCTGCGCCTAAAAAGGCACCGCTGAGATTTGAACTCAGGATCTCCTGTTTACTAGACAGGCGCTTTGACCAACTAAGCCACGGCGCCTGGCTTCATCGGACCAGACGGGCTCAGGCTTCTGTTTTCTCTTCGAGTAGGTGCTTTAAGGTGGGGTCGAAAGCCACCTTAGAAAGGTATGCTCAACATGCAGCAAAGGCTCTCAAGGCACCAGAATGAAGAGATTTTCCAGCTTCTTGGACTCTGATGGCGGTCTAAAAACAGATTCCCTGACCGGGAATCGAACCCGGGCCGCGGCGGTGAGAGCACCAAATCCTAGCCACTAGACCACCAGGGAGAGCTTGGCTTCCTCTGCTCGCTGTCAAAGATGAGGACCACGTTGCAGGACGCAGATAGTCAAAGGTTTCCACTGGACCTTAAAGTTCCCTGACCGGGAATCGAAACCGGGCCGCCTGCGGCGAGAGCGCCGAATCCCAGCCACTAGACCACCAGGGAGAGACTTAAAAGAGTGGTGCGTCAGCAAAGGCTTTCTTCTTTTGTATCTGAACGGGAGTGAGAATGGGGCATCGCAGGCCTTCCTCGCAAATAAAGCCTCCCACTCGCTCACCCTTTGACAGCTCAGTTGGTGGAGCGGAGGACTGTATTTCTCCAAGATTTTCCAGCTCCGACGGCAGTACAGCTCATTGTCACACTGGCAAGACCCACAACAGGGGCAAACAAGAACACATTCGTCCCTGGGTGGGCTCGAACCACCATCCTTTCGGTTAACAGCCGAACGCGCTAGCCATTTTTTTTTTTTTCTTTTTATTAATGTTTTTACATTTCACAAATTTTCAAACAAACATTGTCCATATGGTTACACCACACACCAACATCACAAGATACCCATCACCCACACCAGTTCTCATAATAGCCCCCATACTGTCAACACACCCGAACCCCATTCACTATCAGTCCGTAGGCAGGTCCTTCTTCAGGAAGCTGGTCCGCACCTTGTCCCCCTTTTTTAAGTCACTTATATACTGGGCAATATATATTCCCTTTGTAAATTCCCGCGACTCACCCTCCACCCTCTTCACCACCACTTTCCGATACTTCTTCACCACGGCCGGGCCTGCTCTCAGCTCCCGCCGTGCTCCTCTCCCTCCGTTCCTTCCCTCCGCTCTCTTCTCTCCACCTCCCGCCTGCTCCATGTCGCCGCCCAGTTCCAGATCGTCCTCCCCGTCGTTTTTGGCCCCTCCGACCTCGCTGCTGTCCTCCAGATGCGTGACCGCACCTGTTCATTGAAACGTACTTTTAAAAACCGAGTCCCATCAACAACCTCCGTTCCAGGCCATACGCGGCGCTTAATAGCCGAAATGGCCCGAACTCCCCAGTCCTCCAGTTTGGCCAGTATTTTCCCATCCTCCAAATATACTGGCAGGTTCAGAAACGACACCACCATTTCATTGCACAATGCAGCTAGCATGCACTAGCGCTCCTTGCACTCTAATGCCGTCCATCAATTTCTCCTTCCCTTCCTCTTCCTTCATGGTCGTACGTCCTGGGCCCTTTCACCCTGCAGCCCAACACCACTCCACACTCCTTCTTCACACCCCTCAGTAAATCCATCACAGAAACGTTCTCTGTACCTTCAACCACCACCTCCACTGTCAATTCTTTGCCATACCTCGTTTCTTTCTCATTTTGTCTGTCCGATTCTCCTTGGTTTCTTTCCCCTTCACTCCTTTCGTCCGTGTGCTTTTCCATTGTCAAATCCAGTCCGTTGTTTGTTGCCATGATAGCCGTCCGTAACATGAAACACAGAAAACCAAAGTCCCCCAAACAGCAACAGCTGCTGGGGGAAAGACAACTAACACACCCCAAAACTATTTATGAACAAAAACCGAAAAAAAGAAACAAAAATAACAACGTAAGACGACAAAAACTTACTCCACACCAAACACTCTCCACCTGCTCTCAGCACTCACTTCCTGGTTCACTCCCTAAAAGGGGCGTTGCCATGCTGGTTTGACCGTTTTGCCGCAAAGTGCGCTGAGAGTACCGTTTAAAACACTTTACCCTTAAAAGTCGGTCTCTCGCATAAAGCCTTTGACCCTAATACATTATGACCGCCCACCAACTGTGCTTGGTCTCAAGTAAAACTCAAAACAACACTTAATACAGTTACAATTCAAACAAAAATAAAAATCCCAACAAGATCTCTTGTTAAAAGAGAAAAACAACTTTAAACATGCATCTTAAAAGTAACATATACATTTGGTTCACCCCTGGTCTGTATATATAAAACCATACACTCTATTAACAGATCCTTTCCCCAGGTCAAGAGTATGGGCCATATTCTCTGTTAACAGATCCTTTGCCTCAGATCAAGAATACAGATTGTTTTACATATTTGTTTAAATACTTCACGCGACCAGAGTTCTTGTACGCTATTAGAGTTCGCCAACTCTGACCTAGACAAAGTAAAAATAGCAAGTCAAATAATGACCCAAATTTACTAAACCAAGATTCTAATATATATTATTATTATTTTATTATTTATTATTATTTTTACAAGTAACACACATACATTTGGTTCACCCCTGGTCTGTATATATAAAACCATACACTCTGTTAACAGATCCTTTCCCCAGGTCAAGAGTATGGGCCGTATTCTCTGTCAACAGATCCTTTGCCTCAGATCAAGAATACAGATTGTTTTACATATTTGTTTAAATACTTCACGTGACCAGAGTTCTTGTACGCTATCAGAGTTCGCCAACTCTGACCTAGACAAAGTAAAAATAGCAAGTCAATTAATGACCCAAATTTACTAAACCAAAACTCTAATATTATCTTCCTCCTGTTGAGCCCTAGCAGACTCTGGTCTGCTAAGACCAGGCTCCCAACTGAACGTCACAATAAAAAGTTCTTAAATTGTTCACGTTACCAGCATCGCAGAGGGACAGCAGGCGCACCAAGCATAAAGCAGTCCGTGAATGGGGTTTTGGAAAAGGATCCCCTTACCTTTTAGTTTTGTGCACCACGGGTTCTGCTTTATACTGGTGCCGCCGTGGGTCTCTCCTGGATCTGGTTCTGTAATCCTGCTGCTCGACAACGCCAAATGATGAAGAAAATGTTTTGTCCGTCTCTTTATAAACGGAGTGACTAAGTTCAGTTGAGTTCTGGATTTTAAGACGTATTTATCAATCTGCAGATTGGGAGAGAAAACCAGACCTCTGACAATAAATGACAACACAACACCAGGCTTAGGTCTCAATCATGTCTCTCTCAGCTCTGAAAGCCGGAGGACCATCTTTTATAGGGCACAGGAATGTAAACATAGATAGTGACAGTCAGGCAGTAATGACGTTACAACAGTCTCAGAGGAAGAAATTCACAGCTCCCAACACATGACCACTCAGACTAGAGAGATCATAGTTGGCGCTCTCCTTGTAGTCATGAAAAAGGACGTTTACCCAGTACTTTCTCCTGATCACGAACATCTATTAACCCTGACACATAGACACAATCTACTCTTATTAATAGCAAGCTTACATGAGAACATACTAACTAGTATCCAATGACTAGTTATATTGATTAGTGAATAATGTAAGCACACCGGAAATCGCAATTTCTTCCACAACGTAGAGCTCTCCGAGGGGCTCTCCGAGGGCGTTACACATCGGAGAGGGCGTTCCCTGTGTCCGTCTCCGTGAAAACGGAGTAGTATAAATCGGCCTTAAGTCGCTTTGGATAAGAGTGTCTGCTAAATGACTAAATGTAAATGTGGAATATAGGAGGCGGCAGGAGGAGGAGCACGCACCCCTTCACATCAATGGATCCGAAGTGGAAAAGGTCAGCTGCTTCAGGTTCCTCGGGGTGAACATCAGCAATGATCTCACCTGGTCTGCTCACACGGACAAGGTGGTCAAAGCAGCTCGGAAACGCCTCTTCTTCTTGAGGAGACTGAAGAAGTTTGGCATGGACTCAGTCATCCTCACTAACTTTTACAGATGCACTATAGAGAGCATACTGACTGGTCCCATCACAGTGTGGTGTGGGAGCTGCACAGACACGGGCCGCAAGGTCTGCTGAGTTCATCATCGGCAGGAAGCTCCCAGCCCTACAGGACACCTACCACACACGATGCCTCACGAAAGCTGCCAGGATTCTAAGAGACTGTTACCACCCATCCTTCAGTCTTTTTACCCCGTTGCCTTCTGGCAGGCGATACCGCAGCATTCGGTCTCGCACACGCAGACTGGACAACAGTTTCTTTCCAAGGGCCATCAGGCTTCTGAATGGACATTGATATGGACATTGATACACTTCTCACTAGTCACTTTACATACTGTCACTTTCAGCTACTGGTTGCACTATCAACAATATTGCACTAATTGTACTTGTCTTAGGTTAGTATAGGTTTATAAGGTTAGTATAGGTTATTATGTGTATTAGAGGTTTAGTATACTGTATTGAATATTGTATATTATTTGTATATTTAACAAACTATGTTCTGTGTACTTACCGTATTTTCAGAAGAAAACATATATAAATCACACTGGACTATAAGTTGCATTTATTTAGAAATGTATTTCACAAAATCCAAGACCAAGAACAGACATTTAATCTGGAAAGGCAAGTTATTCAACTACACAATAGCACACAGAACAACAGGATGAATAGGTGTCCGGTATGTTAACATAACACATTAACAGTTGTTCAGCTACAGCCAGCGAGTCCAACAAGGTACCGGTAAGCTAGTTCACCAAGCTCCCGATCTCATTCCACATCACTGAATCAATTGAATGCGGCTGTAGACGGTAATGTTTATCCGTTGGTTCATGTCAGTCAGTATGAATTAACATTTAAAAACATTTTAAATTATATATATTTTTATATGTAAGTCGCACCTGACTATAAATCGCAGGACCCTACACTACCCTAACAGTGTCTGGGTGTTCACACAGTGATACAGAGCCGTACAAAAACCTCCCTCAGTCAGACTGCACAGTGACTGCACTGCTACAGCTGAGACCTACTGCCTACTAAGTGCTGAGAGGGAAGAGAAAGTGAACTGGAACACTGACTGGTCTTTGTAACACTGACCTGAATATATCAGTGATGCCTATATGTCAACCATCCCACCCTCATGTCAAAGCAGTCTTGAAAACATTTCAGCTCATAACGTTTAGATATAAAATGACTTATTGAAGAACAAAACATTAACTTTATATATATGTTTGAAACATGTCTTCACTGACTGTCATTCACATTAAGTGTTCATCAGAGACTTATACATTCATCAGGCTGATCAACATCCTTTATAGTGAAAAATTACAGGACAGTAATTAAAGAAGTGTAACATGTTTTAAAAATACCACAATCATCCTAGTCAGCCTTCCTAATCATCATCATCAACACTATCATGATCAACTACCTTTCTGCCTCTGACAACATCACCGTCATGCTGAAACCGGCTCTCAGACCACAGGTGAAAGTCATCAAACTGGTTCAGAAGCAGGTACGTGTGTGTTTTGACACCACAGACTGGAATATGTTCAAGCAGGTAGCCACTTACAATGAACACACAGACATCCAGGAGTACACAGAGACCGTCACTGCATTCATCACCAAGTACACTGATGATGTCACACATCACACACGACAAAACCATCACCACCCGTGCTAACCCGAAGCCATGACTGACAGGAAACTTGTCCCGTGGCATCAGGAAGACCAAACAGCAACACGCTAAAATGATTACCAGACAATTCAGAGACAGCAGAGATACACAGAGTCTGTTGCATGGTATCCAGGCCATCATAGACTACAAATCTCCACCACAGACCCAGTAACATCACTAAACAACCTCAATAACTTCTTTGGTCGCATTGAAGCACAAAACAACACACCAGCTTGTTTATCTGTCTACGGCCAGCGTGAAAAGATCTCTCTCCACGATCGATGCCCGCAAGTCAGCTGGTCCAGACAACATACCTGGTTGTTTACTGAAGGACTGTGCAGAGGAGCTCAAAGATGTCCTCACAGACATCTTCAACACCTCTCTGAGTCAGGCTGTTGTTCCCACGTGCTTCAAAGCCACCACCATTATTCCTGTGCCAAAGAAGTCACCTCCATCATGCTTCAATGACCAGGAGGTCAGTGAAGGTGGTTTTACTGACCTCCATTATCATGAAATGCTTTGAGCGGCTAGTCATGCAGCACATCAAATCCATCCTCCCACCCTGCCTGGACCCTCTTCAATTTGCATATCGGACAAACCGCTCTACTGATGATGCAACATCATCTGCCCTCCACCCATCCCTACACACCTGGACCTTAAGGGGTCGTATGTGAGAATGCTGTTCATAGATTTTCATTCAGCATTCAACACCATCATCCCTCAGCAGCTTATCTGGAAACTGGACCGGCTTGGAGTGCACATTTGTCTGCATTTGGCTGCTGGACTTCTTCACTGGGAGACCACAAGCGGTACGGGTCAGCACCAACACATCCAGCACCATCATGCTGACCACAGGGGTCTACCAAGGATGTGTGCTCAGACCCCTGCTCTTCACCCTGCTGACACATGACTGCATGCTGAGGTACAGCACCAATCACCTCATCAAGTTTGCAGATGACACAAATGTAGTGGGACTCATCAGCAACAACTATGAGACAAACTACAGGAAGGAGGCGAGCCTACTGGCCAAGTGGTGTAAGAATAACAACCTCTCTCTTTATGAGGAGAAAACGAAGGAGATGGTCATCAACTTCAGTAGAGGTCCCACCAAGCACCCACCACTGATCATCAACTGCGCTGCTGTCGAGAGGGTCAGCAGTGCAACATTTCTGGGAGAGCACATCACTGAGGACCTCCCCTGGACAACCAACACCACATTGCTGGCTAGGAAGAATCACCAACGACTTTACTTCCTCCGCCGAAGAGAGCGAGAGCCCAGGCACCTACAGTATCATGTGCACATTCTACCAGGGCACCATTGAAAGCATCCTGACCAGCTGCATCACTGTATGGCACTGAAGCTGCACTGCATGCAACAGGAAGACCCTGCAATGTATAGTGAATGCAGCCAGCAGGATCACTGGTGCCCCATTCCCCCCACTCTCGGACATCTACAACACCCGTTTCACCCTATAGCAATCAGCATCACTGCTGATGCAACCCATCCCTCCCACACCCTGTTCAGCCTCCTGCCATCTGGGAGAATGTACCGGAGCCTCCGGGCCAGCTCCACCTGACCGCTGAACAGATTCACACATCAGGTTGTGAGGATGCTGAACTCTATCCCTGCTCTCCTACCCCCCCTTTGACCAAATATAGCAGGCACATTTTGAAGTTGATAATTCTGTACGGACCCCGAATGATTTTATAAATATCCAAATGGCCCTTGGCAGAAAAAAGGTTCCCCACCCCTGATGTAGACTAACAGGAAGCTTTGCTAGAGTCCCCTTGTCACTGTCAATAGTGGAATCTGAAAAACACTTATACTTGTTCTACATTCATTTGTGGAGTGTGGTATAAGGAGTCTTTGAGACATTGATTTAATGATTTAAAGGAGAACAGCTTTCACTGCAGGAGTCTGAGTTACAGTGTTCTGGACACACTCACACACTGAAGTACCCATACTGACCACTAGACAGAGACATACTGTGGTTTTTGAGACATCAAGCCTCAGTTCACACATCTCTTCAACTACAGTTTCTTTGTGGGTCCAAAAAAGTTTGTCTGTACAGAGAGGACACTTTGCATAGGCAGCACATGCTTCAGTGGTCTGGGAGTGTTTATAGTCCTGTGAGTTTAACACCTCATGACTGAGAGCTGTCCTTCATAACAACAGAACCCACAACAACCATGACTCTGATCACAATCTTCATCTGGACTCTAGCTGTCTACATACAGGGTAAGAGACTTCTGTCATGTAGGAGATAAAGAATTTGATCAATTTCAGTATTACCTCTGATGTTAACTGTTTTTTGCAATGTGTATGCTTTGTATTATCAATATATAACCTTAATATTTATTTTTCCTTTCATGTTCTCTTTTCACACCCAGAGTCCAGAGGACAGATCACTGTGACTCAGACTCCTGCAGTGAAAGCTGTTCTCCCAGGACAGACCGTCTCTCTGCAGTGTAAAACCAGTAGTGATGTGTATGATGCAGCAGGCTCTACTCCCCGTCTAGCCTGGTACCTCCAGAGACCTGGAGAAGCTCCTAAACTCCTCATTTACTACGCTAAAACACTTCAGTCTGGGACTCCATCTAGATTCAGTGGTACAGGATCACATAGTGACTTCACTCTGACCATCAGTGGAGTCCAGGCTGAAGATGCAGGAGATTACTACTGTCAGAGTTACCACAGTGGTGACGTGTTCACACAGTGATACAGAGCCGTACAAAAACCTCCCTCAGTCAGACTGCACAGTGACTGCACTGCTACAGCTGAGACCTACTGCAGGTGCTGAGAGGGAAGAGAAAGTGACATGGAACACTGACTGGTCTTTGTCACACTGAGCAGAATATATCAGTGGTGTTCATTGTAATATTTGTGTAAATAACCAGGCAGGAGACGGGAGTACGGTTTGTGTCGTTTAGTCAAACCACAAAACCCTGTGAACACTACTTCTTCTTCCTCAATAATAATCTGATGCTTGTTCATCTCAGAGTGTGCAGGTGACATCCTGATGACCCAGAGTTCTGCAGCGGTGTCAGTCTAGCCTGGAGATCCTGCCACTCTCAGCTACAAAGCCAGCAGTAACATCAATGATGACCTAGCCTGGTACCATCACAAACCCGGACAAGCTCCCAAATCAGCTTTAATGAGGCCTTTATATTTACATTTAGTCATTTTTAGAAGACGCTCTTATCCAGAGCGACTGTATCCTGATACATTATATCAGGCAGGTATCATTATATCAACGTCCAGGCTGAAGATGCAAGAAATTACTACTGTCAGCAGATTACTACTGTAGCTTTCCCGTTCACACAGTGAAATACATCCATACAAAAACCTCCCCAACCCTTGAGGAATCACTACTGTCTCCTCACTGTCTCATGTCTCAAGCCTCAAGTCATTTAAATAGAACTAAGTCATATAGCGGACCGTACATTGTACAGGATGAGGGAGAGGTGAACAGAGCAATGCAGACTCCAAATTGCAAAAAATAAATAGCTTTATTAAAGTACAAGAGATAGTGCTGTCCGTATAAAAGTCCTGACCCCTAACCATCCAGCCCAACTAAACACACCTTATTAAAATAGACCCTAACACCAACCCCAACTATCATAGTCCAGAGTTAATATGACTCCTCACTTCTGTGGTTTCCCTACCAACAATGAGGGCAGGGGAAATGTGGTGACCACTGAACTGGGGGAAGAGGGAGGTCGAGAAGTGAGGCGTGAGTTAGGAGCAGTGTTCCGATTAAAGCATCAAATACCCTTTTGTCTTCTAAACTGCTGCACTAAATGAATATGTTTTGGCTACCCGCAATGTTTGGGGCTATCTCGTTGTTATGATCAGTGTTCTATGCACTTTTGTAAAGCTCTCTCTTGGAAGTCGCTATGGATAAAAGCGTCTGCTAAATGCATAAATGTAAATGTAATGTAAATGTATTAGGTATTGTAACATAACACTGCTGTACTATATTACTGCTTAGCAACAGTATAGTAACTAATATAAACAGATGTAGTTAACAGATATTACATTCATATGTCAACTCACCCACTCTCATGTCACAGCAGTCCTGAAAACATTTAGGCTCATAACGTTTAGATATGAAATGACTTATAGAAGAACAAAACATTATCTTTATATATCTTTTTTAAAACATGTCTCCACTGACTCTCTCATTCAGACTTAGTGTTCATCAGAGACTGTTATAAATTCATCAGGCTGGTCAACATCCCTGATACTGAATATTTACTGGACAGTAATTTAAGAAGTGTAACCTGTTTTAAAAATACCACAATCATCCTAGTCAGCCTTCCTAATTATCATCATCATGTTCATCCCCATCATGATCAACTACCTTTCTACTTCTTTCATCTGTCTCACTGAAACCTAATATCTGACATCACCATACATTTCTCTTCTGTTATCAAGTTTTCTACATCAGATCACAGTTCCTGTCAGAACTCTGACAGGAAGACTTGAGAGGAAGTCACCACTTCCATTCCTGTGTTACATTCATCTTAGTTGGATGACTCACAAGCCCCCCCTCCTCTTCCCCCATATTAATGAAACCAGCCCCCCTCACACCTGGCCCAGGCCGGGGTATTTTAGACTCAACTGTTCAACTGTAGATTGGAGCTGTGGGAGTGAAACTGAGATTTGCATAGTCAGGGTGGCTGGTTCTAACTACTCCCAGAAAAGAGCAGCACTCTCACCAGATGCTCACCTGACCCCAGGGGATTAAGAAAGATTATCACTTAATTATAAGATTATAAGGGTCCTACAGATTACGGACCCTTTGTATCACAGCAGAATGAATTAATGTCTTTAATATTTGAAATCAAACGTTATTCAGACTGAATCTGATTTGTTTGAGTCTGTCCATACTGTGTGAACACCACAATCTCATGTTATCATGGTGGTAAAATGTAAGCTCTCCTGTAAAGCTATATGTTTTGTCATGATGACAGGTAAATATAAGTGATAATATATTGGATGGATATATCTACATTCAGTTACAGTTTTAGTTTCAGTGAAACAGTAATGGTTGATAATCTATCATTCTTTTTTATTACTTTCATTATCTGACAACAATAGTGTGTTGTAATGAGATATTTTCAATGTACAATCCTATTTTTGGATTACTGCAATCAATATTCGTATGAATAAAGTCAAAATTCAGCAGTTTCAAGTTCAACAAGAAATCTTTATTATCCAATAAAATAACAACATTCCAGCATCAGACCAAAAGCAGAACACGTCAACTTTAGCACTGATAACACCTCAGTCTACAAACAGCAGCGACAAGTGGACTCTAACAAAGCTCCCTGTTAGTCTGCATGTGAGCCATCAGGAGGACAGAGAATGGCTGAGCACAGAACAGAGTCGCAGCAGAGGAAGCAGCCCCTCTCCACAGGGCTGTGTGAGCCTGGGGCTACTCAGAACACTGCTCTCTCTTCAGGGTGTGAGTGACCGTAGGCTGGGAGCTTTGGTGGGCCTCACAGGTCACCTCCAGCACCTTGGCCCACTCCTGGGCAGTGAGAGTCAGGGTGCTGCTCCAGCTGTACTGGCCGTCCTTCTCCAGGAGCCCCCTGCTGGCCTCCTGGCCCTTCTTGCTGCTCCCGTCCACCTTCCAGCTGAGTGTCCAGTCTGAGGGGAAGCCCTTGTTGGCCAGACACATCAGCGTGGCCGTACTCTTACTGGACAGTTCCTCACTGGAGGGGGGCAGCACCGTGAGGGTGAGGGCACGGTTGCCTGGAGACAAACACAATACGTCAGATTCCACAACTACACAGCAGTTTAAGAGATTGTCTTTGACGGCAGAGATGGACTTCTGCTATTTCAACCAACGACTCGAACCTTAGGATCAGTTTGAAAACATCAATAAGTTTTCATAGTGTCATCAAACCGATTAATGCAATTTAATACATGAACATGAGTTAGTATATTGATATATAAGGAAACAAATGAAGGTGTTCTTTCAGGAAATGACAATGTCATTTCAGGTATAGGATGTAACAAATTGAGCCTGGCAAAATGTCTACATCTACAGTGTATTTCATGAATTGACAAAATAGATATTAACATAAGAATGAAAGGGCTTACATAACCAAAAACCACATGTCAAATTGTGTTAAATGATGAGAAAATCCACCCATGAACAAACGGCTTTAACATAAAGCAAGAACACAAGAAACTTTGTGATCAAGCTGTTTTAAAGGATTCAATAGAAAGTAGATCAATGAAGAAAAAAAAAAGTATGATCTCTAAGGTTGGAATGGTCTAACCATACTGGTTTCAATAAAATAAAATACTAAATAGAAGTGAACACTGAAAAAAAATAAATCTCGACATTTCTATAAAAAAGCAGACACTCAAAAAGTTACATCCATTTAAGTCAAGTTTACTTACTTCCAACATCCAGTCTGGTACCGCCACCAAATGTGTACCACAGTAAAACAATCCCTATCACTGCCCGTACAAAAACCTCCCTCCTATTGCTGCTGAATTCACAGCTTCTTTAGACTTTAGTTAAGTTGTTTAAAAAGCAAGAATACTTCCTGAGTGATCCCTTTTAATAGCTACTTTAGTGAATAATGAAAAAACCTTTGAGTTTCACATTTATTTTCAATCAAAAATTCTGAAACGCAATGATTCAGAATTTTCATAATTGTTGAAAAAAAATATATTCTGAGAAGTGCCAGGTGATGTAAAGATATATTAACACAAACAAAGAGAATATTCAATCGTTTTCAGATACTTACTTCCAACATCCAGTCTGGTGCCTCCACCAAAAGTCAACCACACTTCTACCTGGAGTTCAGGAAGCAATCCACATATGAACACATGACAAAGGGGCATGGGCATGCAGCTGCTGTAAAACCAGAATGTTTTTCAAAAATCCTAGTAAGTCTTTCCAGATAATCTGTAGGATCCTCATCTTTTCTCTGTTTGCAATCATACACTTTGCTCCAGTCAAGCAACACCCCTCCGGTATTACTGCCATTAAACACCATCAGGAATCTATTTCTCAACACACCGGGCTGGAGTGCAACCTCTAACCCTTGATTCAAATCAATAAAAGTATGTATAGCATTGATAACTATTTGCTAATCTTTTTGAAATGTTGCTGAGTCCTCTCATGTCAGGAAATCCCTTTCTTAGCTCCCTCAGCTCAGTCACTGACCATGGGCAATAAGGTACATAGGCTGTCATACATCAGGACGTGGATATGCACACATAGGGTTCATTGATACCTGGGGGTTCAACTGATAGTTACAGACCTTTCATGGTTGGGGCTCTCTCTGCTTGATTGACCTGAACCCTTTCCTCAACCTCATAAGCAGTAGTGCTTCTTCTGTTCTTAGGCCTTCCTGACTAACCTCACCAATCATATTTTCTGTGGTATGAACCTCAACCTTCTCTTGTAGGTTCTGTGCTGGTTGCACCTGACCCGCTGCTTCCACTAACACTGCATTTTCCCTATCTCTGGCTCTCTGCATAGCCACAGCTATAGCAACAATCTGATCACGTTTTAACAATGACTCCCGGATGCTCTGTCTCTCAAACTGCTCTAGTTCAATTGTAGCAGCCTCTTGTTTGTCTTGCTCAAAACGTTCTAGCTCACTTTTCTGTTCATCTTGTCTCTGTCTCTCAAGACGCTTTGGCTCATTCCTAGCTTCTCTATCAGAATCAGTTTTAGCTTGATCTGACCGTATTTTCTCTAGATAGACAATGCCACGTCGTCTAGTAGCTTCAGTTAACCATATCATAAACATTGGCCAGCTGACAAATTGTTTACACTTCCCACTTGTTTCCTTGTCTTTCAAAACCGCTTTTAGACTCTCCAATATTTTTACGTCAAACGTTCCCTCCAACGGAAAACAATGTGTCGGGTCATTATTAGTCCACGCATGCCATTTCTCAATGCTTGACACTGCTTGAATTCCATGTAGCTCAAACATATATCTGGCTGGACTGTTTGCAGGTAACAACGTCTCTATCGTTCTCGTAGTGGAAGCTAAATTACCCATACTGAATTACAATGTATCTGAATACAAAGTATCTGTAACAAATCTCATAACGGTAGGCTATGTAGCCAACTCTTATGATTTACTGCAGCAAGAATCACACAGCACTTTAGAATATAGTCACAAAATCACATAGCACGAAGAAAAGAAGAATAAAAGAACTACAATATCATGTGGTAGTGAACTACAAATATGGCCTTTTTCAAGCCAAACTATCCTCGCCCTCCGGCGCTCGATCATGGGACGCGCCTACAAAGACCCTACTCTTTTGGGAATGCGCATACAATAATTTCCTCAACTCCGTTACCTCATAAGTAACAAAAAAATCACAATTCGTGCTTAAGAGAGACGAGTTAATCCATAAGCTGCCAGTCTATCTTTCCCTCAGTATTTGATTGTGTCTCTCGCTGATCATTTAATGCCAAGTTTGTCAGTAAAAACCTAACTGTCCCTTTACATTGTCAAAGTATCCCTAACTTGTTCAAAGAGGCTCTTTGTGTCGAAGGTGCACCGGCATGCTTGCGAGGGATTCGCCATACGATCCCTCGGGGTTTGTGTGGCGAAGGAGATGTACGTGCAGATGTTCCACGAAAAGCTCAGCGTTTCCTGCCACTCCTGAGCCCGGATAGCTCAGTCGGCAGAGCATCAGACTTTTAATCTGAGGGTCCGGGGTTCAAGTCCCTGTTCGGGCGAAGGCTGTTCAAACCGCGTGGCAGCGGGCCAAATTAGTCTCTCTTATGTACCTGACTTTGAGGAAACAATGGAAGGAGCAAGGGTCCAGCGTTCAAGTCCCTGTGTGAGCTGTGTGTTCAAACCACAGAGCGTGACTTGTGGCGCGCAACCTTTGTCTCCGTTGCACGCCTGACTTTGAGACAAAGGATGCAAAATTGAGCTGACACCTGCGCCTAAAAAGGCACCGCTGAGATTTGAACTCAGGATCGCCTGTTTACTAGACAGGCGCTTTGACCAACTAAGCCACGGCACCTTGCTTCATCGGACCAGACGGGCTCAGGCTTCTGTTTTCTCTTCGAGTAGGTGCTTTAAGGTGGGGTCGAAAGCCACCTTAGAAAGGTATGCCCAACATGCAGCAAAGGCTCTCAAGGCACCAGAATGAAGAGATTTTCCAGCTTCTTGGACTCTGATGGCGGTCTAAAAACAGATTCCCTGACCGGGAATCGAACCCAGGCCGCAGCGGTGAGAGCGCCGAATCCTAGCCACTAGACCACCAGGCAGAGCTTGGCTTCCTCTGCTCGCTGTCAAAGATGAGGACCACGTTGCAGGACGCAGCTAGTCAAAGGTTTCCACTGGACCTTAAAGTTCCCTGACCGGGAATCGAAACCAGGCCGCCTGCGGCGAGAGCGCCGAATCCCAGCCACTAGACCACCAGGGAGAGACTTAAAAGAGTGGTGCGTCAGCAAAGGCTTTCTTCTTTTGTATCTGAACGGGGGTGAGAATGGGGCATCGCAGGCCTTCCTCGCAAATAAAGCCTCCCACTCGCTCACCTTTTGACAGCTCAGTTGGTGGAGCGGAGGACTGTATTTCTCCGAGATTTTCCAGCTCCGACGGCGGTACAGCTCATTGTCACACTGGCAAGACCCACAACAGGGGAAAACAAGAACACACTCGTCCCTGGGTGGGCTCGAACCACCATCCTTTCGGTTAACAGCCGAACGCGCTAGCCAATTGCGCCACAGAGACCCTGTCTTTACAGAAATAGGACCGGATAATGAAAGGAAAGGCTGGGAGACGAGTGCCAAAACTCCCACGAAGAAGAGGAGGAGCGGCCGTACAAATAACTCTTCCCGTGAGCCGTCGACGGGGAGTTTGGGGAATAAAGAGAACGACTCTGGTGGGACTCGAACCCACACCCTTTTAATGGCTTTTCCTCCCCCTGTCTAGAAGTCCAATGCGCTATCCATTCCGCCACAGAGCCCCCGACGATTTAACCGCTTGACGTCTACCTTTTCAACCCTGGCAGCATCAGGTCCCTGTTTGGGTGAGGTGCGTTGGTGGCATGCCTCACTCTGAGGAAGCAATCAGAGCTCGATTTTGCCAGGTAAGTAAAAGACGCTACCAAATCAGACGCGCTACCGTTGTGCCACGAGGCCTAGTTGTGAGCTCAAGAGGCAACGTTCTGACCTGGCGTTTGATGTGCAACCGTTTTGCCGCAAAGTGCGCTGAGAGTACCGTTTAAAACACTTTACCCTTAAAAGTTGGTCTCTCGCATAAAGCCTTTGACCCTAATACATTATGACCGCCCACCAACTGTGCTAACCCAACTGGTCTTAAGTAAAACTCAAAACAACACTTAATACAGTTACAATTCAAACAAAAATAAAAATCCCAACAAGATCTCTGGTTAAAAGAGAAAAACAACTTTAAACATGCATCTTAAAAGTAACATATACATTTGGTTCACCCCTGGTCTGTATATATAAAACCATACACTCTAATAACAGATCCTTTCCCCAGGTCAAGAGTATGGGCCATATTCTCTGTTAACAGATCCTTTGCCTCAGATCAAGAATACAGATTGTTTTACATCTTTGTTTAAATACTTCACGCGACCAGAGTTCTTGTACGCTATCAGAGTTCGCCAACTCTGACCTAGACAAAGTAAAAATAGCAAGTCAAATAATGACCCAAATTTACTAAACCAAGATTCTAATATATATTATTCTTATTTTATTATTTATTATTATTTTTACAAGTAACACACATACATTTGGTTCACCCCTGGTCTGTATATATAAAACCATACACTCTGTTAACAGATCCTTTCCCCAGGTCAAGAGTATGGGCCGTATTCTCTGTCAACAGATCCTTTGCCTCAGATCAAGAATACAGATTGTTTTACATATTTGTTTAAATACTTCACCTGACCAGAGTTCTTGTACGCTATCAGAGTTCGCCAACTCTGACCTAGACAAAGTAAAAATAGCAAGTCAATTAATGACCCAAATTTACTAAACCAAAACTCTAATATTATCTTCCCTCCTGTTGAGCCCTAGCAGACTCTGGTCTGCTAAGACCAGGCTCCCAACTGAACGTCACAATAAAAAGTTCTTAAATTGTTCACGTTACCAGCATCGCAGAGGGACAGCAGGCGCACCAAGCATAAAGCAGTCCGTGAATGGGGTTTTGGAAAAGGACCACCACCACGGGTTCTGCTTTATACTGGTGCCGCCGTGGGTCTCTCCTGGATCTGGTTCTGTAATCCTCCTGCTCGACAACGCTAAATGATGAAGAAAATTTTTTGTCCGTCTCTTTATAAACGGAGTGACTAAGTTCAGTTGAGTTCTGGATTTTAAGACGTATTTATCAATCTGCAGATTGGGAGAGAAAACCAGACCTCTGACAATAAATGACAACACAACACCAGGCTTAGGTCTCAATCATGTCTCTCTCAGCTCTGAAAGCCGGAGGAACATCTTTTATAGGGCACAGGAATGTAAACATAGATAGTGACAGTCAGGCAGTAATGACGTTACAACAGTCTCAGAGGAAGAGATTCACAGCTCCCAACACATGACCACTCAGACTAGAGAGATCATAGTTGGCGCTCTCCTTGTAGTCATGACAAAGGACGTTTACCCAGTACTTTCTCCTGATCACGAACATCTATTAACCCTGACACATAGACACAATCTACTCTTATTAATAGCAAGCTTACATGAGAACATACTAACTAGTATCCAATGACTAGTTATATTGATTAGTGAATAATGTAAGCACACCGGAAATCGCAATTTCTTCCACAACGTAGAGCTCTCCGAGGGGCTCTCCGAGGGCGTTACACATCGGAGAGGGCGTTCCCTGTGTCCGTCTCCGTGAAAACGGAGTAGTATAAATCGGCCTTAAGTCGCTTTGGATAAGAGTGTCTGCTAAATGACTAAATGTAAATGTGGAATATAGGAGACGGCAGGAGGAGCTGCTTCAGGTTCCTCGGGGTGAACATCAGCAATGATCTCACCTGGTCTGCTCACACGGACAAGGTGGTCAAAGCAGCTCGGAAACGCCTCTTCTTCTTGAGGAGACTGAAGAAGTTTGGCATGGACTCAGTCATCCTCACTAACTTTTACAGATGCACTATAGAGAGCATACTGACTGGTCGCATCACAGTGTGGTATGGGAGCTGCACAGACAGGGGCCGCAAGGCCCTACGTAGTGTGGTCCGGTCTGCTGAGTTCATCATCGGCAGGAAGCTCCCAGCCCTACAGGACACCTACCACACACGATGCCTCACAAAAGCTGCCAGGATTCTAAGAGACTGTTACCACCCATCCTTCAGTCTTTTTACCCCGTTGCTTTCTGGCAGGCGATACCGCAGCATTCGGTCTCGCACACGCAGATTGGACAACTGTTTCTTTCCAAGGGTCATCAGGCTTCTGAATGGACATTGATATGGACATTGATACACTTCTCACTAGTCACTTTACATACTGTCACTTTCAGCTACTGGTTGCACTATCAACAATATTGCACTAATTGTACTTGTCTTAGGTTAGTATAGGTTTATAAGGTTAGTATAGGTTATTATGTGTATTAGAGGTTTAGTATACTGTATTGAATATTGTATATTATTTGTATATTTAACAAACTATGTTCTGTGTACTTACCGTATTTTCAGAAGAAAACATATATAAATCACACTGGACTATAAGTTGCATTTATTTATAAATGTATTTCACAAAATCCAAGACCAAGAACAGACATTTAATCTGGAAAGGCAAGTTATTCAACTACACAATAGCACACAGAACAACAGGATGAATAGGTGTCCGGTATGTTAACATAACACATTAACAGTTGTTCAGCTACAGCCAGCGAGTCCAACAAGGTACCGGTAAGCTAGTTCACCAAGCTCCCGATCTCATTCCACATCACTGAATCCATTGAATGCGGCTGTAGACGGTAATGCTTATCCGTTGGTTCATGTCAGTCAGTATGAATTAACATTTAAAAACATTTTACATTTTAAATATATTTTTATATGTAAGTCGCACCTGACTATAAATCGCAGGACCAGCCAAATTATGAAAAAAAGTGTGACTTATAATCCGGAAAATACGGAATATGTTATGTTATGCCAGGTTGCTTTGCGTTGTCTTGTCCTAAGAATTTCAGTGCCCAGTCTGACCTTGTGTTGTTCTGTGCATCTGACAATAAAAGACTTGAATTTGAATGTCTGACTGTCTTTCAACTTCTCAACACATTTAGGAATGATCCACTTATAATACATTAGACATGAATTACAAAGCACTCTTTGTATTCTTATTCAAATATATTAATTTGTACAAATGTTTTCATGGTTACATTTAATATCCGTATAGACATACTTAACACTATTGAGGAGAAGGACATAATTATGTTCAGATCTCCAGGGAACATCCCCAGTAACTGAAATAGATACAGGACTTATTTGCATACTGAATGTATGAGCTTCAGTAGTCTGGGAGTGTTTATATCTGAGTTCAACGCTACGCTCATGACTGAGAGCTGTTCTTCATATCATCAGAACCCACAACAATCATGACTTTGATTATCAGCGTTGTGTGGATCCTAACTCTTTTCATTCAGGGTAAGAAGTCAATGACATTCCTAAAAAAGGTGTTTAAGTATAATGTACAGATGCATGTCTTTTCAAAGTCAAAACATTTCAAATGTTGTCATGTTCAACATTGTGTTTAACAAGCTCTACGTTGTCTCTTTTGTTGAGTCCAGAGGACAGATCACTGTGACTCAGACTCCTGCAGTGACAGTTGTTCTCCCAGGACAGACAGTCTCTCTGCAGTGTATCCCCCAGTAGAGGGCGTAGTAGGCCTGTGTAAGTCCTCTGCCCTCTTACACATGTTTCAGATTTGACTTAGTTCTATTTAAATGACACAAGGCTTCCAGCTTGATACAGTGAGGAGACAGTAGAGACTGACAGTACATGATGAGTTAAGATGTTGATATGTGCGGCAACCTCACTGAGACTGAGCTCCCTTGGTGCCTTCAGCACCAGACACACCACCTCCACCCAGCACCCAAGCTCTCCATGTTCAGCACCAGACACACCACCTCCACCACTAAGTTTCCCTCTCCTCAGCTCAATGAGGAACAGCAACGCTGCACCTCATTCCCTTAACAGCCTCTCTGCCTACAAAAGCAGATACACAGCAAGACAGAGGGAGAAGGAACAAAGACCCTGAACTGACCTGTTCTTGTCAGTGTACTCTGCGGAGTAAAGGCATCGCCAGGGTGACTAGCTGAAAAGGATTGATCTAATCACTGTGTTTGTACCCTGAAGGTGCGGATTGAGGCTACAAAAGGAGGAAGAGAAGAACGTAGAAGGGGGCGAGGGGATGGAACTGTTAATATATGCATCCCCAGGAATTGATGTGTGTATTGAATGAAGAATACAAGGAGCACCACAATATCGTTTTTGCCTTGTCTCTGGTTTTCTTTATTAATATGCGGTCACTGTTGTGCCGTAATATAGTGGGATGAAAACTATTACCATACAAACGCTCACATTGGTGGAGAATGCGAGTGTTTACATTTACATTACATTTACATTTATTCATTTAGCAGACGCTTTTATCCAATGCGACTTCCAAGAGAGAGCTTTACAAAGTGCATAGGTCACTGATAACAACAAGATAGCCCCAAAAAAACATTGCGGGTAGCCAAAACATGAAGCACATATTGTGAACAACCAAAATAAGTGCCAAAGGGAAGAACCACAAGAGCATGTAGTTAAACAAGTTACAATTAAACAACATGAATCGCTATAAGTGCAAGTGTACCTGTAGAAAAGCAAGCAACAGTAAAACATATTTCAACAATTTAAATCAGTTACCACTAACCAACAAGAGCAGCAAGGCTCTAAGCAAGAGTCATTGTGATCCTAACATGGGGTCCAGCAAACCATTCCTAAGTACCGTTGTACTCCCGGAACAAGTGCGTCTTGAGCCTTTAACCAAGTTCCCCCGGATAAGGTCGAAGAAAGACCGACCAACATGAGCGAGGCAATCCTGGCCCAGCTGGCGGCGTGTGCGGCCAAACAGACGCTGTTATTAGAGACAATCCAACATGATATGGCTAGAGAAAGGCCAGAACCGCGGAGGGCCCCCACAAGGGTGAACACCCTCATCCCCAGACTGTCCAGTGAGGATGACATCGAAGCATACCTCACAGCGTTCAAGAGGACAGCTCGAAGAGAGGGATGGCCAGGTGATGAATGGGTAGGGCTGATTGCGCCTTTACTAACAGGACCAGCACAGGCTGCATATTATGATTGAAGTGAGGACGCTGAGGTGGGCTACCACCGCCTGAAAACTGAGATCTTAGCCCGGTATCACCTAACACCCCGGGAACAGCACAAATATTCCACGGGTGAACCTATACAGAGGGTGAGTCTCCGGCGAGGGCAACTCTTCCAGTTGGCACAGCTAGTTAAAGGCTGGTTGGGGTTGGCCCAATCAGTAGCCAAAGTGTTCGAGACTATTGCAATCGAAAGTGAGCCAAAGTGTTTGAGGGAGCTACCAACGAGTTTGCTCAGAACGGTGAGCCAGAGTGACCCACAGTGCATGGACAACCTTGTAAAGGCTATTGACGCATGTGGTGCCACCGAAGCTTTGGTGAATGCTGGGAGGCGAGAGAGGCCAGCGAGAGGACCGCCAGCCACAGAAGGCAAAGACGGAGGCGGTGAGACAGTGGCCGAGACCAACCACAAAGAAGGCAGTGCGCGCCTTCCTAGGACTGACAGGGTATTACAGGCGCTTCATCCCTAATTATGCTACCATAGCAACCCCACTAACAGACCTGACCAAGGACTATAAGCCAGTATGGGCGGTATGGACAGACGCTACGGAATGGGCTTTTACTAGCCTGAAATCCTTGTTGTGTACAAACCCTGTGTTGAGAATGCCTGACTTTAACGGCCTTTTTACCGTGTTTCCAGATGCCTCAGACACTGGGATAGGGGCAGTGCTGTCGCAGGGTGAGGGAGAGGAGGCGCATCCCGTCGTGTATATCAGTCGCATGCTTTCCAACAGAGAACGGAAGTATGCCGCCGTGGAAAGGGAAGCCTTTAAGCTATTAAATGGGCACTGGAATACTTTTAGGAAGGAGTTTCCGCCTAGTCACGGACCACGCCCCCCTAAAGTGGGTGGTGGGACAGAGGGACTCCAACAGTAGGGTTACAAGGTGGTTTCTGGCGATTACAGGCCTTTTGACAAGTTTGACGTTGTGCATACAGTACCAGTCAAAAGTTTGGACACAGTACTGTAAACCAAGTTGCATGGGAATGCGGACGCGCTGTCTCGCTGTGACCGTTAGGGGCTGGCGCTAGACCCTTTAGGTGTGGGGGGGTTATGTAAGAGGGCAGAGGACTTATACAGGCCTACTGAGCCCTCTACTGGGGGGCAAGGCAGAGTAAAGGCCAGGGTGACCAGCTGAAAAGGATTGCACTAATCACTGTTTTTGTACCCTGAAGGTCCAGATTGAGGCTACAAAAGGAGGAAGAGAAGAACGGAGATATGTATCCCCAGGAATTGATGTGTGTTTTGAACGAAGAATACAAGGAGCACCACAATATAGTTTGTTCTTGCCTTGTCTCTGGTTTCCTTTATTAATATGCCGTCACTGTTGTGCCGTAATATAGTGGGATGTAAACTATTACCATACAAATGCTCACACATGATCTATGACCTTGTTGATACAGGAAACAAGCCTAACCAAAACATCTTACTATCATTGTATCAATATATTTAACAAGCTTCAGGATACTCTTTTCAAAATGACTTGAAGTTCTTAAGGAGTACTGACACAGATTTTGTCATTTACTTTCTACAGTATATGATTTGTTAATTCTGCCAGTTTTTCTTTAAAGCCTCTTTACTTACAGGAATTGTTCTGTGCTCAGCTGTTCTCTATCCTGCTCATTTATAACATGTAGACTAACAGGAAGCTTTGCCCTTGTCACTATCAATAGTGGAACCTGAAAAGCACTTATACTTGTTTTACATTCATTTGTGGAATGTGGCATAATGAGTGTTTGCGTTTGTGATATAATGAGTGGTTTGTGGTAAAATGAGTGTAGTAATGAACCAGTCTGTTGAACTACAGTTTCTCTGTGGGTCCAAGAAGGTCTGTCTGTACAGAGCGGACATTTTGCATAGGCAGCACATGCTTCAGTGGTCTGGGAGTGTTTATAGTCCTGTGAGTTTAACACTTCATGACTGAGAGCTGTCCTTCATGACAACAGAACTCATGAACTATGAACAGAACCATGACTCTGATCACCATCTTCATCTGGACTCTAGCTGTCTACATACAGGGTAAGAAAGTTCTGTCATGTAACAGAATTTTATCAATTTCAGTATTACCTCTAATGTTAACCGTTTTCTGCAATGCGTATGCTTTGTATTATCAAGATGTATCCTTAATATTTGTTTTTCCTTTTTCATATCCAGAGTCCAGAGGGCAGTACACTCTGACTCAGAGTCCTACAGTGAAAGCTGTTCCTGCAGAAGAAACAGTCTCCATAGCCTGTAGAGTTAGTAGTCCTGTGCACGGTAATAATCATCTAGCCTGGTACCTCCAGAGACCTGGAGAAGCTCCCAAACTCCTTGTTTACTACGCTACAACACTTCAGTCTGGGACTCCATCTAGATTCAGTGGTACAGGATCACGTAGTGACTTCACTCTGACCATCAGTGGAGTCCAGGCTGAAGATGCAGGAGATTACTACTGTCAGAGTTTACACTACCCTAACAGTGTCTGGGTGTTCACACAGTGATACAGAGCCGTACAGAAACCTCCCTCAGTCAGACTGCACAGTGACTGCACTGCTACAGCTGAGACCTACTGCAGGTGCTGAGAGGGAAGAGACAGTGACATGGAACACTGACTGGTCTTTGTTACAATAAGCTGAATATATCAGTGATGCCAATTATGTCAACCATCCCACCCTCATGTCAAAGCAGTCTTGAAAACATTTCAGCTCATAACGTTTAGCTATAAAATGACTTATTGAAGAACAAAACATTAACTTTATATATATGTTTGAAACATGTCTTCACTGACTGTCATTCACATTAAGTGTTCATCAGAGACTTATACATTCATCAGGCTGATCAACATCCTTTATAGTGAAAGATTACTGGACAGTAATTAAAGAAGTGTAACATGTTTTAAAAATACCACAATGATCCTAGTCAGCCTTCCTAATCATCATCATCAACACTATCATGATCAACTACCTTTCTGCCTCTGACAACATCACCGTCATGCTGAAACCGGCTCTCAGACCACAGGTGAAAGTCATCAAACTGGTTCAGAAGCAGGTACGTGTGTGTTTTGACACCACAGACTGGAATATGTTCAAGCAGGTAGCCACTTACAATGAACACACAGACATCCAGGAGTACACAGAGACCGTCACTGCATTCATCACCAAGTACACTGATGATGTCACACATCACACACGACAAAACCATCACCACCCGTGCTAACCCGAAGCCATGACTGACAGGAAACTTCAGGAAGACCAAACAGCAATACGCTAAAATGATTACCAGACATTTCTGAGACAGCAGAGATACACAGAGTCTGTTGCAGGGTATCCAGGCCATCATAGACTACAAATCTCCACCACAGACCCGGTAACATCACTAAACAACCTCAATAACTTCTTTGGTCGCATTGAAGCACAAAACAACACACCAGATTGTTTGTCTGTCTACGGACAGCGTGAAAAGATCTCTCTCCACGATCGATGCCCGCAAGTCAGCTGGTCCAGACAACATACCTGGTTGTGTACTGAGCAGAGGAGCTCAAAGATGTCCTCACAGACATCTTCAACACCTCTCTGAGTCAGGCTGTTGTTCCCACGTGCTTCAAAGCCACCACCATTATTCCTGTGCCAAAGAAGTCACCTCCATCATGCTTCAATGACCAGGAGGTCAGTGAAGGTGGTTTTACTGACCTCCATTATCATGAAATGCTTTGAGCGGCTAGTCATGCAACACATCAAATCCATCCTCCCACCCTGCCTGGACCCTCTTCAATTTGCATATGGGACAAACCGCTCTACTGATGATGCACCATCATCTGCCCTCCACCCAGCCCCACACACCTGGACCTTAAGGGGTCGTATGTGAGAATGCTGTTCATAGATTTTCGTTCAGCATTCAACACCATCATCCCTCAGCAGCTTATCTGGAAACTGGACCGGCTTGGAGTGCACATTTGTCTGCATTTGGCTGCTGGACTTCTTCACTGGGAGACCACAAGCGGTACGGGTCGGCACCAACACATCCAGCACCATCATGCTGACCACAGGGGTCCATCAAGGATGTGTGCTCAGACCCCTGCTCTTCATCCTGCTAATGCATGCCGAGGTACAGCACCAATCACCTCATCAAGTTTGCAGATGACACAACTGTAGTGGGACTCATCAGCAACAATTACGAGACAAACTATAGGAAGGAGGTGAGCCTACTGGCCAAGTGATGTAAGAATAACAACCTCTCTCTTTATGTGGAAAAAACGAAGGAGATGGTCATCAACTTCAGTAGAGGTCCCACCAAGCACCCACCACTGATCCTCAACTGCGCTACTGTCGAAAGGGTCCTGTTCAGCCTCCTGCCATCTGGGAGAATGTACCGGAGCCTCCGGGCCAGCTCCACCTGACCGCTGAACAGATTCACACATCAGGTTGTGAGGATGCTGAATGATTTTATAAATATCCAAATGGCCCTTGGCAGAAAAAAGGTTCCCCACCCCTGATGTAGACTAACAGGAAGCTTTGCTAGAGTCCCCTTGTCACTGTCAATAGTGGAACCTGAAAAATACTTGTTCTACATTCATTTGTGGAGTGTGGTATAAGGAGTCTTTGAGACATTGATTTAATGATTTAAAGGAGAACAGCTTTCACTGCAGGAGTCTGAGTTACACTGTTCTGGAATCACTCACACACTGAAGTACCCATACTGACCACTAGAGAGAGACATACTGTGGTTTTTGAGACATCAAGCCTCAGTTCACACATCTCTTCAACTACAGTTTCTCTGTGGGTTTCTCTTTCATGTTCTCTTTTCACACCCAGAGTCCAGAGGACAGATCACTGTGACTCAGACTCCTGCAGTGAAAGCTGTTCTCCCAGCACAGACCGTCTCTCTGCAGTGTAAAACCAGTGATGATGTGTATGGTGCAGGAGGCTATTATCCCCGTCTAGCCTGGTACCTCCAGAGACCTGGAGAAGCTCCTAAACTCCTCAGTTACGACGCTAAAACACTTCAGTCTGGGACTTCATCTAGATTCAGTGGTACAGGATCACATAGTGACTTCACTAATTATCATCATTATTCCCACCATGATCAAATACCTTTCTACCTCTGTCATCTGTCTCACTGAAACCTAATATCTGGCACCACCACACACTTCACTGCTGTCATCACGTTTTCTACATTTACATTTAGTCATTTAGCAGATGCTCTTACCCAGAGTGACTTACAGTAAGTACAGGGACATTCCCCCCAAGGCAAGTAGGATGAAGTGCCTTGCCCAAGGACACAACGTCTGGCACAACGTCTGGCCAAACACAACGTTTTGCACGGCCGGGAATCGAACCAACAACCTTCTGATTAATAGCCCGAACCCCTAACCACTCAGCCATTAATAGCCCACCCCCCATCAGATCACATGGTCCTTGTCAGAACTCTAACATAAAGACTTGAGAGGAAGTCACCACTTCCTGTGTTACATTTATCTCAGACAGGAGTTAGATGACTCACAAGCCCCCCCTCCTCTCCCCCCATATTAATGAAACCAGCCCCCCTCACACCTGGCCCAGTCTAGGGTATTTTAGACTCAACTGTTCAACTGTACATTGGGAGCTGTGGGAGTGAAACTGAGATTTGCATAGTCAGGGTGGCTGGTTCTGATACTCCCAGAATAGAGCAGCACTGTCACCAGATGCTCACTTGGCCCCAGGAGATTAAGATAGATTATCATCAGGGTTCTACAGATTTTTTTGGTTGAGTATGTCCATACTGTTTGAACACCACAATCTCATGTTATCATGGTGGTAAAAGGTAAACTCTCCTGTAAAGATGTATGTTGTGTCATGATGAAAGATAAATATAAGTGATGAATGGAACCCGACTGGTGTTTGATCTGGATCTATCTACATTCAGTTACAGTTGTAGTTTCAGTAAACAGTAATGTTTGATAATCTATCATTCGTTGTTACTTTCATTATCTGACAACAATAGTGTGTTGTAATGAGATATTTTCAATGTACAATCCCATTTTTGTATTACTGCAATCAATATTTGTATGAATAAAGTCAAAATTCAGCAGTTTTAAGTTCAACAAGAAATATTTATTGTCCACTAAAATAACAACATTCCAGCATCAAAGCAAAGCCAACTAAGAGAGTGAATAGTGACCAAAATCAGAACACATCAACTTTAGCACTGATAACACCTCAGTCTACAAACAGCAGCGACACGTGGACTCTAGCAAAGCTCCCTGTTAGTCTGCATGTGAGCCATCAGGGAGACAGAGAATGGCTGAGCACAGAACAGAGTCCCAGCAGAGGAAGCAGCCCCTCTCCACAGGGCTGTGTGAGCCTGGGGCTAATCAGAACACTGCTCTCTCTTCAGGGTGTGAGTGACCGTAGGCAGGGAGCTCTGGTGGGCCTCACAGGTCACCCCCAGCCCACTCCTGGGCAGTGAGAGTCAGGGTGCTGCTCCAGCTGTACTGGCCGTCCTTCTCCAGGAGCCCCCTGCTGGCCTCCTGGCCCTTCTTGCTGCTCCCGTCCACCTGCCAGCTGAGTGTCCAGTCTGAGGGGAAGCCCTTGTTGGCCAGACACATCAGCGTGGCCGTACTCTTACTGGACAGTTCCTCACTGGAGGGGGGCAGCACCGTCAGGGTGGGGGCATGATTACCTGGTGACAAACAAAATATGTCAGATTCCACAAACACACCGCAGTTTAAGAGATCATCTTTGATGGCAGAGATGGACTTCTTCTATTTCAACCAACAAAATAGTATAAGTTATTGCTAGAGCTGCTTAATGTTGACACCTTAATCAATGAAGATTAATTAAAAAACATCAATAAACTATCATATTGTTAGCAAACAGATCAATACAATTTTCAGTGTTTCCCCTAGGTTTACAGCTTTGGGGACGACGACAGGGGGGGACGACATAAATGACATGCCGTTGTGTAAATAAGATAAATAACATAAGGCCATTTAGTTTGTTTAATAAAAGAGCAAGCTATAGACCTGTTTTATAGGAAAGGTAACCTTAAATTACTTATTTTGTGATCTGGCACTATATTAAAAACATTTTTTACTTGACCTTCCAGGGGGGGCGGGGGGTGCCGTTGGAGTGAGATAATATATTGTGATATAAAGAAATAAATTAAGGTAATCTGTCAGGAAATGTCTATAGGTCAATTCAGGTACAATATGTAATAAATTAAGCCCAGCAACATTTTTAAATCTACAGTGTATTTCATGAATACACTATATATTAACGTCAGAAAAGATTTCAACATGTACAAACACAAACTTTGTGATCAAGCTATTTTAATGACACATTTTGAAGGATTCAAAAGAAAGTAGATCTCATTTAAAAAATACGATCTCTAAGGCTGTTACGGTCTAACCATGCTGGTTTCAATTAAAAGATTACAAAATGGACAATCAACAAATAACAAATAACGTCAACTTCATCTTTAAGTTCGTGAACTTCCCTCCCTTCAGGACATCTGGCGGTGTGTGAAAAAAGTTTGGAGGAGACAAGTCATAAGAGACTCCAGCCACCCGAGCCATGGGCTTCTGTCACAAATAATATACCATCAGGTTGGTGGTATCGCAGCATCAGGACCCTCATCAGCCGATTACATGACAGTTTCTTCCTCCAAGCAATCAAACTTCTGAACTCTTGATCGCTCACGATACATAGCCTACACTCAGCCTGAGGCTGATAAATACGGTGCAGGTATTTATCTGCCTCAGGCTGAGTTCACATTCTATACTGCTCTAATAACAGTGGTAACTGACTATAGACCGACAGCTAAATGTCACTACGCCACTTTTATTTATCTCCTGTATAATGTACATTGTGTTGTGTAACAATTGTGTAACTTGCGTTATGTGTAAATGATAATCTAGGATAATTGTTATAGTGCTATGTTGCCTGGAACCGCAGTATATGGTTGAGTGACAATAAACGGATTTGATTTTGATTAAGATGGTAATCATTCTCACATGAAGTCATAGTTCAGGTTTGCCCTTCATTAGTTTGTGATTAGCACGCATCATTAGTTCATATATAAGTAAGTATTAATGCAAGTTTTAATGCATGATTATCCATGTAATGTTACTGTAAAGTGTTACCAGAAAAGGACCACATTGTACAACCTAACATTACAGAGCACCGAGTTGGAACTCTTGAATATCTGAGTTTCATCTATTTGCACATTTTATTCTAAACTCTTGATCTATGACTATGTTGAGCCTATGGTCTACACTCTGCACCTCTCGGTCACCAACCGTCTCTGGAGGAGGGGATCCCTCACCGAATTGCTCCTCCCAAGGGTTTCTTCCTGTTTTTTTCTCAATTACTTTTCCTGGGAGTCTTTCTTTGTCTTCCTTGAGGGTTTAGCTTGGCTGAGGGGCAGTTCTGTGAGCATATGTGAAGCCCTCTCATCAGTGTATCTTTCTATGCTCAATAAGGAGGATCAATGTACATTATGAAAGTAATCCAGAGTCATCTAATGATGTTTGTGTACGCAGATGCATATGGCAAATGATATAAACAATTATACTTGCTTAATTCATATTATTTCTTACAGAGCATGTTTTATTTAGTTTACCCCTAATACATTAACATAAACATGTACTAACATGTACTTAAGAGACACAGTGTTCTCAGCCCACCCCTGTACTCCCTGTACACACATGTTGGTGTGGCAACAAGTAGCTCCAGTACCAACGTTAAGTTTGCTGATGATACGACAGTGGTAGGTCTGATCACCGACAACAATGAATCCGCCTACAGAGAGGAGGTGCACACTCTGACACACTGGTGTCAGGAGCACATCCTCTCCCTCAACACCAGTAAGACCAAAGGGCTTGCGGTGGACTTCAGGAGAAAAGACAGAAAACACAGACTCATCATCATCAATGGGGCATCAGTGGAGAGTCAACATCTTCAAGTTCCTTGCTGTCCACGTCCATGAGGAACTCACAAGGTCGTTTCACACCGAGGCCATTGTGAAGAAGGCACACCAGCGCCTTTTCTTCCTGAGACGGTGGAGGAAGTATGGAATGAACCGTCACATCCTTACACGGTTCTACACCAGCACTGTGGAGAGCATCCTGACTGGCTGCAGCTGTTGCCTGGTACGGCAACAGCTCTGCCCTCAACTACAAAGCCCTACAAAGGGTTGTGCAAACTGCCAGACACATCATTGTAGGGGGTTTCATTATTGGCCAAACAACCAAAACTATTCCCTTATGGTTTAAAGGAAGAGGGGAAACTGAACAGTGTATTAACATTAACCAAATTGTGCCAATACCAATGGAATTATAGTTATTTGAGTCTATGGGTTCAATCAGAGCAAGCCTGCCTTAATATCTTCGCCTCCAATCACTGATTTTATTTCTGCAAAACTGCCAGATATTCATGACAACATAAGCTAAAAGCACATCTAATTGATTAAGGGGTTACTGGGGTGAATAATACATGTATCGTCATCATCGTCATCCGTCTTTAGCCTAAGCGGAGCCAGAGAGGATACCATGGGAGATATTCTACAGTGTTAGATTTACTGCTTCAAATTGAAAACTGAGACGATATTTCGAGTAAAGACACGTTTCTTAATGTGTTGTCAATACTGTCAATTAAAAGTCTAAACGTTTTACTTACGAAGCATTTGTTTGAAGGAGCAAGTTATTTCAGGAAAAATGTGATGACTTCGACGTTCGTGACAGGCAGCTACTGACAGTAGTACTGTACTGAGGAGAAGCCCTGAGGAGATGAAGAATCCACTGAACTACGCTTCACAATTTCCTTTATACCCATGAACAACCAATAAGACCACATCTTGACCCTTACTCTGATCAACATATGACTAGCAATGCTACAGTAAATTACACGATGAGGTATGAGACCCATCAAGAACTACAGACCGGTATCACTGTTACCCTTCCTTTCGAAAACATTTGAACGTTCTGTATCTAACCAACTGTCTAACTTTCTCTCTCAGAACAACCTGCTTGACCCCAACCAATCGGGCTTCAAGACTGGCCACTCCACAGAGACTGCCCTCCTTTCAGTCACCACTGCCCTCCAGTCTGCCAGAGCGGCTTCCAGGTCATCCGTCATCATTCTGCTGGACCTTTCTGCAGCGTTTGATACGGTTAACCACCAGATCCTGCTCGCCAGACTTTCTGAGATGGGCATCACTGGCACTGCACTCCAGTGGATCTCATCCTACCTGTCGGGAAGATCCTACCAGGTTTCCTGGGGAGGCAAACTGTCAGGCCCTCGCCAGATCTCCACTGGTGTCCCACAGGGCTCCGTCCTTGGACCCCTCCTCTTCTCTCTGTACACCACCTCACTTGGACCAATCATCACCTCCCATGGCTTCTCCTACCACTGCTACGCTGACGACACGCAGCTGTACCTGTCGTTCCCCCCGACCGATCCGGGGATCTCAGCTAGGATTGAGGCATGCCTCACAGACATCTCCGCCTGGATGACCTGTCGTGGAAATTTTGGAATACAGTTATAATGTGTGTGTTTCATATATGAGGAACGGAAGTCTAAAGTTGATTAAGAAGAGTCAACTCCATTTGGTAGAGATGCCATTTGCAGTTTATGACACCTGGGGGGAAGAGACAGCTGGTCTGGAGACAATGTGGATTCAACTGTATTGTTATTGTGATCTGCTGCTCTGACCCTTCCTGTTGCATTGGGTGGGGTTAATCAAATACTTGTTTGAAGTGCCCACACAAAGGACAGTTGACCGTTTGACTGGTGAACTCCTGTGGTTTTACTATCTACTGGTTTGGGGAGAGAGGCCACATTAAAGAACTGTGGGAACTTGGTATAAAGTCAAACTGTCACTGAGCAGTGCTGACCAATCAACAGAGTTCAGAGGAATCATTTGATCTAAAGTTTATATAAGGCAGGGTTTTAGGGTTGTTCTGTATCACTCTGGCGAACGACCTGTGGCTAGCACCTCCTTCGTTAGACTGATCACAAAGTACTTTGTTGATTCATGATTTGTACAAGCAAAAGACATTTATTGTAACCGCCATCTCTTGACTATTCAAATTTACACAGTGCCACTAGAATTTTACCACCACACTTGGTGCCGAAATCCGGCATCCTCGTCTGCTCAGCGTATCACGGACAAGGACTCCCTTAGAAAAGGTGATCTGATCAATCCGGCATAGCCGCCTTTACCTCTATCCAAAATTTTCAGAGAAAGCGGGACCGATACGAGGGGGTGCTTGACTGGTTGCGCTTTTGCTGACGCGGGATTCTGAAAGAACCGGTAAATATTCTTTTTTGGCTTCTGTGTAATTTGAGTTGTCTAAATGTGTGTTGTTTAGACTATGGTCAATAATTCGGTTTAGTTAGTAATAGGGCAGAGACCGGAGGAGAGCTGTGTCCTGTGCGTGCAAGTCGTACAAATTGGGAGAACGTTGGAACGTTGGTCCCGTTACGTTAGAGTCGTACAAATTGGGGGAACGTTGGAACGTTGGTCCCGTTACGTTAGAGTCGTACAAAAAAAGCATGCAGGAAATGTGCTGACGAGCGCATAAAGGGTAATAATTCACACGTGATATCGTGCTGTGTGTCTTTAAGGCCCTGGGAAATTGGGTCAGGAAATGTATTGATTTCTGAGTCCCAAGAGTAAAATGGTAAAAAGTATACTTTAGAGGATTGGTAAAGATTAAATTGGTAAAGAGTAAATTGGTAAAGATTAAAATTGGTAACCAGCTGTGTGTTTAAGAAAAAAAAAAGGTTAGGAAGTATAGGCCTGTGAAATTTCAAAGTAGAGGTTTTAAGTTTGCAACACGCGTGTTCATTTTTTGTTTTAATTGCAAGTTATGTTTTTTTGAGGTTAAAAGAAGTATGAGTAACTAATGGTGTCTACTATTCAAGCTATATACAAATTACAAAAATCAAAATTTTAATTAATTTTCGGTTTGAATATTTGTAATTTATGATTGTGCAGTTATTTTCATTGAAAGTTGTGAAGTCGGAATTTAATTGTTTTTAGATAAGAAAAGGGGTAATTGTGTCTTTATTTTCCGTCGTTGGTTATCGTTTATGGATTGTAATTCTAAAAAATGAATGGTCTGGAGGCAGAATTGACCTGTCCAAACATCGATTACATGAAACAAAAGTATGGTAACGATAGTTTATTGCAAATGCAAATATGGATTGATAAATGTGGATTTTCGATTGTGGGGTCGTTTTGTTTTAAGGACCTTATTGTATTGTGAAATAGGTTCGTGGGGAGAAATAGATACACGATTTTTTTTTAAGTGGAGAAAAGAATAGATTTTATCCTGATTGGAGAGCTGTTTCTGATTGGATGGAGATAGGTAGAGGGATAAAGAAATATTAGGACAGAATAGTGTGGGGAATTTTTCATCTATTTCCCCACAGATTCACGATTGAGATTTTCTGGCTGTTCCGCAAACAAATTTCGCCTCATCCGCAGCCAGGGGTGTTGCGGCAGGATGCGCAGGCGCATGAGGTTTTGCGGGAATGCGAGAACAGAATATGAACATGAGGTCAGACATTTGCCATTTCTCTATGACTCCGATGTCTTCTGACAGCCGGTTATATCTAGGAAAAGTCAAGAAAGTAGGATCCTGGAATGTTTTTTATAGATTTGCTTTGGATTCCCGCAAAGATTGAGGCTTGTGCTTGGACTTGCAATTGCATATACTGCGTTTCAAAGAAGGAGAGGTTAAAGTCCTCTCCGGAACAAAGGGTTTGAGTCCCTGTTGTGTTTGGAATAAGTGGTGTTGTGGGCTATGGTCAAAGCTGATGCAGAGCGTGTTGACATGCTGTTGAAAAACATGTAGGCCAACACGAATTGCTAGGTCAATCCAAAATGCGTGCTTTAATTGTGGGAATTTGAGCAAAATGTACGTGAATGTCCGGAGATGTGTCATCACTTGAAAGTTTTCTGGAAATTGTGAGCGAACTCTCGCAAAATCAGAGGGGTTCGTGACCGGAAGTTGAGTTCCGAAATGGTGACGTACAATGTTTATCGGTTATGACACTGTTGGTAGAGGAGAGACGATTGACTTGTTATATTGTTTTACAACTCTGTGTTAACCGTTATATATTTGATGTTAGACTTTACATCGGTCTGATTACCGCCAGAAGGCATTTGTTTTTGAAGACGGAGACATTCTGTTTTGAAAATGCTAATGTTAATTCTTTGACTGAATTCTCCACTTGAAAAGAGGTGCATGCGCTTGAGCCTAGCGGAAGTTGATTCTTTCAGTGAAGCTCATTCTGCGTGCAGTGGCCCAAACATGAGTGCAAAAAAACAAAAACAAAAAATCACTAATTTTATTGAGAATTTGACGTTGAATTGAGAAGTATATTGGTTGGAAAACAGATGTGTGTTTCTGTTTCTTTGTCAAACTTAAGAAAATATTGTGAGTTGCCATACTCTTGATTTGGAAATTATGTACAGACCGATTTTCTATATTATGAGCTTGATTCGTTATTGAATAACGCGCTGGAAATTTAGTTTTTGGGTAGGATAATTGGTAAAAGGCCAGTTTTGGCAACAAAAGCGATATTCATTTGAAGAATTACAATCCCGGGGTTATTGAAACTTTTATAGAAAGTTATGTGTTCAAACGGAAATGTTATGTTGTTTAAGGAATATTTTTGTTTATGTCTGGAAATGTTCGATGGTTTTAATTTTAAATTTTGTGGGAGTTCACAGATGTTACTGTTGTTTAAAGAAATATGTAAAGGGTTATGAAGAAGTGATTAGAAAGATTGAGCCAGTCCGAGGGACTGAAGTGTATACAAGGGGAACTAGTTCGAGAGACTGAATTGCGATTGTTGTTAAGAGCAAAGGTGCTACATATGTGTGTTTATTGCTGCTGAGATGATTTGTTGAAATGTGTTGGATTTGGTGGTATTCATATTTACCTATTTAAATGGACTTGAAGTTGAAGCTTTGTCCAACCAGAATGCTAATACATGGGTAAACTGTCATTCTCTGACGAGTGATATTATGTGCATATGTAGATTTCGGAGCCTAATTTTTATGTGGAAATTGAAATAGTACTAATGGTTGATAGACTTGTAAAGAAAATCCAGGCTGTGACTGTTGGTTAATGGCTAATGGTGAAAACGTGGAGGAAGTGCATTTTGTTCTGTCCTGAGACAAAGGAGAGTCCAGGAAGTTGAATTTGCAACTATGGCAACGACATTGGCTAACAAACTAACAGACCGACAGGCGGGTACAGGCTAGTAAAGGAATTGCAGCTTGATATTTGAGATGCAGGATGAGTAACCGCATGACGCATGCGCAGATGGAAATTGAGAAATTGACTAAGACGAAAATTTAGAGAAATAGATAAATTTGAAGCAAATTTACATATTAATTTGGGTATTTTTGAAATATGTTGGGTGATGAGTATTTTGAGACATTTGCTAACAAGGTTTTTGTTTGTTTGAGGACATTTTAACCCTTGTGCTGCCTTTGGGTCACATGACCCAAAGGTTCATAACAAACCACCGTTGTGTTTACCCAATTTTACCCAATACAAAAACAAATAACAATTATTTTCTTTTAACCATTGCAATGTGGGGGGTCTGAGACAGCCCGACAGTTAAAAGAAAATGCTTCACTTTGTTTTTGTAGGAGGTAAATTTGTCGCAATACGACGGTGGGTCACAATGACTGATGGGTCAGAATGACCCGAAGATAACACAAGGGTTAAATGAGTTTCAGAAATTCCGAGGAAAGGTGGGGGCTACAAAAAAAAAGTCCCGTTACGATGAGTTTTACAAAGGTGATCCCAGAGGGTGTAATTCTGCATACTTATGTGAGTATTAATGGTGAAAGATGTGTCCGTTTAGATGAATTCGAAGTTTGGTGGTTTACGAATGTATGATTTAACATTTGTTCTAAATTTCTAGCCAAACTGGGAGGTAGAAGCCTTTCAGACCAGAACTTGTATTTACGAGCGGAAAATCTGTGATGTGTGATGGTACTCAGTAAAATGCAGAAATTGGACCCCTGGTTCATAAATTAGTTCTAATTGGATTGGAAAAGTTATACTTTAGCAAAATTAAGTGAATAGATGGTAAACGCCAACCATCTGTGTTGTTTAAAAGAAATGAAAAAAGGTTGAGAATTTTTGCTTTGTTCCAGAGGGCGCTGTTTGTTTGATTCGAGTTTTGAAATGCGCGATGGTTTATTTGAGTTGATTCACTAACAAAGAGTAATTGAGATAGCTGGTAAATATAGGAATATTCAAAGGTGTATACATTACATGCTTTGATAAAACTTTTGAGGAGTTAAAGTATAAGGTTTTGTTTTACGGGTTTATGTTAAATTGTGAATTTAAAGATTAAAAAGAAAAAGGGAGAGTTTATATTTTCTTTTGTCTTAAGGGCATGGTACAATGTTTTGGGATAAACAGTTAGGCTGTGATGAGGTTGTTTTATTATGGTATTGGTTGATAAAGAGGGTTATGATAATTTGGTTTTGAAATAATTTGGGAAGACTCATTAAGTCTGATAAATTGTGGTGTGATGGTTGGAACGAAGTAGCTTGTTCTGGACTGCAGCCAAAGCAAGTTATGAAGTTCTACCTATCTAACCTATATAGAAATATAGATGGGGTATAAGTTTGGCTAATGGTTACATTAAGAACATTTTATGGTCTATGTTTTATTTTGGAATCATACAGATTAAATTCTGGTTTAGGGTAGTGATGCTGGTTTTCTACATGTCTTGGAAAAAGAGAGAGTTGATTTGGTGAATTTAAATACAGAAAAAAAATTAAAAGGGAATCTGAAATGTAAAGGTATTCATTTGAACTGTTCCTAAAGGTTTTTGAAGAAAAGATAATAAGAGACTAAAAGTTGAGGTTATTCGTAAGTTGGCTGTTTTCTAAAATAGTTTTATTTTATACAAATTGGTTCAAAAGTTGGTTGCTTCAGTGTAAGCTTGTTAATTCATAAAAGGGAAAAGAGTTAAAATATTTACTGATAGTTAAATACATCATTGGTGTTACATATGATTTGGGGAAAGGTATGGAAACAGGAAGTTTCTTAGTTTGATCTGGGACACAACTTGCTGTATGCAAATGTGGAATTCACTCTAACAATTATGATTATTCCACAGGGAAAATGCTAGTGCTGATACTAGCTGGAGCAGTTTCTAGATTGCCTGAATGCATTGATGAACTAACTAGAATATGTTTTTGATACGTATGTTTACAGGAAGTGATGAGATGATGTTGCTATGTCCGGATGAGCCTAACTTGACAAATTTGGGCTTACAGGACTCTTTTGAGGAAAATTGTTGTGTGACCTTGATACAACATTTGTTACAGATTCTTTAAGGGGAGCGCAGGCTTCTTAGAGAGGAAGAGATGACGTTTAGGAATTTATGACTGACTGATGACTGACTGATCCAAACAGAGAGTGACTATGGGGTTTTATGGTTTTATGAATTTAGCTTCAGTAGTTTGGATTTGTGATAGGATTGTGAGGGTTTGATATGATATTGCTGAGTTGAAAATATTGGACTGTATTTAACCCAGAGTGAGAATTTTGTTTTGTTTGAGTATATTTGATAAGAATTACAGAATACAGCGGACAGATGGAGAAAGGAATGGTGGAATGGAGATTCGAACTTGGACTAATCCACAAGAAAATGCGTTTTGGAAAAAGGAAGGATATGAGAATAAAAATGGAGGTTGTATGGTCTGCATAAAACATTTATCTTGAGATTTTGCTAAGTTAACACATGGAAAGATCATGCCTCTACAGTTTGTGTGATATCAAGAAGAATGCATTATTTTAGCATACAAGAGGATTTGTAATGGATGCATAGTCATTTTTTTGTCAGTTCTTCATATGTGGGACAAGTATTATGAGAAAAGGAATTTAAACACGATAAGCTTCACAGTTAAGGTTAGAGAAACTATTTGGGTATTGATAGATGGATTTTGTAGAGTTCAATTTTTGGAGAAGTGATACTGTTTAATGATTGTTTATGGGAAGAAGTTTTAGACTTCTCAGGGGCTCAGTGATCAAGCTTTTGTTAATTTAGATTCTTTTCGATGGGATTTTTCTTTGAGGTTATGTAATGATAATGGGTCACACTTGTTTATGGAAGTTATTTTGGTGTTGATAGGATTCAACATTGTGTTAATCACTTCAGTTGAATGAGAGAACAGAACTTTGAAGACTAAGTCAGACGACAAGAAGTCAGTTACCTTTAACTGACCTCTGTGAGAATGTGCTTGTTTATCACTGTGCAACCTTTTTGGAGTCTATTTTGTGTGAGATTCACAGGCAGGTGAAGGAGGCTATTCCTATGACTGGGCCGCTGCATGATTTGATACCAGATGACTGGATCGTGGTGAAGGACCTGAAACGCCTGGTAAAACCCAAGGTGGACGGGGCCATACCAGATTCTCCTGACGACTGATCCGGCGGTTAAGATCGGAGGGGAGAGCAACGTGGATACACGCTAACCATTGCAAGCGTGCACCTTGTCTGGAGACGGAAGCAGAGGATACGCGTTCTGCGTAGTACCAAGGAAATTTCCGAGCTGTACGCGAAGTGCAGTGTCGTTGAAAGTTGCCCTGAGCAATTTGATCGTCGTTTGAAATTGGTTGGACTCGACTACACTGACTGAAAGAAGCTTGTCTACAAGCCAACTGAAGATGGCATCCGTTCCGACAACCTGGACTTTGTGGTGTACGGGGTACAATGGGTTTTGTCTTGAGACTAGCATTTCTTATGTTAATGTTTGAATTTAATTTTTCTTGATTAATTGTTTGGGTTTATGCTATTGTAAAACAAAAAAAACAAAAATTGTGGAATTGTCGTGGAAATTTTGGAATACAGTTATAATGTGTGTGTTTCATATATGAGGAACGGAAGTCTAAAGTTGATTAAGAAGAGTCAACTCCATTTGGTAGAGATGCCATTTGCAGTTTATGACACCTGGGGGGAAGAGACAGCTGGTCTGGAGACAATGTGGATTCAACTGTATTGTTATTGTGATCTGCTGCTCTGACCCTTCCTGTTGCATTGGGTGGGGTTAATCAAATACTTGTTTGAAGTGCCCACACAAAGGACAGTTGACCATTTGACTGGTGAACTCCTGTGGTTTTACTATCTACTGGTTTGGGGAGAGAGGCCACATTAAAGAACTGTGGGAACTTGGTATAAAGTCAAACTGTCACTGAGCAGTGCTGACCAATCAACAGAGTTCAGAGGAATCATTTGATCTAAAGTTTATATAAGGCAGGGTTTTAGGGTTGTTCTGTATCACTCTGGCGAACGACCTGTGGCTAGCACCTCCTTCGTTAGACTGATCACAAAGTACTTTGTTGATTCATGATTTGTACAAGCAAAATAAATTTATTGTAACCGCCATCTCTTGACTATTCAAATTTACAGTGCCACTAGAATTTTACCACCACAGACCGAGCACCACCTCCAGCTGAACCTCGCCAAAACAGAACTTCTCATCATCCCGGCTAAACCCTCCATCTCCCACGATCTCTCAATCACCCTGGGATCTGCGACGGTGACCCCTTCATCCTCTGCCAGGAACCTTGGGGTTACCATGGACGACAAGCTCTCCCTCACGGCCCACATTGCTGCGGTCTCCCGGTCGTGTAGATTCACCCTCTACAACATCCGGAAGATCAGGAGATACCTGTCTGAGCACTCCACCCAGCTGCTAGTCCAAGCACTTGTCCTCTCCAAGTTGGACTATTGCAACTCGCTGCTCGCTGGTCTCCCCGCCCTCTTCAGAGGATTCAGAACGCAGCGGCCCGCCTGGTCTACAATCTACCCAGACGCTCCCATGTTACCCCGCTCCTCATCTCTCTCCACTGGCTACCTATCATGGCCCGTATCAGATTCAAGACCCTGGTATTGACCTTCCGAGCAGTGAACGGGACTGCACCCGTCTACATCAAGTCTCTCCTGCAGCCTTACACCCCCACCCGTCACCTACGGTCTTCTTCAGACAACCGCCTGGTGGTCCCACCGCTCAAGACCGCCCGGTCCCAACACAAGCTCTTCTCCTGTCTGGCCCCCCAGTGGTGGAATCAACTCCCCACCTCCATCAGAGACACTGACTGTCTCTCCACCTTCAAGAAAAGGCTCAAGACGCACTTGTTCCGGGAGTACAACGGTACTCAGGAATGGTTCGCTTGACCCGATGTTAGTTTCCTCAAGGATCACAATGACTCTTGCTTAGAGACTTGTTGCTCTTGTGGTTAGTGGTAACTGACTTAAATTTTTGTACTCGCTGTGATATATTGTTTTTATTATTGTTGCTTGCTTTTTTCACAGGTACACTTGCACTTATAGCAGTTCATGTTGTTTAATTGTAACATGTTTAACTACATGCTCTTATGGTTCTTCTCTTTGGCACTTATTTTGGTTGTTCACAATGTGTGCTTCATGTTTTGGTTACTCGCAATGTTTTTGTGGCTATCTCGTTGTTATGATCAGTGACCTATGCACTTTGTAAAGCTCTCTTGGAAGTCGCTTTGGATAAAAGCGTCTGCTAAATGAATAAATGTAAAATGTAATGTAAATCAAGTAAAGAGATTCCGTACAGCATTTCCAGATTTTTAGCATATGAGTGGTGGCGGCAGGGTGACAACCAGCCTTACAATCCTCCCTCTGGACAGAAAGCAAAATCTGCAGTGTTCATAGTGTGATAACTTGCACCCACAGGAGAGGAACTTGATTGCAGACAGGTCAGCATTGAGACTCTATTGATCATGGCTGTTTGCTCAGAGGATCACTTGGAAGAACCATTGTCTGAATTGGCATGCAGATGTGCCCTTGGTTAACATTTTCCTTCTACTTAAGTCATTGTCCTTTTGCAGAACACACTTGAAACACAGCACTTGGTTAACAATGAAAATTGTAACGTTTGGAGTGGTCTGGAGTCTACCTGAGTCAGATTGGATACAAATGGAACTTGGTGAAAGTGTCCTAAAACATTAGAGGAAATAAGGATATAGGTTAACAATCCTGCCTCTTGATAGATGAGAGGTACACAAACATAACATCTAGCATAGATTAAAATGTCAATTTTAGCAAAACAGTGTTCTTGGGTCCAAATAAACAAATGCAATTACCTGTCCAAAATAAAAGCAGCAACCATGGCGTCGGTTTTTATATCCTTTGACTCCCGCAGTTGCCTCCAACGTGGAAAATTAACGCCTATGTTGATTATGTTTTTAGACCGCTGTTGATCCAGACGTGTTTTATATTTGTTGATGTTTCTAATACAGTATTTGCATTTATTTGTGGTTCAGGACAAAAGGTTGCTGTGGTTCACCCTCCATTGTCACATTTGCTCTGCACAATAACAAGGAACCCGCATTAATGACGAGTGATTGTCCGCGCAAACATGTTGCATGGCGGTGTGCAAATATAGATTGATAGACAAGGAAGGACATCCTATCGTTACATTTGGGCCGAATGTAATGATGTTGATTTCTATCAGGATGTGAAGAGACCAACTAGTATAACACAAATAAATCTGGAACCGATTACACATCCGAGCTTTAAGTCCACTCAGGTTCATTCTTTCAAAGATCATCTATTTGGTTGTAATTTACTTTCTCTGACATACACACACGTTTGTGCCTTCACAGCCAGCAAGCAAAGTCTATAATTATGACTACCTGTCAGACACAAAAGGTATGGATACAAGTGGCAGGTTAACAGTGGTATCCATCTTTAATGGCACCGCATGATGACCTTTGAAAAGGTACAAATAGAACAAAATAGACATTCTATACATATGCAATGCCAGGGTTATAACTCAGATAGGTATCTATTTATTTACCCCACCGCTTTTTAATTGTCCAATTCCATAGCCATTTACTGCCAGGCCACAGTCCAAGTGTCATGCAGCTCTGTTATTCCGTTATTCACCATAGCAGGCTTGCCGTTTTCATGATCTCTTTGCAATTGCCTTGAATTGTCTAGTAGGCCATGTGACAGTCTCTCGATCTGTCGGGCTGTGTGAGGTAAAGAGGTCTGGTGAGCTGGTTTGTCTAGGAGGTGATGGACACCATGTTGTTGGGGCTGAGGATCTCAATCCAGTAACCGTCAGGGTCCTGAATGAAAGCCAAGCCTTTCATTTTACCTGGCAGAGAGAAATGGATTAGACAAGAGTAAGAGAGACAAAGAGAGCGTAAACAATGCTCAGACTGAAGGATTCCCTCCTTTGTTGACAACAGGTCATACTATGAACCTATTGAGAAATGCTTAGCATCAAGCAACCTGTAATGATGCATGTTGTGTACTGCATTAGTCAACTAATAGTGATACTTTCTGCTACCTGGTTGAACTATACATTGAACTTGTTTTGCAGCTAGAGATAAAGCCTAGTATTTGACTAAATAATATTGCAATGCAAATGATCAATTACAAAAAGTATTCTACTCAATATGGTTGATCTGTGTTTTTATTTGATTTTTTGCAACAAAGAATCTGAAAATAACTAGTCTAATCTTGTAGACTCATGCTGTATGTATGTTCCTGAATTCTAGGATACGAAGTGTCTCACTTCTAACTGTGCCCCAGAATTCTAATAACTTTTCTTCTGTACTTTCTATATGCACTATTCTGCTTTGGATAAAAGCATCAAGTCAGTGAATGAAAATGTTAGTTTGTGGTTCAGGACTGACAAAGACGTCCGAATTACCATCGTCAGGCTTCTTTACGAAGGTGACTCCCTGCTCCTGGAACAGCTTGCAGGCAGCGTACACGTCGGGCACGGCAATTCCAATGTGTCCAAAACCACGGGGGTCCGAATTACCGTTGTGGTACGACTGTCCGTCGTCATTCTCAGAGCCCCAGTTACTAGAGAAAGGAAAGAGGAAGGGGAGAGAGAAGAAAAATAAGACAGCAGATTAGTTAGAGGGCTTGAGATGCTCCCCAAATTGCGTCTGTGTGATCTCAAAATATATTTGAGAGCATTTGTGCAAGTGAAGATAATTGGTATGGTGCAACCTATTTTAATTTCTTAACACAGCTTGCTGTGAGCTGATACAGTGACTGATCCACCATTCTATCCAACATTACATAACCACGTCAACTTCATCTTTAAGTTCTAAACTTTAATGCAGATTTGAGATAATTTGGTTAATATCAGAGCCATTGAAAAAGAGAGTTGCGACACTCCCATACACTTCCATTGTAATCGAGGTATGTGGAAGTAATGCAAGTCAAGGGCCGACCCATAGTAGCAAACGTTGCTTAGTTCCAAAGTTTAACCGCATTAATTTTCAGTGTTACCGAAGCACGTTAGCTGGTAAATTTATCAAATCACTTTAATATTTCAACACATTAGTGGACCCCTTATCAATTTAGTAAATAGTGGTATTTCATATATCCAGCTTTAGTGTACGTTTATTGTAAGATAATAGCTTGTTAGACTAGTACCAGTAGCTAATATAAGCAACGCCATCACTGTACAGTAGCTAGAGTACTCGTACCATAACCAGATGTCAGCAGCCTTACATTTAGACTGTCAAATTAGTTTAGGCATACAAAGTTAAAATTCTCTTAATAGGGTAATACATCTGATTACAATGAACGGTAGCCATTTCAACTAGATAACATGGCTAGTTTGTGTTTATCAAGGTTGTTCCTTGGTTAATTCAGTCATACACAGTTTGTTAGGTACTGTACTGCATCAATGCAAATGATCAATGACAAGGTGATAAGATCAGCAGCACAAGTGTGGATGATCACAGTAAAAAGAACTGCAGCTAGCTAATAACTTTAATGCTCATGCTTACTTCACAGGTTTTTGGAATTGCCACTACTTGTTTCCACCTTGTCTATGTGTTGCCTCTCCTGTGTGGCCAGGTAACGTCATGTCCCCATAAAGCTACCCTGTTCCCAGGTGCAGCTCCACACTTGGTGTGATTGCCATCTCATCCAGAGTACGTACACGCCCCTCTATCTCGGTCAGGCCATCTATCTTTGGCATGTCAAACTCCTCCCCTAATATCTCCATGTCCTGAAGCAGTTTGTAGGCTTTTGAGCCAGTAGCAAAACAGAAGGATGTAACTTCCCCATGTCATGCCCCTCTTACTCTTCATATCGATCGCTTTTATCTGATCTTTTGATAAAATTGCAGTAAATGTATTTTCCATTACGGTATTTTCCGGAAAATAAGCCACATTTTCTATTAACCTCACCCCACCAGAATGGGAGGTTTGTGTTTGTAAATCTGAGTATAAACCGCACTGGAATATATGCCGCACTTGATAAGGGAACAATGATACCAAGCAATGCACGATTATAGGCATGCCGTTGTGTAACACACTTTGAAAACGAAAGTATGTAAGTGCGTAATGTATGTTTTCTATTGCCCGGGATTTAAATAATATTTACCTTTAGACGCGAATTCTAAATATTTTTATTTCTGAAAAATACGGTACATTTTATTTTCCCATAGGACCACATTCATTATTTTCTGACGTTTTAGGGCTGCCTGAAACCTTCTTGTCTGAGCTACAAGTTTTCTTAACTCCTCCCTCAGGTCTTCATCACTGGCTCACATCGACACTGACTCTTGGCTCACTTGGACACTGAATTGGCTCATTGGCTCCTGGTATGCCACTCTCAATCTCCTCACAGTCTTGTCCTCTCTTCCCCCACTTTCCCTTCTCAGACCGATTGGTGCATCCAAATGCTGCAGCCAACCATTATTCGCTATCTCCCTGTTGTCTTCTGGGATCAAATGAAGTGCAGAAGCTTAATAATTGTACATTTGATACTGTATTTCAACCACTATAATGATGTTTGTGTGTGTATGTCTAGTCTGAGGTTTGTGAACAACAGACATCAGACAACAGACATCTTCTCAAACTATGGTACGCGTGCCCCCTTCTAGTAGTATGCAGAGGAATCTCTGAAATATTTAAATACCGTAACCATGATATCATTGAAATGTAATTTAAATAAGTTTTGCCTTCCCTATAATATTTTTATTTTGAAACAAAAATAAATGTTGGCACGCGCTACTACCTGACTGTTCCCGGGTAGTGGCGCATGCAAACATCCACGAAAGTTACTGCGTGGCCTAGCCAGTCTCCAGACCTTAATCCCATAGAAAATATGTGGAGGGAGCTGAAGGTTCGAGTTGCCAAACGTCAGCCTCGAAACCTTAATGACTTGGAGAAGATCTGCAAAGAGGACTGGGACAAAAACCCTCCTGAGATGTGTGCAAACCTGGTGGGCAACTACAAGAAACGTCTGACCTCTGTGATTGCCAACAAGGGTTTTGCCACCAATAGTCATGTTTTGCAGAGGGGTCAAATATTGATTTCAGTCATTAAAATGCAAATCAATTTATAACAATTTTGACATGCATTTTTCCATATGTTTTAGTTGTTATTCTGTCTCTCACTGTTCAAATAAACCTACCATTAAAATGATAGACTGAATATCTTTGTCAGTGGGAAAACTTACAAAATCAGCAGGGGATCAACAAAAAAAATCCCTCACTGTACATGAACCACGTGATTGTGTGTCGGTAAGATCAAGGAGTGTCGCAACTCTCTTTTTCAATGGCTCTGGTTAATATTAGCCGTCGTCACACCTTGTAACTGCGCTCCGTTGTCAAGTGACAGGGAGTTAACTAGCGCGCAAAATACAACTATAACATTATTTTTTTTGTTGTGGTGCTCCTTAACCCTTGTGTTATCTTCGGGTCATTCTGACCCATCAGTCATTGTGACCCACCGTCGTATTGCGACAGATTTACCGCATACAAAGACAAAGTGAAGCATTTTCTTTTAACCGTTGGGCTGTCTCAGACCCCCCACATTGCAAAGGTTAAAAGAAAATAATTTTAATTTGTTTTTGTATTGGGTAAAATTGGGTAAACACAACGATGGTTCGTTATGAACCTTTGGGTCATGTGACCCGAAGGCAGCACGAGGGTTAATATTCAGTGGGTGCTGCTAACTTTTTAAGGTTTGGAGCACAAAGTGCCACCAAGTAAAAAAGTTAATTTCAAGTCCTGAGTAAGAATGTGTCTTGATGGCCTGATTTACAAGTCTGTAAACCAGAGTTTTTGATGCATCAACCAGCATAAATAATAATATTGTTAAACCAATCCCATCCCTTACTGTGTGAGCTCGATGGTGGCTCTTCTGGAGAAGGTCCAAGCAGTCTTCTCCTTCACATCCGCAGGGATCTCTTTCTTATCCTCATAGCCCAGAAAGAACAGAGAGAAGCGCATGGAAGGGAAATCAAACTTCTGCAGTAGCCTGGAGACAGGAAGTAACAGGAAGATTGAACGACGTCACCAATAATTATTAATAATTGTTTATGTTATACTAATATACTTTTGTATTGTTTCACTTATTCAGGGTATTTGCCTTTGGTTTAATGGTAAACGTAGGTTGCCGTTTTCATCCCCAACTCCACAGTGTGCTACTTACGTCATCCCCAGGATCCGGGTGTAGAAGTCCAGGGATTTGACCGGATCTTTCACCCTCAGCATGGTCTGCTGCATCATAAAATCCTGGAACCACACAGATCCTTCCAGATCAGGTCACCAAAATAGCCATTTCTAATCATGTGAATCAATATTTCGCATTTCTTCATTCAGACCAGATCTAGAGCAGGACATTGTTTATGTTTAAAATGTCCATGAGTTTTTTTGCTCCAACTTGAAGGTACCACTGTATTGTTGAGTGGAAACGCATCTGGTCAAGGCTAAATACTCAGGCAAGCATCAGTAATATAGGGATAATGCGAAAGAGTTGCCCTCTGGCCTACTGGCCATGTAGTTTAACACACACACAGACTCTCTGTCTGTGTCACAGAGGGTGTGCAGCGGGAGGGGTGAGTAAGTGCATGATATTAAGAAAGAAAATAGACGTCCCTGACGGTGACTGTGGAGTTATCTATCATCTATGTCTGTGAGAGGAGTAATTTCTTCCGTCCTTTCCTCTCCAACTTCAGAGTTGGCAGGGCTTATCAGGAGAGCCTCCTACCGAAGTCCAAACTAAATGTCACTTGTGTTGAGTTACTAACAAGCAGAGCAACTAGTTCGTATACAGTAGAGTCCCTGCCTACATCCCCAACGTTTGCATTAATCGTGACATATAACAGCTAACAGCTGGTAGCGGTAAAAAAACTCACTATGGTCTCACTTTTGCTATTCTTACCTGGCTAGCTAATATTTAGCTGCTCTGGTTTAGCTACTCGGGCTAGTCAGCTAGCTTGCTTTTAACGATGCACTTATGAACGGACACTGAAGTACAACTGGAATTCGAAGTTTGGCTAGCGTGTCAGTAGCAGGCCCATTGCTCGGCAGCCGACTCGTTCATGAGAAGTTAGCTAGTCTAGTAGTTAGCTAAAAAAAAATCCAATGACTCACTTTAGTAATGGCGTTTCCATCTTTGCAAGCTGCAGCAACCGCTTCGTCTGACAATCCCTGATCGGTCATTTTGCGGGGGCTAACAGAGAGACAAGGTATGTCCCGTCTATGCGGCTAGGTAGGCACAACACCAAGGTGCAGCAAGGGAGGAACGACCAAACAAATTTTGACAGTACGCTCAGATATTGAGTGGCGTCGGCCTACGGCTGTCTGTGCTAGAGAGGCTTGAACTTGCAGTGGGAGGAGTTGGGTAGGATTGTGTGACGATTATTTGCAAGCAGGGTCGGAGGTCTGTGCAAGTCGATGTACCATGATAAACTGCAATATTGGGTTGCCACTCTTTTGATACATTTCAAGCACTTTTCAAAGATTAATTATTTCTATTATTATTTTATAAATTGTTTGTTAGCCGTATTCTGGGTTTCACTTCAAAGTTCCAACTCCTCCCAAGACTACATTATCTGTCTGAATTATTATTTATGTTGCATATGGATGTAATATTTAGCAAATGTATTTCTGCCACTTGACTACAGCCACCTCTCCACAGCTGATGATGGATCATACTGCTGAAGCTCTGGGCCTTCTGTTGAAATGAAGATCAGGTCTGAAAGGCGTGAGGATGTGAGACTGCTGCGGGCATCTGATTTTATTCTCTTTTGGGTTCTGAAGGCTTTTTCGCAGTTGGCAGAGCTGATTAGAAGAGCAAGAATAATCTGAACAAATCTTAAAATCTCCGTTTGTGTTGTTGAGCAGCAGCAAAATAACTAATTGTATAATTGTCATAGCAGCAAGTCATGTTAACTCGTAGTCAAGCGACGGTGCGTCACTGAAATCTGCGCTAAACGTATTATTTGCCTCGAACAATTTACTATCCATTGGCTAATTAAAGATAATTTTTATGTAACATTTTTGGATTTAGTCAGTAGGAGCTGGGGGAGCGCGTGATAAATCTGGCGGAAAAAAAGGCTAAATTCAAGCACTTTTAAGGACCTCTTCATTGCTCGGTATATTCAAGCACTTTCAAGTAGCTACTTTCCAGACCCGTGGCAACCCTGAATATAATGATTATTGAGACCTACAGCACAGTTACAGCCCAACAAAGTAGGACAAAACAACAATTAACACGATCACCACAATCAAACCGGACATAAATTGTTTTAGCCAATTTAGCAAGTTCTACCAACTTGTACGCCTACTTAGCATTAAAAATCAAAAGGCAAAGTGAAAAAGGCACTGGGAAAAAAGTTACCAAAAGATTAGCTTATTACGTTTAAATAAGTTAAATGTGTCTCAGCACAAGGTTTTATTTTTTTAATATTTCACCCCGTTTGGTCCCATTTCAAGAATCATTCCACAAATAATTTGAATTTATTAGCTCCATTTGGAAAACATTTGCTTGTATTGACGATTTAATCCACGTTCCACATTTTTCTTAACACTAGATATAAATCAACCATACTTTACCAATCACACAAGTGGCATTTTCAAATACCCTTTATTTGTAGACAAGTTCTGCAATTCACAGGGAAAAGCCATGAGGAATTCAACAGTCCAGCATATTAACATATACAGTAATTTATGATATTACATAATTACATGTTTGGAGAATTCCTATGAGTAAAGTGGATTCAGATGAAGTAGATACAGTCCCTATTACCCAGTGCACACCACCCACATCAGTCAAAGGGTTGTCAGTAAACTAAAGGGGTTGTTACAACAGGCACTGAGAACATCAAGTTTCATACACAGATAAAGCCTAGCCAAGGGCCCAAAATCAATGGATAATCTCCCTTGATGTACAATTCTCTGTTTAGGTCCCAATCTAAATAACGCAGACACCTTCCAACCATTTGTCTGATCAAACCTTGACTAAAAAGGCAAAAAATAAAAACATCCCGTGACACTCCAATCACCAATCCACCTACCCTGGAGCAGTAATTTCCCCAAGGAAGACTGAATGGAAAAGAGAAAGGACAGAAATGGTTGAATATGACCAGGGCCTAGGGCTCTACCTTATTTGCACCAGGGAAACTTTGTGTCTGTGTCCTTCTGAAGGTCCTGAGATATTTAGAAGGGGATAGGGTGAAAGTGGTTGAGGCTACAGGTCAGATCACCAGTTATAAAAATTGAGGACAGTAAGTTACCCCAGTCTCTCTGGCAAGCTGTAAACATTTACTGCTTGCTAGACAGACCGGGTGATTATTTAATTGAAGTGACTAACGAACACATAGGGAAAAGTAAATACTAGAGTGCAACAATAATTTTTTTCTCATTGGTGAGTCTCAATAGCCTCTAGTGGATTTCTTCCCTTGCTTCCTCTCATTCACCAGAAACAGAAAACAAAAATCTAATATTTACTTTTATTTCCCCATAAATCTTGTGCTGATTAAAAAACAAGACACCCCGACACTGACTCCCTTCTGTATCAATATCCATATAAAATAACTTAACCAAGAGAATAGAAGTGGAAAGTACACCACAAGAGCCTATTGAGATCATCCATCCATTAATCCTCTCTCCTCCACCTCAGTAGCTGCGTCCAAAAAGGGTGTAGTACTTTGCGGGCTCCTTGCCGCTGACGCAGGTCTGTCCAGGCTGCAGGGTCCTCAGGGGATTGAAGGGGATACACAGGCTCTTAGCTCCCATTGAGGGGGCCCCGGGTTCAAGGTCTTGGTCCCTGGAGGAATGTGGGGGGCAAGAGACAGAGGAGGAAAGAGAAGGGGAGGAAGTTGGGGCAGATAGAGGATCGTGGAGGATGGATGAGAGACAGGCAGGTGGTCAGTACACATGATCTTATCTCAGGGTTTACCACAGCACTTTTCAGTTAAGGTGGCCGCCTAAGCAACACACGCCTGCCGCCTTAACTACGTTGTCGCCTTAACTACGTCGCGATTAAAAGTAAAGATGAAAACAGGCCTTGAGCAAGTAGGGGATTTAAACCTTTTTAGGGGCATATACTGCACATACAGGTATACTTGGTGTTGTTCTCTGTGACTTACTTAGCTGTGGTCTTCTTAATCCAGTCCTCACACTCAATACCTCCACAGAAGGGGATTTGGACAATCTACAGAGATGGAAAGAACATTTCAACCCCGTCTCATAGACTACTTGTTCTGGAGTACTTCAAGAGAGATAATCAGCAATAATATCAACCAACTAAAACTAGTAATTAACTAGTTAACACAGTATACAGCCACATCCTACCCCCAAAATTAATCAATTAGTCAAATCCATTATTAGCTAAATGAGTTACAGCATGTATAGCGCGTGTTCCTCCTTTCCTCTCTCCACTCACCCTGCCCTGGTCCAGGTCCTTCTGGAACTGTTCCATTGTGTCTGCTACCACCATGTGCTGATTCAGGTCAGCTGATGCCCTGGGACACAGACACAAGAGATGCACTGTTTCACAGAAAGACACACATTTGTGTTTAACAGGTAACGTGTGTGTATATAGTACATTCGATGAGTGTGTTTGTGATTGAATGTATATGGTGTGTGGGTGTAATTAACCGCAAACCTCCTTGAGCAAGTTTTTTTGTATATTAGGATGTTTATTACTATTATTTTATTTTGATCTTATTCTATTTTATTGGAGCTTATCATAGATGTAATTATGTTCCTAGTACTTATGTTATGTTAGGTTGCGTGCGTTGTCTTGTCCCAAGAATTTCAGTGGCCAGTCTGACCTTGTGTTGTTCTGTGTACCTGACAATAAAACTTGAAATTGAAATAGCAGCAGCAGCTAGGCTAGCTTGCTCGTAGCACAATTTACCGGGGTTAGCTTCTCCACGCAGGGCTCTAGACTGAGACCAAATGGTCGCATTTGGCATTGTTACTGACAATGATCGCTTCCAGCAAACTTCATTTGAATTAGCCATTTCCCCCTAATAAATGTCAAGCTTATTTTCGTCATTGGGGGCATATTTTCAGTTAGCAGATGGTACTGTTTGAATCGCGATTCCATGTGAAATACTGCCGGTGACAACACAATTGCTTGTTTCAAAGGTTGTTCAGCTTGTTTCAAAGGGGGTTCTTAATGAATGAATGCAATATGAGTAGGCTAAATGCTTGAAAATATCACTAGAAGGGAAAAACCTAAGGTGACGTGTCATAGAGGTTAAGACCATTTTTACACCGGATTGCCCAATATCTTTGTTTGATCCAACTTTTCAACTGAGGCTGCTATAGCTTATCACTATTCCCTCTTGCAGGGGAAATGAAAAGACAACCGTTTCATTCTACACTTCACTTTGTATTTTGAATTGTAAATGAGCAGCAACAAATGTGTGCTTTTAAATCTATGCAATCTTCATAAATAATAAGTATGCATTTTTATATAAAACATACGGAAATATCAGTTGTAAAAATTACAGTTAATAAACGGACCCGTCTGCAACCGACGCAAGCAAGCACACCAGGGCTCGACAATAACGATGGCCCGATGGCCCGGGGCCAGTAAAAAGTAACGTCGGGACAGTTAAACTAGCAACTCACTGGCCCGATCGGGCCACTGCAAATTATTGATTGGAAAAAAAAATTGCATTGTAAAAGTTAACATCCTTCATATGTTTTGCTATCTGCTAAATGCATAAATAACTTTGCAGCTCGTGGGGCGCACAGTTGGCAAATCAAGTTGAGGAGTGACGAGTGGTTGTCAAATTGTAATTCTCTAATCTCGATACATTTTTTAACAACTGGCGCGAGACAATAAAGTGAAGATGGCAGCAAAGTAGAGCTACGAGCTCAAACGGAAGCAACTTTTTTATGGAACGAAGATGCACTTTGTCGTTTGTCGTATGTTCCCGTCTAAAGCAGACAAAAGTGGATATTTTTACATTTTACAGAGGCACCGACAATTTTCGAAAACAATACCTGACCAGCCATGCTAGCAGTAGCAGACAGCACCTGGTTTGCGTGACAGCTAAGCGGATGGTTGACAATCCATCTTCCAGGCCGTTGACTATGCTGGTCGGGAATTTAAATGTAGATGCCCATCGTGTTATTGCACGACTTATAACAACGGCATATCACGTAATTAAGACGGGCCAGCCGTTCGCCTCGTTCCCCCAGGCTATTGAACTGCAGCAGAAGAATGGTGTCGACTTGGGTACTTAGTATCATACTGATGAAATGCTATGGAAGCTTTTATATATTAGCATTGAGGGACCAGAGGTTTCAGTTGTGCAGAGAGATGGCTGTCAGCAGGGAAGAGAGCACGTCACGTTTGAGGTTAAAAGTCAATTGTTTTGCTGACTATTACCTTTTTATTTTTTATCACTAGAAATGTGATTTCATTTTTGTTCTTTTTATATCCAGGATGTGTTTAATAAATGGTTAAACATGTTAACAGAATAACACAACTTATAAGTCTTTGGTTTTGTTGTAACAATGATAAATTACAACTTTTGGAGGGGGGGCCAGTAAAAATGGTCTTGGGGCCAGTAAGTTTCAAACCCACTGGCCCGGTGGGGCCAGTGCCAAAAAATGTTAATGTTGAGCCCTGCACACCCTACTCTAGTTAACCTTTCCAATCCGGCTTCTGCTCCAAACACAACATAGAAACCTCCCTGCTGAAAATCACCAAGAACAATGTTGGCTCTGGCTTCCTAAGCATCCTCATACTTCTAATTGCTCCGATCTTAGCACTGCATTTGCTACCATCGACCATTCCATCCTCCTCACAAGCATGCAGTACTCCCTTGGCATTACCAGCAACCCCTTCTCCTGGCTTAATTAAAATGTCTCTGACAGTCATCAATACATCTCCATAAACAACTGCAAATCCCCCACCACCCCAGTCACCCATGGTGTCCCCTGGGGTTCAGCTCTTGGTCCCCTCCTTTTCATCCTGGACAAATCCTCTGCCGTCATGGCCTCCGTTTCCACAGCTAGGCTAATGATTAAAATACTCTTTAATTCGACAGCACCTTTCAAGAAACCCAAGGACACTTACCCTTCCTCCAAAACCTTGCAGACATGAATTCATAGATGCAACGGAAGTCTCTCAAACTCAACTGCAATACATCTAAAATCTCCATCATCTCACATCACCCGTCCTCCACAACCTCCACTGTCTTAGTTAGATATAGGATACACTTTAAAACACTTCTCACCACCTGTCAAGTCAAAAACAGCCTCCCTTCCTCTCCCATCTCCTCCTCCACCACGCCCTACCCAATGCACCAGTTCTGCAGATGCAATTACACTACAGGGCCTACACGACAGGGCCTTCCGAGTTGCTGCACCCTCCCTCTGGAACACCCTCCCCAATCATATCCAACATCCCTTCCTTCCATTTTCATCATTCCTCTCGCTTTTACATGTACTTATTAAATTATTTTACCTTGTGTTCACTCTGTGAAGCGTCTAGTATTTAGAAATGCTTTACACAAGTCAAATGTATTATTAACACCACAACAAACAAAACAGAAAAATGATATTCAGTGTGAGGAAGGGAAAAGGCAACACTGGACAAGAATGAGACTAGAAAATACTTGTTGCCCTCAATTCTGCTGACCAACGTGTCATATTCCATTGACAAAAGTGCTGCTGTGGGTGAAGATAGTCTTATTTTCACTGTCAAATCCAGAGGTTCTACCAGATAAGTACAATCTGACCACCTAGTACCCAAACAGCCATTGTCCAAACTGTATCAAGCATTCAAAGTTTGAGCAACAGCTAGAATCTACAGCACATGTAATGAATAGGTGTAATACCTAAAAAGGGTTGTACATTGCCGGGCATGACTGCGTTGGTGTCCTTTGGGGTAAGACAAGTGTTGCCAACCCACTTGATAATGTATGTACAAACACTCGTGTACTGGCGAGATAGTTAAATATGAATGCTTTTGATGCATTTTCTGATGTACCAAATACCCCTGACAGTGTTTTGTCAGGTCAGAAAGGTGCAAAAGTAGTAGTGGACTAGACATCTACATTACAAGTACTCCCCCGTGCTTAAGTTTGGCAGGCTGGTACATGACAGTATTCAGACATGACCTGCTAAATACTGGTAAAAAATAAATATGACAGAGCTCAGTTCCATCTCAGCTGCAACAGGCAGCTTGGCAGTGTGGAGGGGACAGCATTACATGCACCCATGGGTGTTGTGAATTCACATAAAAGCTTCTTGTGTGTGGTGTGCCCTACCGAGTGTACAGGTTGTTCTGGATCTCCTCCAGCAGCAGGGGGAGCCTCTTCTCCGTCTCGGACTCAGGCAGGGTGATCTTGTCCCCAGTGTCTCTCCTCACCGCCACACACTGCTGCTGCTTCATGTCCTTAGGACCCACCTCAAGTCGGATAGGCACACCCTGAGACCGTAGAAGGAAGGAACGAAGGAGTGAGAGAGAGAGGGAGAAAGAAGAGGAAGGGAGCGAGGTGTAGTAGAGGGAAGGAGGAGTGGAGAGAGGGAGAGATGGGAGTAGAGTGAAGGTATAAATGCATTGAGAGAGGGAGAAACATGGATGGACGGAAAAACATATTTAAGGATGAACGATGAAGGGGGAAATGAATTACGGAAGAGACCTAGAGCCAAGTAGTACTCTTCCTATCTGATATCTGTTCTGATATTTTTCAGAAGGTTACTCAAAGTATTTTAAACCAGGCCTGAGCCAAGTTACCAGCTGAGTGTGGTGCCTTTCTAGCCCACGTTTTTTTTTACCTTGAGCTCCCAGTGATTGAACTTCCAACCAGGGGAGTAGTTATCCCTGAGATCGGCCTTGACGCGGATTTGGGCCTGCTGTAGGCGAGCCAGGTACTTGGAACACTGGGCCAGGAGAGCCTCCTTCTCTGCCTCGGGGAGGGAGGCTGTGAGGCCACACGGGATAATGATGACCTGGAAGAGGTGGGAGAGAAAACGTGTACAACACCATAAAAGGATGTGTGTGTGTCGGTGCATATGCATGTTTTCTTGTATGTGAGATCTGTCCCCAGCATCAGGCTGAAGTCTCAGTTGAAAAGGCCACGTGTGTTTGTGTAGGGAGGGGGTACCTGCAGACATGCTACCCTTGGTGGCAGCACCAGACCCATGTTGTCTCCGTGGACCATGGTAAGAACGCCGATGGTCCTTGTGGTGATCCCCCAGGAGTTCTGGAAGGCCAGCTGCTTCTCCCCGGGCTTCTTAGGATCTTCAAACACAATGTCAAACATGCGGGAAAAGTTCTGACCCAGGTGATGGGAGGTGGCACCCTGAGAGGAGGAAGAGAAGATGACAAGCAAGGAGGAGAAAAATCATGCGTTGTTAAGAATGAATTGGGAGACTATTCATAGTTTTCACGTGACGTCACATTCCAAGGGACACGCCCCCCTGGAGGGCAAAAAAGACTTTCCGTTGCCCGCCACCCATTATAAAGTCCTACATTTACGTTGAGTCTGCTGCTTTTGTTTAGGAATAATTCCGGATAGTTGTTGTGCTATCGGATGCACTAATTGCAGAGGAGACAAGCCTGGGCTGGGTTTCTACAGAATTCCGTCCGATAAAGAAAATATAGAGAGAAGAAGATTGTGGATTTGTGCCTTTAAATGTAATGCTACCTCTGTCTCCGGGGAGGGCATACAATGGCAGCCGTCCAAATATACACGTATATTGGAGCGAACACTTCATCAAAGCTAAGCACAAGTAAAGTTAAACACATGTATATTAATTATGGTATTTTCTGCCATAAAACACATCTTTATGTAATCGGTTTGACATAGTTTGTTGTGTATCGAGGTGACCAACTGCAGTGGTCGCAGTGAGATAAAGTTAGCTAGTTAGCTAAATAGTTGGGTTGTTGTGTTAGACGCCAACACTTGCAGTTGGTCGCAGTGAGATAAAGTTAGCTAGTTAGCTAAATAGTTGGGTTGTTGTGTTAGACGCCAACACTTGCAGTTTGTGTCCATATCTTTCCTTTACTTTAGCTGAGAGGTGATCCAAAGAAACGTGGGAAGGTCAATTTGCCGGCTTTTGCTGCGTCTCAACGGTGTGAGCCGCTATCGCCAGCAGCTTTCTGCCCTCCAGGTCACAGAGCATGTCACATGTACAGTATAGCTGTGGGATTCGACCCGCTGTCCCTACTGGGGATGTTACCTGGATGGCTCTGCCGCTTGCTGAAATAAAGGCCTCCACAGTGGTGGTATAGTCTCCGCCTGCAAACTTCTCCTTCTCCGTTTTTCTGCCTTTCACTACTGGGATGGCCATCAGCTCCTCGTACACCCGTGCATACAGGTCCAGGATCTGTAACACCTGGGAGGGAGGGAAACATTAGGTGAAGTGAGTATAGGGTGCGCACACACAGAAGCAGCAAGGTAAAGATATACAAGAACAGAGGCAAACACGAAGTGGTAGGGTAATTAGCATCCAGCTAGCCAGCTGTACCTCCTCGGCTGCCTCCTCTTTGGTGGCGAACGCTGTGTGTCCCTCCTGCCACAAGAACTCCCTGGTCCTCAGGAAGGGTTGGGGATGTTTGAACTCCCACCTCTGGAGAAAGGAGAAAATAAGTCAGAATGTGGGCGTAATATGAACCCTTGCATTAATCACAGCTTGCTTCAAACATCGTGTCCTCCGTAAGACGTTGAGTGTAGAGAGAGCAGGCAGGAAGTAGAGCAGGTACTGACCACCACGTTGCACCACTGATTCAGCTTGATGGGCAGGTCTCTGTGGGACTGGACCCACTTGGCATAGGCTGGGTACATGGCTGCAGGGGACAAAGACTGGATGAGGGTCTGTAATCAAGAGTGGTGTGTGTGTCAGAGAGAGAGAGAGAGTCTGACCTGTCTCGCTGGTAGGTCGGACAGCGATGGGCTCAGCTAGCTCGGTTTTTCCTGACCGTGTTACCCAGGCAACCTGTAAATAGTGTTAAAAAACAAAGAACATTAAGAGAAAGCGTTGAGTAAAGTTCTAAACACACTCACATTCTCTCACAACATCCTCCTCACCTCAGGTGCAAAGTCCTCGATGTGGGACTTCTCCTTCTCAAGAGCGGCCTGGGAGACAAACATGGGGAAGTAGCAGTTCTCCACACCCAGCTTCTTGATCTCACGATCAAAGAACTCTTTAATGGCCTCCCAGATGGAGAAGGACCAGGGTCTCAGCACGTAGCAGCCAGACACGTCATAGTACTCGATCATCTCAGCCTTGGTGATCACCTGCAGCACAGTGAGGGGTCAGATGGGGCGGAGAGGTCAGGGGTGAAAGGTCAAGAAGTAGATGACAGGTGAGAAGGAGATGGTTCAGGGATTGGATGAAGGGTAAAAGGTCAGGGGCTTGGTTGAAACACCAAGGAGATCTGAAAAGTGAGGCCGTAAGTGAGATACACACTTACCTGAGAGTACCAGTCCGCCAAGTTCTCTTCCTTCTTAGCCTCCAGACCCAACCTATAGAAAGAGAGAGAGCAAGCACAATGTTAGTCTAGAATAGCATTTATAACCCATGGTCCTATCCCTTCCTCGATTTCCTCACATTCACTAGTGTCTCACCTGGTTTGTTTCTTGGGTGCCTGGCCCTCTCCTGCTCCTCCTCCTATTAATGCCTCCTTCCCCTGACTGGGCTTGTCTCCCTTCCCCTTCTTCCCTCCTCCTCCTCCTCCCTGCTTCTCGGTCTTGTTTTCACGCTCTTTGCGGTTCTTGTCCTCGGCACCAGGTGTGCCAGTGGTCGACAGTGGTTTGTAGTCCTCACCAGTAAGGGCTTTGTACTGGTTCTTTAAGGACAGAAGGGTCTTCACCGCCTCATCCACCTGGTCCTGTGTATGTGTGTGTTTGTGAGTGTGTGTGGGGGAGGGCAAAGGCTGTCAATAATTCATTTTCAGTCACGTTATCAGAACAGTTATTTGTTTTAATTTACATTTTCACCCCCGGTAAAGGTCAGCTTGCAACATAGCCCTCCACTGTACCTTGGGAGCCTTCTCTGATTTCAGCTTCCTCACTAGCTCCCCCTGTTGGGCAACCTGGGAGAACAACTCCTTGCACTGGGGAGAGGGGCCTTGTGCGGACTGGGTGAGACTAGCCTCAGCAGGGGCTGCTGGAGCTTGTAGTCCAGGTTTGTAGTCATGTCCTGTTTGCTGTTTGTACTCTGCTTTGAGAGCCAGAAGCTGTTTCACTGCAGCCTCCGCCTGGTCCTGAGAGAAGAAGGGAGGAAGTGAGAAAAGGCGAGAGATAGAAAGGATAAGTCATATGGGACAGACCTGTATAACCAGAAAGGCGATGTGTTAAAAATGTGTTCCCTTTCTGCTCTCTGGTATGTTTACACTTCAATCCTGTTCCTGAAGAGCTATCCTTCTGAAGCTTTTACTCAGATGCCACTTATAACTAACCTATTTAAGCTTGTCAAAACACCTAACTATTAGAATCAAGTTGGCTAGATTATAGTTGGAGCTGATAACAGCAGGACTGAATGTCTCCAGGGACAGGGTTGTATAAAGGTAGTATACTGGGCTGTACTGGGGCCTCACTTTGGGAGCTTTCTCTGCCTTCAGCTTCCTCACTAACTCCCCCTGTTGAGACACAAGCTCATAGATGCCCAAGCCTGCTGCAGAGGCCGGGGCAGTTTGGTCAGGGGCAGATTTAGGGGCAGAAGTAGGGGCAGCTCCAGGCTTGTAGTCCTGGCCAGTGGCCTGCTTGTACTCTGCCTTCAGAGCCAGCAGCAACTTTACTGCTGCATCAACCTGGTCCTGGGTAGAGAGAGAGAGGAGGGGGATGGAGGGAAGGAAAGGAGAGGAGGGAGAATGAAAGGAAGAGGAGAGGAAGACAAAAAGAGAAGATGAAAGGGGAAATGTAAGGAAAAAAGGAGGATGTAAATAGAACGAGAGGAGTATGGATGGAGGAGTAGGAGGCCAGAGAAGAAGAAAATACAGTTACGAATATCAGAGAACAATTAAGAATTTGGATTCTAAAGCCATAGACTGGGGCCTCACTTTGGGAGCTTTCTCTGCCTTCAGCTTCCTCACTAGCTCGCCCTGGTGAGACACACGTTCATAGACGTCCAGGCCTGCTGCAGGGACAGGGGAAGTTTGGACAGGGGCAGATTTAGGGGCAGAAGTAAGGGCAGCTCCAGGCTTGTAGTCCTGGCCAGTGGACTGCTTGTACTCTGCCTTCAGGGCCAGCAGCAACTTTACTGCTGCATCAACCTGATCCTGGGTGGAGAGAGAGGAGGGGAATGGAGGGGAAGAACGAGAAGAGGAAGATGGAGAGAGAATGAAAGATGAGGATGAAAAATGTTGGAAAGAGGATAAAAAAAGCAGAGAAAATGTACAGTGCAGAAGTAGCATAGGGAAGAATTGCATTGACAAAGTGAGTATTTATATAACTGTATAACTGTGAAATATTGAGCAAGGTAGCAATTTATGAAGAAAGGAACATAAAGAGAAGGAAACAGAAGAGACAAGAGGAAGGATGGGGGGGGGGGGTCATAGAAAAGTACTAAGGAACATGGATGGGATGTACAGATCATAGGGTGGCAGACTATTCTACCCCCATGCTACCATAGCCTGCCTGCCTGCCTTTCCTCACCTTTTGGGCTTTCTCAGTCTTCAGCTTCCTGACCAGATCCCCTTGCTGAGTCACCCTCTCATACAGGTCTGTGGACCCTGAGACTGGGACGGCCTGCGCGGGGGCTGGGCTGGGGGCTGGGGCTGGGGGGGCCATCCCTGGTTTGTACTCCTGGCCAGTCAGCTGTTTGAACTCGGCTTTGAGAGCTAGCAACTGCTTGACTGCGGCATCCACTTGGTCCTATGGGGGTGGGAATGGTCATGTTGGAATGGTTAGTTATAATATATAAATTAGAGTAACACCAGTTTACCTCTGGTAAGGTTCAAAATAATCCACACAATCAAAGAAAGTGCTACCTTAGGAGCCTTCTCAGCCTTCAGCTTCCTGACTAGCTCCGCCTGCTCGACCACACAAGCAAATGGACAAGAGACTGAGTCTGAGGAAGGGGTGGGTGGGGCGGGGCTGGAGCTGGGAGGAGCAGCCATGCCAGGCTTGTAGTCCTGGCCTGTCTGCTGCTTGAACTTGGCCTGTTCATGGAGAGTAGAGAAAAAGTAGAAGAGATGGAGACAGAGATTTTATTGTACTGAAGGTCACTTAAGATGAGAACTGAAACAAAGGAAAACCTATCAAGAATTTAATTAACCAGTCTACATAATATTTACAAATCAAGATAAAACAGCAGTATTGAAATCCGTTCATCTGTTGACCTTGAGAGTGAGAAGCTGCTGTACGGCCTTGTCCACCTCCTCCTTGGGGGCCTTGGCAGCCTTGAGGAGGCGAACGGCCTCGCCCTGGGCCACAATGCTGGAAAACACATCTCCCCCTGGGGCTGGGGCTGGGGCCGGGGTCGAGGCTGGGGCTGAGGCTGCCTTGGATTTGGAAACAGGCTATGGGAGGAGATATAGAAATAAAAATAGATATGGAGATGAGAGAGATATGGATCTGTATATGAAGACAAGCATACAGACCAATGTGGAAAGAGACTATACAAATATTATATTATAGAAATTGAGAAAGACAAACATTTTAACCATAAAATGTTTTATTCCTAAACAATTAGCAGCAAGAGGTCCTGTCCCAGATAGATGTCTCCAGTGTGTAGTATTAGTGACAGGGTTCTGGAACGTACTGTGGAGGAGACCTGGCCCTTGGTCTTGTCCTTGGAACCAGCCGTGGGCATCTCCTTGGTGTGTCCATCAGGAATGTAGAATAGCACACAGGGGCTCTCCTTACAGCTGTGGGGACTGAAGCGAGCAACAACCAACAGAAAAAACAGACACACAGCAGACATTCTGTATTACAACCCCAATTCCAAAGAAGTTGGGACATTGTGTAAAATAAAATAAAAGAATACAATGATTTGCAAATCTCATAAACCCATGTGTTATTCACTATAGAACATAGAAAACATCAAATGATGAAATGTACAATTTTAAGGAAAAAGTACGGTAATTTAGAATTTGATGGCAGCAACAGGTCTCAAAAAAGTTGGGACAAGGCCATGTTTACCACTGTGTGGCTTTTCCTCTTCTTTTAACAACAGTCTGTATATGTCTGGGTACTGAGGAGACCAGTGGGAGACAATGTTGTCCCTTTTGTGTCTTATACAGGATTCTTGCTGCTCAACGGTCCTGGGTCTTCATATTTTTTGTTTCATGATCCACCAAATGTTTTTAACTGGTGAAAAGTCTGGACTGCAGGCAGGCCAGTTCAGCACCCGGACTCTTCTATTACAAAGCCATGCAGTTGTAAAAGATGCAGGGTGTGGTTTAATATGGTCTTCCTGAAATATGCTAGCCTGACGTTGTCATACTCATAATTCTAGTCAGAATATGAGTCTGATACCGCTCCGTTGGGCTGTGAGTATGGGGCGTGTTTCAACCGAACCCGGAAAAAAATGCCTCTTCGCTCAATTGGATAGACCTACAACCAATCAGAGCAACGTAGTATGATGTTTGTTGAAAACGAATTCAACCCAAGTGCTCTTTGGTGACGTGGTTGATTACGTTACTGTTGATCATCTATCCGTCATTGTATAAAGCCCGCCCTGACATTTTGATTGGTCCGAACAGCTCGTTCGGACATAGTTTTTCCCCAACAGACCCAACTTCCCAACCAACATTTTTTGTGGGCGGGGCTAAGTTCGGCTGGCACCCAGGCTAGAAATATACAAGGCCTTCCCTGAAAAATATGTTGCCTGGACGCAAGCAAATGTTGCTCTAAAACCTGTATTTACCTTTCAGCATTGATGGTGCCTTTCCAGATGTGCAAGTTGCCCATTCTACAAGCACTAATGCACCCCCATACCATCAGAAATGTAGGCTTTTGAACTGAGCGCTGATAACAAGCCGTCCTACTCCTCTTTAGTCCAGAGCAGTGGTTCCCAACCCTGGTACTCAGGGCACCCTGTCCTGCCATTTTTAGATGTGTCCCTGCTCCAACACACCTGATTCAAATGAATGGTCATAAGCAGGCTTCTGCAGAGCTGGATAACGACCCATTCATTTGAATCAGGTATGTTGGAGCAGGGAAACATCTAAAATAGGCAGGACAGGGTGCCCTGAGTACCAGGGTGGGGAACCACTGGTCCAGAGGATGCAGCGTCCATGGTTTCCAAAAATAATTTCAAATTTCCATTCATCTGACCACAGAACAGTTTTCCCACTTTGCCTCAGTCCATTTTAAATGAGCTTAGCCCAGTGTCTGTGTTTCTGGATCATGTTCACATATGGCTTCTTCTTTGCATGATGGAGCATTAACCTGCATTTGTGGATGGCACGGCAAACTGTGTTCACAGACAATGAGTTATGGCGTTTCTGAGCCCATGCAATGATTTCCATTACAGAATCATGCCTGTTTTTTTATGCAGTGCCTGAAGATCACAGGCCTGCAGAATTTATTTTCTCCCTTGTCTTACAGAGATTTCTCCAGATTATCAGAATCTCCTAAATAGTTTTTTATTATATTATGGACTGTAGATGGTGAGATATTCAAAGTCTGCCCATCCCTACTTCTGAGAGACTGCCTTTCTAATACCCCCTTTCCACCAAAGTGAACCGGGAGCTAGTTTGGAGCTGGTGCTAGAGCCGGTTCAATTTGCGAGCCTTCTATGAACCGGTTTGCTTTTCCACGGGCTATACTAGAGAGCTACCACAGAGCCACATCATAACGTCACTGTATACGTCTCATCTTTCCCAGCAACGCTAGCGCGGCAGTGCCAAACACAAAGCAGAGACCGTCTAAAGCAGGGGTACTCAATTAGAAACCCAAAAGGTCCACCAACCAAATGTCCATTCAGTCCAGGGTCCGGAACAATTATGGTTTATTTTTCTGGCCCTTACCTCAGAGTTCTGGGGGTAATTTAGTTCAAAGTGTCCATGGGGGGGGGGGGGGGGGGGGGGTTCTTAATGTTGCAGGGCGGTAGGGACGGACTGGGAGTAAAAATAGGTCATGCACATTCTGTTTGATGTGATGCTAGTTCGTGAGAACGCTAGGATACTTAATGCAAGCGCACGTAGCATGCGAGACCAATTTTGTCTCAATTTTTCAGCCCCACCCTTACGTTTCTTAGCCTGGTTTTCCATTGTTATTCTTCTCCCGGTGCTCCCGATGGCCAGTCCGCTACTGCGGGGCTGGGCTGTGCCGCGGTGGTGAATTTTCAAGTCATATCATTGGAAATTCTCGTGCTGTCAGGGGGTGCTACAGGACTCCTAGTTCCCACGGCCATGATAGTGACGTTTCACATTAGCCATTAGCTACCACTATTGACAAGGGCAACCGTCTCATTAAACACATCGGTTTTGTGCTCCTCACCGGCATCACAAATGCATACTTGTCTGAAATTAGGTATTTTTGGAATCAACTTTTCGCCGGGTTTAGAGCACGCCATGTTTTTCGCTAAGGAAGAAACAGGTACTGTTAGGAAATCGATTAGCCTGCGTTGTTGCGAATGACACACACAACCTGACCCACAGAGGTTGCGACCAACTTTCAGTGAGTGAGTTGTCATGGTGATTACCGTTATTAAAGTTCCTGATAGGACCTTTGTCGTGGACAAGTAAGATAGAAACCACATTTAGTTGGAACAAAAAGATGTGCCGGTTAAAATGGAAACGTTCAGTCAAAATGAATTAATTCCATAATAATATATCGGTTATAGGTCCGGGTCCGGATAGGGAACCGCCTGGGTCCGGACCCGGACCGCGGTCCGCCAATTAGTGACCCCTGGTCTAAAGCATAGATATATAAAGGCCTTTATATATATATATATATATATGGTCCAAAGGCTGTTTATCAATCCGAAGAACAATAAGAACGTGAGGTTGAGATGCGTGTGTTCTTGGCTATTGCGCAATACCCTGGACTCGCAGCAGTATGACAACACTGGCATTATCAGCGCAACATTTTATAAACTTTTGCTGTATAGTGCTCTATTACATTTGTGTTAAATATAGGCTCAATAGTACAGCAATGGTGGTCAAAGGATTCTGTTCGTCTTGTTGGTCACGGTAACCCCGCCCCTGACGCAAGCGGTTCTTAATACGGACCAATCACAGCCAAGGGGTGTCCGTAAAATGACGGACGGACAGTCAGGAAAATCAGGAGGTGCACGTAGAGCTCTCCGAGAGGCTTGGAGAGGGCGTTCCACATTGGAGAGGGCGTTCCCTGTGTCTGTCTCCGTGAAAACGGAGTAGTATAAAATCGGCCTTTACTTGGTTCCCACTCTAGCCCAGCTCCGATGTGGTGCTACTTGCAAACCATTTTCCCTGGTTCGGAGCCGGTTCTCAGGCTGTCGAAAGAGAAAGAACTGGTTCGAGATTAAGCACCCGGCTCCGAACCAGCACCCAAAACGCATACTCTTTACATACCCAATCATGTTACTGACCTGTTTGCAATTAACAATTGCTATTTATGTTTTCAATGATCTATTGTGAATGACATGAGTTTGTGAGATTTTCAAATCATTGCATTCTGTTTATATTTAAATTTTGCACAGTGTCCCAACTTTTTGGGAATTGGGGTTGTAGATCACATCTATTTTCTTATCTATCCTACGAAAGTGTAGCTTGGAAGACACCTTGTCCCCACCTCTTATATCCTAAATTAAGTTTTACTTTAGGTTTCACACACTTCATTGTGTTTGAAGTTTTTTCAATTTTTTCACGGATGATGGTTGGGTATTAAAGGGAATGTGGACCATTGTTCTCTCTCTTCACACTTCATCTTCTTATATTTTCCTGCGTCATTACACCTTTGGCCATAAACTCTGGCTTCCCTTTCATTTACAATATCCATGCTTACATGACACAATCCATTTTGTAACATGTTGATTAAATAAATTTGCAATGTTATAAAACGTAATCTTCATTCTACTTCACTTTGACCAGTCCTGCTCTAATTCAATCCATCGCGTCAAATATATAACATAGATTTTGTACGTATTCCTATTCTGTCTAGTTAACGTCTCTTCCATGTGTGTGCGCACACTCAAGCTGAGCATTCTTAAGTGACGGACTAACCTGACTTGTTCATAGGGCTGGTCACAGATGTAAAAGCCCCGCCTCTGTAGCTGAATGATGTCTCCCTTCTTCAGGCTCTTCAGGCAGGGATCTCCCAGCATCTTCTCCTCCAGCTGGGATGGAGGAATGGGAGGAGGAGAGGGGGAAGGGGGGAGTAAAAAAGGAGTGGAGCACAAGGTCATCAAATCATCTCTCACGATCAAATCATGATCCAGATATTGGGGGAGACATTGAATCAACACCCATCAATTCACACCCCTTACCTTGCTCTGGTGGTTAATGTAGGCCTTGAAGTCATCATCCTTCCCCAGGACAGGCTTGGTGATGAGGTGTTGGTAGTTGACACACACGGTGGGCAGTAGAGGGGCACGGTCTGCCTCGGCCAGCCAGGTGATCTTGGTGGTCTTCTTGTAGTCCCGGTTTTCCAGGTCCAAACGGGCCTCCATGGACGACACCTTAGCACTCGCGTCTCTGGAGAGCAGTTCAACAAATTCAGTCTCCCCAACTATTCTTATCCCCCCCCCTTTAACCCCTGATCACCTTCAATCACAAATTGTTTGTACCCTAATCTGTATATATAGCCCATCAGCAGACATGCAGTTGACAGTTTGATTTCACAGTCTTACTTGTGGATCTTGGTGATGACAATGTTGCCCCAGTTGATGAAGGTGACCGTCTCCCCCTCGTGGAAGGTCTCGGCGTCTGCCCCCTCCACCAGCACCCTGGGCCCATACCACACCTCCTTCATCCCCACCTCAGTATTCTGGGACACACACACAGGACAGAGAAAGAGAGACACACATACAGAAGAATGTCATTATGTACAGATGATTGGCACCCCTGGTAAAGATTAGTAAAAAAGTGTTGTCACCCAAAAATGTAATTTAGTTTAAAGGGGTCATATACTGATTTTAGGGATGGAATGGTACACTGAAGTCACGGTTCGGTTCATACCGTGGTTCAGACATCACGGTTCGGTAAGAGTTCGGTACAACGGAGGGAAAAGCAAAACAAACCAGTTTCCTCTACAAGTGAATACGGGAGCATTGAAGATGACATGTAAATTCCGATTGCGTCAGTGATTTTTTTGGCCCTATTTGTATGTGTATCTAATGGCTGGTTAAGCATTGTAGGGAGGAGAAGTTGGACAGTTTTTTTTGTCTCGTTCCAGTGATTGGCACACCTTGGTGATGGCGCCGGATATTTTTAGTCATTTAGCACACGCCAGATGCGTTAGCATGTTAGATGTATTTCCACTCACATACCCCACAACTGCTGAACAACGCCGACACACAGTGCTGGTCTTATCCACCACTCTCCCGCCTGTACTACTGTAACTGAATGGGAAACCGAAATTTCCCAAACTTGCGATCTTAAAGAGGCCGGCGGGTCCTCTATCTCTCGTGGGTCGCCTTAGTGCTGCTAGCCATCTCTGACTCAGAGCTTCAGAGCTAAGGTGGGGCTACAGATAAGGTGTCCCTAAAGAACACGAGTATCTAACGGTAGCTCCGCATTACATTAATTAATTTGCACGCAAGTTTCTTTTATTTTTTTATTAAAAGGTGTGAATCTTCACTGATCTCCCGATTCGATTACGATTATCATGGCAGTGATTCGATTCGATTCCTCGATGCATCACGATGTGTCTAATACATTTTTCTATTAAAGCCATATAGGATATTTGACTTGACAGAATGCATTATGATACTGTATAGTTATACAATATACACATAGTTATACAATATACAACCCCAATTCCCAAAAAGTTGGGACGGTGTGTAAAATAAAATAAAAAATAGAATACAATGATTTACAAATCTCAAACCCATTATGTTATTCACAATAGAACATATAAAACATGTCAAATGTTTAAACTGATGAAATGTAAAATTTTAAGGAAAAAATAAGGTAATTTTGAATTTGATGGCAGCAACACGTCTCAAAAAAGTTGGGACTGGGGCAATAAAAGGCTGGAAAATGTAAGTGTTACTAAAAATAAACAGCTGGAGGAACATTTTGCAACTAACTAGGTTAATTTCAACCAGGTCAGTAACATGATTGGGTATAAAAAGAGCATCTTAGAGAGGCAGAGTCTCTCAGAAGTAGAAGATGAGCAGAGGTTCACCAATCTGCAAAAACCTGCATCTACATATTGTGGAACCATTTCAGAATAATGTTCCTCAACGTAAAATTGCAGACTTTGAATATATCATTATCTACAGTACATAATATAATACAATTATTCTGAGAATCTGGAGAAATCTCTATGTGTAAGGGACAAGGGGGAAAATAAATTCTGCATGCCTGTGATCTGCATGCACTCAGGAGGCACTGCATAAAAAAACAGGCATGATTCTGTAATGAAAATCATTGCATGGGCTCAGAAACACCTCCAGAACTCATTGTCTGTAAACACAGTTTGCTGTGCCATCCACAAATGCAGGTTAAAGCTCTATCATGCAAAGAAGAACCCACACGTGAACATGACCCAGAATCACTGCCATCTTCTCTGGACTAAAGCTAATTTAAAATGGACTGAGGCAAAGTGGGAAAACTGTTCTGTGGTAAGACAAATTTAAATTTGAAATAATTTTTGGAAACCTTGGACACTGCATCCTCCGGACTAAAGAGGAGGGACCAACTGGCTTGTTATCAGCGCTCAGTTCAAAAGCCTGCATTTCTGATGGTATGGGGGTGCATTAGTGCCTATAGAATGGTCAGCTTGCACATCTGGAAAGGCAACATCAATGCTGAAAGTAAAGAATACATTGTGCTTATTAAAGTTATGCATTGTGCTTATTAAAGTTATGAACTTAGAAGTGTGCCCAGGCTTAAACATTGGGTCTCACACTGGGTGTGGGAAGCAGGCTGTTCTTTGTGTCTCTATCTCTTCATTTTCAGAAACAACCTTGAAACCGGGTGGAGACGGCACCCGAGCAGGTGGGACGCGTAGGCAAGAACAACTCCCTGATGCACGAGAGAACAAGCTCAACCCTTTTTTAATACTTGTGTTTCAATTGCACTGTATAAATATATGCTGGGGAGGGACAGATAGCCAGTTGGACTTCGTGAACCAGCCCAAACTCTGTTGCGGGTAGGGAAACTTAGACAACTCCAGAGCTCTGTACTTGTTGATTTCCAACTGCTGCATTAAAGCTGATATTATCGGACCTCTGCGACTCCAGACCACTCTTTCTAGAACACAGATTTGTGTCATTGGATACCATCATTACATTTTGGAATAGACACATAGATTTAGAATCCTTCAAAAGGTATATACAGGTTTTATAGCAACCTTTGCTTGCATCCAGGCGACATCTTTTTCATGGAAGGCCTTGCATATTTTAGGAAGACAATGTTAAACCACATCCTGCATCTGTTACAACTGCATGGCTTCGTTATAGAAGAGTCCGGGTGCTGAACTGGCCTGCCTGGAGTTCAGAAATGTCACCAGTTAAAAACATTTGGTGAATCATGAAACGAAAAATATGACAAAGACCCAGGACCGTTTAGGCAGCAATAATCCTGTATCAGACACAAAAGGGACAACATTCCTCTCCCACAACTCCAGCAACTGGTCTCCTCAGTTCCCAGACAAATACAGACTGTTGTTAAAAGAAGAGGGGATGCTACACAGTGGTGAACATGGCCTTGTCCCAACTTTTTTGAGACTTGTTGCTGCCATCAAATTCAAAATTACCTTATTTTTTTCCTTAAAATGGTACATTTCATCAGTTTAAACATTTTACATGTTTTATATGTTCTATTGTGAATAACAATGGGTTTATGAGAATTGTAAATCATTGTATTCAGTTTTTTTATTTTATTTCACACAACGTCCCAACTTTTTTGGAATTGGGGTTGTAATACAGTTGTCTATATTACTTCATATGGTTATGTTTTCATCCAAAAATACAAGATATAAACAATCTTTTTTATTTAACAACGTCTGAACACAACAGACTGCATTTTCCGCAGCAGATGTTGTTGCTAGCAACTCAGAATGGAAACGGCTAACGTTATTCCTAAAGTTGGTAGTGTTGCCAACGTATTTAATTTGTGTGACAGGCTTTCCATATCGCATGCGATGTTTCCAGTTCGTGCTTCCCAGCCTGTTGGTAAAATCCGAAATGAAGTTCCATATCTCAGCTTTTAAAACTTTGAGCATTTTTAAGGACAATCTCACAACCACCCTCAGCCATTTTGCTGTGGCACGTATGCGAATCGCGACGAATGACGTCAGGTAAATGAGACCCAGATGAGACTAGAGTCTATCTCAGGTCTAGGCTACTGAGAATGTTATGTTTCATTTGAATGTTTATGCCGCGGCCGGAAAATTAACAAGCGACATCATTGCGTTATAATCGATTATGGTCGGCCACTGCAGCGATGCAGCATCGTCCATGTCCGCATCGCGATGCAGCATCGTCCATGTCCGCATCGCGATGCAGCATCGTCCATGTCCGCATCGCGATTCAGCATCGTCCATGTCCGCATCGCGATGCAGCATCGTCCATGTCCGCATCGCGATGCATCGATTAATTTCAACACCTCTATTTTTTATACAGTGTATTCTCCGTGTAATTTCATGCACCGAACCGTGACGCCCGTACCGTTTCGGTTCAATACGAATACATGTACCGTTCCACCCCTAACTGATTTTATAGGGTAATTCACACTGTTCCTTAAGGTCTCCGAATAGGGTATGTAACATTGGTTGGGCTGAAAATGGCCCGGGTGCTGTTCTATGCGCCCTAATGCAACCCTGTGAAATAGCCCTATAATGAAACTATAGGTTTTCTCCCTTTTATGGTATGTTCATGAATATTTAGATAAGCTGATGGCTGATTGGTTGGTTTACAACGAGCGAAGCTGCGGAGCAAAGACACAACATAGGTAACAGCACCTGTTAGCTGTAATACTCGCACTTCAGTGTCGTAGCCTAAACATACATTTGTATTAGCATTGTAAGCAACATAACTTATTAATTTGCTGTATGTACATTTTGGGGCGTGACAAAGGTACAGACCAGAGCCAAATAAGGTGGAGCCACCGAGTTGACATCAACTCGGTGGATTTTTTTAAACCAACTATTTTACAGCAGCAGTTTCAAATTGTGAGATTTGCATAGGAAAGAGGTGTTAATGGACTTTGAGGTTCACTGTATGTCCATTTTACCCACGGAACTGTCGTTATTCAACTATGACAAGGTAAACTCTGTTTTGCATTCAATGACCCCTTTAATGTCACAATCCAACCTTCAACATTTTTGGATAAAGAAAATAATTATAATAACAACAGCTATATAATAACATTTAATAATTGTTAAATATTTATCAGAGATGGGTACCTTGGGGTGTTTTGCCACTTCCTTCATCTCTTCCTGGGCCTCTGGGATGGAGACAGGAACCACATAGGACCCTGATAGTGCCGTGTATCTGGGGGCCACTGGATCAATTACCTACACACAGCGACACAAAGGGACACACACACAGGGACACACAGACAGACGGTCAGAGAGCGAAGACAATTTAATTATTGTTACTTACAGCCATGCATAAAAAATCTGCTCTAATGACAATCCACAGCTAAAGGCTTACGGTTCCCTCCTCCCTCTCTCCAACTCTAGTTGTCCAAGCTTGTCTAGAGCCTGTAACATTGTACGTTCTGCTTTCCTTAAGTTAGAGAAGTACACACTGCCGGGGGTGAGAGTGGAGGTGGGATGACAAACTGAGGTAGAGAAGATGGATAGAGATGTTGAAGATAAAGAGAGGTGACAAGAGAGAAAGAGAGGTGACAAGAGAGAAAGAGATAGAAATAAAAAAGGAGACAGACACAAAGAGAAAGAGACAGAACGAGAGAGAACAGTGAAGGATTCCTCATTGACACTGCAGGTAAATGACTGTAGGCTGTATGAGGAGAAGAAGAGGAGGAGTAAGACAGGTAGAGAGAAGGAGAAGAGAATTGGAAGCACACTGAAGTAAGGATGAAGGGAGGACAGGATGAGAGAGGGAAGGGAAAGAGGAGGAGGAGTACCTTGATACAGCTAATTGGCAGCTTGGAAACAGAAAAGTGAGATGCAGTTTAATGTCAAACACAGGAGAGGTCAGGAGCCAAGACACACAAGATCAGACAGGATGGAAGAACATCTACAACACTTCCTCCCCTACATATAGGTCGTCCCACCCCCTGACTAGGGCGGTGCTTTTTGATGACATCACCAAGCCAGATACAGCCAGATGTGTGGAGGGATTAATGAATGGCACTGACAGACAAAAGGGGTTGACATGAAACTGCAAAGAAGGGTGGGAAGGAGAAAGAAGGTGGGAGGGAGGAAGGAAAGGAAATAAAGGGAGGAAGGTAGAGGAATTACAGTTGGAGGGGAAGCAGGGAAGGATGGTGCATAGGGATGCACCAAATAATTTGGCCGAGAGAGGTCGAAAATAGGCAGAAAATGTGAACCATGAACAGGGGCGGATCTACCAGGGTGGCATGGGGTGGCAACTGCCACCCTAAAAATAGCCTTGCCACCCCAGTTGACACCTTTGAAAACAAAGTTGTGGCTCATTGGACATTTGTGAGAGCAAATTTCTAATATCCCACTGCAAGCGAATGCAGCACTAGACGACTCCAACCACCCTCCCCACTCCGCCGAGTCGGACATTTGCGAGAGCGAATTTCTAATATCCGAAAGCAAGTAAATGCAGCACGAGACAACTCAATCCACCCTCCCCACACCTCCGACCGAAGTTGCTTTCATTTGGACACAAGGAAGGCGCAAACTGACCATAGAAGGCTCCAACTCAAGGAAGCAATCGTCGGCACGGAGAGGCAGCAGACCACACCGGAGGAATAAGCAATTATCTATTACTGTAATGACTAAGAATAATTAGAAAAGTGCAGGGCTAACGGAGTTGCAACGTTAGTTTTCCTGTTGAATTGAGGTTAATAACGTTAACTCGTGAATCCTTTGGGAAAGCAACAACAAAGATGACCGTGATAAAGTTGGTTTGAAGTTCGATATTCAACAGATATTCGGACGCCCAGTATTGTGTTATTTTAAACAGTGTTTAGCACCGCTACGACCGGCCGCTTAGCCAATGCTTTTGGCTGCCTAAACAATGCGTATGTTTAGGGACCATCAACAAATTTCAAAAGTCAATAGCTTTTCAACAACATGAACTAGGATCGTAAAAATAATGTTAAACTGTTGAAGACGTATGCATGCTACACAGCCTTTATTTTGTTCATTTTCATCTCAGGTTATAAAAAAAATATATATTAAATATTATCTCAGACACTTCTGCCACGGGGTGCCACCCCTCAAAATCTCCTGCCACCCTCTTGCCACGCCATGAATATTTTTCTAGATCCGCCCCTGACCATGAATATCTGCTCAGATTTCACTCTCGTTTGATCTGCCATTATCACAGGACTGAAGTAAAGTTAGTTTCATTTTGGATATTTGACAGATATTCCCTATTAGTTTTCCTTACGTCCGCTAACGGCAGTTTGGACCATCAAGTTACAAGTTGTTTTATTAAAATATCAATAGCTCTTTATCAAAATAAAATAAAAACTAACTCAAAAGTTAACTTTCTACATGACCCAATTACAATGACACATGTCCCTTTGGTTTGTCCATTTTCATCTCACATATTTTTATGTCAATATTTTTAACATTTTAATTTCCATAGCTCCTAGGTCATGTGACCGACTAATCTCAAACTATTTTCAGACTATCAGTGAATGAGCCTTATATAATACACACCCATTAGATCAATTTTCATCTCAGGTGATTGAGCATAAATATTTCAAACAAAGGCGATCATGTCAGCGGTGTGGAAAAACTTCAACGAGCTCAGGGGAAATTTCAAGAGGGGGTACGGTAATATTAAAAAGTCTTATATTAATACATTTATAAAAAGAGTATTATTCTTTTATAAAGTCACTTTCGGTTAAGTGCATCCAGAATTTTTTGTTTCGTTTCTGGCCCAGAATTTATTTAGGTGCATCCCTAATAGTGGTATGTGGAGGTTAACTAAAATGATTGTGCACTGTTAGGGATGGTGGTGAAAGCAAAGCACTGGGTGAACAGCATGTCTAATTCAGCCCTACAGGAGCATGAACAGCATGACAAATAGAGGGATGAAAGCTGTGTCAGTGAATTTTGTGTGTGTGTTTCTAGGCTTGCTTATTTACATTTACATTTATTCATTTAGCAGACGCTTTTATCCAAAGCGACTTCCAAGAGAGAGCTTTACAAAGTGCATAGGTCACTGATCATAACAACGAGATAGCCACAAAACATTGCGAGTAGCCAAAACATGAAGCACACATTGTGAACAACCAAAATAAGTGCCAAAGGGAAGAACCATAAGAGCATGTAGTTAAACAAGTTACAATTAAACAACATGAACTGCTATAAGTGCAAGTGTACCTGTGGAAAAAAGCAAGCAACAATAATAAAAACAATATATCACAGCGAGTACAAAAATTTAAGTCAGTTACCACTAACCACAAGAGCAACAAGTCTCTAAGCAAGAGTCATTGTGATCCTTGAGGAAACTAACATCGGGTCAAGCGAACCATTCCTAAGTACCGTTGTACTCCCGGAACAAGTGCGTCTTGAGACTTTTCTTGAAGGTGGAGAGACAGTCAGTGTCTCTGATGGAGGTGGGGAGTTGATTCCACCACTGGGGGGCCAGACAGGAGAAGAGCTTGTGTTGGGACCGGGCGGTCTTGAGCGGTGGGACCACCAGGCGGTTGTCTGAAGAAGACCGTAGGTGACGGGTGGGGGTGTAAGGCTGCAGGAGAGACTTGATGTAGACGGGTGCAGTCCCGTTCACTGCTCGGAAGGTCAATACCAGGGTCTTGAATCTGATACGGGCCATGATAGGTAGCTAGTGGAGAGAGATGAGGAGCGGGGTAACATAGGAGCGTCTGGGTAGATTGTAGACCAGGCGGGCCGCTGCGTTCTGAATCCTCTGAAGGGGGCGGGTTGCACATGCTGGGAGACCAGCGAGCAGCGAGTTGCAATAGTCCAACTTGGAGAGGACAAGTGCTTGGACTAGCAGCTGGGTGGAGTGCTCAGACAGGTACCTCCTGATCTTCCGGATGTTGTAGAGGGTGAATCTACACAACCGGGAGACTGCAGCAATGTGGGCCGTGAGGGAGAGCTCGTCGTCCATGGTAACCCCAAGGTTCCTGGCAGAGGATGAAGGGGTCACCGTCGCAGATCCCAGGGTGATTGAGAGATCGTGGGAGATGGAGGGTTTAGCCGGGATGATGAGAAGTTCTGTTTTGGCGAGGTTCAGCTGGAGGTGGTGCTCGGTCATCCAGGCGGAGATGTCTGTGAGGCAGGCCTCAATCCTAGCTGAGATCCCCAGATCGGTCGGGGGGAACGACAGGTACAGCTGCGTGTCGTCAGCGTAGCAGTGGTAGGAGAAGCCATGGGAGGTGATGATTGGTCCAAGTGAGGTGGTGTACAGAGAGAAGAGGAGGGGTCCAAGGACGGAGCCCTGTGGGACACCAGTGGAGAGCTGGCGAGGGCCTGACAGTTTGCCTCCCCAGGAAACCTGGTAGGATCTTCCCGACAGGTAGGATGAGATCCACTGGAGTGCAGTGCCAGTGATGCCCATCTCAGAAAGTCTGGAGAGCAGGATCTGGTGGTTAACCGTATCAAACGCTGCAGAAAGGTCCAGCAGAATGATGACGGATGACCTAGAAGCCGCTCTGGCAGACTGGAGGGCAGTGGTGACTGAAAGGAGGGCAGTCTCTGTGGCAACTTACAGCTTATGTGTGTGTATTTTCTGCATGTATGTATGTATGTATGTATGTATGTATGTATGTATGTATGTATGTGTCTGTGTTTTTCCCCAAGAACTCAGCTAAGGGCAATCAAATGCACATGAGAATCGATTAGTGCTGGAAGGGATAGAAAATGGTGCTGGAGCCAACTACAAAAGAGAATTTAGAGAAAGCAGACGAAAGAGGAATAGCAAGAGCTAGAAAAGTTAGTGGTTAGACGGAGGGGCAGAGAGAAAGAGAGAAGGGGGGAAACCATGCAAGCTGTACATCTTACTCCCTGCCTCTTTGTATAAACAGGATGCAGAAAGTCTGTAGATTTTCACTCTACACTAACCATAAGGAAGGAAGAAATGAAAGAGGAGATGAGAACATTACCTTTTTGTTGAAAGCCCAGATCTTATCCCACTCCATGTTGACTACTGATCTGGATCCACCCTGGAGGGAGGGAAAAGAGTAGAAAACATACACACTTTACTACTATGGAACTTCAAATGGGTGTAAAGATCACAGTCAGGCACACACACACACCTGGGCTGCAATGAACTGTTTGAGGCCCTCGACGGTCATGCCCCTGCGGAGGACTCCTCTAACGGTGGGGAACCGGGGGTCGTCCCTAGAGATCACACAAGGTCAGCATCACCCTTCATCATTATCATCCTCAAAAATAATAACTACATGTTTACTGTGTTATTTATTCCCTCCATCCATCCCTTCTTCCTCCATCCAATTCTCTTTTCTTCCCTCCATCCAGCCATTTCCTTCTATTTCCATCCAGGCATCCCTGCCTCCCTCCCCTATGAGTTCTTACTGACCTACCCTCCCTCTCTAAATGTATCCATCCACTTCACCATCCCATCGCCCCCTCCCTCTCCTCTCATTCCATCCCTCCCTCCGCCCCCAGCAGCTTCCATGCTTTCCTCACCATCCGTCCACGTAGCCCTGGTCCACGAACCAGGTGAGCTTCCTCTTGGAGAGCACGGTGTTGTTGAGGTTGAGCCTGGCGTACTCCCAGATGTAGGGTTTCCTGATGCCCAGGGCTTCGATCATCCAGTAGAACTGGTCGTCTCTGTCGTGATACTCCGTGGTCCTCAGGGCATGGGTCACCCCCTCCACGCTGTCCACAATGGGGCACGCAAAGTCGTAGGTGGGGTACACTCTAGAGACAGGGGAGGGGGGTTATAATCTAAAATATAGCTGCAAGCAGCGATGCGGGTTCCTCCGCAAAATTGAAAAATATTATAAAAATGTACATTGTAGAAGATCAAGAGTTGGACAACAAGAGAGCAAAATTACTTCATGTTGACCAACGACAGGCTGAATGGAGATTCAAACTCAAGAGCATGAGGTTGCAAGTCAGCCTCTGCTACACATCAACTGTTGAGAGTTTTATGAATAGCCATATTGTCTTGTACTTTTCCTATAAAAATGGGACAACGGGATGACTGGGTTGCTGCTGTAAAGAATAGCTTACTCATAGTTTTTTTTAAAAGGTTGTTTGGGGTGCCATAACTTGTCATGGAAGGGAATTTTAAATCATGCCTAGCATCAGTGGCGATGTGTCCTGGCTTAGGTTACTGAAATGAATTTGCGCAACAGGAAAGGGATCCACCTGAACAATCAATATACTTCATTAGAGTTAACCATTAGAGTTATCTCTACCATGCGTAGACTACAAGTAGCTAGCTACTGTGGTGAACCTGGCTTGTTTTGCAGTGGTTTACACAGTCTCGCTAAACATTTACATTTAGCAGACGCTCTTATCCAAAGCGACTTACAGTAAGTACAGGGACATTCCCCCGAGGCAAGTAGGGTGAAGTGCCTTGCCCAAGGACACATTACTAGCCCGATTCCCTCACCGCTCAGCCACCTGACTCTAAATAGATGATCGGAGTGTTGTTATGGGCTCAAATAAACACTCATTGCTATGTTTTACAATTGGAGGTTTGACCGGAAGACTAGAAACCGTTCTGTCAAAAAAATGTTTGCCTTTGACTGGTTAAACCCTTTGTTTACCAGCACAACATCTCATCCAATTGAGACATTCCCAGTTCTGGGGCCTCATGTATAAAGGATTGCGCAGCTTTCATACCAGAAGATGGCGTACGGCCAAAACTCGAAAAGTACCTACGCACAGAAATATTCACATGTATAAAACCGGTCGTACACCAGGTCCTGCGCACCTTTCCTTTATAAATCACAATCAACGTGAGATTGACCGCACGTGAACGAGCCACTGACCCCGCCTTGCCTCCTCCCATAAATGAATATGCAGATGGACTATAAATGCGCTCCTGAGGTAATTTCTTTGTCTGAATTACCGTATTTCTTCGAATAAACGCCACCCTAAAATAAACGCTGCCCCAAAAATGAACGTTATTTAATAAACGCTGCAGCGTTTATTCGAAGAAATACGGTGACTGTGAGATCGAGGTTCTGACAACAGAGGTGGAGGCGAGAAAATGTGTCCTGTTTGTCGGTCTGTCATCAGGTATTAGCGACAAAAGAAAGTCTGCGGAGTGGAAAACTGTCACTATTTGCGCCCTTTCTTGTTTTTAACCTGTAGCACTTTGAGATTTAGCTAAATGTAAAGTGCATTACAAATAAAATCATTATTATTATTATTATAGGGCCATAAATGATGTGGGTTCCCACCACTTGAGTTGTGCTGTTCCTTGTTTTTCTGTTGTTGACTGTTTTGTATTTAGTTTTACTGTGTATTTTATAGTGTTTTTTAAAATGTATTTGGATGACTGTTTTTGTGCTTTTGTTCGGCACCTCGGTCAGCCTTGCTGTGTTGTGAGTGTGCTTTATAAATACATTTTACTTACTTAAGAAAACCGGACCATGGCAGAAATTAAGAAGAAATGGTCCGATGTAAAACTTTTAATGAAGAAACGAGTGGTGGCGCATCGTAACAGCATGGCAGCTATAGGGTTAGCGTGACATGCATTTCCTGAGTGATTTTGTCGTTCGTTTGACACCCTCAAGTTTAACATGTTATTAAGTGGTGGCGGATTAAACAGAAGGCTACATAGCATTTCCCGTTTTGGGTTTTGGCATTTTGATGTGATCATCCACATTAATGATCAAACTTTTATTTTTATGTTTTTTGAATAGTCAACGTCATAAACGTAGTAGTGGAAACTTTATTTTGTAATGTTTGGTGAGTTTCGGCACTTTTCAGTTAGAATTCGCCACGTTACAGAGCCAGACAAGACTTTGCGGACGGTCCGCACATTCTCACGTCTGCTCAAAACTTTCTGTGACAGCCCGCACATTCTCACGTCAAGTAAATCTTTATACATCACAAAGTGTGCGTGAAAACCTGCGTACGCAAGCTTTTTAACCGCCGTTAACGCAAACCCATTTTAACGGCGTAAAATTTTTTATCGCGAGATTAACATTCTTTTTGGCCTAGCAAACTTGGTTGTTTTTTTCACATGCTGTTGCAAAGGTTGCAACAACTACTGACGTTAGAAAAACTACAACACCACACCGGATCTAGCTAGACCGGAAACAAAACAACAGGCACGCCGCACACACTTGTTTGGGCCGGCTAAAGAGTAGTAGGCTAACGTTACGTTTTGAGTGGATGACCTTGAAATCCCCTTCCATGACAAGTTATGGCACCCCAAACAACCTTTTTAAAAGCAGTACGAGTAATTTATCCTTTACAGCAGCAACCCAGTCATCCCGTTGTCCCGTTTTTTTTGTCCCATATATAAATAGGACTAAATTACAGCTGTTTGAACTTTAACCAAATCTGACAATGCTTTCCATTGGAGAGATGTCTTATTTTCTGATACAAAAACTGAACTAATAAATGTTTAAGTCTGTGAATGGCTTAGTAGGATGAGACGCAGTGCTGATGTGCGAAGGGTGGTGGGTTCTAATCCAGTCAGAGGTATAAACATTTTAATTTTTTTTATTCTGACAGAAATTACATTTTCAAGTCTTCTGGGTAATCCCAGTGTAACTATCTATTATGTCAATTTGACAACATTTTGCCATTTTGAAGGAGGAATCCGCCATTGCTGCTTGCAGCTATATTTAGAATTTACATGTAGTCATTTAGCAGACGCTATTAGACGCAGACGCTATTAGACGCAGACGCTCTTAGAATTTGGTTTTGTATCTTATTGTAAATTTTATATTTTTGTACTTTTTATTTTTATTCTTTTATTCTGATTATCTACCTCCTAACCCCTCCTCCACCCTCACCCATTCCCTATCCCCCCACCCCACACTCACCTCCCCACCTCACCTGTAGGTGCTTCCTGTACGGGGGTGGGGGGTGTTCTTGCAGCGGTACAGAGTGGGGTCCCTCATGCAGCCATTGTTGGAGGACATGTCGATCTTGGCCCTCATGCAGCATCTCTGTCCGTACTCTGTACCTGCCTTCATCTCCTCCCACATCTTCAGGTTCTGCTCCACCGCTGGGGGAGAGGGGGGAGATAGGTGTGAGGGTTGGGGACGAGGAGAGAGGAAGGTGTGTGTGGGGGATGGATCCTTTAGACCAGCCATCCCAAACTTCCAGCCTGCGGGCCACTTCCGGCCCCCCTCCCCACTACATAATGCCGAAAATATAATATAAAATTATAATATAAATTTTTAAAGATTTATATTTGTAAAAAAATATATATATATATATATATATATATATTCCGCGGACCGGAAGTGGCCTGTGGGCCACCAGTTTAAGATCCATGCTTTAGACAGTCATTTTGCGCCACGGGATTCTATACATACCCTGCCCCACCTCTCTCAAATACCTCGATCGGTTCCTCCCTCTCTCTCACACACACTTTCTTATTCTATCTCCTGCAAACACAGTTCTCTCGCCCTCACAAACAGACACACGCCATCGCCCCCCCCTGCTTACAGTTGCTGCGGTGTTTGGACTCCACACGCTGCTCCCTCTCCTGCTTCATCTGCTCTGGGGGCGTGTCATCTATGTAGGCCTTGCCCTCCTTCAGCAGCTTCTCGGCCATGTTCTGGATCTTTGGGAAATGGTCACTGGTGTAGGTGAACTGGTCTGGCTTGATCTGGAGCTGGGACACATCCTCCAGGATTACCTGGAAGGAAGGAAGGAAGGAAGGAAGGGGGAGAGAGAGAGACAGAGAGAGAGACGGAGGGAGGGAGGGAGGGAGGGAGGGAGGGAGGGAGGGAGGGGAGAGAAGGACAGAAAGAATGAAAGAATGAAAGGAGGAAGAAAGACACATTTAGACCCTGGACGAACAAAGTATTGCATGAGTAAAACTGGTATCGTTAGTCGTGATAAACATCTACAAGCAATCTAGTGTGTCAGCATTCCTCTCCATGCACCACCTTCTCAAAGTCTTCCTTCTCCTTCTCGGGGTTGGTATCGTCAAAGCGCATGATGAGTTTGCCTTTGAAGGTGACCTGGTAGTGCTGGTTGAGCAGGGCTGCCTTAGCATGGCCAATGTGCAGGTATCTGCGACAGAACATAGGGTGGAGAACATAATATGTAGCAGACTGAAAAGATTTTCATACATATTATATAAAGAAAATTATATTTTTAGTTGTTGTTTTTTTTACTCTGAGTGTGAGTGTACACATGCAAACTGCAGTAGCGCCTCACCCACTGGCCTCTGGGGGGAAACGAACCACCACCTTGCCCATCTCAGCTCCAGGCAGCTCCACAAACTTCCCCAGGTCCTGCTTTTTCTCCCTCTCCTCCGACTGGGCAACACACAGCAAGGAGGTCAGGGGGGGGGGGGGGGGGGGGGGGTACTCTGCATCAACAGAACTCCTACAACAAGTAGGAGATTACAACTAGTCCTGAACTACATGAGTACTTTTTAGTTCTTCTAAGTGGAACTAAAAAGTTATGTCCCACAGGGCTCCAGACTAACATTTTACTAGGAGCACTTTAGCCCCTAACTAAAAAAAATTGGGGCACAGGCAGAAAATGTTGGGGCGCACACCTTAAATCAACCTGCAACGCAATTTTTCACATTTTCCCAATTTTAAATGTATTACTGATAATGTGCAGTTTTATTTTCTGATTCTGATTCTATTTTAGTTCACAGTAGGGCTGTGTGATATGACCAAAATCTCATATCCTGACAACAATACATATAACATATAATCCTCTCCCGCAACTGGTCTCCTCAGTTCCCATACAGATACAGACCGTTAATAAAAGAAGAGGGGATGCTACAGAGTGGTAAACATGGCCTTGTCCCAACCTTTTTGAGACATGTTGCTGCCATCAAATTCAAAATTACCTTATTTCTTCCTTAAAATGGTACACTTCATCAGTTTAAACATTTGATATGTTTTCTATGTTCTATTGTAAATAACATATGGGTTTATGAGATTTGCAAATCATTGTATTCTGGGTTTTTTGTTTTGTTTTTTTACACAACGTCCCAACTTTTTGGGAATTGGGGTTGTAAAAAACAAAGCTGTTTGCTAAAAGGGAGAAATGTGCCAACCTACCGTCTTTCCAACTCCTACAGGAGCATTTGTGCAACTGCAAATAACTTTTCATTTGTCTACAAAATGCTTGCTAATTGCACAGTAGTATTTATCTGCTGTGGAGCTGATACAGTGACTGGTCCATTGTTCTATCCAACGACTGCCAATTAAACTTAATCGTTAGATTCTTAACTTTAATGCAGATTTTAGATAATAATAAATTAATATTAGCAGTCAATCACTCCCTTTGTGAAACACCCGAGCTAGACACACGAGTGTAGATGACGTTACCCACGCAGTTGAATAATCACTTGCGGACCCTCCCCCCTCACACACGTTGGCCAAGTCTGTCAGACTCGTTCCCTCCTCGTTTTTCAACATGAAAAAATGAAAGCCCTGTCCCAACTAAACTCTCAAATCAGGGATTTGTATCTCTATCTAGGGAGATGTCCTTTCTTTCTCCAGCTAAATGGATCTTTACCTCAATTAACTCAGGGGGGGGGGGCGAATAGTGTACTCACAGAGCAGCATGTGGGGAGCTTGCTGCTGGCCCACTTGTTTCCCACAGAGGAAAAAGGCTCCTGAGATCCCAGGAAGTAGAACCAGCGTCTCACATGAGAGAACGACTTAACCTGGCTCTGCCACTCAGCATTACCTGGAAGAGGGAGGGCGCAGAAAGAGAAAAGGAGAGAGAGAGAAGACAATAGAGAGCATGAGCAGTCGAGACAGCCCTTTCGCCGTCGTGATGCAGCACTGCGTAAATATAGAAACGCAAACTCATCTACACAGACCTTTAAGTGATGCCCACACACTCAGGTCTGCCAGAGTGAGGCTGTGCCCCACCAGGAAGGTCCGCAGTGCCAAGGCCTTGTCCAGCTCAGCTAGGGCTACTGCTAGACTAGACTGACCACACACACGGCTGGCACCGAACTCCAGCCAGTGGTCCACCTGAAAACACACACAGACACAAACAGGCAGGCATTAGAACACACGTGCACGGAAATTTGTGGAAATCCTAATACTGTACTATGCTTATATGGTGCTTTTATAGAGATAGGCTACTAGGCATGTAAGCCATAACCCTTGAACTTGATGGTAGAGAAGTAAGTTTCTGATAGTCTACAGTAGACAGTTACCTCAGTGTGCTCCATTACGTTGGAGCCATACAGGCCCATGCTGGGGGCTGCACGGGCCAGGTAGCGCATGATGGAGTTAGCATCACTGAACTGGACTAAACTGGAGAGATGGAGGGGAGAGAAGGAGAGGGGGTTGGGGGGGTTCCATTAGCCCTCTCAAAGCAAACCCTCAGCCAGCTGCTAATCAATTGGAAGATGCTACCTACAGAGGATCACACTACCAGGAGAAACATTATTATTTTGTAATTTTTTTATGAACCCACTCACTCTGAAATGTGGAGTTTGGTCTCTTTGCCCTCTGTCACAGACACGTTCATGATGCCTTTGACGTGCTCAGCTGTCAACAGTGCCCCTGCAGGGTAGGAGGGAAGCAACACCTCTATCAAGTGTCATGCCTTCTAGGCAGCGCCATTGGGGGGGGGGGGGGGGGGGGGGTGTACCAGTAAATAAAAAAGACATAGGGTTATATTTGACTTCAATAATAACAAAACCTAATTTAAGGATATCTACACGTGAAATGGACCAACGTTTTCAATAGGTTCAAAGTGAAAGTAGAAAACTTATGTAGGACTTTATGAAAACTGATAAAACGTGTTGGGCGAGTAAATAACTGTTGTTGTTGTTGAAGAAGGGTTTCGTTTAGCTTTTTGTAATAGCTGGCACAGAACATAAAGTACTAAGGTAAAAACACCTAGGTAGTCATACGCTAACTGCTACTTTCACGTTGCTTGCATCAGCCAGTTATACCAGGCAGATACACACGATGGTGCTGTTTGACTCGCTAATTAAGCTAGCCACACGCAATGTTGGAGCTATCGGGTTAGCCGGCAAGCCTTGTCGTTAAACATTGATTCCTGTGTTTTGATACCCACCATTTTAAGTAACTAATTCATCCGTTAATAGACAGCATCCACCCAAGTGAGTGCTGAAATTGCATGATTTTTTTACTGCCTGCGAGCAAGCTTCAGCAGTTCTGACTTACAGCAAATGTGCCACGATGGCAAGCTAGGCTAATGACAGTCAGTAGGTGATGTTATTGAATTGAGATTGAAACGTTTTTACATGCATAGACATTAAATCGACCAGTACTGTACACTATACAGTCTAATAACCATACTCACCTATAGGAGGGTTGCTAGAGTTTACGGTAAGATTAAACGCCATGTTTTCTACTCCCTATGAGTTTGCCAAGGCTCTCGAAGATCCAAAACCCTTACCAGCGCTCTAAACTCGCTACCACACCGCTTTCGGTTCTTCTTCGTAGCTCTTTACACTTGTGTAAGCGCTCAGGGATGTGCTACTAGTAGCTCAACATCGCCACCGTTATGATAGTGTATGGCAAGCAGTTTTACAATTAGTGGTCGAGAGGTAATAGTGGGGTACACCAACTTCCCAAGCATTCTTTGTTTCACGTGTTGTTGTTTTAACTTTTTTATACTTATGTTGTAACTATAACATTTTATCGTAATATAACAGTTACTGTAATGGATTCAGATTTGTTTTAATGCCTTTGGAATTAAGAAGGAGGCAATTGATGGGAAACTGTTGGGCTAATCCGCAGGGACACAAAGTTTGTAAACCCAATAAAGGAGTGCGTGGTACGACGGAGCATTAGGGAGAGAAGAGGGGGACAATTGACAATTGGGAGACAATAAGGGGAAAAAGATTAAGGAGGAAAAAAAAATATTTATTTTTTGCATGTCGAGAATAAAGTCAATGACGAGAATAAAGTTGAAATACTTTTTCGAGAATAAAGTCGAAATACTTTTTCGAGAATAAAGTCGAAATGTCGAAAATAAAGTCAACATGACGAGAATAAAGTTGAAATACTTTTTCGAGAATAAAGTTGAAAATACCATTTCGAGAATAAAGTTGAAAATACCATTTCGAGAACAAAGTCGACATGTTGAGAAAAACTTGACATTTCAAGAATAAATCGGACTTTTGAGAATAAACCAAACTAGCTTTACCTATTCTTCTACAAAATGCCTTGTGAAGTATGGAACGCCGAGTTAGTCAAAATTAAATATGTAAATAAATAAATAAATACATAAATAAATATGGCTATGAAAACAATTCTGAAAAAAAAAAAAAGATGGCAATAAATATATAAATATAGCATTATATAATTATATAGCTAAATCCATTTACCGACATCAATAAATAAATACATTTATTTATTTCAAAATGACGTTTTTGTAAAGACAAAATGTATTTATTTCATGGGACTTTTATTTCCTAATGCCACATTTATTTATTTTATGAGACTTTTCCACACCACATTTATTTCCACATATATTGCTACACCACATTTATTTCTGTGCTGTATTTATTTCCGATCTCACATGCAAACGAGAGGGGCGTGGTTATCTTCAGACCAACGCAGCTGCACACAAGATCGAAGGCAGATAGGGACACCTAGATTCGATAGATGATGGAAGACATTAGTCGTGTCAGAGATCGCATGCTGGCCTTATAGATCAAATTGATCAGCATGGCTTGTCAGGATGTATTATTCTGGCACACATTGTAGATTTTGTAGAGGTACTTGGGCAGATAAGTGCTCTACAGAACAATAATTTCAGAATTGATTTCATAGCCATATTTATTTATGTATGTATTTATCTATTTATTTACCTATTTATTTATTTAATTTTGACTAACTCGGCGTTCCATACGAATTCTATTTTAGCGCAAACACAGTATGGTGATAAGTATTGAAGAGATTGTGACGAAAATGTCGCCTGTTCAGAAGGAGAAACCACACGAAGTTGGAAGAGGTGGCCGAATTCCTGCAAATTAAAATAGCTAGCTAGAAATTGACAGATGCAAGGGTAGGCCTACCTATCGATGGTTAAAAGGCAGAAATAGCCTATACGCTACTACTCCGATTCCATTACAGACAGACAGACAAACGGAGTCGGACGGATTCGTTGAATGTATAGTACTCCGAAGGCTGTGGGTGCTGAAAAAAAATCGATCCAAAATAATTTGAGCCTATCAAATTCGAGACGAAAAATTTAGAGCTTAAAAAATTCAGATTGTAACATCCGGGATACCAAGGATAGGTAGAGCAATGGAGTAATAGAGAAGAGAAAACGCATGATCACTACCAGGGAAAACCACCATGCTTCGGTGAGTCTGATGTGATCAAATATTGCATTAAAGCTCGATTGCTCTACCTATCCTTGGTATCCCGGATGTTACAATCTGAATTTTTTAAGATCTACATTTTCCGGCTCGAATTTGATAGGCTCGAATTATTTTGGATCGATTTTTTTCGGCTCGAATTTGATAGGCTCAATTCTTTTGGCTGGAATTTTTTAAGATCACATTTTTTGACTCGAATTTGAGCAACCTGAATTTTAATTTACATTGAAATATATTCATATGAGAATTTGGTCTTGTCTAAATTTCAATATTAACCCTTGTGTTCTCCTCGGGTCGTTCTGACCCATCAGTCATTGTGACCCACCGTCGTATTGCGACAACTTTACCGCATACAAAAACAAAGTGAAGCATTTTCTTTTAACCGTCGGGCTGTCTCAGACCCCCCACATTGCGAAGGTTAAAAGAAAAGTATTTTTATTTGGTTTTGTATTGGGTAAAATTGGGTAAACACAATGATGGTTCGTTATGAACCTTTGGGTCATGTGACCCGAAGGCAGCACGAGGGTTAAGTATTCAATGCAGAGTTGTTAGACATAAAGCTCTACTGCGGCACAGGCCCCTATTCATATCCCTTTTTTTTCTTTCAAGCTTGCGGCGCACAATGCACTACTAGGCTATAGAAACTCCCCTTGCTTAACCCACTATACAACAGTTCAGGGACGCAAGTTTGATATCAGCTTTGGCAGGTACATCAATAGTTAATGCGTGTGCGCACATTTTCTTTGCTATCATTTGAGCGCAAATACTGTTCTTTGAGCTTCATGTAATATTGTTTTTATGTTTTAGTCAAAATACGATGATCGGTAGGCCTATCATTTAGAAACTTTCTTTAGTTTTGTAATGTTTTCGTAGCCTACCTCAATTCTGACTTGTGTGCAGAGTCCGAAACCTGGACTTCTGTGTGCGTGCTGCACCGGCAATTTGGCACACAGAAGAGCGCGCTGACATGGAATTCTGCGGGTATCGGTTTGTGTTTTCGGTTAAACTGCTTTGATTTTACAAGCGTTGATTCGGATACTGCATTTATTTTTTCTGGGATTATCAATCTAAGTAAATGCACTAACTAATAAAGTAAATTGTTAAAACTCAAACTTTTGATTTTACTGGGGCACATCAGATTTATACTGGGGCACGTGCCCCAGTAAAAAGGGTGTAACGACGCCCCTGATTCAATAGCTTCCATACAGGATCCATGTTTAGTCACCAAGTGTTTCCTAGGCTAGACCACGTTAATGTGATTGGCTAAAATTGGAAAAGACATCTGATAAACTGCAGAGAATATATTTTCTTTTAGAAAAAATGCATTTGTGAATCTAAGCGTGTCAGGAAAGTTAAAAAAAATCCACACACAAATGCAGGGATTTGTAACTCGTGTAAAATGTAATGTAATGGGGTCAAATATGTTGAATCACGAAATACATTTGTGAATAGCGTGACATTTATTTGTGAATCACGACAATAGATTTGTGAATCGCGTTACATTTGTTTGTGAATTATGAAACGAATCCAACTCATGTGGCCCTAATGATCCGTCGTAGATATGCCTCAGTCAACCTCAGTCCAAGTACGATGAGGTGTTTCCATTCAAACAGTCATCTGTTTGAGAGCTAACCCTTGTGCTGCCTTCGGGTCACATGACCCAAAGGTTCATAACGAACCATCGTTGTATTTACCCAATTTTACCCAATACAAAAACAAATAAAAATAATTTTCTTTTAACCTTTGCAATGTGGGGGGTCTGAGACAGCCTAGCTGTTAAAAGAAAATGCTTCACTTTGTTTTTGTATGCGGTAAAGTTGTCGCAATACGACGGTGGGTCACAATGACTGTTGGGTCAGAATGACCCGAAGATAACACAAGGGCTATGTGAAGTCCTTCAGTCAGATTTTATGATGGCCGCCCTAGCATACATTTTTTTGAAAGGACTTCTGATCTGCACTCCAGAGCATAAGGTGGCGGTAATGCACCAATAAACTGGATGCCAACCGCCGTAAAACAAGAACACGAAGGAGAGGTGGTGGTGGCTCCACATCTCTGGTCAAAACACGAGTATCCTGTTCTCGTAATACGGCGAAGTATGCTATATTACAAGTTTTTCCTGTCCAACATACCCCATACTAATCAACCTATTGTACACTCAGAACGTCCTGGATTGATTGCATTTATTGTTCTGATTTTGCAAGGAAGTGTGCCGGTTAAAATCGGAGCACTTTCATCTGCAGGATTGCAGTGAGTATTTCCCGCCACACCACCCATTTTCAGATTTTATTCATTAAAACGCCTTGCTCTTTAGTTATTTGTCAAGCCGCCTTCCAAAGTGGCACGTTTACCAGGGTCTTCTATTGCCAGTTAGTATGTGTTAGCCTGAAGTTCTGTGCGGACAAAGAAATATACTTCATCCACTCACGGGCTGAGTAGGCGTGTCTTCTGGAATTGGGCCACGCGTCCAGCCTGTTAGAAGTACTTAAGATTCAGTGCTTCAGCAGTATGTTTATTAAGATCCATGATGTTTATATAAATTATATATGGAGCGCTGTAATGTTAGCCAGTTGAGCACAGTTCCTGCCCAGACCGTGACGGTTGTAGTACAGCTAGTTGTACAGCGGCCATAAACTTAACTTTAATTTTGTATTTCCTCTAAAGTACCTCTCCGTCCTGATCCCCTGAACCAGACATGTCAAAGGTAAGCTTGCATGGCAAGTGGTCCCTCTCCAGCAGTGATGATGATAATGATGAAGATTCAAAACCCACAAACAGTAATTCACCTGGACAGACCAAAACTCACAACTCTAACTCCAACACCAATAAGCTTGATCCCTACCTCGTTTCTGAACCGGTATCAGGCTTGGACCCTGACCCAGCAATAGTAGTGGAGGTGAAACCAGAACCAGTTCCAGTTCAGGTCCGGCCTACCTCTGCTATCTCTCTCTCTATTGGCTCTGAGGCTAGACAGGTAGCCCAGGTCAGCCAATTGAACCCTGTGAAACATGGACGCCTCCCATCTTTGGCTGGCAAGAGGAAGAAGGAGGCAGATGATTCTGGCTGGGCCCTCTCCGACAGCGATGATGATGATGATGCAGAGAAGCCGAAAGCTTTGACTTCAGGCCTGAAAGACCCTCCAAAGAAGTCGACTCTGGGCCCAACCCCGAACCCCAAGAGGGTGAAGGTTGAAAACGACCAGCCTCCTAGCCCCCACGGGCGGACATACTACATCGATGAGCCGGACGATTTCTTTGAGACCAGCTTTCCTCCTGCCAATGACACATACCGCTTCTACCTCAACAAAGTCACAGGGCTGGATAAGAAATACAACACTGGGGCTCTGCACATCAAAGGTCAGTCCCATAACGTGGGAGCGTGCAGCTACAAACCTAGAACATAACCATGCAAATGATTATGAGAAATAGCTACAAATATATTTAGATGTTAATGTTGAGCTCCTGCCCAAATCCAGCACCATCGTATCGGTGAAGACTATTGTAAATCTCCTATTACAGAGCAAGGACAAAAAACAGTATTGTGGACTGATACCTACAGTATGGCATTTCTAACTAAGTGGAATGTCTATCTAGCCTTCTGTCTGTGATGTTCAACTTTCTTCAACTCATGTGTCCTCATTCAGAGATCCTCTCGCCATTATTTGGAACCCTGAAGGAATCTGTCCAGGTAGGGTTACAAAGCTGCACACTGTGCCTCTTCAACTTGTTTAGTGTGGGTTCACTGTATAACAGATTATTGTATCTTGTTACCTGCTGTATAAATGACTCCAGACTTCTGTGTAGTTTAACTACTGTTTTGACATCGCATGGATGGTCCAGCAGTACCCACCAGAGTTTCGGTAAGGAACCCTTCTTGAAATTAATGAAGAGCCTGTGAGCTTCTGTTCTACAATAAGCAGACCATTAATGATGATGAGGTAGGAGGAGGGTGATGATAATTGCTGTGATGTTTGGGTTGATGATAAGGGAGATTTTCTGTTCTGAAAATGGAATATGTGTCTGTGTCCAGAGACAAGCCTGTCCTGATTGTCCATGGGGACAAAAGAGAGGCCAAAGCTCGTCTCCTCCAGCAGGCCCAGCCCTATACACACGTCCACTTCTGTCAGGTACCCTCAACAGTTGGAACACACCAACATTTTAGGCTACATTATAACCATCTGTTTAAGACTTTTAAAATATACTGATTCCACAGTCCACAAGGTGTTGGCTTATTGATTGTTATGTGGTGTAGCAGGGTTTGCTCGTTTAAGATAGAAAAACTTAAGTTATAATAAAGTCTCTTGGGGCACCACCTCAGAATTTGTTTAACCCTCGTGCTGCCTTCGGGTCACATGACCCAAAGGTTCATAACGAACCATCGTTGGGTTTACCCAATTTTACCCAATACAAAAACAAATAAAAATAATTTTCTTTTAACCATTCCAATGTGGGGGGTCTGACACAGCCCGACAGTTAAAAGAAAATGCTTCACTTTGTTTTTGTATGAGGTAAATTTGTCGCAATACGACGGTGGGTCACAATGACTGATGGGTCAGAATGACCCGAAGATAACACAAGGGTTAAAGGGGCTGAGGAAACCTTGTTTAATGATAGCCTTCGTAATAATCAGTCTATAATCTTAAGTAATGGATTTGTGTAGAGCAGATCAAATAACTTGAGGGATCAGAATACGTGAGTTACAATTAAACATAATGATTTATTGGAATAAATTGAAATCTAATGAACAGTAATGGAAATATGTTATTGGCTTTAGTAAGAGTTTGATGGGCTAACACACGAAACAACATACAATGGGTCAGATAGAAAGAGTGGGAAGGGGGAGGAGAAAGAATCTTAAGCCTTTGTCCAATAACGGGAATGTCTAGTGGTAAACTAATGGTAGTTAGTTTTACGTGTAGGTCTAATCAAAGCACACACAATATCAATTACTTCATGCCAATGTTACAAGTAAGAAATATAGGCTATTCGCATTTACGTTTGCCGGTGTGTTGAAATTGTGGGTCGAAAGCGGAGTCCGTTTAAATCTTGGCTGTAGTAAATTAGTCTGTGTAATCCAATCCAAAGGTTCTTTTGTGAAAGTATTCATTTTAATCAGCGGTGAGACTGAGTTTGGTTATCTCAGTGTCGCAATTTGAATTGCGTTTGGTTAGTTCGCAATCACTATAATGTTGAATCTAAGGAGCTTGGCGAGATCCTTCTTGAAGGCATATCCGTTGTCTGGACTTGCTGTATCAATGGACTCAGCGAGTGATTATTTGTTGTTGGTATTTATAATCAGAATAAAGGGGAAGTGCCTTGTGGCAGGTAAAACAGTTCATTGGTCAGGTCCTTGGCCTGGGTGTTGTTCAAACTGGTTCACAAATAGGTGTGAAGAGGCTGATACTTTTGGATGGTGTCCTTAAAATGTTCATACCTTGCATATACTTCAAAAAATATAGACACAACATTTATAAATGGTTTCGTTCGTAGATTCAAATCATTTTGATATCAAGGTTGACTGACTTATCACAACAGGAAAGGATGTTACATTAAAACATCAACTTACATCAACACAGCATTAAAGGGAAAGCATAAATTGTCACACACAAATTCCAATAATCCTTCTAGTGTCCAAAAACAGTATTGTCTTTGAGAAATGTTTGTAAATCCATTAAATGTCTGTTTTGGATAACTCCTTTGTTTAATCCAGAGTTTTCTGGAGTAGGGAGAGGTTGAGAAAGGTGGGCCATTTGGCTGGCCCATCTCCCTTCCCTGGGGAGAAGGAGACGCCAGGTCTGGTATCAGCCCTTTGAGGCTCATCCAGAAAGATAGTGGCATTGTATGAGGCGTCATATAATGCAAAGTCGGGGGGTTCTTGTGCTCATGTGGTCGTCACAGTGCTGTGTCTTACTGAGGTGATCAGAAATGGCTGTGTTGAAGGTTTGACTATGCTACAGTGGACTGTTTGGATAGACCTATTATTAAGTAGCGCAAGCATCCAAGCTGTTTGAAGATGATGCCTCGTTAGTTTTTATGGCAAGTGCTCACTGACGCAGAACCAAGATATGGTCAGCAGCGCCTTGTTAAACGTTTAGATCGTCCGGTGTTGCTTGGGTCAATAACAGGTGTCATACCCCAAAAAATGGGGTGCTAGTTTCCTTATTTCTTATTACTTTAATTGTCTTCAGCTTAATTCATCTATGAAAAATAGATTATTTTCAGCCAGTTTCGAGAATTTTATTTATTTATTGGGTAATACAGTTTTGGATGTTTTGACCGGAGTTAATAGAATAAAATGACTGGAATAAGCCAGGTGCCAAAACAGAAATGCAACCATGCTCCATCGGGGCCTGTGCCTCAAACTAAGGAGCTAGGGGTGGGAGACTCAGCTGGCTGCAGGCTTTGAGAAACAGTTCTGGGCTGCGTTTCCCGAAAGCATCGTAAACCTAAATTGATCGTAGAGTCCATCGTACGATGGATGTTAGTTGTACGGGCCGTTTCCCGAAACCATCGTAGCTAAAGAGGCACTTGAAAATACTCGTAGATTAACGCGAGCTCCAGACCAGTCGTAGATCGCTAAGTGCATCGTAGCACAGAGACACACGTAGGCCGACCATGAAAACTACATTAGATTAATGCTGAAAGTTACTTCCGATGGAAAATAAGATTATTTTGGTTCTCTTTTTACAGCAGTTACGCTGGAACTGGGATATTTCTTAGTGAACCATACAAGTTTAAGTGCCGAATAATATCAGAATCCGGTTTATTCTCAAGTAAATTTAGGTTACACAAAATAATTTGATTTGGTGGGTTTGGCGCATGCAATGAAGGTATTTAAAAAACAAATGTCAGTCTTATTCAAAATACTATAAAATTGAAATATGGCTGTTGTAATGTGCAATAGTAACTATAAATGCATTAACGTAACGCTTTTACAAGTACAATAACACAACAACAATTGAACATTGAAGATGTTTATTAGAATTATAGGGCTGGTAGCACGCCAAGCCCGGTGGATGAAGAGGCTGGTGGCAGAGCCGAGCCTGATGTTAGGAGATGGTGGCGCCCAGGAAATGGGAAGACTCCACAGGGTTGACTGGGAAGTCACACAGGGTGAAGGGGCTGGGAGGGAGTGAAAACTCGTACAAAAATCATAAAAGCCATTGACGATAGCCTAAGTCCTGCGCCGCAGACTTGTCCCCTCTGGTTGTGGGGAATTGGATGTGGTCTGGGATGTGGCAAAGTAATGCAGTTGTGACAGCCTGCACAGATCTTGACACTGAGGCCTTGGAGAGCCCATGTCCATCTCCAAGAACCTCCAGAAAACTGCCAGTGGCATAGAACCTTAACCCTCGTGCTGCCTTCGGGTCACATGACACAAAGGTTCATAACGAACCATCGTTGTGTTTACCCAATTTTACCCAATACAAAAACAAATTAAAATAATTTTCTTTTAACCTTTGCAATGTGGGGGGTCTGAGACAGCCCAACGGTTAAAAGAAAATGCTTCACTTTGTCTTTGTATGCGGTAAATCTGTCGCAATACGACGGTGGGTCACAATGACTGATGGGTCAGAATGACCCGAAGATAACACAAGGGTTAACACTGCCAGTAGTTGGGTTGCAGGGGTCAGTGCAAAGGACCTCCTTGTTAGCCTCTGCATGTCTGCTTCTATGTGGTTCAGGAGCAGCATGATATCATGATGTCATATCTTACATTCATAATGAGTATAATTGATCAACCATCAATTAAAGTAGAATTATTCATGTCAGAGACAATGATTCCATGTTGAAGACGGGGTATTCATTACTTATGTGTTTGTCATTTGTCACAATGTCATTTGTGGCCAATATGTGAGAATTATGAGATTGCAAACATGGTCTTGGAAAGCTGTTGGCCTATGCAAGATTGTAGATATAGTCAGCACTAGAAAATAAGACAGTAAATATGTTGGATTGAGATGCTTGTATTTGTACATTGAATTATATAGGCTGCTAGCTGAGACACTCTTCTTGGTAGGCTACTCCACTTTCCAACTATGGAAAGTGGAGTAGCCTACCAAGAAGAGTTAAAAACCAAGGCACAAGTAATTTGAGAAATAGTTGTTTTAGTGGAGTTTGTTCTCCCTGCTCCTGCTCCTCACATGGATCTATAAGGTAAACATGTAAGGATTGGATTGGCAACACTGAATATATGATACAATAATACACAATTCAGCCTTTACTTAATTTAAATAAACATTGTATGCTTAGGCTATAAGGTAACCTAAATTTGACACTACCTTGTTGATTGGGAAGAAGAATAGGCACAGAAATGGAGGGCCTTGTGAACTTCATCTCTTCAAACAAGAGCTTCCTCACCTCAATTTGGAGACAAGCCCACTTAATTTCCAAGACCTCCTATTGGTATTTAGCATCCTGTGTCGCTGATTGCAGGGTCCTAACTCTGGTGTAAAACTCAGATGCAGCATAGTTTGCACGTTCACCTTATTGTCTTTGCCTTCATGTAGCATCATACAATGTACATTGAAAAGTACTCAAATAAGTAGCCTATAATAAATGTAGAGTTTTCTGTAGTGACAGAAATTTTTTGTGTACCGTAATTCGTCAAATATTTTGGTTGCCGTTTAAATTTTTAAATTTGCGTCAGAAGAATCACATTTCAGTACAATGGACAGCGTCTTGTTAAGTGCAACTTAAGAGACACGTACGATGGTTCTCCTTAAGAGCATGTTCGGGAAACGCACGTAAGAAATAACGATGGATCGTAGAGAACCCTCGTAACAGCTACGATCCATCGTTATTGGGAAACGCAGCCCAGGACAAGTAGGGGGCTTGGATTAGATAAGATAGACTTAAGTATTTTCTTTTGCTTCCTAGTACTTCCTCTAGTGGTCCCACAGTTGACCACTAGAGGACACCATTGTTTTTTCCATTACATTTTGATGCCCTAGTAGTGCATGTTGGGTCTTCACCTTGCAGTCCCTGTGCCAATTTCATACCCATTTACCTCCTCTCCCCTCTTATGCTGCTGATTTCTCCTCTTCCTCACGTCTGATCCTGTAAGCTGTGACATCTAAATAAAACGATCAATTAAGGACTTGCGTTTGAAGTGAAATGTTATTTTCCTAATCAATCTCACTGAGACAGACACACTGCAGCTGTAGTGCCAAGAGCATGACCCTAATAAGACACCATAGAGCTGAGTTCAAGTGGATTTATTTGTTTTTTAACAGGCCAAACTGGATATTGCTTTTGGAACACACCACACGTAAGTGTTCCATTTATTCTCCTAGACTCAGAGCCTTTTATGTATTCCATTTGTAACATCTCTCTCTCCAACTCTGTCTCACTCTCTTCACACAGCCATGCTCTCTTTCATAAAATTAAATAGAATTAACCACAAGTAGGATTCAGCTTTTCAGTTGGTACATTAGCTTTTTGTCTTTTGGTGTTTTGTTTTCCATTTAATCCTGTTTTGTCAGTTGATTCTAGGCAGCTGATCGTCAGTTGAGAGTAACTAGTAAAATATTCTGTCTCATAAATAAATCCTAGCCAGTCAGTTGCTACTCAGTTCATGTTTGCTAGTCAGTACACAATAAGTATAAACCCATGCTAACTAGATATATGAATATGTTATCACATACATCCTGTAGTTGTCTCTCCATTCCAAACCCCCACCCTCAAACTCAGGTCTTCATCTCCTCCACACACACACCAGTGTTTTAATCTCACCCACCCTCAGAAGGCTGATATAACAACCCCCCCACACACACACACACACACACACACATGCCCGAGCCGACCCTTAGTAGTTAATTCTGGACTCTAACATCACATCCTGTTGATATATAAAAAATGTTTTTTGTAAAAATAATAATGTTTGGCCATTTAGAGCATGTAAGTATGTTATCTGAATATTGTAGGGTTAAATAGGTTAAAATATTTTAAGTAAGAAAGTGTTTTATTATGTGGTTGAATGTTATGAGGTAATTCCTCCATAGTTGTTTTGGACCAAGGGGTTGTACCCTGACCGTGGGGGTTATGTGTTGTCCTCACACACAGTGTGTTTTTGTTGTTGCAGGAAGATGATGTTGCTGTGGTATGAGGAAGGTTTCAGGGTTGTCATCCTCACCTCCAACCTCATCAGAGCAGACTGGTACCAGAAGACACAGGGGTGAGGCTTTTTGAAACCATTTTCATCATTTTCATTATTTATAACTCATTGGGTGTGCTTGCCTTTGCCTTAATGCAAAAAAAGAGGAGACTATGGGCAGCTGGGGCAGCCGCAAGAACACCCTCACAATTTCCCCAGAAATTGTACACTGTCCAATTTTTATTATTATAATTTTTTGATCAAATGTATTAATCATCTCCTAAAACAATCTCACAAAGAGAGTTGCACAACCACAATCAAAAACAAAAGAGATAACCCACAACGGGGACAAAACAAAAGGCCACCCTAATATTATGTCTTTATCACCGACATTATCTTTATAATCATCTTGTAATGTAAATTGTTTCTGTGTCTTGATGCCAGGATGTGGATGAGCCCCCTCTATCCACAGTTACCGGCTGGGAGCCCAGAGACATCGGGGGAGTCACCCACCATGTTCAAACGTGACCTACAGGAGTACCTGTCGGCCTATCATGCCCCTGAACTCTCTGATTGGCTGCAGAGGATCAAGAAGCATGACCTATCAGAGACCAGGTGAGACAAGGACCCTGGGTAAGAAACATGCACTGGCCTATAGTCACTGCCAGTACTAAATGTGTTATATGATGCTGCCTGACAAAGTTTCTCAGTTGTCAATCTCTTCTTCCTCCACCTCCTCATCTTCTCCCTTTCCCTCTTCTCCTATTTCCTCTTCCTCCTCAGAGTGTACCTGATTGGCTCGGCTCCAGGCAGATATTTGGGATCAGACATGGAGAGGTGGGGTCACCTCAGGCTAAGAAAGGTACTAACAGGCTTTTTGGCTCCTTTCTTTCTCGCTTTACTTTCTTGTTTCCTATTTTTTTTTTCTCTTATTCTCCCTGTGTCTCACTCCTTCTCTCTTCGATTCTCTGTGGCTGAATAGAGCTCCGGCACTTTCACTGGCCTCAATGTTCAACGAAGCCCTCATTATAGTCCGTCAGTCCATCTGTCTACCACCTGTGACAGTCCATTGCAGCAGAGTTGATCAAATCTCACCTCTGTTATTCTTCTGACCTCTTTTCTGCGCTCCTTCCCTCCCTCTATCCTTCTCTCCATGCTTCCCTCCATCCTTTCCTCCCTCCATCCTTCCCTTCTGCCTTATTATGCCCATTTTCTAGCTACTGCATGATCACACACAACCCATCCCCAGTGAAGAAAAGTGGCCTGTCATCGGTCAGTTCTCCAGCATCGGCTCTATGGGATTGGACAAGACCAAATGGTTGGCGGGGGAATTCCAGCGCACCCTGACCACCTTGGGCAAGTCGTCGCACAGGCTTGATCCACCTGTACACTTGGTATGTTCTTATTGAATCTTGCTTCCGATTGCAAAATATTTTTTGAGAAAAAAATATAAGAATATGATGTTCTGTTAGCTAGCTCTGATTCTGATGTGCAAATAGACACAAGAGAATATCCATTGATATTTCTGTGAAAATCTAAACATGTCACACTTTTTATATTTATTCAACAACATTTGTATGCCTATTATCCAATCATGTATTATTCCTATAGCCTACTACACTTTTTGTTTGTTTGTATGTGGCAACAGCTACGCTCTAATCCTCAACATCCATCCATTCATTTGTATTGGACATATTTCGCCACAAAATATCTGGGAGCTCTATAACAAATTAGTTTGAGCAATTTTGCTTTTTTTGTGTCCCACTATGCCATTTTTGTTACATTATGTCAAGCGATCATTTAATTGAGGCAGTAGCCTAGGCTCGAAACTTTTGGGCTTTATATTTCAGATGCCCAACCCTATTCCCTGGTGCCCAGGGGAGGTGGATAGATGTAGTAGCGCCCCTAGAAATGTTTTGTTGGCACTGGAAATCTTGGGGTGGCACACCAAAATCAAAAGCCATGACTGAATTTCAGCAGTTCTATCATGCTGTTGTAGTATATTGTGTAGTTGAAAACTATGTCAATATGAGAGTTAAGGAATCGCATGCATGATATGAGATTTTGGTTTCTTATTTACAATTAATGTTACTAATTATCTGATGTGAAGGGGGGGGGGAATGAGAAAATTCCAGATGATATGTGACTTGAGAGAGGGAGGAGGGCATTGGGGGGCCCAGCGACTCACAGTATAGATGGATAGATGATCCAGGATCAGATCCTGTTGTCTTCCTTTATAGGAATAAGCAATCCCAGATCTGCTGGCACCAAGCCCAGGTATTACGATGTTCCTTTAAGTGTATTTGTATGTTCTCAAAGCAAAAATAAGTTTGAGGTTCGGTAACTAGGCCAATTTGTCAGGCCTGTGGATATCTAGGAACCATAAGAAGTCGTTTGTTTCAATGTAGATCTATGATGCACAGGTAGTAGTTAGGTATCCATTGATATGTGAGAAGCAGAGGTGAGATAATCACAGAGATCTAAGGATCTAATCTAGCCCTGCCCATTGCTCCAGTCAGCAGATCCACTTCACCTGTCACACTGTGTGTGATTAATGCTTCTATGTTAGCTGGGACTTCTGTGTCGCACAGCTCTCCCTCTCTCCTGCTTTGCCGGTATCTTCTTTGTTAATGCTTTCTCTCTTATCCTGTAACATCTCTACATATATATTTCTAAATAACTGGCATGTGTAGCGGGGTTTTGCTTGTTTAAAGATAGAAATACTTAATGTATAATAAAGTTTTGGGGCACCACCCTAATATTGGTTTAGGACATTAGGGAATACTATATTTAATATGTAATAGTCAGTCTCATCTTTAGGAATGAATTTGTTTTAAGTGTAGAGCCAATCGTAACATTAGTGAACACGCACATCAAAATATCTTTACAATGAATTTATTCAAGTAAGGTAAACGGATCGTATGAAGTTAGATTATGGGTTTGATATGAGATATTGGTTTCAATGAACAGAATGAAATGGTCTAACTTAAAGAAAGACAGAAATTGTACAGTCAATGATTACATCCTTACAAATCATAAACAGAGCTCACGCCAATGCCATGTCGGGGAGGAAAGAGTGTTAGCCATAGTTACGTTTGATCAGGGGTTGATCAATGAGGTTGAGGGCAGTTTGCGCCAAAGGTCCATTTGAAGAATCAAAGTCAAAGTGCGGCTGCACTGGGTCATGTGACTGAGTCTGCGGGATCTCAGTCAAGTCGCAATTAGAATTGCGTTTTTGGTACTTCTGTTGAAACGTCCAGATAGTGATGCGTTCACTATGAAGTTGAATCTCAGGAGAAGCTTGGCGACGTCCTTTGGAACGCCAATCCTGGTGGCGTTCATGCCATGGTTGGTTTCGCTGGAGTCAGAGATTGATGGTCATTTTAGAGCTTCATACAGTTCAGAGTTCTAGGGAGGACGTGTCTGGGATCAGACGTTGATTGGGGAAAGCTGGGTTCTCAACTCCCCCCTCCTTCCTTCACACCTACCAAAGGTGTGATCTGGTCTCTGGCTGGTTAATAAGATTGTTCAAATATTGTTCTGGACATCTTGGTACAGTTACAAAATATAGTTTAATGATTGTTTTATTATGATAGCGTTGTGTAGATACCAAGAATGACGTGGTTATCTTTCAGGAAGAAGGAGTAGTTACTAGAATCAAGATTTCATTGTACACAACATTAAAACAAAGTAACAAACATGACACAAATATCCCTGTCATAATTCTTCACCTTTTACTCTTGTGGTAAAGGTGAAGTCTCAAGAACTTTCCTCAAAAGTTCTGATCAAGGTATGTTTGTTCAAATCGCCGCCAAAACGGATAGCAAATGGTTGCTGGAGACGTGTTGTCTCAAGCAGGCCCTTTGAAGCTTGCAAGCTAGCAGGAGGGCTGATTAGGTAGATTGGGGAGGCCCCCCCCCCAATTCTATGGTACCTTTGCATCGGCGTTTGGTGGGTAATCAGCATACTGAGGGTGTCACGAGGGCTGATTAGGTTTGTCGTGATTTAATCACTCTTCAGGTGTGGCAAGATGTTGGCTCTGTGTGGTCTTGCTGACCTCACTACACATGCATGACTGCCCAATTAAAGTCTTTTAGAATTTGAATTCTGTCTTTCTCTTTCTGTCTTTCATCCTATCTCTTAGCCTGTCATGAGTACAATGGCCTTAGTGGAAAAGAGTTTGCACCTCACATTATTTCCCCCCTCTCCATGGGGGGGGGGGGGGGGGGTATTGCCCCCCATGGAGCCGACTCTGCCCAAAGCCCAGTCTAGCCTCTCAGTCAGTGTGAATACCACATGTTAGTTTTCATTGTCTAGTGAGTTGATTGACTGAGGCCAGCTATAACTTCATCAGAATAGAGCAGTTTGGGGCTCCTGGGTGGCTCACATGTAGGCTATGGCCTTACTGCAGGGGCCCGGGATCGAATCCAGCCCGGGCCATTCCCTGCAAGTCCTCCCCTCGCCTCCCTTTTATGTTTCCTGTCGGTCTTCACTATCTCTTTGCAACAAAAAAAGCAGAAATGCCCTAAAAGTTAATAAATAAATAAATAGAATAGGAGTTACTGTCTCCCGTTGCTCCTCCTCCCTCAGCCGTACATATGGATGTAAATAGATGTTGCGTTTGCATGATTGTTCTTATCATATACAGTAGATACATGCCTGTGTATATATAAAAAGAAAATCTTTGTGTTTGACCAAGCATCATTTGCATGTAATTTGTGTTTCTGTAGTTAGTTGCTGTCAGCTCTGGGTTGTCATTATGCAAAAGCTCACCAATCCATGCTTTCTAATCACAATAATAGGTGGGCATCAAATTGCTAGCAAACAAGCAACAGACCACATCAAATCAGTCCACATAATGGAACATTCTCTTCTACTTTCTTCCTCTCATGCCCCTTCGTTGGTTGTTTGGTTTGGTGTTCTTCTGTACATCAACGTCACTGTTTAAAAAAGTTTATTCCTGGTGGTTAAGGATTCATGTCTCCTGTGATTATCTGTGTCATTGATTATTCTGGGATGAATCTCTTTGTAAATGTCAGCAGAAAAGTCACTGTGTCACGCAGAGACAACCCCCCGCCACTTAACCCCTCAGACAGACAAACCGCAAGGGCAGTAATGCAGGAAGGCAGGCAATTTTATTACACGACAAAGTGAACAATTGTGCTGTCATAATGCAATGTGCAGGCAACAAAAGGATGGCTGCGGCTTCACCAAAAACAGTGGTGTATGTGTGTGGTAGTAATAAAATAGTTAGTAAAAACACTATGAAGAATATCAGCATATGCACAAGCTTTCACAATGAGGTAATACGTATCTGAAGTATAGGTAGTAGAGCTGTGCCAAATGGCATTGTAAACCTAAGGCAGTAGTGCAAAAAAAGTCATTAAAGAGGGGAGAGAGATGGGATAGATCTGGGTGTGAATGTTGGTAGGTGAGAGGAGTGTGTGTGTGTGTGTATAGGGTTCAGGGGGGGCCTCAGCCTGGTAGTGTGTGAGTGAGTAAGTAGGTATCGTTTATGGGAGCCGCAAGAGCCCCCTTTTACACAGAGATCCTGCAATATTGCCGTATAAAAGACCTGTCTATATGCCGGCTTTGCTTGTTTACACAGAACCAAACAAAGCCGGCATAATACCACCCTGTGGGTGCTTTTACGATGTTGCATGATGGCATTCTGGGTAAAAAGGGACTACGTCAGCGTTTTTGTTAGCATGTGTAGTTCCACAATGACCCCCTTTCTGTTGTCGGTACCTTTTATACGACTGCGAGGCCTTTTATACGACTTAAAGGCGAATTATGCCGCAACATCCCAGCTTTAACAGGCTGTGTAAAAGAGGCTACTGCGTTACACGTCTGGGGGGTGGAATTGACAAACAGGTTGGGTTGATGTTTAAAGGTGTGAGTGTGTAGGGCCCTGAGGTCTGACTGCCCTGCTTTGTGTGTGTGTGTGATCCCCAGGTATACCCTTCAGTGGAGGATGTGAGGACCAGTCTGGAAGGCTACCCGGGTGAGCAGCCTTTCTGTTTCTCCGTTACTCTCTGCTGCTTTCTCTGTTTATTGCTGTCTCTCTGTTTCTCTCTTTCACATATAACTATTATAAACCTATACAACTACCGTATTTTTCGGAAATAAAGCCGCGGCCTGTACCACGATTTTACAGTTTTCTTGTGGTTGTACGGCTTATATTTCGAAGCGGCTTATAGCCCGGTTTTAGAACAAAAAGTGGCTTTGTCCCAAGATCTCTACAGACCGTGCAGCTAATTTAATGCTCAACACTTGAACGGGGGGTTATTACTTGAAAGAGGAATTATTTACTGTGTCGTCTCAGTTACACTATCATGGCTTGGAAATACAGTGACTTGCTAAAGTAGGCAAATGGCTAGTAGAACATAACATTTCATAACTAGAGAGGGTACAATTTCTGGGGAAATTGTAGGGTGTGCTTGCTTGCGTCGGTTGCACAGGGGTCCGTTTTTGAATGACATTTTTACAACTGATATTTCTGTATATTTTATATAAAAATGCATATTTATTATTTATAAAGATTACATAGATTTAAAAGCTTTTTTTTTTGCTGGTCATTTACAACTGAAAATACGAGTGAAGTGTAGAATGAAATAGATGTCTTCTCATTTCCCCTGCAAGAGGCAGCCTCATCGTTGAATCAAAACGAATACATTTGGCAGACCGGTGTAAAAATTGACCTAATCTCTATGACTTAAACGTCCTTTTAAGTTTTCCCTTCTCATGATATTTTAAGGAATTTAGTCTACTCATATTGCATTCATTCATGAATAAAGAACCCCCTTTGAAGATTATTCTACGACGTTACCGGCAGTAGAAGATGGAATCGCGATTCAAACAGTACCATCTGCTAACTGAAAATAAGCTTGACATTTATTTAGTGGAAAATCGCTTTCATAAAAAGCTCAGTGGTAGCGATCATTGTCAGTAACAACGCCAAGTGCGATATAGCCCTGTGTGGAGAAGCTGCCCCGGTACTACGGTACAGTACTAGACTACTCCTGTGTTCGTTCGTCTTGGTAGCGATTGCGTTGGTTGAATTGGATTTAACGTTCCGTTGTACGGTTTAGGCTGAAATTAATTATTTTCATGAACAGATTGACAAAGTTTAGGCTGTGGCAATGAAGTTAAGGTTAGTAGTTAGATAGACTTTTGGTTTAAGTAAGGGGAGTGCCGAACATGTTCTGTCGCCGTTTGACTTCCTACAGCTGTGTAGATGTTTTTGTAGTGTCTCGGGTAGGCTACAGCGTTGCAGTGAGCAACACTGGTTTGAAACCACAGGTGATAATTTCACCCACAAATCGTTTACTTGTAATGTAATGTCATCATAAATCCTACAACGAAAATGTATTTGTGAGGAATGTTTATTTTAACGATTGAAAACAGATGCATCATAGACCACTGTAGTATGTGTTGCCCGGGCAACAGAGGCTAATGTCATGATGCTAATACTTCAGTGACATAGTAGACTACTGTTTCCGAAAGTAGATGTACTTCCTTAATAAAATCAGCTTATATTGTACATTACACGTCACAATTGTGTGTCATATCACAATGTAAAATTAGTAAATACTTATCACCCTGGCCTCTTTGCTTGTGGCGTTTCTGCAGCTGCCTTGCAGTAAAGCAGTTAGCTTAGCTATCTCCCAGAAGTTAACGAGCTGCTAAACTAATGTTCTGCTAGAGGTAGTCACGCGAGTTTTCGTGACGTTAGTGACGTAAGTAGCGTCATTGACTGTGGCTAGCAAGTTAGCCACCGTTAGCTTCACTTTTCGCCACAAAAACTTAATTTCCACTTAAACCATGCAACGGAACGTAAATCCCAATAGAAGCAACTCAATCGCTACCAAGACGAAACTTTTGACACCTAGGTTGTCTATGTAGGACAAATATTGACTGAGTTTTAGGGGGGCAAAAAGAATAAAAAGAATAATAATATATATATGAGAGAACAAAGGTTGTGCCCTTGCCGAAGGCAAAACACACCCAATAATTTCAGTAAATCAAACAACTGCAAGACCCAGTGAAATGTCATATACAGCTAGTAAACTAACGTTAGCTATCATCGCTAAAGACATTGGCTAATTCAACTTAGGTAGTGTAACCGAGCTCTTTATAGGTTCGTTTTAGATATAATTTGATATGGGTCTTGTGGACAATAAGACAAGGACGCGGTCTCTTTTCACAACTTGTATTTTCTCACTTCTATTCTTGACATCGCCATTCGAACATCCCTCACTGACTTCACGTAATGCTTACGTCAGCATCATGCCTACGGCAACTTCCGAGGGACAAAACACCCTTTTCCGTTGAACATAGAAAGGTCTGCTACAGTAGGCTATCCTCAGGATTTGCAAGCTAGCTAAACTTATACTAATTGTATAGACATAACTATGGATTTTGCCACTAAATGAGTGACTTTGCTTTATTTCTGGACATACTATCCACAACCGAAGTGTGTTACACAATGCTGTAAGATCGCCTATACTCGTGCATTGCTTGGTATTCATAGTTTTCATGTGACGTCACGTTCCAAGGGGCACGCCCCTTTGAGGGCAAAAAGGACTTTCCGCTGCCCGCCACCCATTATAAAGTCATACATTTTCTTTGAGTCTGTTGCTTTTGTGTTGCCAAAATGCCGGATAGTTGTTGTTCTATCGGATGCAGTAATCGAAGAGGAGACAAGCCTGGGCTGTGTTTCTTTAGAATTTCGTCCGATAAAGAAAACCCAGAGAAGAGGAGATTGTGGATTTGTGCCATTAAACCTGTCTCGGGGGAGGGCAAACAATGCCAGCCGTCCAAATATAGGCCTACACGTATTTGCAGCTAACACTTCATCAAGCTCAAGTAAAGTTAAACACAAGAACATACAGGTATATTAATTATGGTATTTTTTGCCATAAAACACATCTTTATGTAATCGGTTTGACATAGTTTGTTGTGTATCGAGGTCGTAGTGATTTAAAGTTAGCTAGTTAGCTAAATAGGTGGGTTGTTGTGTTAGACACAACTAAACTCGAAATGCATTTGGAATTATATGATTTGGGAATCCCTTTACACCCATATTCAACTGAATGTAAAACAAAGACAATGTGTGAGGCTTGTGTTAAGACTGATTGGTTTTTCATACTCATTTGGTCCTTTGTTTTTATTTAGGGTTAGGGTTTTTCACAGCATTCCAACTTTTTTGGAATTGAGGTTGTAATAAGTAAAAATTAAAGGAAAAGTTGACTTACCGTTTGAATAGTTAGCAGTTGTTAAAGAGAGAGAGGGGTTAGCTTGTTTACAGTAATGATATCACAGTCATCACATATATAAAAACCTTGCGTTTTTTAGGGGCAGAAACTGCAGTGTGCGAATTACGGGGGGGTTTGGGGGGGTCTGACCCCCCGATTTAAGACTCGGACCCCCCCAAAAGAGGTAAAAACCACAGGTCGGGGGAGTCGATACATTTATATATTGTTCTTACCTGTAATCGTAACTATTACAATATATTTACCATAATCATTCAATAACAGGTTGGCGATACACAGAAATATTGACTTTATGGCAGAGAATATCACACACAGTATTACACTGACTGCCATAGTCAAAATTCGCTATAACTTGATAAACACAGCGCGAGTGACAAGTGCCCAATAGACCAATTATTTGTTTGTAAGCATTCGGGATGTGCGCGCAACATGGTGGCAGAAAACTGGGAAAGGTAGCCTTTATAACGGCTAGAGGATTACATGGATAATACAAATACCGTATTTTCCGCACTATAGGGTGCACTGAATTATAAGGTGCACTGTCAATGAATGGTCTATTTTCGATCTTTTTTCATATATAAAGCGCACCGGACTATAAGGCGCATTAAGCGAAACAAAACCATATTATGGTGAAGCACAGTATGTATTACTCTGCGACGCTCCTGACTACGGTAGCCATAATGCTACAAGCGGTGCGGCTTTGTAGTTTACCAAAGTCGTACTAAAACATTTTGACAGAGCGCCGTGTACCACACAAAATCGCTTCGAGGTCAGTAAGCACAACCAGAATTAATCCATATATAAGGCGCTCCGGATTATAAGGTGCACTGTCGTTTTTTGAGAAAATTAAAGGCTTTTAAGTGCGCCTTATAGTCCGGAAAATACGGTAGTTAAATAGATTTAAAAAGACCAAAAAGGTCAAGGAGGACAGCTTTTAAGAGAGAAAGCGATTCCCAATTGATCTGTCACATCAGAATTTTGATTTGGCTCACGAAAGTCTTGAAATTTCAGTGAGAATGTCGCCCGGTAGACCGTATTGCCTTAGGTGTCTCTTGTCTTGGTCGCGTCATGTCACAAAGTTCATAATTTTACAGTTCGGTCAATTCTACACCAAAGGTTTTACACCTAAAAAGTCAAGCAGGGCATCTTTCAAGAGATATGGGAATTCTGCTTTTAGCCAGCTGGTCCGATTATTTTTATGATTTGTGTAAAACTGGCAATCTGAGTGAGACTGCGTCCCACGGCGTTATACTGTTTTGACGTTAGCCTCAGAGTCAGACTCGGGTTGCTCACTGGCACAATGTTGTATTTCACTCCATTCTACACCAAAAACGTCAGGAAGGACCGCCTTTTGTAGATACAAGCCTGCTGAAGATCTCGGATTTCTTTAACCAAGCCTGTTTATTCGTCATTTGCCTGAGAAAGCGACCACCGTTAGCCAGGCTAGTTTTGCCCGATCACTTGGTCAGGCTATTTAAAGGTCAAGTGACTTTTGTGTATGGACAAGTGAAACGTAAATGTACTTGTCCAAAGGTCAAGTGCCTCAAAAAATTAATGTCAAGCCATGCAATCCAGTGGCCAGAGATATATGATGACCTGATCGACATTCCAAGTGTATTATACCCGGGAGAAGTTCGTCTTTTGCCTCCGACAAGCCTGCTTGACAGTCGTGTGACGTATGGTGATAATTGATCTATACAACCAGAGCCCATCTACGGGCCATATTAGACATTCTCTGATACAACTCAAGAAACACTGAGCGCGAGTGACCAGGCATTGTGCAATACAGAAGCTGGTTGAATCAGGGGGCTGCCATTTAGTTGACCCCCCGATTGTTATTGTATAATTCGCACACTGGGCAGAAATACGGCAGCGGGTGCTGTATATGGATCGCAATTGCCCAACACTTGCAGTTTGTGTCCATATCTTTAGCTAAGAGGTGATCCAAAGAAACGTGGGAAAGTAAATTTGCCCGGCTTTTGCTGCGTCTCAATGGTGTGAGGCGCCATCGCCAGCAGCTTTTTGCCCTCCAGGTCACAGCGGATGTCACGACTGAAAACTATAAATTGTAGCGACAATGCTCATGGTACCCAGAATGCCTCGCGGCTAGCTGAAAAGCTACGAAGTTAAGGCCATTAGCTTAGTTAGATAAGCATTGTTCGGAGTTCTATTGTTGTGTTTGTTCTGTTTTGATATGTGTAATGCTATGGTCTGTAGTTTAGATAATTTGTGTGTTCACCGATTGTGAATGTTGTCTAGTTAGATGGCTAGCCAAGCTGTCCAATATGAAAGTGTTCCTGGGTAATTAAACAGTTGGCCTATATTCCAGTGCGTCCTAGATTTCGATTTACAAACACAAAGTTCCCATTCTGGTGGGATGCGGCTTATAGAAAATGCGTCCTATTTCCCGTAAAATACGGTACCCTATTATAGAGTAGTATAAAGCCTAAATAAATCGCTGTTTTAAAACTTGAAGTAAGTAACCCCATTAAAATGCAGTATCCAGGATTCCTTCAGGGGTGCTCTAACATGTTGTTCTTCCTACAGCGGGGGGCTCTCTACCCTACAGCATCCAGACGGCTCAGAAACAGCTCTGGCTCCACTCTTACTTCCAGTAAGACCAGCTATATGCACTCTGCAAATAATCTACCACTTAGACTGATTGTTGTTTCATGTACCGTGTTGTTTGTGTTGGCAGCCGTTGGCAAGCTGAGGCATCAGGGCGGAGTCACGCCATGCCACACATCAAAACCTACATGAGGGCATCACCAGACTTCACACAGCTAGCTTGGTTCCTGGTCACAAGGTGTGTCCACATATCCCCCCATGAGTGAGTTACTTATTAATGAGGGAGTAAACAGATAAAGTGATATTGAGCTCATTCTTCTAGCTCTGTCAGAGGAGTATTGGATGTGGAGCCTAGTTGTCAACATGCTTTACCCACAACTTATATCTGCCAATCAGCTGAGAACCTGCTATGGTCTTGTTCTCTTTTGCTCTCCCTTCTTCTCCCACCCCCCCTTTTTCTCCTCTCCTGCTGTCTGTTAGCTCATCATATACTGTCAACCAGGAGGCTGTCTTTCCCAGAGCTACCTGTTACTTCACACCTTTACTTGGAGTTTGGTTACCCAGCAGCTGATTTGATTATCCCAGTTCTGTTATGATACAGAGTTGGTGTGTGTGTGTGTGTGTGTGTTCCATCTCTCCAGTGCTAACCTGTCCAAAGCTGCCTGGGGTGCCTTAGAGAAGAACAACACTCAGATGATGGTGCGCTCCTATGAGCTGGGAGTACTGTACCTTCCCTCTGCCTTTGTAAGTCTCTCACACATACACACCTGTTACATACTGAATGTGCTGTCACACACACACGTGAAATTTACAGTACACAGCTGTGTTTCCTCTATGTTGATTTTGCGGCCCGCCACGGCTAAATTTCTGCCGCCACGGTATCAGAAAGAGGGCTGTACAAAATTTTAGGCCGTCTATCAGCAGTGATTGTTAGAGTGCATGTCGGAGAATAGTGCATTATTATGCTGAAGTAGTTTTAATTAATAAATAGTGGGTTTACTGTTATTATTTGCTTAGCCTATCAAGATCAAATGAAGCAGACAGTGTACATGCTTCCGAGTGGCCTACCTTAATCGATAGGCTAGGCTACTGACCATGTACAATAATTTGTTACGTCAATTATTAATTGGCAGCATTTATGCCATTTAGAACATACTTTGAGTGTAAGGTGTCTTTAAGTAGCCTAACTTTATTGCTTTAGGGGAAATAGGACGAAAATATGTGCAATATTACATGCTATTAGACTATTACATTAACCTGCTCCGAAATATAGGGTTAGAACACAAACATGAACAGCCTTATAAACAGGGCACACAGTTACATATGCACATACGTCACGTGTGGTGTACAGGGTGTTTTGTGTCATCCTCAGGATAGCACTACAGTGTCATTTTCCCTTGTTGTTGAGGTAGGCCTTAGAATTACCTCAAAAGTTGCTTAGCAACAGTCTTGCTGTTTTTCTTTTTCCCCCAGATCTCAGACAGATGGTTTATGGAATAGTTGATCACTTTCTCTCTTTATTTATCCCTTTCTCAGTTTATTTCTCTCTCTCTCTCCATCCCTCTTTATGTTTATTTCTCTACTTTGGTTATTGTTTAGAAAACTAGAGAACTGTACAGCTCATTAGTTTGTTGCCCCAATGGTTGTAATTCATAAAGATGATTTATAGGACAAACGTGTGTTCTCTGGGAGGTTACTGCTGTTTGAAGGGACTAATGGATTGATCGAAGAGCTACTTAAAAGTACAGCTTGACTTGATTAAACTGCCTTGCTGCGCCAACCTGTTCTGAATAAACAGGAGTAGGTTGAACAAAGGGTTTTGGAGATGGAGAGATGGAGTAAAACAGGAGAGCCAACAAATCACTTGTTTGTGTGAATAATTTGTTTTATAAAAGACAATGTAAGCCCTGTGAGAGGTAAGGCTTCATTCAGCTAAGATTAGTAAACATGGTTTGTTATTCCTTCTGTTCATTGTTTCTCTCCTGAGAGAGAAAAAGAGAGAGAAAGAGAAAGAAAGATGGGGTATGAAGGACAGCACAAAAGAGAGATCAAAATTGAAAGGGAGGAAGATCAATAAATAGTGAATGCTTTTAGTGACAGATGCATTTCTATTTACATTTAGTCATTTAGCAGACGCTCTTATCCAGAGCGACTTACAGTAAGTACAGGGACATTCTCCCCGAGGCAAGTAGGGTTAAGTGCCTTGCCCAAGGACACAACGTCATTTGGCCGGGAATCGAACTGGCAACCTTCAGATTACTAGCCCGACTCCCTCACCGCTCAGCCACCTGACTCCCTATTTAAGTGAGTGTATAGGTCTGTGTGTACCTGTCCTTGGGCTACTGTTGCAGACACAGATTACGGCATGGCTCTGTGTGGGCTTCTCTCTTCCTCTTGCTTCAGTCAATTCATCAGACTCTGTGAAGGGAGGGAGGGGGCAGGTATAAAGGTTGAGAAACAAAGGAACAGTTTAGAACAACACACTTGTGTCAAACCCAAAGTTCTTGTAGGAAGCCTTCCTCTCAGTTTTAAGGAATGTGCATATCGACCTTTCCCCCTGTTTGAGGTAAGCCCAGGTCACAGTGGACCAGCTGTAGCTCTATCTGAGCAGGGTGCATAGCCTCTCCCTCCATAGGGTGCAGGCGCCGTCCAGCCATTCCTGCTGTTTCCCCAGTACTGATAAATTTTCCACAAAGGGAGCCCCATTCGGCGCTCCCCTACCCCACCCAAACACACTAATAGGTACTACACGCCTATCTCTCTCTCACAGACACACACAAACACAGTGTGTTCAGATTTCCAGCCCTAATCTGGCCCAATATAAACAAATGAGGCTACACTCCGTTGCCGTGACAGCGGGAGGCAGAGTGTTGCCGGGAGACAGACAGATGTGTCCATTAAGGTGTCTCACCAGAGTTCTCCTGGAGCCTCTGGCACTCTTATGAACACATTCTGCTACCATTGGAGTTGGCCTGCATTCAAGCCCTGGTTCTGTATGTCTTTCCCATCTCACCTTTCCTTGTCTCCTTCCTTACTCTTTTTGGACAACTGGGACATGTAAAAGCTACCACCAGAGCTGGTCTGTATCAACTCTGCCTTGTCTCCATCTCCTTCCCTTCTTCTCATGTAACTGGCAGGGTGTCATCTCTGGGGTCTCCATCACCCCTGTAGTGAAGGGAGCAGACACCACCAGCTACTGCTTATCAGAGGCCAGAAGGGGTGACCCATTACAGGAGCATAGGAGGAGCTGGACTAAGAGACAACTACATCTAGAGACACATTGAGTCTGTGTGTCTGGATCTCTTTTCTTGTTGCGGCTCTCAGTGCCCCGCTTGCATATCTCTAGACTTTTCAAGGTCGCTGCCAATCTCTCTCTCTTTCTCTCCCTGTCACAAAAAGAAACTGCAGATTATTGTGGAATTTTCCTCAACTTTCTACTAAACTGTCTACCCATATCCATCCATTTATCTGTCATCTTGATCAGCCCCCATCTCTCTAGATATGAGGAACTTCTGCACTAATGTCTGCACAGGAATTACACTGAATAACAAGATTGCTGTAGTCAACAGTCTGTCTAGCTGAATGTCTCTTAGCTAAAGATTCTGGCTGTTGTTTTCTGGGAGTAACTTTCTGTGTTGTTTGTGCTGTTTCTGGTGTAACTTCATATACAATGATAGCCACTAGAAGTTTCTTTGACTTAAAGAAATTAGTTATTGTGTGCATGTGCGCATGTTCTCTGCTGTCTTTCAGAACATGACCTCATTTCCTGTCCAGAGGAACCAGTTTCCTGCCACATTTCCGTCCACCTCATTTCCGGTGCCCTTTGACCTGCCTCCAACATGCTACTCAGACAAAGGTAACTAATACCTCCCTACAATGCTGCGTGTGTGTGTGTGTCTGATAGGTGTATGTGTAGGAAGATTTTTGCCTTTACGTGTGTGTCTGACTGGTATATTGTGTCTAACAGGTGTGTATGTGTGTGTCTGTATATCCCGATCCCCATTTGCAGTTTTTGATAACGTGTGCGGCTGTGTGAGTTTACTATGACAAATCATTTTGCTGTAATGGCTTAGACATTGGACACTCAGTGCTCAGAACTCCCTCGTTGCTAAATGTTAAATTGGTCCAGCTGTAGCAGTCAGTCACATGTTGAGGGGCACATAATCCATCTGCAGTCATAGGGTTTTTCTGAAATTGTGTGTGTTAGGAGTGTGAGGGTGTACATTGTGCAGTTTGAAAAGATTCAGTCTGTCATACTCTAGTGATGTCACATTTCCTGGAGCAACAAAAGATTTCTGGCTAGTCAATGATGAGAACTTATTTATTCTCAATTTGGATAGACCTGACATGCAAATAACTGTTGGCCCACCAACTGACACTGTGTGTGTGTCATTGCAGTCTCTTGTCTGGGGCTCTGATCATCTGTGATGGACATCAATTGAGGGTGTAGGGGTCAGAGCACTGACTGCTGGGTAATGGCAGTGCAGAATGACCCTTTGGCCGGTCATTGGTCCCTTCCCCGACCTCTACTAACCCTGTTGACTGTCACAGAGTGGATTGGGTTATACTGAAAGCATGAGGCTTGCAACATATCGCCATAGCAACTTGTTATTTTTATATTATTATTTTGAGTGATGAAGCATAAATGCATGAGGCCTACTCTGTGTCTCCATGTCCATGTCACTGTGTTCCAGTCAACTATCCATTGCTTTCATCAGACCCCAGGTGCCATGGCAACCAACCCTTGCCAGGCAGTGAAGACTGGGTATCTGAATGCATTTTTTAATTGAGTTTTGAGTCAGAGAGTGTGTGTCTTTGTGTGTTTGAGACACTGTACTTGGTCAAACGGACAACAGTTAGTAGTGCAAATTAGTTTAATGTGAGTTGGTGTCAGAGACGGTTATATACTGTTCACATAGTCTGTGTTCTGGTCTCAGCACTGTATACTATGGCTTAGGGGTGGGAATCTTTTGGTACCTCACAATTCGATTCTTGGGGGTCACGATTCGATTAAAAAGATTCGATTTGTAATCAATAAAAATGTTCTTATTTAAAAAAAACATTAAAAAAAAAAAGATTGATGTGAATCGCTAGAAGACTGAATCGCGATTCAAATGTGAATACATTTTTCCCCCACCCCTACTATGGCTGATGGTTTCATTATGTTTTAATGTGTATCGTCTCTCTCCTCATGTCCTCTACCTTCTCTCCCACATCTTCTCTCATAATTCTCTCTCCTCCCTTCTCTCCTCTCTTAACTCTGCTTCCCTCCTGCTCCTTTCTTCTGCTCCTCCTCTCAGAACAGCCATGGATCTGGAATATTCCCTACAGCCAGGATCCAGACACGCATGGCAACATCTGGGTCCCCTCCTGAGCTGTGCCAGGCCATACTACGCATCCACATACATGCACGCACGCACACACGCCCCTCTCACACAAACATACACATCACACACATGGACACTCACACACAGGCTTACACCTGAGTCCTGCCTAATCTGTCCTAGTTCATTTGTGCCTGTCTTGTAGATATCTCTCAGTAAGACCCTGAGGGTCTTTATTCCTGCTTCATAGTATTGAACAGAGCCAGTTTTCTTTGTAGCTATCTGTGTTGTGATTTTGTGGCTGTGTAATAATTATGTTAGTGATTTATTTTTTACTGCATGATCAACTAGTTACTTATGTACTCCCAAGGTGACATAAAAAATGTTTTACATTCGCCCATGTTTCTAGTCCTCAGTATGTTTGAAGCAAATGCGTTGATAGATTGTGGCCTTCCCTGGGGGTTAATTATTTTCTCTATTGATCTCTTAATTTATTACTCCCTGTCTATCTCAAGACACTAAATTGACTGATGGTCTCCTTTCCTCAGCTTTTGAATGGGCCGACAGGTTAAATCTATCCGGTTTTCTCTTTCTTGCTCCACCCCATCACTCCTCTTTCTCCACTTTTCCCTTCTGTATTTTTACTATTGTTTTAATATATCTCTCTCTTATTATCTTGCTCACTCAATCGGTATCTCTCAATATATTTTCTCCATAACTGTCTATTTTATATATCAATTCCATGCTACATCTGTACTTTCCGATGTTCCTTGTGAGGATTATGGCTAGTTTAACACACCATGACTTGTAGGCATCAGCCACAGGTGCAAACAAGACAGCACTCTTATCCTCTAGCATAGAGCTTCTCAAGGCAGTGTATTGTCTGCACCTCCCTCGCCCCAAGCAGAAATATGACACAGGGACCTGAGAAGATAACATTGAAGGGCTTTTAAAAGAAATGAAAAAATAAAATTAATGACGACACCCCTTTGGTCATCCTGTTTCGCCCGCGTGACAAAAATGCTGCCTCCCCCTCCCTCAGTTACGACGCACTAAATTCTAACAAATATATTTTTTAGACGCTACACATGTTATACATCATTGGAAAGCTACGATTCTTGTGCTTCCATTGAAATTAACCAATTCAAGATCAAGTCGCAATAGCAAGCAAAGTCAACGTCTTTTTACGGTGAACATTCCTTCAACAATGCCAAAGAAAAAAGTTTTACTCACCCTAAGTCAGGGGTCGGCAACAGGCGGCCCGCGGGCCAATTGTGGCCCGCCAGCGATTTTATTTGGCCCGTCAAAATATTTCCGCTTATATTTTTTTTGTATCGTTTTTTTCCCCGTCAACTTTTATTTTGAAACCGGAAACTGGGTATGGTGTCATTGACTTTTCTGAAATATTTTCTCGCTATGTCATCGCTACCATAGACATATGATCCAAAGCACCCCGATAGCACCCCCCAAAATATTGCTTGTGAAATTAATAGTTTTCAGGCCCGGAGTGGCCATCGGGAGAATAGGGAGAATTCACGGTGGGCCGCTCTGCCCGCTTATAAATTAGGCCAGAAGATCACTTGCTTTCTCTTAGTTTTTTCATTTTTGACAAAGATATTGAGGAAATACTGAAATAGTGTTTTTGTTGATTTATTGGCTATGGGTTAATTAATAATCAACTTTATCACCAAACCAAAGCTTGGACAACTTGGTCAGCTAGGAGTAGAAGAATGTGAAACAGGTCTGAAGTTTCTATGTTCATTGTTGACAAAGATATTGAGGAAACACTGAAATATTGGTGTTTTTATTGATTTATTGGCTATGGGTTAATCAATAATCAACTTTATCACCAAACCAAAGCTTGGACAACTTGGTCAGCTAGTAGTAGAAGAATGTGCAACAAGTTTTAATTTTCTATGTTCATTTTTTACAAAGATATTGAGAAAATACAGAAATATTTGTGTTTTTATTGATTTATTGGCAATATAGGTTATCCAATAATCAACATTATCACCAAACCAAAGGTTGTACAAATTGGTCAGTCAGTAGTAGAAGAATGTGCAACAAGTTTGAAGTTTGTATGGTCGATTTTGACAAAGATATTGAAGAAACATTCTGACTGTCTACTCTTTTACCCCGGTCCCTAAATATGACGCAGAGCCTGAACGGAGGTACGAATATGAATGTCTGTTGAATCTCGAATATGAAACTGATTTCACCTCGGTAGAAAGATCTGTCACTTCATAAATCTAGGTTCTTGCAAGGGTGGGAAAAATGTTTTCTTAAAAGCCCTGAATCTTTCAGGTAAACATTTGGTTTGTAATTTCCGGAAAATATAAGAATATGAGTCCAACGTAATGTTTATTTAGGTTAGGCTACATAAAGTTTAAAAACTATTTTGCACCGAAATTAATGCAAAACCTTTCGCTCGCGCGAATGCGCGCTTGCATTAATATGAACTTCCGATTTCACCTCACATCAAAACCTTCGCTAGGTCCTAGTAATGCTATTCTCACTGGATGACAGTATTTATGTGCACCAACAATGACGACCCACCACGTTGGGATGACAGTGACGACCATGTTGATAGAGAGAGTTCGTTAAAATAATGAAATTATTCAAACAGACCACCAATTCACATTCACATGGTTAATAGGCCTAGTTGTTGCGAGTGCACGTATCGCAAGGGCACCTATCGCAGCGTCTAAATAGGCAGTAACCCAGACTCTGGCCCGTCATCTTGTGGCGAGGAAAAATACTGGCCCGCGGCCCAAGTTACTTGCCGACCCCTGCCCTAAGTGGTTCAAATAGGTCCAGGTGTGCAAATCATGCCATAAAAACTTGATCTGCTTACAGTCCCAAGGGTTCAAAGTATCTAACCATGTAAAGTAATTCGTCCAAATACAATGTTTTACGTTCATGAATAGCCATTATCCTTTGTTACATTATGCAAGTTAGCCGACGGAAGAAACAACTTGTTCACATAAAAGTGTTCTTTTCTCCGGTTAGCAACGGAGTATTTACAATATGAAAGCATCAAAATGTCCGTTGAACCCTCCCCTTTTGATTGACACCTTGTTTGACTCAATAGGAGCTTCCATGCCCCGTTGACAGCCCTCTAAAGCCAACTAAGTCCCCCCCCCCCCCCCCCCCCACTCGTTCTAAACAAATTTCTCGAACTGGCTTCGACTGGCTCTGAAATTAGCTCGTTAGCCTTGTAGCTGACATCTAGCTGAAAATGCCAATACCTAATTTGTATGCGTCTGTGGAGCCTTCAAAATAACAGTCGATTGCGCAATATGGTTGACAGAATCAGTGTTCTTTGTGCGCCAATCCTTGGAATCAGATAAAGCACTCCAATGTGTTCATGCTTCAGTTTTTGTGTTTCAGTAATACTAATTAGGGATTTAGCTATTATATATGATAGTTCTAAGTACCACCTTTCATTAGAGATAACCATTATGAAAAATAATACCTTTTTATCCTGAGTATTTGACCTTGGTTACAAAGGGTCATTTTGGAGTCTCCAAAAGGCCCTTTTAGAAAATGCCTGGATGTACTCTTATAAAAACATGTGTCAAATATGAATATATTGTGGTATTATGTTTGACTTTTGATTTGAATTGGGTAAGGCTTCAACCTGTGGTCCAATTTAGTCTTCCAGCTAATACCTACCACCTCTAGGCCTCTTCAGGCCTCTGTTTTCAAAACAAAATCTAGGCGGAAATAGACATTTTCACTTTCCTTGTGTTCAAGCTTCTATTACTCAACACTAGTAGGACTGACAGGTGTCCTGACAACAGGGGACATAACTTCAGAGTGTCAGCTTTCAAAAGAGATCATTTACATGCATGTACTCCAAATGGTTCAAGAACAGCTTCCAATTTACTTTGGGTATGCTGTTTAGGTGTTTTTAGGCACATTTAACAGGAGGCTAAATGACAGGAGTATGTGTTTGGAGAGATTATTCTATTGTTTGCAGGTCGGATCTATTCAGACAGTTCTGTTATGTTCAGCGTCAATACCCAAGTATTCAAGGCTGTTAAATGCAACAATTTTTGCAAACGATTTTTTTTAATCCAATACTGCACTCTAAAATTTAGCGAGGCACTGATCCATAATATGTATTTGTGAGAAAATGTGCTTATTTCAGATACTTTTATGAACGCGCCATGGTTCATTGCTATAGATTATACTGGATCTATATGTCACTCATGTCTGATTATTCTGGGATGTTTCAGTACCAAACCGCAGCTGTTAGTTCATCATTTTGCTCCCCTGGACAGCCAGGGCTCGTGGGCTCCACCACTGCGCTGCACAGAGCAGCTTACTTTCCATTCCCGTCGAGCGCTTCCCATCTCTCCGATCTCCAGCTGTCCCTTGCCTCTCCTCGCGCTGTCGGTCCTCCATGTGTGTAGTGAGGGATATCTAAATCCCGTGGAGTATGGATTTTGTTCGCAGGAGTGTTTTGAAGCTGTGGCATGACATATTTCTACTTAGTTGATGCTGACTACCAGAGGAGAGCTACTGGATACTGCAAGACAATTCTGACGCCACCTGTATCGGACGCCGAATGGGTGCTTTTGGAGAGCTTTCTTGGGAGTCGAAAATTGTGTATTCTTTTTAACGATACTAGAATAGCCTCCATACTTGGATGAAGCACATGAACGGCAGTTTAGAGTGCAATTGTATCCAATGAGGAATTATATTGTATTACAAACTTTAAAAACCTTTCTAATCAAAGACAAAGCATGTAACCACATATAAATTATCTTTTTAAATGACAGAAGGCGTTGGAAATTTTTTCCCTAGGGGTAGGCTAAGTCTATGCGTTATGGAGCATCGATGACGTAGAAATGAACAAGGGGAACTAAAGAGTGAACACAGAGAAACATCTTGTGCGCTACAACTTGTAGCCCTAATGTAGGAGATATTATTTTCCAGTCACGCAGCCTTCTGTGGTTGATTCTGATACCAGCACCTCCGCATGATTTCTATTTCAGACTCTTGTGTGAGTTTTAAAGGTTTTTCTACTTATGTGAAACTGATAGGCTTTCATGTTGCACCTGGGAGAATGGGGAGGTTATCTCTCTCTGGGTCCTGTCCGTTCTGCGCGCCGTCCTAATGCCTTGCAGGAACGGCTGCTGCTGCGGCCTGGGCGCGTTGAACGAAGACAACGCGCGGTTCCTGATGTTGGCGCTCCTCATAGTTCTCTACCTGCTTTGCGGTGCAGCGGTGTTTTCAGCGCTGGAGCACCCAAAGGAGCGACAGGCGAAGGAACGATGGTCTCAGCGCTTCGAGAGCTTTACCCAGAGACACAACCTCAGCCGGGAGGACTTGGAGACATTTCTTCGGTTCTATGAAGAGGCGAACGTCGCCGGGATCCGCGTGGACATTCTCAGACCTCGCTGGGATTTCACCGGCGCATTCTATTTCGTTGGAACTGTGGTTTCAACCATAGGTTAGTAGGCTATATTCTGCGCTATATATGTAACTGTTATTTCGTTGGATTATGCATTACAAAAGCTAATTTTGTTGAAGGATATTTTACCACAATGAAAATAATTACACTTTTATGCACAACATTGAAGCATAAATCATAAAGGAATTCAACGGCCCAAACAATAGGTCCTGGCCTTTAACGACGCATTCCAACCGCTGTAGTATGAAACTGCTGTTCAGTATTAAGTTTCATTCACGTACAGTCTTGTTTACTTACAGGACGTTCAAACTATTATTGACATAATAAATGAGTAAGTGGGGGAAGCGTAATTGGGAGCGTAATTGCTATTAGCGATAGGTTTTCTCCTACAAATAGTTAGGTGCTCCTGAACTTGTGATCATTCGCTGTATACAATAATGTAACCGACTGTGTTCTCCTCAATTGGTTTGACCCTTCTACTTCCACCCCCTCCCCCCTCCTGCTGTGAGATTTCATAAATGTTTTATGACCTTTGGAAAGAGGGTGTATCAGACTAACACAGTCCAGTCTGCTGAACTACTGGCCTGTCTGACAGTGATATGATGAACACTGCAACATTTACATTTATTCATTTAGCAGACACTTTTATCCAAAGCGACTTCCAAGAGAGAGCTTTACAAAGTGCATAGGTCACTGATCATAACAACAAGATATCCACAAAAACATTGCGAGTAGCCAAAACATGAAGCACACATTATGAACAACCAAAGTAAGTGCCAAAGGGAAGAACCATAAGAGCATGTAGTTAAACAAGTTACAATTAAACAACATGAACCACTATAAGTGCAAGTGTACCTGTGGAAAAAAAACAAGCAACAATAATAAAAACAAAATATCACAGCGAGTACAACATTTTTAAATCAGTTACCACTAACCACAAGAGCAACAAGTCTCTAAGCAAGAGTCATTGTGATCCTTGAGGAAACTAACATCGGGTCAAGCGAACCATTCCTAAGTACCGTTGTACTCCCGGAACAAGTGCGTCTTGAGACTTTTTTTGAAGGTGGAGAGACAGTCAGTGTCTCTGATGGAGGTGGGGAGTTGATTCCACCACTGGGGGGCCAGACAGGAGAAGAGCTTGTGTTGGGACCGGGCAGTCTTGAGCGGTGGGACCACCAGGCGGTTGTCTGAAGAAGACCGTAGGTGACGGGTGGGCGTGTAAGGCTGCAGGAGAGACTTGATGTAGACGGGTGCAGTCCCGTTCACTGCTCGGAAGGTCAGTACCAGGGTCTTGAATCTGATACGGGCCATGATAGGTAGCCAGTGGAGAGAGATGAGGAGCGGGGTAACATGGGAGCGTCTGGGTAGATTGTAGACCAGGCGGGCCGCTGCGTTCTGAATCCTCTGAAGAGGGCGGGTTGCACATGCTGGGAGACCAGCGAGTTGCAATAGTCCAACTTGGAGAGGACAAGTGCTTGGACTAGCAGCTGGGTGGAGTGCTCAGACAGGTACCTCCTGATCTTCCGGATGTTGTAGAGGGTGAATCTACACAACCGGGAGACTGCAGCAATGTGGGCCGTGAGGGAGAGCTCGTCGTCCATGGTAACCCCAAGGTTCCTGGCAGAGGATGAAGGGGTCACCGTCGCAGATCCCAGGGTGATTGAGAGATCGTGGGAGATGGAGGGTTTAGCCGGGATGATGAGAAGTTCTGTTTTGGCGAGGTTCAGCTGGAGGTGGTGCTCGGTCATCCAGGCAGAGATGTCTGTGAGGCAGGCCTCAATCCTAGCCGAGATCCCCGGAGCGGTCGGGGGGAACGACAGGCTCATAATGGCTCATAACCCCCAGAAGGGAAACCCCCAACTCTGCATGTCTGTAGCTGCTGTAGAGTTGCATCAACTGTAATCTTGTTTTCAAATAATTTGGTGTGGTACAGTATGTGGAAAGCCTCAGAAGCAAGGTAATTCACAAACCTTAACTCTAGGTTTTTACAACACACAGATTAGATACTTGTTACAGAACAGTAACAATGCTGATCTACGACCGTGCTATTAGACCTCAAATTGTACATGCTTTTAAAGAATGCCGGATTGTAGAAGTGATTGTGTAAGGCAAGGGTAGGATATGTGCTACTGCTACTTGTGTGAGAGTTATCTTCTTCAGATATAGCCCAGCAGATAAAAAAAAAATATATTTTTTTGTTGAGTACTTTCCCTTTCATCTCACAAGAGTCACATCTGCTGGAAGAATATTGAAGCCCACAGCCAGATGATGGATTTACATTTACACTCATGGGATGGAGGGGTAGAGAGGAGAGGAGAAGAAGAGAGGAGTGGAGAGGAGGACATAATATAAGAGGGGAAAGGGGGCAGGGAGGAGACAAGAATGGAAAGGTGCATAGTAAGGAGAGGAAGAGAATTGTAAAGAGAAGTAAAGAGAAATTATGAAAAATTAGATGAGGGAGAGAGATATAGTTGGCTAACAGGGTGTGTAGTACACAAAGACCCTTCAATAAGGCATGAACCATTGAAGAGCTCCCCCTGTTCTCAAGCCCTCCGCAAGAGTTCCTTTGGCTTGTCTGTGTGGAGAGATGAAGATCAAGGTGTCACTTTTTCAGGGAGGCCAAGAAAGCAGATAATCATGAAGATCCTTTCCTCATTGTCCTTTTAAAAGGATGACCTTCAATATAAACTAAACTTTGGACTCTCCTGTCTCATCTATCTTCTCCTACCCTTTCTCCTCTCTCTCCCCCTCTATCTCCCTTGTCCTCTTTTCTTTTGCCTTATTATTTGTCCTATTATCTCCCCTCTTCCTACCTTCCCCTATCCCTCTCCTCCCTCATCTCTTTCTCCCCATCCACCTTCCTTCCCCTCTCTGCTTCACCCTCATCTCTCTACCCCTCTACCTTCAAATTCCTCTCTTCCCCTCCCTCCTCTCTCCTCCAGGGTTTGGGATGACCACTCCGGCCACGGTAGGCGGGAAGATATTCCTTATCTTCTACGGCCTGATTGGTTGTGCTTCCACCATCCTCTTCTTCAACCTCTTCCTGGAGCGCATCATCACCGTGCTTGCCTTTGTCCTCAAATCCTGTCATGAGCTACGGCACCACCGCCAGGCTGTAGTACTACATCCAGGCCATCAGGGGGTGCCGCTGAGAGATGAAAGAGACAGCCTGGCAGGATGGAAACCGTCGGTCTACTATGTGATGCTGATACTCTGCATGGCAGCCATCTTGATTTCGTGCTGCGCTTCAGCCATGTACTCTGCAATAGAGGGTTGGGCCTATCTGGACTCTCTGTACTTTTGCTTCGTTACATTCAGCACCATCGGGTTTGGGGACATGGTGAGCAGCCAGCGGGCTGCATATGGGGAGAACCAGGCGGCTTACCGCTTTGCCAACTTTCTCTTCCTGCTGATGGGGGTGTGCTGCATTTACTCTCTCTTCAATGTCATCTCCATCGTCATCAAACAGGTGAGGAGAACAGACCCAGAACAGACCCAACACTCCAAATCTCAAACTTAGGTAAAAGTAAATAATGATTCATCCATGAAGCCGTTAACAGCAATAATAACTGTCCCAGCGATGAGAAACTCTTTATGGACTATCTTTCCAATAACACCATCACTATCTTCCACCTTAATGTGGACTTGTGTGTTACCCCTGGCCCCTGACACGGCTGGGCAGTAATGGAGCAGTTATAGCTATTTCAGAATTGTCCCATAACAGTAATAACAGTGAAATCTAACCCAACCCTGGGCAGACCCTGAACTGGCTGCTGAGGAGGATGGACCTGGTGTGTAGGGGCTGCTGTCCCGCTGGCAAGAGATTCCGACCACGTCGTAATGCAGTTATGCCGGCTGGTGCTGCCCATCTGCGGGCCAGGCGTAACATCTCCATAGAAACCGATGCCGTGAACGAGAGCGAGACAGATGGAGGGAGGAGAATGTCCGGAGAGATGATCTCGATGAAGGACTTCCTTGCAGTCAACAAGGTGAGTCTGTCCCAGCATTGTGGATGGTGCTCTCCTCATCTCCTACCACTAGCATTGCTAATGCTAACAACACTGACAAACCTCATCATCAGATATCCCAAGTGAAAAAACTGTTTGAATGGATGAGCAATGGTCTGGATGTTCGGAACAAGCTAAATGATTTATATGAATAAACTTCATAAACAACTTTATATAGACCACGCTGATGCACTACTTAAATTGTATTGAGGCCATATGGAAAGCTTTACCAGTATAGGTTCCACAAGGATTGTTGTGTTATTTTCAATAAAGCAGTTAATAAAACTTTATCTCACAGTCAATAAAGTTTATCTTATCACTTCATCTCTGCAGGTTAACCTGGCACTAATGCAGAAGCAGTTGTCAGAAGCAGCCAATGGGAATGCTCGACCGTCTGGCTCCACCAATAGAGAAAATGGCTTTTCTGGTGGGGTGGGGGCTCTGGGGATCATGAACAACCGTTTGGCAGAGACCAGCGTGGATAGATAGACTCTACCATACAACCACAAGCTACTGACACATCTCTCCACAGACCAGACTTCAGACAGATACACCTGTTTAAGGGATGTGTTAGTACTTAGTAGACAGGAGTCTCTTGTGTGTTTCAGGTCTCCTTTCTATTTCTTTCTTTGTATCTCGTAAACCATAAATATTATTTGTAAAAATAAATAAAACATTTCATAAACTACTTTTAGATATTATGGGAAACAGCAAATTATATGAAACAATTTGTTTGTAAAGAGTAAAGAGACCTGAGTTCAAGTTAATTTGAATGGACTCTTATCTGGAGGGTAATACATATGTACAGATGGGGATGTTAAACCCGAGACTGCACACACACGCACACAAATCTGCTCACTCAACACACACACACACACACACGTTTACAAACAGAGAAAACACAAAAAAAATATGTCTAACATATAAACAAAAATCCATGAGGTTGGCATTCAGTCATGGGTAGCAATAGAAATTGAATACATTTATATTCAAGTCACTTTTGTCTCAGATGTGATCCTCTTAAGAATCACTATTCAAAAGATTGAGAGAGCTTGTTTGAAGGTGGAACTGTCTATACCTGTTGTTATGAATTGCTAATCTTCTGCTTCAAATTAGCCAGGTGTTCTGAGTCTGTGTACACAAGTGTATTTTTATATGTGTGTGCGTGTGTTGTTAAGGGCCTGGTAGAAGAGGGGGAAGACTTGTGTGTGTCTGTGTGTGTGTGTGTGTGGGGGGGGGGGGGGGTGGCAGGAGGAGTCACCACAGTCCTGAATAATAGATAACAGAGAACATAAAACACATTTTTTCTCTTTTATTCTCTCTCCTCTCCTCCCATCTCCCACCCCTTGCCTCATTCCATCTCTCCTGGGCCTGGAGACGATGTTAGAATGTGTACCTGTGAGGATTTGTATGTGAAATCAGGAGGTACCACTGAGAGCAGAGGCAGGAGAAGTAAATGACAAGTGAACGGAGCCCTTATATTCCAGTCTTCCCATCTCTGTTCCCATTGCTCCTGACGTCCTGAGGCTGTCCTACTTATCAACATGATGCAAGAGATCAACTTGTACTGTGCTGAGATTATCTGAATGACAGCAATATTGTAAAATGATTTTACAACGGTCTGAGAGTCTTCTCAGAAAATAAAGGAATATATTTGCATTCACAATGTGGTTCCTTTTTAACATGAATGGGGGGGGGGGAATGCACTGAGGCAATTATTTTAATGGGAATGCAGTCTATGATCAAGTATATTGTGTTAGTATGTGTATTAGTGTGTGTATGTGTCTCCAATAAGGTATGGAGCCTGCAACACATTCTCTTCATCTGTCTAAACAGGAAATGAGACAAAATTGTCTGTGGACTCCCTTGTCTGTTGCGGAGGTAGGCATTAACATCAGAAAACAAGCTTAAGGCACACACTCATCCAAGCATGAGCAAGAGACAGGGATTCTGTAATCCACATATTTTAACATTTATAAGCCTATTCTTTTGCAGTAGCCTACTGAGGGTTTTCAAGTCCAGAAGTAAATTGAGCATTTTGATATCGAAACTGTACAATCTTCAGAAGCACATTTAACAACTTACTGCTGAAGATTTTATTGTGGTGTTTCGTCAACTGTTACAGTAACAAATGGAACAGTGGCGAATATGTATGCACACTGTGCGTGTGAAGGGGGAGGATTTAACTAACTTAATTTAGAGCATAAGCTAGGATAAATTAAAGATCCTGTAAAGTAAATTCCATGTTTTTCTTCTAAGTACATTATATACGTGTGAAATGAGTTCCTGAAAGCATGTGCAAAGCGCTAAAACTTTGTCGCACTGAAATGTGGAGTTAAGGCCGATTTATACTTCTCCGTTTTTACGGAGACGGACACAGGGAACGCCCTCTCCGACGAGGAATTCCCTCTCCGAGCCCCTCGGAGAGCTCTACGTACACCTCCTGATTTTCCTGACTATCCGTCTGTCATTTTACGGATACCCCTTGGCTGTGATTGGTCCGTATTAAAGGCCGAATTATACTTCTCCAACTCCGTTACGGACAGACGGACGGACGGAGTCGGACGGATTGATTGAATTTATAGTACTCCGAAGGCTGTGGGTGCTGAAAACAATTCACAGCCAGTAGAGTAGGTGGCGCAACGTTTTTTTGTAAGTCGTCATCGAGTGTTTATTTACCTAGGTTATCGAGAAGTCGGAGCAAATGTACAAATTAGCCGTTTCATCAATAAAATACGCACATTTTCAGCAACTACACTGCCCATTTCTCGTCACATTTTAATTCAGATGCTGATTTACGATGTACTGTTTAGCTGAAATGTGAATTGTAAAAACTTACAGCAATGGCGGTCAAAGGATTCAGTTTGTCCTGTTTATCACGGCAACCCCGCCCCCGCCCCTGACGCAAGCGGTTCTTAATATGGACCAATCACAGCCAAGGGGTATCCGTAAAATGACGGACGGACAGACGGATAGTCAGGAAAATCAGGAGGTGCACGTAAAGCTCTCCGAGGGGCTCGGAGAGGGCACGGAGAGGGAATTCCTTGTCGGAGAGGGCGTTCCCTGTGTCCGTCTCCGTAAAAACGGAGAAGTATAAATCGGCCTTAAGAACCGCTTGCGTCAGGGGCGGGGTTGCCGTGATAAACAGGACGAACAGAATCCATTGCTGTACGTTTTTACAATTCATATTTCAGATAAACAGTACATGTAAATCAGCATCTGAATTAAAATGTGACGACAAATGGGCAGTGTAGTTTCTGAAAATGTGCGTATTTTATTGATGAAACGGCTAATTTGTAAATTTTCTCAGACTTCTCGATAACCTAGGTAAATAAACACTCGACGACGACTTACAAAAAACCGTTGCACCACCTACTCTTCTGGCGGTGAATTGTTTTCAGCACCCATAGCCTACGGAGAACCATAAACGAAGTCTATCCGTCCGTATCCGTGCGCCCGCCCATCCGTAAACGGAGACGCAGAAGCATATTTCGGCCTTTATTCGGCCTTTAGACTGAAGAACAGTTTCTCTTCCGTTTTCAGATCAGGTTTTAATGGGCGGAGCCCAAAAAAATGCCCTATCTACGTCATTTCGCCCTATCTACGTCAGATCACTGAATGGCTCCTCCTGTTGTACTGTTATTGTAGCCTACATCAGCTAGCTAGCTAGCTTCAGGAAGTCTCCCACCAACCGCAACTGCATCTTCCCTGGATGCAAGAACTCCAGCTGCGCTGCAACGCCATTTAAATTCCCTATTGATAATGAAAGGAAAAATATGTGGATAGATTTTGTGAAGAGCCACGCTGATGGAAAGCTTCGGATAAACTGCAACTGCCGCCTCTGCAGTGGATAAGAGAGTCTGCTAAATGACTTAATGCAGTGACCATTTCACAGCGGATAGTTTTAACATGGACCAGAGACAGACGGGGTTCGCGGACACACGGCTTCTCTTGAGCCGTACCGAGCATCGCCCTTCCGGCCGTTCCTCCTCCCGGTCGCACCTGGACAATCCACCGCTGCCAGCAGTTCATCACTCTGTTCTGTGTGCTTGTTATAATTATACTAGTTAACTTTTCCAGAGGTATCTCTGCTATGAGTTAGTGCAAACCTCTAAATTGATTGAAAGGCTTTTTTTGTTGAAATGGTATTTTGGTGAAATGGTAGGCCTAGCTAATGTGTTAGAAGTTGCCTAGTTGGAGAGCTCACTGTCTGCTGTCTCTGGTGTCCATTTTTACTGTTACAGCTCAGGGGAACATTTCATTTATATGCATCTGTATGTTTCACTCATTGAACAAATAAATTATAATTCTATATGGTTTTGTTCGGCTTGACATAGCGTCTATTATCTGGGTCGGAGGTAGGCACTAGGCAGCGAGGGCCGGAGCTTCAGGTCCTTCAGGCGACACGCCCCCCCAGTCTCAAGCAGAGGAGACTGCTGATTTTTTCATGATTTCAAAGCCTAATTTAACATACTTGTCGGTGTTATTTTTTCATTCGAATTTGGATGGGTAGTTAATAACACATTATTCTGTGGTGTGGCGAACTTAAAACTCGTTTTTAGGTCCACTTTACAGGATCTTTAATGGTACTTTATCTTCCACTGTGTGCCCTATATGTTGCTATAGCAACCCTCTCTGACCAAGGGTCGTCTCGACTCCAATACTGTAGAGCACAGTACCTTATCGCCCACCAGACACGATGACAAAACGAAATTAACTTAATTGATTTAAAGAACATTAAACATTGGCACACTAGGTGGTTTACTTTCGAGTGTGTGCATTATCATTGCAGCCAGGAGCCCTACGGTATAAAGCCACAAGGCGGCGTTCTGGGCCTCAGTCAGACAAGGCTGCATTCCTCAGCGCAAATGTTTTGCCACGTTCATAGAGCGGCGAACTTCTCAACTACGAATCCCATGAAACCTCGCCGTGTTTCATGTCAATATGGCCACTGTCAGTCAGACAAAGGCAAATCAGTCTCGCCAAGAAATGAAATCAAATTAAGAGAGGACAGGAGAAACTCTGACATTGTGGAGACCTGCTTTTGCATGTTCCGCGTCGGAGATAAAGCTAACCAAATCCATCCATTCGTGGTGGACGGCGGCTCTCGATTCAACAAGCAAGGTAAGGAAGACTTGCAAGGCTAGCTAGCTAGCTTTTCTGCAGGCTCGCCCGCACTCTTTGGCACTGATCCCATTGCCAGCAAGCTAGTTCTGCAGCTGAAGTTAGCTGCGCTCTGAGCTTGGTTGTCTTCCTAGCCGCTACTGTCCGCTGCTGGCCTCCCCTAGACTCATGTCTGGGGGCTTGTTAGCCACTTAGCACTCAACCAAACTAAGATAGCTACCGTGCCATCTTCCCCAACAACAACAACAGTCAACACGCTGTAATTTTGGTAAAACGTGGTATAAACGTTAGTCTAAGAATCTAGGTGTTTAGCTAGCTAGTAACTTAGCTTGCTCGCAAGCCAGTAGATGTGCTGTGCTGCTAATGTGTTGCCAAGTGACTTTATTTATTAGAGCTACAATGAGCTAACTTGCACCGGCTACACTTTGAAGACAATTCCCTGACGTTCACATCACCGTTTTAACTGTTGTGGTTGTTGTGACAGTGACGTCATCAACACGGATGAAGTTTCACCTTTGAGAACCTCCCAGTCTGGATGCTTGGCTAGCTGCACTCCCCCGTCCGAAGATGAGAGTTGAAAAGTTTGCTTGTCAGCTTCAAATAATAGTTTCAAAGTCTCAGCTATTTATAGCGCAAGTATACATGGTGACTTTGGCTACCCATGCTTGTAGTGGTTGATTATGTAGTTGAAGTTAGTCTACAAGCCAGTGGCAATAATCTATCTTGGTTAGATTGCTTTTCTGTTTATCTTGGGCCTGGTTACATGTTGTTTTTTGTTGTTGAGGGAAACGTGTGTGTCGTGGGGGTGGGGGTGGGTGGGGGGCGGTGCTATACTCTGAGCTTATGCTCAGTGTTTGACCAACTTTTGGTTAGGCAGTACAGTTAGGTTTTCCTCTAAACGTGAAAGAAAGCATGTTCATGACCTTACCGTATTGATGTGTAACTACTGCTAATCATATTGCACTCAATCTCTGAGGCTCTCTGTAAACTCTCTCCTCTTTCGTCTTCTCTCCTGTGGGACAGTGACAGAGCTAGCTTGCTTGGTCACCCTGCCTCTTTTGAGAGATCAACTTGAAGCATTTACCGGGTTCTGGTCTGGTGGGGTCAGCTGCATTTACCCTCTCTTCCAGCCCTGGTATCTGCTGCAGAGGAAGAAGGAAGGTGCTAGTGCCATTGTGACAGGAAGGGCAGGGAGGAGGATGTGAATAAACCTGCACCCTACAGCTACCTGATTCACATAGAACTCTGCTGATGTAGTAGCTAAGTAGCAGGATGGAACTGTCTGGTAGAGGAGTGGTGAATAGGAGTACGAGAAGTAGACACATACAAACGGTGACACAGTGACAGAGAGCAATCATTTCAGGGAGTTATGTCTGAAGCCATGTGACCATGTAAGGACACCCTAATGAAGAATGTGTGTGAGGTGATGATCACAAGCTGTCACTGTATTCACTGAGACTGTCTAGTATGCTGAGCTCTCTCTCTCTCTTTCATAAGCCTTTTTTATATAGCAGTGTAGTCTAGAATCTTTTTATTTTTTTTGCCTAGTTAAGTTTGGTTTGGTTATATACTGTATGTCCTAGTGAAAGGGTTTCTGATAGACTAGTCTGTAAGTGTATGACTCATCCCTAGCCTCTTCAAAGCAGAAATATGGGAGCTGGCCAGACTGGATGGAAATTTTTCTTGGCGTTTTTCCCGAGTTGCTCTCCCTCTTAAACCCCCTCACGCCCTCTCTCTCTCCTTTCATCTTTCTTTCTCTCCTCCCTCTATCCTCTCAATCTTTTCCCATCTGCACTGTCCGCTCTCTCTCTCCCTTCAATCTTTCTTGACTCTCCCCCTCTTTCATATACTTTTTTCTTTTCTCTCTCTCTGTCTCTTTCTCTCTGTCTTGTATGTGTCCACACATACCAGCTTATCTCCTTTGCGCCTCCCTATGCCTCTTTCTATCTGTCCTACCATCTCCTTCTTCCTTTCTCATGTTTCACCCCTCCCCCTCCTCCTACCCTACTTCTCTTCCTCTGTCTAAAAAAGCTCTTCAGACTGCCAATCCATTTCATATCTGGTCTGCAGCTGCTGAAACTGTCTCCTCTAAGCATGTCTGTCTCTGATCAGCAGATAAGTTGGGTGTGAGCGTGCGTACGTCTGGTCTAGCTTCTTATGTACCATACTCGGTAAGGGTGCTCCGATCAGGATTTTTGAGGCCGATCACCGATCGCTAGAAGCAGTATCGGCCGATACCGAGTACAGATCACTGATCTTTTTAAATTTTATTTGTTATTTTATTTTTTTTATCCTAAATTCTTACAGCCCCTTAGTATTAGTTAGACCTTGTACCGTTAGTATAGTTAGACTTGTACACCACTATTAAGATTTATGATCCCTATATGTTGAATGTATGCACCTTCCTGCCAAAGTGAATTCCTTGTCTGTGCAAACTTTCATGGCGATTAAACCCTTTTCTGATTCTGATTAAAGGGTCTATTTGAAGCCTTCTATTTATCATGTAGCATTATCTATTTAACTGTTCTTAACAACAATGTATATTAAGTATAACAATGAAGAGATGATAAAATGTCATGAATTAACAACAAAAGTTTATTTAGTGGCAGGAAACATGTTTAACATATTCCACTCTCTTTCTTAGAGACGCTTTTTAGAGACGCAACATAAACCATAGCAGCCTATGCTGGGTTATTGATAACCGCTTATAAATAAACAAATGTAACTATCCTGCCAAATAATAAATTACAAAAACAGAATAAACAGAGTCTTTATACATTTTAACTTTACACTATAAAATCTACAACATAAAAGGCCACAGTCAAAATAATGTTTCACATTTTTGTCTGCATTTAGGTAGGAGATAAAGGACCATGGACAATAAAGTGCACAGCAAAAAAAAAGGGCTCTTTTGATCAGCCTTTGTAGTGAGTACCGATCTGAGTATTTAAAATGAATTATCGGCCGATAAAGATCGGCAAGCGATCGATCGGAGCACCCTTAATACTCAGTATAATCACTGTGATAGATTGTTCGGTGTTGTCTCTTTCTGGAGAATATCTCCAAAGTTGATTAAGAGTTACATCCCTTGTATTGTCCTCCCCCTTCCACCGTGCCAGGATGTCCCAGTACTCTGATGAGCCAAGGTTCACCATTGAGCAGATCGACTTACTGCAGCGTCTCAGGAGGACAGGAATGACAAAGCCTGAGATCCTCCATGCCCTCAACACCCTGGAGCGTCTTGACCAACAGCACGGACACAAGTTCCCCCACAGGCCCCCCCACCTGGGCCTCTCAGCCAATATCAACCCAAACACCACGTCCTCTTCCTCCTCCGCCAATAACGTGACAGCTTCCTCCTCTACCATCTCCACTGCCACCCAGACCGCTGCGTACCGGGGGAACGGTCTCTCGGCGTCGCCTAGCAACAACTATGACGGCTCCCCGCCCTCCCCGCAGGCCCCGGCCCCCGTTGCCATGGCGGGTGTGTCGGCCCAGAACGGGCGTGTCAGCAGTGAGGGGCTGGTTGTCATGACGAATGGGAAGGGGTCTCCGCCGCGGTTTCCTGTGAGCGTGAGCACGGTTAGCGGTACTGTCGGGGGGAGGGGCTTTGTGTACGAGCCCAGCGAGGATGATGTGGACATAGAGGACAAGGTGGAGGAGCTGATGAGGTGAGAAGGAAAGAGAGGGGAGGGGAGAGGGAGGAGAAGGGGAGAGGAAGAGGTGAAACAAAGGAGGGGGTGAAAAGGAGAAGTTTGTGAATGTATCATACACACAATTTCAGTTGGTTGGTTGTCTCAGTCTATTATTGGGTAGTGGTGTGTGTAGCTTATGGGTGGACGGGGTAGGCAGTTAGATTAGAGAAATTCTTCAAGAATCAATATAAATGTAAATTCGACTACGCTATATGTGATAAAGATTGTGTGTGTTCGTTTATTGTCTATTCAAGACCAGAAAATGCCTAACAGTCAAATCAATTCCCTTTATTGATCATGATTTTTTTTTATTCTGTCACACATATATGTGCTCTCTCTCCTTGTCCATCACTCTCTCGCTGTCTCCCCTTTCCCCACTCCCCCTCTCTCCTTCGTCCTTTCTACATCTTTTCACGCAATTTCTTTTATCTTGTCAATCTTTTCCACCAACCTTTCCTATATCACCTGTCTCCCTGCTCTCCCTCCTTACTCATCTACATACCTCACTCCATCCCCCTACTCTCTCTCTATCTGTCTCCCTGCAGACGGGACAGTGCCATCATCAAGGAGGAGATCAAGACCTTCCTTGGGAACAGGCGTATTTCTCAGGCAGTGGTTGCACAGGTCACAGGTCAGTTCCTCCCTGCTGGCCATCACGCAGCACTGCAGGCTGCCTGCTTTCACAACCAAACACACTGATGTCATTGTTTCAGTAGTCTTGACTTACCTGTCCCTCCCTCCCTCTTTCTCCTCCCTCCAGGTATCAGTCAGAGTCGTATCTCCCACTGGCTCCTCCAGCAAGGCTCAGACCTCAGTGAGCAGAAGAAGCGGGCCTTCTACCGCTGGTACCAGATGGAGAAGACCACGCCTGGTAATACAGCCCCCCACCCCGCCCACCACCACCACCACCCCCCCCAGCCCCGAGCACCCCTCGCCCCCCAAGACCCTCCCCAGACACAGCCCTCCAGTCCCCCCAGCCTCCCCCCGGTACAATCTCTCTTCAGCTGCTCCACACGCTCCATCCACTACTAGCTTAGCTGGGGGGCGTTCAGGTGCGCTAAACGTTTCTGAAACGTTTTGAAACAACTGAACTCGTAGAATTCAGTCGTTAAGGGATGATGTGATGCTTTTGTGTGGTTGTGAAGGGAAGTCCTGTCAGGTCTCAGTCTCAACTTTCTGATTGTTAACTTCCCTTTAGGACTGTTACGTATCTACCAACATAGCTTTCCCTACCTCACCATATTCAGGTAATTTCCTGCCCCTGTCCCAGGAGGTTGAGAATACCATGCAGTTGAGTTCCCTTACACTCCCTTACACTTTCAGGAAATAACCAGGGCTGAACTCCTTCTCTCACACTCCTACCTGCGGTGTTACATCTAAATCTTTATCGCTGCCATAACCTGTTACACCCCCAAGTCTAGCCATTGTTCTGGTCTATGCTGTGTGTTCCCTATGTGTCTCTACTCTATCAAGCTTATTAGAAATGTGTGTATATATCTGAAAGCATTCCTTGCTCCCCCCCTCCCCCCCACTCCCCTTTCAGTACAGAGCAGCCAATAAGCTACCATCACGGCCACGATTGCTGATTTGTGATCCGTGTTTGCAGTAGCCAATAGTAGTTCTGCTATCGTAATGCTACCAAAATGTAGTTCAACGTAGAGCACTTGACAAAGCATTATATTATTATATAAATATGACTATAAATTCATTTATTACGACTGTTCTGCATTAAGACCCGTATGATGTCTGACTGTATATAACCAAAGGATTTTTTTTTTTTTTTAATAAAGAAAAGCTGTTGAAATCATACCAGTGTGCTTCTCCTCTGTCTCAGTGGAGGGGAGCTCTAACTCCCCCTGGTGGACTGTGTATGTCACAGCACCTGGAGTGCTCAGGCCCTGTAAATAATTTTTACGGTAGATAGTTATATAGGATTATCAACAAACACTCAGGCAACGATGGTTATGTGTGTTTGTGCTTGTGAGTGTGTGTGTGTGTGCATGCCTGTGTGTTTCATGCATAGGCAGTGATTGGTTAATGAACAGGTTACGAACACTACTCACACACAAACTAATGTGCTGGATCTGTTGGAAATTGTAAAACACAGTTGAAATGAGAGGTTTCATGGTCTTGTGTGTGTGTGTGTGTTTGTGTGTGTGTGATGTTTATTGTCCTAAGGTGCCACTCTAACCATGCGGCCAACGCCATTGGCCCTGGAGGACGTGGTGGAGTGGCATCAGACCCCGCCTCCCATAAGCTCCACCCCAGGAAGCTTCCGTCTACGACGAGGAAGTCGCTTCACCTGGCGGAAGGAATGCCTGGCTGTTATGGAGAGGTGAGGAGGAGAGAGATGAAGGCATATGGAGGAGGAAGGATAGGTGATGAAGGGGAGAAGGAAAGGGAGAAAGAGACTTGATAGAAGAGACCTAGACTAGTGAAAAAGGGAGGGAGGGGAGAGGAGGAGGAAAGATAAATAATATGGGCGAGGAGTAGGAAATTATGGGGGATGGAGGAGAGGATGGGATGGTGCGAGGAGAGAGGAGTTGTGTGTAAGTGTGTTCCATATGTAACTGTGCATGACTGCAGCTACTTCAATGAAAACCAGTACCCTGATGAGGCCAAGAGAGAGGAGATATCCAACGCCTGCAACGCTGTCATCCAGAAACCAGGTGAGAGAGAAACAGAAAGTGACAAAGGGGTGGGGAGGGAAGAGCGAGGGATAGATGAAGGAGGGCAGTAAAGAGAGTCAGATGGAAAAGTGTGGTTATCTTTATTAAAGTGTCTCTCTCTTTTCAGGGAAGAAGCTATCTGATCTTGAGAGGGTAACCTCTCTGAAGGTCTACAACTGGTTCGCTAACCGCAGGAAGGAGATCAAGAGACGAGCCAACATAGGTAATGTTCTTAACCTCCTACTGTGTGTGTATGTGATACTTGTAACATGTTGAAATCAATCATGTTATGGCCAAATATCACGTACAATGTACAGCATTGACCATATAAATGTATAGGTTTAGATAGGTGTAGACTATATGTAGGCCGGTTCAGAACATGATTTAACATAATTTGAATTGCTGATCTACACTTTATTGTTCTTGCCTGGCTCAATGAAGTGAATGCTCTTCCCAAAAATGTAATCAACACCCACCTGACTTTCAGGTGGCAGACAACAATGAAGTGATTAAAATGATATAGAAACATCATTTGTAGCCCAGTCTGGTAGATATGTTATGGCCAGATCTGTGTTGTTGGAAGAAGCAGCAATCCTGGAAAGCCATGGCATCGATGTTCAGAGTCCAGGAGGCCACTCCAACAGTGATGACATTGACAGCAACGAGTTTCCAGACCAGGTAAACAACCACCCCTCCCTAAAGAAAATGTAGTACAGTCTTAGATGAAATAGTTTCCTAGGACTACACCATCTTTACAGTGGTGAATGTGAATGCTTTTGTGGATTAACATGATATTTGCAATGTGGATATTAGGTAAATTGTTTAAATCAGTGGATGTTTAGTGATAGTTGGACGTGCTGTTTTGGCAGGCCTGTGAGGTGTCCTCCCTGTTTGAGAAGAGAGTAGTGTCCCGACCCTACGGTCTGAGTAGACTAGACCTCTCGTCTCCTACACAGGTACTTCTTCTGTCTTCTCTCCTACACAGGTACCTCTCCTGTCCTCTCCTCTACTACACCGGTACCTCTCCTCTCCTCCTAATGTACTATAGAATTCTGCCCTTAACCCTTGTGTTATCTTCAGGTCATTCTGACCCATCAGTCATTGTGACCCACCACCGTATTGCGACAACTTTACCACATACAAAAACAAAGTGAAGCATTTTCTTTTAACCGTCGGGCTGTCTCAGACCCCCCACATTGCGAAGGTTAAAAGAAAATTATATTGATTTGTTTTTGTATTGGGTAAAATTGGGTAAACGCAACGATGGTTCGTTGTGAACCTTTGGGTCATGTGACCCGAAGGCAGCACAAGGGTTAAGTGATTTAACCCCCTCCCTCCTCTTGCTGTAGGTGCCGACCCTCCTACCCAGCTGGCTGGCTGCCTGGCCCAACCCGGCCAAGGGGGCCATGGCCGCATTCAGGGGCAGTTCTCTGGTTGGTCGTGCCTCTTTGCCAGGGGTGGGGCAACAGGCAGAGGGTACCAGACTGACTGGCGTCTCCTGGTCTCCCCCCTCCCCCTCCCTACAGGACGAGTCGACCAATCACAGCGAGCAGCAGGACCCCATCACCCTTGCAGTGGAAATGGCAGCTGTCAATCACAGCATCCTGGCCCTCGCCACACAAGCGGGGGGTGTGACTAGGGGGACTGGAAGTGACATAAAGACTGAGATGCTGGATGAGGACTGAAGATTGGATGGTGGAGTGGGAGATGGATTGTGTGAGTGTGAGTGTGTGTGAGTGTGTGTGAGAGTGTGTGAGAGTGTGTGTGTGTGTGTGTGTGTGTGTGTGTGTGTGTGTGTGAGAGAGAGAGAGAGAGAGAGAGAGAGAGAGAGAGAGAGAGAGAGAGAGAGAGAGAGAGAGAGAGAGAGAGAGAGAGAGAGAGAGAGAGAGAGAGAGAGAGAGAGAGAGAGAGAGAGAGAGAGAGAGAGAGAGAGAGAGAGAGAGAGAGAGAGAGAGAGAGAGAGAGATTCCTAGAGTCCTAGTTGTTGACATTTAGGAAGAGAGTGTGTCTTCTTGGAATGTTGTCATTAACAAAGACCAAAAGTATGCACAGACTTGGAAACTGTCAAACGTAGAAATTCTGCCTCCCCCTCTATCTATCACACAACCCTCTCCAAAATGCACCATACCTCATCTCTACCTCCCCCTCAAACTCATACCTCCCATCCTGAGGTGTGGAAGTTGTGTATCAGTGGAGGTCCAAATATACTATGTGAGTGTATAGTAGAAGAGTAGACAGTGAGTCAGAGCCTATAGTGTGCATATGTAGCACACCATTCAACACTCCCTGTCCCATTAATATATTCGAAGTCTCTTTCTCTGTCGTGTCACTGTATAGACTGTGTTTTTTTGTACAGCCACATATGACGTATGTTATTGTCCTCTCCCTCCAACGAGGATGAGATAGAGAAAGAGGAAGGAGAAAGAGATGGAGATAGAGGGAGACAGAGAGTCATGGGTACGGAGAGTTTATAATAATCCTATGCTAATCAATTCTGTCTGCTGTAAATCTGGCCAGTGTATTCCAGAGTATTATCAGCCCCACCTGGATTAACATCCATGAATTAATTAACCAGTATTACTAAAGAGATGCTTAACCTTTAATGTGTTATGGTTAAGAAGATGGTAGCAAATTATCATTTTTAGAGAGAGAAAGGGAGAGAGAGATGGACAATCAGCGGGCCTTGTAAATGTATGCGGTGGATATATGGACTGAATCATATGTAGGGGTTACCCATAGCATTGGATTTAAGCTTTTTAAACTTTATTTACTAAAGACTGGTTTTAACATGTAGCAGAAACTTCCTCTTTGCTAGTTCAGGTTTTTAAATGATCTCCAGGTAACACCAGAGTTTGGCTCTCCTTAGCGCTCATAATGGTGGTAGTTTATGTCACCAGAGTGCATCCAGTTTTTTTTCTTCTTGAATCCTTTTCCCTATTTGCCTTGTGTGTGCCATATGTTGTTAACACAAGCTTCTATGGGAGGTGTTTTCTTTGATTACTTTTCCTTCCAGATGTCACTTTTAGGGCATGGTTTAGCTATACGGTGCTTCAGTCCTCTACCCTTCTAGCACACAATTGGTTGTTCTGAGTGAAGGACAGACCAGGCTACCCGCCTGGTGGTAAGGGAGGGGGGGAGAGGAGGGTGATCTGATTGGCTGACATGAGTTCATAAATTAGGGGTCAGAGGTCATCAGGTGCTTTTGCAACCCTTGACCCCCTCCACCTGCCGACTTTCCCTTTACTAACTCCCAGCCTGCTGCTTTTTAAGTAAAATAAGATATGAATACCTGAACAATTATACCTGTTTTCCTGAACCCGTAAAGGGATAACTCAACCCTAAAAATAGAGGTTTGAAAATAAAAGTGGGTGCAGAACATATATTTGACATTTTATTGTGTGGTGAAATGCACCTTTAATACCTTTTATATTGGTTGACAGCCAAGCTGACCAATAGGGACTCTCATACCTCTGTGGTTTGTGAAACTCCTGAGGCAGGGAACTAATACAAATATTTAGTTTAATATCAAATAGGTATCTTACAAAATAGAAAATATTACATATTCTCAAAAGTATGAACCAGAATTTTTCTTTTTTTGGTAAAAACTCTGCCAAGCAGAAATGTACCAGAAAATAATCATATTATTAATGAAATGTCTATGTTCGCAGGAGATTTCTTATGATTTTAAATCATGTATTTACATGGATTTTCTTTTCTTTCTTGTGAGACATTATGCACAACCAGCCTTTCAGTTGTGGTCCTGTGTCAGGAAGACAAAGCCTCCTTCTATACTTCTGTGTCAAAAACACTCTTCAAGTAGAGTAGTTTATTTGCTTTTGATAAAACTCAGAACACTTTTGGATTGCTCCCTTGGTTTTATCGTGCTAGATAACCATGAGCACACCAAGTATTTGAACTGTCAGTAAAAAAAAGGCCTGTATCTATTAATGATTGGGAACTTTCACAACTTGTGTATTTTACTGAAGACTCAAGGAGCAACAACTAACTAATGAAGTTATGTTTGTAAGGCGGCTTTGTTCTCCCATGGGGTGGGGGCAGCAGGATGGAGGAAGGCACTGCCTTCTATATAATCGAACTGTTCTTGTTACATATGTGAATACATGGCATATAAACTGAAGACAAATACTCTATAAAGTGGAATAATCTAAATAAACGAATTATACTGTTGTATCAATTTGAGGTAGTTAAAAATGAGAGTCCTGTTATTTCAGACATAGTGCCTTGTTTGGACAGTAGACTGTTCTGTAATGATACATAGAAAAACTTTGCCTTTGTTAGTTTTTCATTTGTTTGAAAAGCTTTCTTTAAAAAACAACATTTGTTTATTGTAGTATTGTAACTTAAGGAATGAATATCAACAAATCACATAAAAGTTGATCTATGAACTAAGTGTCTTTTGTTCTATACATCTTCTGAAAGCACCTACCGTTTAATATTTATTCACACTTGTCAGCAATATAATATTAAATTACATTTAATTACAGATCATTTACTGAAGTATCACACTATCTAAATGTCTGTCAATTTGCAGAATTGAAGGCATGTACATGTATAATTAATTAATTCAAAGGACAAACATTGATTTAAGTAAATCAGTTCACTTTTATTTATCATATCTTTACAGGGCCATTATTGTCCAGACATGATTAAAAAAAAATATATATAAATGCATTATATTACATGATTATTCTTTGGATTTCAGCATAAAATTACACAATTAAATTAATCAAATCCCTAACTTGTGCTCAGATTTAACATCTCAATATGCGCATATATACATACCACACACACAATACATACAAAACAAGTCACTCTTTCAGAAATGATTGCTAATTATTAATCATAATGATACAAGATAATTATTCTACTCATACTGATCAAATATAGGACGAGGCACAAAGCAGCACTAGCCTCAATCCTGAGAGAGGGGGGGGGGGGGAAGAGGGAGAAAGAGAGGGAAAGGACTAAGGTAGTGGAAGGGAAAAATATTTGTGGAAAATACTGGTTAACAATATAATTGATTCTGGTCCCATCTTTCTAGCCCTTCCCTTAACGTTTCTCTTAGTCTCAGACTGTGTCTGTGTGTGTGTATATATGCATTTCTCGCAACAACAAAACTAAGGTCAATGGTGCACCATGTATTGGAGACAAAGACACAAGGACAGGTATAGGTGTCTGTGTGTGCGCAAGCTATGCAGATGGAAGGCCACATAAAAGGCAGGTGTCACATTGCTCTCAGCTCTGGACCAGAAGTGTTGCCATCCTGTAGATATCCGGATGCAGCATATTAAAGAGAAAGTAACAAAACCAGACCGTGTTCACTTGTTGTTGAGTATCTGCATCTGTGTCCCTAGGCCTTGAAGAGATATTTGGACCACTCAAAAACACACAAACACTTGGATGAAGATGTTTTTAAAAAACAGAACCAAGGGGAGGACCCAGAATTCAGATGTTCAGTGTCTTTGCCGTCTGTATTTAGAGAAGTTACTGGCAGTCCTTCACAATGACAAACTGGTGTGGTTCTGAGCAATAATACGGTCACACCCATACGGCACACTATATATATAGTTACATGATATTACATAATAACCACAAAAAATGAAAGAACACAGGAAGGAGTAGCCATGACGTCACTCTCTGGTGTTACACAGTATTGAGGTCAACATGTATAAATGATTTTATATGACAAGAGAGCTACTATAAAAAGCTGTCCGTCTCCAGTAGATGACACAAAAGACCACTGTCTGTTTCACAGTGTAAAGTAGCTATGTGTAACTGAACAGAGGTGCTTGGGACTAAAAAGAGTGAGCAAGCAAGAGCTAGAGAGAGAGGGAGCGATAAAGTAGTATGGTAATCTGGCAGTGGGTTAGGTGTCAGCTGTGTGGGACCAGGGCTGTAAGGCAGAAAGACAACTCTGACGGTCTACCATATAAGCACCATAGAGACAGAGGTTCGATTTCCATAATCAATGACGATCCAAACACATACTCTCCACACAAACAATTTAAATCAATAAAGCCAAAACAGTGAAACATTGTTTTGTTGTTATTCAAGGTTCTTGTGCGCATGGTTAGAATTCCGGATGGAGAAGATGAGGAGCGATGATGAGTTAGTTTAAGAGGCACAGAAATTAAGATAACGCTGTAAGCCTGAAGTGATCACAAACACTTTTCAGTCTCTGTGCAAAGACGCCTGGAAACTATAAACACAAATTCTCTCTTTCACACACGCACACACTTTCTTTATGCTACTGCCTTTGTGATTCAGAGGACCCGCCTAACCTCAAACTCACCCACCTGGCAATCCTCTTACTCATCTCTTTCCTCCTCCCCTTCTACCAACAACATGTTTCTGTGGAGAGCTACCCTTCTGTAGGATTCCGTTCCAACATCAGTTGTAACTAACCTATTTAAGCCCATCAACCAGCCATTTGTCATAATCAGTGTAAACCTACAGGCAGCTAGCTCTCCAGGAACAGGTTTGAAGTGCCCTGCTTTAAATTGAAAAGATCAGCCAGTCTCCTTATAACTGATGCCTGACATATTCTAACTATACAAACAGTCATCTCATCCTTTGTTTTGACATTTACATACATGACTGTAGCAGTTATGCCTTTGTAGAATATTGTGTGCAATTAAAATGTCATTCTTCAGTTAAATGCTATCTAAATGTTTTCATCAATTTAGAAGTAGGACAGCTATATGTATAGTAAAAGCATTAAACGGTACAGTAAATCTAGGCCTTAGTAGATCATGATCAAACACTTAAATCATAGACTTAAAAGTCCCCCCCTCTAATCTCTTCCATCTCCTTTTATGTTATGATACCACTCGTTTCCCTCCATCTAGAGCACACAGTGTTACCACATAAAATGCAGTCCATCACAACTGGGGCCGCTGGCTTAGTGTATGACACCCACTGACAGGAGCCCATTTTTAAAACTGCGACTACATCTTGACTGTTAAACAGTTACAACAGGATTTTATGCCAGATTAGGGAGTATTTATATGTATTCACAGAGATACTCTGGTGAAAACACCTCTGCACCCACTCCTCTTTGCTTGACCTGGAATGTGCATGAGAAAGAGGAACATTGGACTTACACGGTCAATATTCAACCCATTTCCTTAGAACTAGGTTGAGAATATTCAATAAACAAGGAACTGATATGCATAGAAGAGGACCCCCAACCCCCCGCAGCTACCTGCGTTTAAAAAAAATATATGACACACACACACACATCAACGACAGACAACACACTAGTCTCTTTAACCTTCATCTCACTTCCTCTTCACCTGCTTCACATATACTAGACCAACAATCCAACAAGCTGTCGTACCACAGCTTGGCTTACTTGGTCAGGCCATTTTCCTAGGTGCTAGCCTGACTGCTAGGACAGATGACAAAGCCACCCATGAATACAGATCATGCTACTTCCTTTGCCCCTTTGCGCAGGATAGGTTTCTTAGCCACCCTGACAGAACACACTACTTCCTTAGCCTCTCTCTCAACTAGCCTGGCTGATGGGATAGGTAGCCTAGCCACCCATGCTAACATAACTTTCTCTCCAGTGCAATATTTTTACTCCCCACAACATTACACTCTCTCCCACAACAGTATCTATAATCTTCATCAATAAAACCAATCCAGTCTCTCACCCAGACTACAACTAAACTCCTCAAAGAAAGTTCGGAGACGTTATTTCGGTCGATTATTCCTCCCCTTCAATAAAGATAATTTAAAGATAATCGTTGGAAAGGCTGATTAGTCACCTTTACAATGAGGTACAACTTGTAAGGATCATGCATACGTGGAATGAGCAACACAGCTCACCGTGTGGGTAGCGGACCTTTTTTTTTGTTGCCAAAATCCCCTGCAATATTCTTCTGTTGGTATTCACTCTCGTTTTGAGCTTCAAGTAGGATCAGCTTGGGCGTTCTGTACATGCCAGAGTGACCAATCCAAACATGTTGGCTGACTTGCACAAATCCTGGTTGAGGAATGGGATGCCATCCCACAGCGGTGTGTGACAGGCTGGTGATCAGCATGAGGAGGTGCCAAGCTGTTGTGGCTGCGTATGGATCTTCCACACGCTACTGAGGTCCCTGACAGTGTAAAATGAATTAAGTGTAAAAATGGCCAATATGTGTTGTTTTTTCCTTATTACTGTGGGAGAGTGCAATCATCCAATCCACCAAGCAACTCAAAACGAGACTGAATACCAACAGAAGAATATTGCAAATGGGGCCGCTACCCACACGGTTAGCTGTGTTGCTATTTCCACTAATGCACGATCCTTAAGTTGTACCTCATTGTAAAGGTGACTAATCAGGCTTTCCAACGATATAAAATACAATACCAATTGGTATTATTGAAGGGGAGGAATAATCGACCAAAATAACGTTTCCGAACGTTTTTTGAGGAGTTTATTTGTCTAATCCCCAACAGTAAAATACTACAGTTTAACTCTCCTACAAGATTATCTCTAACCTGAATCTGTGGTCCTACCCTTTTAACAAGCTTGACCTTCAAATCAGTTTAAAAAAAAGTTGTTGACAAAACTAGTTATCTCCCAATGCACAGACAAAAACATCCTTTTAGCAGTCCCTGAGATCACCTCACACTTACTTAAGGCATTCTCATTGTAACCAAGAGTGGCAGGATGGACATGATTTTAAAAAGCACACAAAGACAAAAACACAGAAATAGAAACTCATCCATGAAGGCACATTCTGGAAGAATCCATACATCACTTCAGATGAATGACTCCACATCATGGGGGGGAAAGTCAGTCCACAAAAAGGACCCATAATAATATCAATAGTAATGATAGTCCTAGTTAAAAGTGAGGGGTAGTTTAAACAGGAGGAGGGGTCAGAGGAATGTAGGAATAGTCACAAGAAACTACATTTATGTCCTGTTTATTTGGGTTCAACTGAACCTCTACGATAAGAGAAGTGATCTCTATCTGTCAAGTGTCCCTGGCCTTGCTGCGCCATGTCATACAGACAGCAACAGCACTCGGGGACTGTGCCCTTTTCACCACGCAAGGGACACCATCCTAGTGCATCTTTGAAAAAGTAGTAGGTACAAAAAAGCAAGAGGAGAGTTGCATAGTTAATGGGCTGGAATACAAGGGAGTGACAGGGGTTTAAAGGGGTTTGTAGTTTTCCCATCACAAGAAAGGGATGTGTAGGGATTGTAGTTTCCTTCACCAGATAGGGATATGTAGGGTTTGTAGTTTTTCCCCAACCAAAGATAGGGGTGTGTGTCTCTCTTTCTTAGTTGCTCCAAGACTTGCGGTTCTCCCCCCTCTTCCCGGCCCCCATGGACTCCCTCCGCAAAACCGGCTGACCCGGGGCCGGGGCATAAAACTCCCCGCTGTGCCTGTTCTCAGGGTTCTGTTTGGATCGCTCCCGCCGAAACACCCGGTCTGGGCGAACCAGCAGTCCAAAGCCAGGTTTACAGTGGAAGTACTGATGCCCGCTTACAGATCCGTCGTTCTTACCTGGAGAGGAGGGGAAAAAGATAAGAGGGAGGGACAGATACATGGAGAAGATATCGCCAGATAAGTGAGAGGCACAGAAGCCTTCTGAAAGAGTTACTGAAATTCACCACACACACACACGGATGTTCTCCCGTTATAGATACAGACACAAAGAGGATACACCCAAGAAATCTTTCTTTCCATCTCTCTCTCATACATGCAAACACACCTGAAGGCAAATCCAGTTCCACTCCGACCCACACTCCGTGAGCGAACTCTGTATTTCCCAGATAACGAACAGTACCGCCCTTATTTGCTCCCACGGTAACGCAGGCTCCCTCTGTTAGCCAATCAGGTAGTGTGTAATCCCGACCTCCGTCCTCATCATCCAAGATGATCTCCAGGCGCTCAAGGCTGTCTCTTCCTCCAAATACCCCCTCACCCACAGGGGCAGGCTGAAAGGAGTTCACCAGCCTTTGTCCTAAACTGCTGCTGTGGTTGGAGGGATTCTGGGATGCTGGAGAACCAGTGGCGGCCATTTTGGCTTCGTACTGAGAAGAGGCCAGAAGACCGTTCCGGTCAGCTCGCTGCTGGGGGTTTCTGGGTAATGTAGCCTCTAGCGTGGCGGGGGAGGGGTCAAGGGGGGCCGAGTCACTAACAACAGCAGAGGCGTCAGACAAGGTCGCCGTGGAAACACTAGTGGAGAAGTAGCCGCTGGAGGATTGACTGAGGGGGCTGAGGGGTGTGTCATGCGGTTCATGCATGGATGGAACAGGAGGAAGAAAAGGAGGGGCTTCGGAGGAATCCCACTGTCTGTCATTGGTCAGGGCCGGGATCAGGTTCCTCCCTACCATAGCAACCTACAGGGGAACCATGGCAACGGCAACAATCACACAGGGGAGAAGAGACACTGACAGGGCATCATGCCCTGTAATCACATGTTTCATCTACTCCTAAATCCTTCATATTACAGTGGTGCAGAGGGTGTTATACTTAAGGTAGCGATACTGAATGGTATGCAGGATATTCTAAATCAGGGCTGTCCAGTCCTGCTCCTAGAGAGCTATGATCCTTGTTTCTGCTCCAACCGCAACATAGTGTACATGATTTTAGTAATTAGCTGGTTGGCCAGCTAAATCAGTTTAGTTAAGTGAAATAGCAGCCAAAATATTCAGGCAAGGTAGCTCTGGGATCAAGGTAGGAGGGCTCTGTTGAAGGGTACAGTATTTTATCAGCATATGTCTGTGTGTGTGTGTGTGTGTAGCAGAGAGGGAGAAACAGGAGGTGGAGGAAGTTGGGGGAGAAGTCAGGGAGGTTCTTACCGGTTCCGTCCTGATCCGGCTGTCCTCCAGTCCAGAACTCTGCATGATGATGCGTGGCGTGTGCTGCAACACAAGGAGACAAGGACAGGACGGTAAGGTCTGCAGCTGTGCCCCAACCTCCCACAATCTTCCTCTGTGTCTCTCTCTCCCTCCCCCTCTCCCATCTGATCTCCATGTCTCTCCCTTTCCCCTTCGACTTCATGCGTCTGCAGCTGTGCCCCCAGCCCCACCTCTGTCTCACTGCTATAATCAGCCTGTTGGCAGGTGGCAATCTTCTCAGCTCCCCCCCAGCGCCTCACCCAACAGATGGCTACATGAAGGTTAATTTTATAGCAAACAAAAACACCCAGGTGGAAGGTAATGTGAGCATTCAATGATATAGTCAGAGATAGTCAGATATAGGAGTCAGATGGCTGAGCGGTTAGGGAGTTGGGCTATTAATCAGAAGGTTGTTGGTTCGATTCCCGGCCGTGCCAAATGACGCGTCCTTGGGCAAGGCACTTCGTGATTTTGTTTGGTTTGGCACCCTCAGAAAAACATTTAGCACTTGGTGTATTTTTGGTGGAGCGCTCAGACGCACCTCGGCTGAGAGTCCCGTATCTCAAATGTCTGAATGTTTTGTAATGTTCGCCTGTGCGCTTTGGCAGTACGTAGATGAGCTTTGAAATGGCAACATCTGCAGTATTTGCCACCAAAATGCGTAGAAGTATGGAGGGAGGAGTCGGGGGCTCAAGGTTGGTTTCCATGGTTACCTGCTGAGAGTGGGGTGAGGGGCGGAGCTCCTTCTTATCCTCCCGGGCAGGGAACAGAGACTTGAGCAACTTAGGCATCTGGGGGACCAGGGCTCTGACTGAAAGATAAGAGGCAGCAAGCCCTGAACGACCTGAGGAGGGGGACCGGTGAGGAGAGGTGGAGGAAAAGCAGGGAAAGAGGAGGAGGAGGAAAGGACAAGGGAGCAAAGAAGGGCAAAAGGAAAGGAAGAAATGGAAGGAGGAGAGAAGCAGAGGAGATGACGAGAGGAGGTAAGGGGAAATAAGAGAGGATACGAGAAGAAAAGACCAGTCAAAGAGGGGGAATAGGAGGTGGTACAGGACAGGAAGAGAAGATGAGAGTAAAAAAGGGAGGAAGGGAAGATGGAAGGGTAGGAGATGGACAAAGAGAGGGACGCGAGGGAAAGGTGGAGGAAAAGATTAAGAGGGGAAGTTGAGAGCAAGAAATGCCAAATAAAAGAGACACACTGAAGCCAAGACGCAATCTGACCAGACCAGAGAGACAAAGACATTAAAATGACTGACACTTCGTGATCACACATATTATAATGCCTGGATTATAAAGAACAGACTGAGCACAAATTAATCAGAATGATTAATTCTCATTGATTAAACTGAAACAAAGATGCCCTGCAATGACCACTGAAACATTAGATGAGACAGACAGATAATGTACTGTAGTAGACACCGAGTAGTAATACAGACAGACAAGCAATTCTGTCATGGAAAACATTGTTGAACGGCAGAGGATGTTGAAGAGGATGATGAATAGGAAGGGGGGTGAAGAACAGGATGATGAAAAAGAGGAAGGGGGAGAGAATGATAGGGTAGGTTGATAAAGAAGAGCATGACGGCTTTGAGGGTGATTATGAAGAGAGGATGAACCCAGTCAGAGCCAGGTTAGACAGAGCTAGCTCAGAGGGGAAGAGAGGAGAGGAGGAGCAGAGGGAAGAGAGCGGGGGGGAGTTACCTTGCTCCGGATCCTGGTTCTGAGAGGGGGTTGCAGGAGAGGGGGTGGGGGTCGGGGAGGAGGAGGGAGACGGCCGAGGTAAAGTTCGGCTGAACTGGGAGGGCATGAAGATATCCTGTTGACTCTCCCAGCGACTCTGAGTAGAGAGTACATACGCACAAAATGTAATATTCTGGAAAACGCCTAGAGAGAATAATAAGAAGGCAGTACGGTCTTCTTTTTGAGTGGCTGCAGAGTGGAGATTTACTGGGTTACAAACCGCAGTCTAAACAAAAGAGCTGGTACCTTGTTGTCATCCAGTATACAGTTAGAAGACAGGTCTTGTCTGCTGCCTGAGAGCTATAGCAGAAAGATGGATGGAGAGAGGGGGGGGTGGAGAAAGAGGGATACAGGAGAGAAAGTGCGAGAACGAGAAATCAGATGGTTTTGATGGATGTTTATCGTCTATGGAACTTTATTATGCTTAAAGATTTGTTACCCCAACTACTAAGGTGGAGAAAGTAGCCAGACAAGCAGGTAAAAATACAGGTAAAGGGTTCAGACAGACAGGTAGAACGGTTCAGACAGACAGCTAGGTAGATAGACAGGTAGAAGGATTCAGACAGGTATGTCGAGAGTAGGGGTGTAACGATACAAAAAAATCACGGTTCGATATATACCTCGGTTTAGAGGTCACGGTTTGGTTAATTTTTTGTACAGTATGGGATTGGGAACAAAATGCAAAACATAAATTTGCTTGTTTATTTGTGTGTTTATTATTTGTAAACCAACAATTTATTGTAACATTATACAAAATATGAAAAAAAAATAAATAAATAGAATACTATTGCAAAGTGCTGCCTGGTAATAAGTTAAATAAAATATTCTCAAGTGAGGACGAGTGTGTGCTCAATCACCTTTAACATGTGTTTAAAATCAGCGTTTTCAACAACTGAATACGGTCTTAGATCCGCTGCTATAAAAACTCAGATGGCAGTAGTAGTTATAGTTTTGGCCCGATCTGAATTGATAGGGAGAGGCTGCTTGAATGCCGAAGTCAGCTGCGTTTGCACTAAGGTGGTTTTTTGTTTCTTGTAGCAGTGATATTCACATCGGGTGGTGCCGTTTCAGGTGAGTTAGCATGTTTATCGTGTTGCCGGAAACATACCCTATCTCAGCTGAACAGTGTCGGCACACTGCCCTTGTTTTATCCACTAGTCTTTCTTGCAATATTTGACCAGGAAGCCCAAGTGTTCCCAAGCAGGAGACTTTAGCGACAGGGGAGGGTCGTGAAGCTCCGGTTTATCGCTAGCGTTAGCCATGACCCACACGGGCTGCAAATGTAGTTGCTGGCGGAAAACAAACTCGCGCAACTTCCGTTCCGGGAACTCACCTGTACACAGCCCTGTACTTAACGTCCTGTACCGAAACGGTTCAATACAAATACATGTATCGTTACACCCCTAGTAGAGAGGGGTTCAGACAGACAAACAGGTAGGTAGATAGACAGGTAAAGGGGTTCAGACATATAGACAGGTTTGTAGGTAGATAGACAGCAAGAGGAGGTTTACCCGGTGGACACTGGGAGAGCTGAGACTGCGTCTGTTCCCCTTCCCTTTGCCTGCCAGGTGTTCCTTTACCGCCACCTCCTGTACACACATACCTCAAAATGAGTCATATCCTCTGTATACATACTGTAGAGCGATAGGACCATTAGGTCTGAGCTGTATGACCTTTGACCCCTGACCTGTCGAAGCCGGTCCAGGGTCAAGATGTTCTCTACAGCCAGCACGCTGCGGAGGTACTTCTCGATGGCTGCCTCGCTGTCAGCTGACTTGGGGTTGTCTGAACTGGCGGCGAGACGAGCCAGCATCTCCCTGTCCTCCGAACCCTGGGCATCCTGGGATGAGAGACAGGCAGGCTGATACTAACATCTTAGGATGATAGAGAGTGTTGGCGTCATGGAGATGGGGAGGTGAAGGTGCATGCTGGGAGATGTAGTCCTTACCCCAGGGATGTTGGATACCACCTCGAAGGTGACCCCACAGCCAGGGATGGTGCTGCGCGTTGTCATCCTCTTCAGAAAGTTCTGAGCAAAGCCCTGAGACACAACGCACATTTCAGCATGGAAGGGGGCATGTGTGGGTGAGTATCCAAATGCGTATGTGTGTGAGCATGTGAGTACATAAATAAGTTTGTGTGTACATATGCATTATGCCAGCGAGTGTGTCTCAAGATTCACTGATACGGACCGGTCTCCGACTCAAATGTTTAAATTAATTAGATTCAAAAGGCCAAAGCGATCCATGCATGTGTGACTACACCGATGCAAATGCAACAAACACACAAAACATTTTGAATTGTAGCAACTATCTAGCAAACTGCCTGACTGTGATATGTGAGCTTTGGGTTTTGCATTAAATTTGTGATCTACAAATCAGCTTAGCTTTCAAATACATACTGTGCTTGAAAAAACACATGCTTAGGGCTGGTGTGAGTATGTAAGTCAGTGTCCATATAACGTGTATGAGTGTGTATATAAATGTGTGTGCGTGTACATATAAATGCATGTGTGTATATACACTCACTGGCCACTTTATGAGGTACACCTCACCAGTACTGGGTTGGACCCCCTTTTGCCTTCAGAACTGCCTTAATTCTTTGTGGCATATTTTCAACACGGTATTGGAAACATTCCTCAGAGATTTTGGTCCATATTGACATGAGAGCATCACGCAGTTGCTGCAGATTTGTCGGCTGCACATCCATGATGCGAATCTCCCGTTCCACCACATCCCAAAGGTGCTTTATTGGATTGAGATCTGGTGACTGTGGAGGCCATTGGAGTACAGTGAACTCATTGTCATTTTTAAGAAACCAGTTTGAGATTATTTGAGCTTTGAGACATGGTGCATTATCCTGCTGGAAGTAGCCGTCAGAAGATGGGTACACTGTGGTCATAAAGGGATGGACATGGTCAGCAACAATACTCAGGTAGGCTGCTCAATTGGTATTAAGGGCCCCCAAATTGTGCCAAGAAAATATTCCCCACACCACTACACCACCAGCCTGAACCGTTGATACAAGGCAGGATGGATCCATGCTTTCATGTTGTTTACGCCAAATTCTGACCCTACCATCTGAATGTTGTAGCTGAAATCGAGACTCATCAGACCAGGCAACGTTTTTCATATCATATCAGTCTGCCCATTCTCCTCTGACATCAACAAGGCATTTTCTTCCACACAACTGCCGCTCACTGGATATTTTCTCTTTTTCTGACCCTTCTCTGTGACCCCTAGAGATGGTTGTGCGTGAAAATCCCAGTAGATCAGCAGTTTCTGTAATACTCAGACCAGCCTGTCTGGCACCAACAACCATGCCACTTTCAAGTCACTTAAATCCCCTTCCCCATTATGATGCTCGGTTTGAACCTCAGCAAGTTGTCTTGACCACGTCAAGCCTAAATGCATCGAGTTGCTGCCATGTGATTGGCTGATCAGCAATTTGTGTTAACAAGCAATTGAACAGGCGTCCCTACTAAAGTGGCCGGTGAGTGTAAGTGTGTGTGTGTGTGTACAGGTGGGAGTCTGACCTGGCGTCCAGGGTTGAGGTTGACGCAGATGCGTTTCCTGAGGACCAGCTGCATGTCAGCAGGGTGGCTGAGCTGTACCACGGCTCGTACCGTCAAGTACACGCGCTGCTCAGGCCACACCCCACCTCTGCTCAGCTGGGGAGACTCATGAACCGTAGAGTCCCAGGACGCTTCTGCCTTCACCTGGACACACACAAACAGAGACAGATATAAACAAATAGGCAGAACAGTTAGTTTGTGTGCACCATGGAAGTCCTGCACAGAAACAATTGCACGCTCGCACACGCTCGTGTTACCTCTCCGTCGTAGTGTTTGACGATCTGCAGGTCAAAGAAGTCATCCTCGTCCTCGCCGCTCAGCGTGGCGTCCCAGCCTCCTGCCTCAGGCGCCTCCAGTGCCTCTTGGGAGCTGAAGTCATCCGCTGGAGTGGAGGAGAAAGAGATGGAGAGAGAAAGGGGTAGAGAGAGGGAGGGAGTGTCAGAGAAAAGAAAACGAAGTAGACAAAAACGTGGCAAAAGGGGGATAGCAAAAGAGCGAGAGCGAGAGAGCGAGAGAGAGAGGAAACTGGTATGAATTCAGTGGTCTGTTCAGCTGTTCTTCACGACAATCCAAAGAAATTAAGAAAAGGTGGATGTGTAGATGTGCATCAGAGAGAAAGTACCATTGAGATCCAGAAACAGCACCGGGGTGTGGGTCTCCATCCCTGGCAAAGGAACCCTGAGGAAACATCCAGAACATGTCGGTGTTATCACAGGGTATGCATGTCAGTGTGTCTTCCTGGTCCGTCAGTGTGTGCCTATGCGCGTGAAAGTCTGTGTGAATGTTTGCATGCACGTGAGTGTATGTATGTCTTGGACTGTGTGTGTGCGCGCGCGCATCTCACCACTCAGCGGGGGCTCCAGGTATGCCACTACCAGCAGAGGGCACCATGACAGCGTTCCTCTCCTCCGTCAGGGTCAGACGCCACTCCAGCAGCTGGGCCTCTCGCTCCATGTCATCTTCGGTCTTCTCTGGAGGAGGGCAGTACAGGAGGAAGAAGGAGGTGAGAGGGATATTGAGACGTGTTTAACTAGTATCAGGTCCATTCAAATGAGCAGTGTGTGTGAAAACCGGCTTTGCCGACTCGATCCGGCAGTGTATGTTTGTCTGATAATTGTCTCGCTTGTGTTGATAGCTACCTAGCTAATGAGGCTGTGACAAAATAGCAAGCAAATAATTTATCGCATCAGAGTGTGCTCTGTGAGGCGGAGTGGAATGGTAGCATGTAATTGATAGAAGCTTACTTTTAGCCTCACCAATACAGTAAAGGGGGGAAATGGTAAGCAGAAAGATACATTCAGAGTGAAGGTGAAAAAAATACGTAATCAATTTTCCACTGTTCAATTTAGCTACAAATACTGATAACTAAGGCAAAGGGAACTTAATTTAACACTATAGACTGCACAAAGCTTTTCACACGCCAGCGAGTCAAATCTTTTGCGTAATTCAGGATTAATGAATCATTTTCATGAGTAGTTAAATGATTTAGTACACGCTTGGATGGTTCAGGAACCATTTAAAATATAGCTGCAAGCAGCAATGGTGGATTCCAATTAGAATTTCCAATTGGTGAAAATTCCAAACAATTGACATGGTAGAGACATGTACCTCACACGTATACAACATTTCAAGGCAAATGGATCAATGGCAGATTATAGGTAAATCTTTCACAAATTGTCACTGGGGAGAAAAATCTATCAAGCAGACATGGGTTCTTGAGACCCCCCCCCCCCATGCATACCAACCTTCAGACATTTTGGCCTGATAGGATTAAAATGCCATCATTTTGAAAGTGACAACTTTGAGGCGTGGTTGTCGTCCCACCTATGCTCTGATCAGACCCATGCTTTCTGATAAGTGTCAATCTAGTCTCTTGTTTTTCTGTAACGGTACTCTTAACGGTTCTTTCGTTGTTGTTATTTATTGAAAAAATGAATAAAATAATAATAGCAAATTGTTGAACAGATGTTAAGTAAATGTGTACATCGCACTGATAATACACAAATATTTCACTCTTAATAAAAATAAATGATGACAGTATTTCTACTGAGCTGTATTAAAAGTTTTACTTAAATTGTTTTGTTATTCTTCCTACCACTGCCAATACCAACATAGTTAGAATATAAAGCAAGACAGAGTTTGCCCGCAGCCCCCAAATCAAATCCTCCACTGAAAGCATCATCTGGAGTTCAGATGATGCTTGGACCATTTCAGATTAAATTTAATAACGCACCCCTTGCTAAACAATAGGCTGGCTAATAGTTACTTTTAACCAGTAACCCATGTTAATTTAGTTGACTCTGTGTATGGGTTATAGGCTGCTAGGGTACTGGACATAGATGGGGCAACGAGAGATGAACAACAGTACCAGCTGGCGATCGAAAATTGAACTTTTTTGCCTGTATAAAGTGTAACCACACTTTCAAACATTTAGTTCTTTCTGTCATCATCATCATCTATGTGTCTCTCTGTGTGTGTGCTTCTGCTGCAGGCTCTGAGAGAGATGTCTCTTCTGGATTGGGATGTATTTATGTTATTCTACATTAGAAACAGAGTTGGCCATATAAATTGTGCGAGGAACGTTTATGTAGTAATAAAGATGAAACGTATTCTTAATTTCTCCAGTACATGGAACAGAACCGGTAACGGAGCCTATTGGTACTACGGTCTTTAATAATTTAGCCCCAGGGCCTGTTTAATACCTGGTTTTGGTTCCCATCCCTACTGTTCACATGAAACAAAGAGTCTGGTGGAGTCTCTTTTCATACTGTCAACATCTTAAGTTTGAAGATGAGGCTTTGGATAATGTACAATGGTAGAACAGGGAGTTCTCACAAATTAAAGCAATGTTCACCAGACAAAACTTTCATTATAAAAATGTAAAAAAAAAAATATATATCAATACCATGGCTTCCCCCCACCATACAGCAATCTTAACATTTCTACAACATAACCAATTACTTTTCCTGTCAACTTCCCGTTCATGGTTTTTCATTTAACTGTGTTTTAGGATGGTGCAATCTGATGATGTAAGACCTTACTGATTTTATTGGTTCCTGTGTGGAATTTCTGGACAATCTTCCTGTTTATGTGTGTGTGTGTACCTGCTTTGCTGACCAGACTCTGCAGGTGTTGGTCTAGGTATTCTTGTCTCTTAGTGAGGGCTGTCAGCCACTGGCGACGCAGGCGCTCCAAATCACGCTCCTATTGGATGCAAATCACCAACAAATCATACAAGAGGAAACTGTCATGCCCTTCTTACAATAAACATGTATTACTTACTTTTAGGTTAGGGTTAGGTTAGACACCATAGCTATTTAACAATATATGAAAATAATATTAAACTTATGCTATATAACATAATATATTGTTCTTAAGAATATTGTATAACATACACTCATTCAAATTTTTTATATATACAGTATATAAATAGTGTTGTATGAACCTGGTAGCTGTCCATCTCATCTCCCTCAATGTGGATGGGCTCGTTGGCCCTGGGGGGCTTGGCCTGTCTGATCTCCACACAGCCCACAGACACAGCCAGCAGTACCTCTGCTATCAGGGGCATGGTGCCCGAATCCTGCACTGACCTCACCTCCACCTGGATACGACGGGACTGGCCCTGGACAAACACACACACGTTATAACCACAGAAACAAGGCCCTGGTCCACACTTGAGTATCACCTCTATGCACATCCATGCTTTCCTGTCCCAAATGTGCATACCTGTCGTAGCTGGATGATGCCCCCTGTGCGTACGTCCCTGGCAGGAAGCACCTCGACAGGCATGAAGTCTCCGTTCTCGTTGATCTCCAAGATCTGAACCCACATCTCCAGCCTCCGTGTTACCTCTCCCCACCTGCAAGGGAAAGTAATAATACTTAAGACTATTTATATAGCACATTTCATACAAGAATTGCAGCTCAATGTGCTTTACATAAAATCAATAAAAACAATAATACAAGTGATAAAAGTAATTATAAAAAATTAATTTTTTAAAATTAATAATAAAAAAAAAAAATGTAACTCAACAAAATACAAGCCGCAGTCTTTGCGGGAATCAAAACACATTAGCCACAGTCGTTGCGGTATCTCGAATCCGTCTTAAGGCCGAATTATACTACTCCGACTCCGTTACGGACAGACAGACGGACGGAGTTGGGCGGATTCGTTGAATTTATAGTACTCCGAAGGCTGTGGGTGCTGAAAACAATTCACTCCCAGAAGAGTAGGTGGTGCTGCACTGCGATGCTAGCTAGGTTATCAAAAAGTCGGAGCAAATTTACAAATGAGCCGTTTCATCAATAATAAATAAGCACATTTTCAGCAACTACACTGCCCATTTCTCGTCACATTTTAATTCAGATGTTGAGTTACATGTACTGTTTAGCTGAAATAAGAATTGTAAAAACTTAGAGCAATGGCGGTCAAAGGATTCTGTTCGTCTTGTTGGTCACGGCCATAGATATATATAAAGCCTTTATATATATCTATGGTAACGGCAACCCCGCCCCTGACGCAAGCGGTTCTTAATACGGACCAATCACAGCCAAGGGGTATCCGTAAAATGACGGACGGACAGTCAGGAAAATCAGGAGGTGCACGTAGAGCTCTCCGAGGGGCTCGGAGAGGGCGTTCCCTGTGTCCGTGAAAACGGAGTAGTATATTTCGGCCTTTAGACTCGAGCTGCCTTTGCAGTTTCCAAAACATATAACAACCTAGACTAGCCGCAATCTATCTGCGGTCTCACAGCAACACTGATACAGTACGCTGGCCTTTGTCCAACAAAAACTAAGGGACAGTGTGTGTTAGTGCGTGTGTGCATTCTCGTCGCTCAGCATGCAGATGTCTGTGTGTGCGCGGGCATACCTGTCTCTCAGCGTGCGAGTCTTGGCCTGGATGATGCTGAGGTCCCAGAGCGCAGGGTTCCTGCCTGGGTCAGCCTGTCTATGGCCAAACACCTCGATGGCCACCGCCCCCTCGGTCAGGTACTCAATGAAGTCCTCTGTCACAGCCACAGCCAGCTCCTGTAGAGGGGAGGAGGAAGGAAGGAAGAGTCACTATGCTTTTGTGTGTGCGTGGCATGTGTGTGGCGGGTGTGAAACGTGTGTGCATGTGTAACCTTGCAGCTGTCGAAGACCACCATGCAGTGAGGATCCTTGCTGCTGGGGGAGGAGGCAAAGGGATCGACTTCGGGCGCCACGATGATGGGCTCTGATTGGTCCCAGAAGGAGTACTGGCAGAACACAAAGTTGGACAGGTACTGGGGAAGACCTGTGGCCTGGAGGATCTTGATCTGAAAGTGAACGGGGGGTGGAGAGACGGGGAAGAGGCATGGATGGTGAGAGAGAGCGAGATATGGGGCGAGGGAGTCAAGAGATGCAGTGGAACTAGAAGAGAGAGGACTGTGTGTGTGCATTATCTGGTGTGTGTGTGTGTGTGAGGCTCTTACCATGCAGACCAGTTTGCGTTCCTGAGCCTCGCCATCGGGGCTGCTCTCGCTGTCATCCCCCCCAGCCATGCCCTCCTCAAAGCCCCCGCCTACACGTACCACCTCCACATGGAGACGCCCTGCCACCTGACGGCCCAGGGCAAACACACCCGTCATCATCATCATCACCATCATCATCATGTAAGATTTCCTTGAGTGTTTTGAAAGGCATCCCCCAAATAAAACGTATTATTACTATTCATCATCATCATCATCATACCTGGATACTGGGACTAATTTTATGGGCATGCAGAGCTGTGTGACACTGTCGTCACACAGATCAGGGTAGATTGATTATTTACACTGTGCTTTATGCTAGCACTCAAGCTTGGCCTCCATACCTCCCCCTTCTGGTTGATGATGGGTACTGCATACTGAAGCTTGACGTCATAGAAGAGGCATGACAGGAAGACGTTGGCCACGCCTATCAGACTGTGGTTCTCCTGCTCGTCAAAGAAAGGATCGGCCCGCTTGAAGTAGGAACGCATCACCTGGACAGGAGAAAAAGAGAGAGAGGGTCAAGAGATTCGGGAAAACTCGGTTGTTAACACCGCCTCCTAGAAAACTCTCCCCCGTCCGTTTACCACGGCCACCCTCCCACCACTGACTCACAGGGTTGTCATCGTCGTAGTCCTTCCACTCCTGGTAGAGCTCCTTCATGTCCACCAGCCGGTTCTCCATCTTCTCCAGGGCCCAGATCTGCTTGCCCTTGCCCTTCCTCCTCACCTGCACCGCGGGCTCGCTCAGCACCGCGTCACGCTGCAGACATGGAGCGGAAGCGATACACAATGTTTGTGTGCCTCTGCGAGGCTTTGTGTGAGTTTCTATTCACGAAGCACCGACTACATAAGTTGATATGGGTTCTGTGTGTGTGTGTGTGTGTGCTTGTGTACCTTTCGGTTGGCGTTGAGGTTGGCAGCAGGGATCTGCAGGGTGACTCTGTACTCGGTGCGTTTGTCAAGCTCCTCAGCGATGAAGCCGGCCTCCTGGACCAGCAGGTTGGCTCTGACAATCTGCTCCCTCAACTTCCTCAGGCTCCGCGTCAACACCGCCTCCCTGGGGCACGCAAACGCCACTGTCAGCATCATCATCAGAAACACCACAGACAAAATTACAAGCCCACTGCCCCACACACACACCTCTCCTCGCTCCACTGGCGCAGCCTGCTCTGGGCGCTGGGGGAGCTGGACATGCCCCCCATGCTGAGCCTCTCCAGGCTGCGGTACTGCGGCTGCTGCTGGCCTGCTGGGCCCTGGCCTGCCTGACCCTAGAGGTTACACAGCAACATGGTACTGGTGAACATACAGGGAAACAGGTGAACAGGAGACTAGGAAAGGAACAGCAGCAGAGGGACACAGGAGGGACACAGGAGGAACACAGGAGGGACACAGGAGGGACACAGGAGGGACACAGGAGGGACACAGGAGGGACACAGGAGGGACACAGGAGGGACACAGGAGGGACACAGGAAGAACAACAGCAGGGACACAGGAGGGACACAGGAAGAACAACAGGAGGGACACAGCAGGGACACAGGAGGGACACAGCAGGGACACAGGAAGAACAACAGCAGAAGAACATGGTGCCCACCTGTCCCTGTCCCGGATGTAGGCGTCTGCGTAGCTGCTGGAGCTCCTGCTCATACATCAGCCTCTGTCTCTCCAGCGCAGAGCGTTTCTCCTCCTCATGCTGCCTTTCCAGTGACTGCAGCACCGCCTGCATGGGGTCTTAGCACAGGGGGCAGAGAGGATCGTGAGCGACCTCTTTCAGGCGTGGATAATCAATCACAGAGTGCTGCAATATACATTCCCATTCCACCATACCGTTTTCTTTTATTGCTTCGTCGTTCCTCTCCCCTCTCCTTCCCCCTCTTCATATCTCTCTCCTCACACCTCCCCTCCAGTCCTTTATCTCTCTCCTTACAACTTCCTCTCTCTCCTCACACCTCCCTCCCCTCAACCCTTTCCCTCTCTTCTCCTACCTTCTCCCACCCATTTTCCTCTCTTCTCCCACCTCCCCTCACCCCTTTTCCTCTCTTCTCCCACCTCCCCTCACCCCTTTTCCTCTCTTCTCCCACCTTCCCTCACCCCTTTCCCTCTCTCCTCACTCCTCCCCTCAACCATTTCCCTCTCCTCACACCTCGCCTCAACCGTTTCCCTCTCTCCTCCCACCTCCCCTCACCCCTTCCCCTCTCCATCCCTTTCTCCTCACCATTGTTGCCGAGGGCCTTCATCATAACCTCGGTCTGGGCGAACTCGTAGGAGAAGCTGACTTCGCTGGACACCTCGCTGTTGGAGTCTCCATCTGCATCCAGCTGTTCGCTGCTACTGCTGTTCTTCATCAGTCCCCCCTCCCCATCCTCTTCCTCGCCCCCGGCCCTGGACCGACGCTTGGGCAGGTTGATCCTGAACAGGCAATGAAGCCAGCGGGGAGGATGAGCGCAGTCACATTGTCAGTGTCCACTGCTACACTGACAGAGCAGCATGGTACCTATCCCAGATGGTCAGCTCTCTCCCTCGTTCTTCATCTCACTCCCTTCTTGTTCTCCATCTCACTTCATTTCACTCCCTCGTTTACCATCTCACTCGTTCACAAATCTCACTCCCTCGTTCTCCATCTCACTCCCTCGCTCGCTCACCATCTCACTCCCTCATTCACCATCTCACTCCCTCGTTCTCTAGGTCAGTCCCTTGTTCTCCTTCCCATTGCCCTCCCTCTTTCTCATTCCACACATCTCTCCTTCTCCAGCCTCCTACCTGAAGAAGTGGTTGTTCCCCCACAGGATGCGATCTCCATGATGGAGCTGCAGAGGGCTGGTGACAGGGGAGCCGTTGACACAAGTCCTGTCGGAAGAACACATGACAATGTCAACGTCCAGGAACACACAGGAGAAGAAAATCGGGAGTCGGTGACAGGTATCCTGATGTCTGGTCCTGGTGGCTGCGGGGCTAGCCTGATGATGACGTTGATGAACATGTGCGCACCTGGAGTTGCGATGGGGCGTGAGGATCACTGATGCGTCACCAGAGATGTCAATGATGCAGTGTTCGGCCTGGATGCCCATCCCACACAGCTGAATGTCCTGAGAGTCAGCTGAACCCACCTTGGTATGCTCCTGCGAACGCAAGCACACACAGTGGACCAAGGCCATACACCACCAGAAAACCCATTGATTAGTGTGTGCATGTACACACAGTATTGTGCAAAAGTAGGCACAAATTAAAAAATCGTATTAAAAGCAAAGCAAAAAAAAATTAGGAAGTAATGAAATAAAAAGACAAAGACTAAACTGGCACACAAATACAGAAAACAAAAAAAATCAGTTAAGACAATATTAATGTAAAAAAATATTGGGTTCCTATGACTTCGCACAGTACACGTTTAGTGCATGGGCCTACCTTCAGGTAGTAGACCAGAAGCTCGTTGAGGGCAGGGTCAGCGTTCAGGTTGACCAGGAAGCATTTGTCCTCCCCTACTTTGATGCCAGATGACTGCAGAGAGATGCCCAGACTCTCTAGCTGCTTCTGACGCTCCTGGAAATAGACACACACACGAAAAATAAGACAGTTGTTTTTTATTTGATTATATGTATTGTTTGAATATCGTGTGCGTATGAGTGAATACGTTTGTGTGACTAAGCAACCTGTGCAATCTCCTCAGTCTTCCTGAGTTTCTCCTCCCAAGTGACGGTCATCTCCTGGATCAGCTTCTCAGACTCCTCAAGACGTTCCTTTAGCTCTGGGGCCTTCATAGACTGGAGGTAAGGTGGACAATAGAACTTTGTCTTTTCTTCATCCAAGCAGGCCAATGGCAGAATAACGAATATTCCTCTAATGCTAGCACGAGGTAATCAAACTGAATCAAACTGAAATGTCAGTAAATGAGTAAAGACTAGAGTCTCAATACTGTGTGAAGTTTACAAGATAGAACACTGTACAGCATCTTGGTGCCATCTAGGTCCCTAAAAACAGGCATAAAAAGCTTATTTCTTTTGTTTTTAACGTCAAAGGTTTGTGTTCTACCCATTAGGTTACATAAACAAGATAGGAAATAATGCATACATTTGAAATGTAATTGTATGATGTGTCCACCCTACCAGAAGGAGCGAGATCAGTGTTTCATTCCTGGTATTTCTCAATTTCTACCCTTTCCTCTTATTTTCCATCTTTTGACTCAAAGACTAGTGTTCATTTCCTTAACTCCCCCTCCCTTCCTTCCTTCCTTCCTTCCTTCCTTCCTTCCTTCCCTCACCTCTGCCTGTGTGAGCTGGTCTCGCAGCTTCTCCACCTCCTCCCTTAACTCTCGGATGATGCGAGCGTTGGGATCCTCGTTGACCACAGCGTGGTTGACAATGCTCTTAGCCCGGTCGGCGTAGCGTAATGTTGACAGTGTCTCGTCGTAGTTGTCCGCCGCGGGGCTCACAGTAGCAACCATCGCCGTGCGGCTGTTGCCGCCCAGACTGTCCTGTTGAGGGAGGGTTAAGAGTTGGTGTGGGAGAAAGAGTGAGAGACCATATAAATGTATAGAGAGATGGGTAAGAATGGGTGTGGGTCAGAAGAAATGTGAGAAACAGGACAGTTGGTGTGTAAGAGAAAGAAGAAGAAAAAGGAGAAAGTGTTCCTTACCTTTAGTAGCCAAGTGAGTACAGAGTCTCTATAGGGAACAAACTTAGTCTTGTTCTTCCCTGCTCCCTGGTCAGCCAGGGCAGAGATGACCAAACCCAGTGTGGTCAGGGACCTAAAACCACAAATCCAATTCAAACACACTCTCAAAACACTCTTTTAGGGTTCCCTTTGAGTCATTGTGTGTGTGGTAATTGACATACTCCTCGTCCAGAGCAGGCATACCAGTGTTTCCTCTATGTTGATTTAGCGGCCCGCCACGGCTACATTTCTGCCGCCACGGTATCAGAAATAGGGCTGTACAAAATGTTTGGCCGTCTATCAGCAGTGATTGTTAGAGTGCATGTCGTAGAATAGCACGGACACGCTTCACACCGCAGTTGAGATTGCGTGTGTGCGTCCTTGAGAACTGTAAGTCGTATAACTTATGTTGTCAGTTCATTTAAGCCTGTTATTGTATTAGTCTCTAGTTCTTGCAAATTTAAATTAAGTTAACTGGTGATTTTCGTTGTTTGTATTCTTCCCCTGCTAGCTACATTGCACATCTGTTGATTCGATAGCGATTGCTGCCCTTGCTCACGTTTGTATTTTAGGTGCATTATTATGTTGAAGTAGCTTTAATTAATAAATAGTGGGTTTATTGTTATTATTTGCTACAGAATGCTTAGCCTATCAAGATCAAATGAAGCAGACAGTGTACATGCTTTCGAGTACCTTAATCGATAGGCTACTGACCATTTACAATACGTTGTTACGTCAATTATTAATTGGCAGCATTTATGCCATTTAGAACATACTTTATGAGTGGAAGGTCTCTTTAAGTAGCCTAACCTTATTGCTTTAGGGGAAATAGGACGAAAGTATGTGAAATATGACATTAGCTATTACATTAACCTGCTCCGAAATATAGGGTTAGAACTTTGTTTCGGCTGGGGGGGGGGGGGGGGGGGGGTCGGACGGACCTGCCCCCACTGCTAAAAAATACTAGAGGAAACACTGAGTATACACCTTGAATCTGACAACAAAACTGTGTGTGTGTGTGTGTGGGGGGGGGGCTACTTGTTGATGTTGCTCCCTTCCTTCAGTCTGTCCCCTGCTGCTCCGGTCTTGGCAGCTCTCTCACTGCCAGCCAGGTCCACCAGACTCAGCTTGCTCACCTTCTCTCCACTCGTCTACAGAGAGGATTAGAGGGAGGGAGGAAAGGAAGCAGGGACAGAGAGAACAAGATTGTCATGTGTATTGTGATGTTAGTTCACACTACAGTTTGGGCCATACAAACACTGTTTGCCATGACAGTAACTCGTATTTAATGTGATTTAACTTATTAAGAGACAGACTGAGTGAGAGAGATGGAGCCATTGAGACCTATGTCCACTAGACCAGATTTGAAACAATAACAGAACTACAACACCAGTGAAACCTAAATAAATAAACCACCGAAACAGTCCAGACATACAAGCGGATTTTTCTGTTTCAAAAACATCCTCTTTTCTACTGTACTCAACCTTGCATAGTTCCCCAAAAACAGAAACATTTGGTGTACTGAGTTATGTTGAGAACTGGAGCTACTGGGCTAATGTATGGCACAAACGTTTTGTCCAGTTTTACTTTGACATTAATTCACCCAATCCGGAGGCTTCTTCCATAAAGCGAGTTTACCGAATAAGCCAGGCCTGTGTCAGTTAGTCGGACTCATTTCCAGTTGATTTGGTTCCATAAAGCCAGTTTAATGTAGTTCGAACTCAGTTACTATGGCCACTGGCCAGCTATGCTGCGAAACGAACCTCGTCCGGGACAGGTTAACTGTCAGGCTTGGCCCGTGTTGGTGCTTAACCAGACGTTCCTGTAACCTGTGCCATGTTGAACCATTTTTAACCACTATCGGTAAAAGATTGACATTTATATAAAATAAACTTCAATAAATAAAACATTTAGGCTAATGCATTAAACACTGATGAACAATGATTTTAGAATGATACAAACCTACATAGCCTACGTTTTACTTAACATAAAGAAATACAAAAACCATGTTAAAAAGTTATTATTGGTTAATTGTAGGCTACATGAAAGAAAAGTCAACGTAGATGTGTTTAGTGGGCCTATGGTTTTTGTAATCAATGAAGTAAAGGTCTATAAAAGGATTTTAATCTACGTATCGTTCATGTCAATCATGGCATGTCATTTTATTTTGATGAGGTGGTGGATGAGGTGTCATAGTACACGGCTTAAAGATGACATTCAGAAGAAGACACGTGGTCGTGAACATTGCGTTTTGCCATGGTGGATCTATATGATCCATGTTCCACTTCTCGGGCTGCTTAAGAATATGGTGCATCCACAATTATCTTGACTACTTGAATCTGACTTGAATTAATCAGATTGCATGAACTAGAATTGTCCTTTCTGGAACCGCTTTAGCCCCAACTGACTTGTTAGGTTCATTCAAGTCAGGTTTGGGACTTTAATCTGATATTTTTTGAGCGGCCTTTATGGAACAGGCCCCTGGTCATGACTAATTCAGAATTACATTGATGTGAGTTTCCTTGGGCCAATCACATAATCCTGTTTTCCTAGCCGGCCTATCAGAGAGCCTGATGAAAATGAAAGGACACATTAGCCAAACTCTGTTGGACATTCCTATGGGAAGCAAAGACAAAAGGGAAACACGACATACACACTCGGGGTCACACACACTTAAATATGCTCACACACACACACACACACATCGCAGCAGTAACAAGCCTCTATTGTCCTTGTGATTACACTGTCAGCTGCAGGGGTGGGGCCTCCACTGACCAGGAGAAGAGGAGAGGGGAAGAGGAAGTGCAAAGTAAGGAGAAGAGGGGGAGGAAAGAATGAAGGAGGGATCCAAGAAGAGAGGACAGCTACGTCCCTGCAAATGCATGCATAAGTGTGTGTGTTAAGAAAAGCAGCTGGACAGAGATGGAGGGAGGACATGAAAGGGGGAGAGGAGGACATGCAAAGTGAGAGAGAGAAAGAGAGACTGTGGTCACTTCAGGGAAAAAAAACGTAAAAAAAAAAAAAATTATCAGTGGTGGGACAGAGACGGCATGAGCGAATGCATCATAGAGCAAAGAAATACAGAGGAAGAGCAAACATGGAGGCCAGTATCTGGGGATGGGATACATACAGAGGGATTGGGAGTAATAGAAGCTCAACAGAATGAGGAGGGGTGAAGGCTGAAGTATGTGTGCGACATTGTGTGTATGGAGGAGTATGTGTGTGAGTGTGCATGTGGGAGTGTGTGTATGCATGGGCTCATACAGTATGTCATGGGGTCATGCTGAGTGGGAATGGGGAAGGCAGATTACAGTGTGCTATAAAAACAAAGACTGCCCTTGTGAGAGAGAGACAGACAGAGACAGGGATGAGAAAGGGGGGTTAAAAAGCAAGGTGGATGAAATTAAAACAAACGTGTTTGCATGAACACTTCCATGTAGACATGCAAATCTTGGCGAAAGCAACTCAATCCAGTGCCTTGTCTTTTTTCTCAGTGTGTGCGTGTGTGTGTTTTAGTTAATGTGTGTGAGAGTGTGATCTCACAGAGATCCTTTCTTCCTCCTCAGTTTAAATGATCCAGCTCAAGACCATTTTTAGCTGTGTGCGCTTACATCCTTGGACACGTGCATCGAAGGCACGTTCAGGAGTAGTCTCCAAAGAACTTGAACCATGCAACAATTATCTATTGTATCATCTATTTCAGATGATAAAACAAAAGCCTTCTCATGCAGCAGAAACGTTCCAGTCAAGGGCAGGTCCAATCAGTCAGCCAGCAGCCATATTCAATAAGATAGCCAGAACTCCCAGAAAGATGTCCTTGTTTGAACTGATGAGGCGATCATGTCTACCAGAGTTACATTATTTATTGTGTGTGTGTTTGGCCTATAGCCAAACACACAGAAGCAGGGTTGGATGACCAGGCCCCTGACCAGGAGAAAAAAAGCAGGCTGACCCACACCCACACACCCACACACCCACACACCCACACACCCACACACACACACACCAGGCCATCACTTATTTACAGGTTTTCCAGGAGACAAGGTTGGTTCCACTGCAGTGGAAATGAGGGCTGCAACTAGAGCTGACTCGTGAATCTGGGACATAAATGTGTGTGTGGTTGTGGTGGTGGGCAGGGGTGGAGGGCTTTGATGTAAAGTGATAAGACTTGGCCTGCAGAGGGCGCACACACGCATATTTACACATATTTGTATGTGTGTGCGCATTTCCCTTACCCCAGACTGCAGATCTTTGAGTGTATGTGTGAGGATGATGTTGAAGACGGCATGAGATCTGCTGCTCTCCTCGTTCATGTTGGTCGCTGCAACCGTACGAGACTTGTTTCCTTCAGACATCAGAGACTCTATGTCCTAGACGGGGAAACAGGAACAGAAAGAGGACAGACAGGAGAGAAGAGATACAGGAGAGCCAGGAAGAGAGATGGAGAGACAGGCAGTGAGGACCAGAGTCATAAGTGATTAAAAAGGAGACAAATGGAGTCTATTTCAAATCAAATTATGAAAAATATTGACAAAACAATTTGCCGCCAGTTTGGCTTTCTCTCTGTGTCCCAGCCCCTTCACTTTGATTGGTCCTTAGGTCTGCAGCGAGTTGAAATGAAACTAAGCGTAGTACGGAAAATAGGGAAATTCTGTTTCGTTATTTAGAAGCAAATTCACTTTTACAACCGATATTCAGCTGCTCTCAAATGGCTTGGCTAGAGAACAGTATGACAATATAAAGTGGATTCGCTTTCAGTATAGATTAGTTAATTTTGTAACATAAATGAATGTGTTTACTGATGTCAAAAGTGCCTGCACATTGCAAATGTACAAGCACTGTATGGTGAATTAGGCATACAATTATGACAACTGTCTCAACCATTGTACATGTAATGACTTCTGTTATTAACTAAATGTTTAGATGTTTGTGCTGGTAAGACTATTTAACAGAGGGGCGGAGCTAGACTTTCAGTGCAGTGGGGGCAGAGCTTCATCATGGGGCCCTCTGCTACCAAGTCATTTTAAAATTAAAACCGTTAAAAAAAACGGTAAAATATCTGATGAATGCATATGTTATAATGTGTCACTTGTTCAGCCTAGTAAGCCTATATGTCAAATAAGACACAAAGAAAAGCCACATTTGTTGACAAGTTTGTATTGACGAACAAAGAAAAAAGTTTACCAGTCAAGTAAAATATTTTCAACACCACAGCAACAGCTGATTGACAGCGATGTTAATGTGTGTGAGAGTGTGATCTCACAGAGATCCTTTCTTCCTCCTCAGTTTAAAGATCCAGCTCAAGACCATTTTTAGCTGTGTGCGCTTACATCCTAGGACACGTGCATCGAAGGCACGTTCAGGAGTAGTCTCCAAAGAACTTGAACCATGCAAGTGAAAAAAGTTTACCAGTCAAATAAAATATTTTCAACACCACAGCAACAGCTGATTGACAGCGATGGTGCTGAACAGGCCAAGTGCGCTCAATCAGTGCCACAGTATTTCTTACAATTTTGTTGTCTGCTTAACGATCCTCCAGAACAAATAAATCTAACAACTATACACATATCCCTTATTAAATCTTCATCCTCCTCCTTCATGGTGGAAAATTTGCCAACCACTTTGTCCTTGTCAATATGTAGGCTATGTCCCGCTCCACACACAGAAAGGTGAGATTTGACAGTCTGGCCTCATCCATGCACGAACGCAAGTAGGCTATGTCTTAATGAGACGTAGCCGGCTGAAACTTTGTTCGGCACTGAATGTTGCGTTTTGTTGCCTGGCAATTGTTATTGTTGTGCTGGTTTACCATAGCCATGAGTTAAGTGACTGTTACGTAACTGTTACGTTTGATAAAAAGAGCTGGATTAACGGAATGTGGTAGCGCGAGATCAGAAGCCGTAGTTAGCTTCTTTCAGCTAATTATCTGCATTGTGTCACTAAGCGAGGGCCCCTTTCTCGTAACGTGACGCAAGATCGGCGGCGTTTGGGGGCCCCCTGACTGGCACGGGGCCCTGGGGCGGCCGCACCCATGCACCCACGCTATCTCCGCTACTGAGAGAACCAATATAGTAACATAACATAAGCAATTTATAACGTAGAAAAAGCAGACAAATGAAGACTACATAATCATTTGCATGAATGTAGGCTACCACAGCATTGGCAATTTGACTAGAATAGATGTGGAGGTCGAACAAGTACTTCAGAAATGACAGAGAATTTCAATTGTGATCTGAGAAATATAGGTACCAAAATCAAGCGGAGCTGGTTCATGCAGGGGACTGAGACCTAGCGCGTCATTAGCAACTCGTCATATCACACGTCTGGGAACACCTCCCTAATAGGGCGGGGTATATAGCAGGGATCCAGGCACTTGCATTGCTAGTGCGACACAGACGCTCTCAGTCTTTCTGCGGCCTCCGCCTCCCCGGCTTCCACCCAGTGGCGTAACTATAGGGAGTGCAGCTGCACTAGGGCCCGTGGCAAAAGGGGGCCCGTCCTCGATCTCATCGTAGAAGTGAAACAACCTTACAGGCCAAAGCATCTGCTTTCACATTGGAGAACTGAGCGGGTCCCTCGCTACGCTCAAAACTTCGGAAGAAGTACATATGATCCAGTCCCATCAATTCGCAAACATTTCTCAATTATGGTGTCAGTTATTCATAATTATGAGCTATCACCTGCCCAATAAACATTTTAACAATAGGCTTAACAACAGCAAATAATTCATTTTACTTCATTTGCCGTTTGCTGAATGAAACTAATCTCGTTTTTATTAAGTAATATTGCCATAGAAAAATGGCAATATTGTTGTCAAAGATTCTATAGCCCGCCCACCCACACATGTTGCGATTGTTTCCCATCCTGTTGTGTTATGTTGCATTGCGTTGCGTGTTGAGTAAGCGATAAGTAGGCTACCCCATGCCCTTCAAACACAAAAGTGGCTGCAGGAAGCGGCAAGAACGCAAAGAGCAGGATGAAAGGGTGGCAAAGCTGGCAAAAGTATCTTCATTTGGATTTGTGGCAAAGAGTGTTCAAGAGGACGCTACGTCTGACCCCCAGCCCAACAGCAATGAGTGTGAAACTCGGCCACCAGGGTAGGCTAATCACATAACGTTTACTGTCTGGTATAGCCTAATTGAATGCATTTAGATTTATAACATGCACGTATAGGCCTATAGGCTAAGGCAGCAGACAGGTTAGATAGGCTATTGTAAACAGGATGTAGTCGGAAAATAGCTAAACCTAGGGAGTCAGGTGGCTGAGCGGTTAGGGAGTTGGGCTAGTAATCAGAAGGTTGCCAGTTCGATTCCCGGCTGTGCCAAATGACGTTGTGTCCTTGGGCAAGGCACTTCACCCTACTTGCCTCGGGGGGTATGTCCCTGTACTTACTGTAAGTCGCTCTGGATAAGAGCGTCTGCTAAATGACTAAATGTAAACCTAGATAGGCTAAACGTAAAATAAAATCAAACATTCACCATTAAAATGACAGTATTTTTTTATTTTTTGACTATAGCTCAACACTCAATAATTTCGCCGACGATAGGTCGGTTAAGGGGCCCGTTGGTGAGATCTGCACTCAGGCCCGCCAAGTCATTGTTACGCCGCTGCCTCCACCCTTTGTCTGTTCTTCTTTCTCAAGTGGAATGCGTTCGCTGCTCTCTACCCGGATGTCAAGACGGTGTCTCGGTTGGGTGTGGCAGGGAGCCGCTGCGAGCACAACCATATGCCAAATTCAAGTATTACAATAATGTAGAGTCCTCCCGCCTGAACCACTGAGAAGAAATGTCATCACAACTGCATCCCGGGCACTGCACTATCTGTAATGCCAGAGTGTGTGTCACCAATTTTATCATGGGCACTATGCACTATCTATTAGGGGTGGAACGGTATTCGTATTGAACCTAAACGGTACGGGCGTCACGGTTCAGTGCATGAAATTACACGGAGAATACACGGTATAAAAATAAATAAAACTTGCGTGCAAATTCATGAATGTAATGCGGAACTACTGTTCTTTAGGGACACCTAATCTGTTGCCCCGCTTTAGCTCTGAAGCTCTAGCACCGCCGTGAGTCAGTGGCTGTGTCTACAACCGCGCACTTGTGCACTTCAAGCACTGACTTTTAGTGCTTAGGGCGCTTACACTCACAAAACCAGCAGAATTCAAGGCACTGCAAACGGTCAAAAAATGCAGTGTACAACGATGGACACTACTCGCCCTAAACGGGCGCCATATTGGCTACGTAACGGAAGAGGAGCCCTTTCGGCAGCTTTTCATTTCATTTCTAAAATAATGGCGGACGAAATGACTCGCGAGCAGATTTGAGTCCGTCACTTCCGCCTTAGATTCGCGGGTGTCACAATCAGATTTGCATCCGTCACTTCCCGCCAAGTGGTTAACTTAAGTGTTCCATTTGAGACAGCACTACTCAGCGACGGAGTGCACTACAGATGTAAGTTCACTGTTTTGCAGTGCACTGTATTGCAGTGTACTTAGTAAAGTGTGCGGTAGTAGACACAGCCAGAGATAGCTAGCAGCAGTAAGGACGAGTATGGCGAGTGGTGGCGACCCACGAGAGATAGAGGACCCGCCGGCCTCTTTAAGATCGCAAGTTTAGCAAAACTTCTGTTTCCCATTCAGTTACAGTAGGACAGGCGAGAGAGTGGTGGATAAGACCAGCACTGTGTGTCGGCATTGTTCAGCAGTTGTGGGGTATGTGAGTGGAAATACATCTAACATGCTAACGCATATAACGCATCTGGCGTGTGCTAGGACTAAAAATATCCGACGCCATCTCCCAGGTGTGCCAATCACTGGAACGAGACAAAAACTGTCCAACTTCTCCTCCCTACAGTGCTTAACCAGCCTTTAGATACACATACAAATAGGGCCAAAAAAATCACTGACGCAATCGGAATTTACATGTTATCTTCAATGCGCCCGTATTCACTTGTAGAGGGCTTTGTTTACTACTGTTTACAACGTTAGCTTGGCTACTTCTTTGGCGTTGCCTTTTCACCGTGAGATATACAAGGTGTGGCGTGAGAGCGTGAGAAATTGTTTAAATGCGTGTGTCACACGGCAAAACCGTGAGAGTTGGCAGCTCTGGTTTTACTGACATCTTAATCACCGACTGCATCACGGGCACTGTGCACTAGTATAACGTTAATGCAAACACGCAAATTCTCACCGGGTGATGCGAATGACGCGATGAACACGAACATTTTCAACTCAAGTGAGAAATTTGCGGGATGGTGTGTTGCAAAAGCTTATCAATGTTGAGATGTCACTGATGTTTAAGAAGAAATGGAGGGCAAGAGTATTGTAGCCGTCTGTGGGCATCCTCTGCTATACCACACTACTTCGTATTTGTTTATAGTAGTTTCATTAGTAGTTTAATTTCATATTGTCATGGTTGACAATAAAATAAAACGATTAACTCCCAAAGAGAAAGGCGAATCGCGCGAATAAACATAAATGATTCCGCGGTCAATTGCGCGAGTAACGCTTTTCGGTGTGAACACAGCATTAGATACACATTCCAATAAGGTTCAGTGTGTATGAGAGTGAAGGTGTATGGTTGTGACCGTGACTGTGTGTGGGGGTGTTAACTACCTTGTAGCTAGCAACAGCCAGACGTGACAGTCCATCCACATAGGGCCCCAGCACCTTGTGTTCCCTCACTCTTAGGGCCTGTCTACTCCTGCGCGACACACACACACACACACACAGCTGTGTTCAGTCTGCTCCTCTAGCGTGCAGCCTGCCATACCAAGCCCATATGGCAGTCAGATGTTTTACTGGCTGTTTTACACAGGTCAAAGGGGTCATGTGTAGATAATGGGCAGGGGTTCCTTGGTAGCACACCCCAGTGTGTATGTGTTGTAAAAAGTGCCTTTTTAATTGTAATTTCCCAAAGGACAGACTGTGGTAACCAGGGAGACATAGAATGTTTTCTGTTCTGTTCTAAGAGGAACATCTCACATGTAATCCACCTAGCTGGATCAGGAAGTACATACCAAACAAGGAAGAAAAAAAAAAGCATAAAATCAAGCAAAGAGGAGGCAGTTGTGGGTCAAAGGTCAGAGGTCCTACCCCTTGGGGTCGAGGAGGTCCCGGACCTTCTCGTTGTAGATCTCCATGTAGGAGACCTCCACAGTGAAGCTCTCCTCCTCCCTCTGCTCCAGCAGGGTCCTCTCAAACAGGGAACTACACAGACGAGGGATGAGGCCGGGCTGGTCCACAGACCCCATCATGGTGAAAGACTTCCCCGAACCTGAGGGACACAATGGTAAAAGACGAGAGGGAATGACACAGAAGGAGCGAAAAAGAGACAGCCAATGGGAAGTAGTGATGGTGTGGCCAATTGAAGGACATGACTATAGGAGGATGCAGTACCGGTCTGTCCATAGGCAAAGATGCAGGCGTTGTAGCCCTGGAAGGCGTTGTGTAGAAGACTCTCTCCAAGGCACTGGAACACCACATCTTGACCTGCAACCACAGAGCACAACACAAGCTATCTCTCACGACTGTGACAACAACCGTCTCTGGGATCCCTCACCAAATTGCTCCTGCCAAGGTTTCTTCAATTTTTTACTGGGAGTTTTTCCTTGTTTTCCTTTAGGGTTTAGGTTGGTTGAGAGGCAGTTCTATGGGCAAATGTGACATTGCTTGTAAAAAAAGGACTATACAAATAAAATCTGTACTTTGTATATCTGATAACTACAAACATGAATCCGTAAGTGATTCAAAACAGAAAAGAAAGGGAGGAAGAAGAGATGGATGAGCAGGAAGAGCAGGAGGATGGGGAAACATTAAAACAACTGTACGGGGGGGTAACAGACGCTCGTTAACGACCCTTAACCGTTAACCGACAAGATTCAAAAAGGTAGAATGGAGAGTCTGTGACCCATTGCAAAAAGACCAATACAACAAATGTTTTTTTCCCCCATAAATGGTTGAATTTTATATAGCAGCATAAACAGAACAAAAACAAATTAACAAAAACGAAAGCACATTGAATCCGAGAGAGCTAGCTGTACCTACATGATTGGCGGCTAAAACAACACGGAAGTACAATTAGTTATTTTGCTGCTGCTCAACAACGAAAATGAAGAAGCAGAAAGTTGCTAGATAAAACCTTTGACTATGGATGGTGAACAGTTGCAAAATCTAGCGACATGGTTGCTAAATTGACAACACTGTTTAACCGATAATATTAACCGGTAAACATTCGTATTGTCGGTTAATGGCTACACGGTTAATTATGAGCATCCCTAGTGGAGACAGTGATGGTTGACTGACTGACCGGCAAACTTGTCCTTCTCCGACTCATCCATGGACCAGAAACAGTAGTCATAGGCAAACACCTGAGGGAGGAAAGAATGTGGAGAAGTGAAGTGGAAGAAAGGGAAGACGGAGAGAAAGTAAGTGTCAGAGAGAAAGAGACTGAGACATAAAATAAAGACAAACATGGCACATCCCAATTAAACTGTCTACAGACTGGAACATCAACAGAAGTGTTGATAAACAAGCTGTAAAAGCACATGGTCAACATACGGTTACTTAGATATGCAGGCTGTTACTAAGATATTTGTAATGCATCTAAAAGCTTTGTTGTTTGACTCGACGATATAGTAATCTGGACAATGACCATGTACTGATGAAGATGAGACAATCTGAGACACCGTTGCGATGTGAGTTACCTTGGACTGGCTCCTAGCAAGGTCAAAGTTCACAGGGGTCACAGGAGAGGTCATGGAGAGAGAAAAAGAAAGACGGAAGAGAGAGATGACAACATGTTCACCAGCAAACCATGTAACATCACTAGTTGAGTCTAAACCACCAAATCCTTCTATTCTGTGTACAGAGAGAAGACCCATAGATCATGAAGAATACAATGGGCTCCATTTAGACTAGAAATACACACTGATAGATATCTATGGGCATTTCTAAAAAGAGAATAGAATGAGGAAGCCAGGACCTGGTATGAAGAGAGAGTGAGGAAGAGAACTGAGGAGGGAGAAAGAGGGTAAGAAAGGGGGAGAGAGTGAGGAAAGAGAAAAGGCAGTGAGACAATGCGATCAATGGAGATACAAAGTCTCTTCCTTTCTCTTTCTCTCCCTCCCTGCTCATGTCATCAGTTGGACTTTGCTCAGTGGACCCGAACACAAACACTGCATCAGCCAATGAGAGAGAGAGAGAGAGAGAAGTAGGCAGAGAGGGATAGAGAGCAGGGTAAATATGCATTGGAGTCTTATCTACCCTAGGCTGAGCAATAGCTTTGCACAAGACTGCATGAACACAATGACCTATATAAACATTACATGGAGACCGTGGGAGAGAGGCAGTGAGCGAGAGAGAGAGAAAGACAGAGCAGTATTTCTACAATGCCTACATTCACAAAAACATGATGAGACCTCTTACACAGACCGACAGCAAGAGGCCCTACCTAAAACATCCTGTATGTCCTCAATAACCTTTCTTTACCATTAGAAAACCTAATTATTGCCAGGTTACTTCTGCCTTCTGCACATCATTCTACACGCTTAAAAATGACCACACACAGGCCTAGCCGATACACTCACAAGTATAAAAGGACATTTGCGACCCAATCGAGACACCGAAGCACCAATGTCTCTGCTCAGCCAGTCAAGTAAGGACAGCCTTTTAGAGGAGGAAGAGGAGAGGCAGACAGGCTGAGGGATGGAGGGACAGATACAGGCTGATGGTATGGACAGATAAGAAAAGGAGGGATGGAGAAGAGAAGGAGGAGGGATGGAGAGGGAAAAAATTAGGGATGGTGAGAGGAGGTCTACAGTCCCCCCAGGCTGGTCCTGTCATTAGCCATCAACTTGAAATCCCACACACCATAGTAACAAGAAGATCCACAGGGTGTATGTCTGTGAGACAAAGAGAGAGATGGTGTGTATGTTTCTGTACGGCTTGTGAAAATGTGTGTGGATGCATGGGCCTGTGTGTTGTCACATCCATTCAAGTGACATCCGTGAGTTCAATCAGGAGAGACCTGGGATGAGTGAAAGATGTTTATTACAGACTAATAAATGTACTATGGTGTTTAGAGCTTGAACCCCACAGGGAATTATATAGATCAAAGGGCGCCTGCCCAACGCCCGAAGAAGAATCCCCCACGGAGTCCAGACACTGGTGGCGGTAGCCGACGACCAATCGAGCCGAAGACTGAGACAGGAACCGGGCGGCGACGGGGTGGTGGAGGGTCGCGCACTTGATAGCATGGACAAACTACATAGGGAGAGAATCATATTTAAAGGCACGGATCATGTGACACCATTAATTGATAGCGGGAGCGCTAATCGACCTGAACCCTAGTGACCGCCCGTCCAGGGAACGGGGGGAAGGTAGGGCGTTCTTAGCGGGGGGAGTGAGAAGTGTACACTACGATTAAGCCCGAGTGCAGAGATCGGTCTTGCCTGACTGAACTTGCGCAAGCTTCATTTGTCACATCCATATAGCTGTAACCGTGTGTGTGTGTGTGTGTGTCAGTGGAGGGCTGAGCCTGGAGACAGTCAGTTCACCAGTCAGTAGGGCTGGTCAAGTTGTGTGTGAGAACATGAGACTGGATACAGAACAGCATCTCATGGACGATGTCAGAGTAACCTGGAGGACTGCTGGGCACTTCATCATTGTGTTGGTTGAGGCTTGAGCTGCATGTCATGTGGCATTAGTGTGCATAATAGGGGCGGGGGGGAAATAAATATATGTGTGTGTGTATATATACATATATATATATATATATACATATACATACATATATATATATATATATATAGAAAATATGTGTATATATACAATTTTTTTTAATATGTATTCATGGGTTTCTGTCACGTGACTTTTTTGTTGCGGCCGCCATCTTTAGGACCAATTCGCAGCCTCTCCTCGGGTCTTCTCAGTGAGAATGAATGATGTCGCACACGAAAGTAGCACACCTTACCACCGACGAAAAGCAACGGTATTTAAAGAAAATAGATACTTTAGGTTTCGATCCTTATTTAATGTCAAGTGAACTGCTTACTCCACTAAAGTGCAGTAAAAACCTGCCAAATTTGACGTTTGCTGACATCTACATTTACCCCGTCCACAATCCCTCTCACTGAAGCCTACCGCTACTTCACCTCAGGGTGGGTTAATGATCCCAAAACGTATCATCTGGAAATTTAGAAAATGTCCTTGATCACAGGAAGGGTAAATGGAAGTCTGTTAATCAAGCGATATTAACATTACACAAATAGCATTTATCACTGAACTGCCATCAGATTCTGTTGTAATATAAGTCACATCAGGACACCAAAGGAAAAGTAGTTTAGCATACTAACATCACTCCAACAAGTAGCTAGCAACATAACATAATTCAACCAGATAACTAATGTTACTAATGTAAATATAGCTAATGCTAGCTGTCCAGAATAACGTTATACATGCTCAAATGATAAATTACATGTTTTAATCCATTTCTCACGACGTTCAGGGTTTTTTGGGACATTGTAAAAGGTTAAGCAATTTATTTGATATTTGCTGCCATCATAGCCCACAGCACAGCAGATAGACGGCATCTTGCAATTCAGGCATCTTGCAATCCAGTCCTAAAGATGGCGCCGCGACAACTGTGTGACGTCACATATATATATGTATATATATTTATTTATCTTGGAAAAATCGTAAATGGATTTTTAATCGAATCGTGACCCCAAGAATCGATTCGAAAGGTACCAAAAGATTCCCACCCCAAGTGCATAACACTTTAAATGCTGCAGCGTAGACCCTTGGTGTAGCCTGTGTTCACGAAAATGTTTATATTTGCTGCTTTATATAAGCACACACCTGCCTATATAAAGCAGGTGTGTGAAAGTGGCAGCTGTTATCATGGGCCTGTAACTTACTGCATCCTTACAAATTATTCTCACTTTCACAGTCAGGTTAATTAAGTGTGTATGTGTGAGAGAAAGCAATTGTATGCTATTCAGGATGCAGCACACCCAGGATGAAGCACACCCTCATGTGTGTGTGTTTCACCTATTTAATGGTTTGGCCAACACCCTTCCTAAACAAGAGTGTTACTTTGACATTCACCAATCCCTGCCCTCCTGCCAGGGTTCGAGCAAGTGAATGAGAGATCAAATCAAATGGATCAGATGGATATGAGTGTGTGTGCTCAGTAGCTCACAGTTCTATGATCAGAATGAGTGTATGACCAGGACTTTCTGTGTTTCTTTGTGTATGTCTGCTGAAAGAGACAGGCCCTGAGGAGTGCTAGTATGTGGCAGCTGCTCCCCCCAACCCATCACCACAAGGCACACCCTGCTCATCTCTGGTGCTCACACTCATCTGGCCTGGTGTGACTGGCAGGCCAGATGCTACCAGCCTAGTCCTAGTGTTCAAACACAAGAACCCAGACCAGTTGACCACGCTACAGTCGTACCTCATTTTGATCCGGCCTGTCTGTTAGTCTGCCTGACTGCCCTGGTTCTGGGTAGTAACACAGCAGCCCATCTGTGTTGCCAGGTTTATGTTGTTCCGTAAATTACGCTACTTTTTGCTGAGGGTTTAAAAAAAAGGTTTTTGCTGCGACCAGCAGCTCTGTGGGTCGGCTAGTCGGTCCACAAAACTGGATGTGATCAACTTTTGCAGGGTTTTGGGTAGGGCTGAACGATTTCGGAAAATAAGATAAATGCGATTATTTGGACTAATATTGCAATTGCGACTTAATATGGGATTATTATATGATTTATTATTAATAAATATAGATATATACTACTGATCTCCAGTCAGCAACATAACACACAAAGTTCATAAAAATATACCGCCTGTACCTCTTCGAAAATATTTAGGTAAATCAAAGCTAAACGTAGGGTAATAACATGTTTTTCACTTTTTAACTATAGCTAGCTATAGCTACCGTTTGAGAAAAAAAACTTGCGCTGTGGGGACCGTCGGAAATATTTAGAACTCACGCATCTAAAGGTTAAATCTTAAAAGAAAAAGAAACACTGTCTGAACATTTCTGATCCAGTAAGTAGCCTAACAGAAACAGTATGGCACTAGCAGCCATAGTGATCCTACTGTATGTGTATCACCGAGGGGCATCATATTTTTCGTGAGGAACGCTGTTACTGCTTGAGTAATTTCGTACATGAATATGGACTTAGGCTTTGAAACATTTCGATCCGTGATCCTGTCGGGTGTTATTTGGCTTATTTGACACACTGCTGTTCAGCATTTTAGCTATGCATCGTACATGGCTTTGTGGTGTTTTTTTTGGGGCCGAATTAGGTTGGTAGTGTTGCCCCTTGTGTTAGTGTTAGCCAGGCAGGTTTTGCACAATACTTGACACTGCGCAGCATCTTTTTAAAGGCAAAATTGGCAAAGTGTCTGTAGTGTCAGGTTTTGTCGAGCCTGAGGCCATCGTACAGGTCAAGGTAAAGTGTAACGTGCAAAGTTGATCCTTCGTCTGCAAACTGCATTACTCTCGCGTGTCACATGACCAAAGTAAAATCGCAGCCTTTGCGATTACAAAATCTTGTTTTGTCACATCACGATATTATCGCAAATGCAATTAAATCGTTCAGCCCTAGTTTTGGGGTTGATTTACAAATTGGCCGCAACAGAAAAAAGAGGGTGTGGGAGAGAAAGGGAAATAGAGAGATAGTTGCATTTAGACGGTCAAATAGTGTAGAAATGTAGGCAGGAGAGAGGTATGTGAAGGGTTACAGACACATAGGCTCTTCAGCACACAACTCAAAGGGATTGAGCAGAGGACAGCTTCAACGTGACAATGTATTTGTCACCAAGGGGAAATTGTTTTTTTAACGAAGATCTTTGTAAAGCTGTTTATTGCTTTAATGTCGTTGGGTCGTTTTAGGTCTTTCTGGTTCTGTTCAAGCACTTCCCGATTCACACAACTGAGGACGGCTTACCACATCTGGACCAAGCACCAGACCATCCTCATGCTGGAACAGATATTGGCTTACTGTAGCTGCTGCCAGCTTAACAGGCAAATTGTCACACAATGTCACATGTAAACTATACAACAACAAACGGACGCACAGCTGGGATTACAGTTCTTGCTGAGCCCATCTACTCTTATCTGTGCTGAGTTCCATCAGCTGTCTCAGAACCACAGGAGGAATTCTACGGCAGAAGGTCTGGCACAGAGCCTTAAACATCAGGTTCAGATGCTTGAATGTTGACATTCTAAAGAAATTCTTTGCATCCAATTACCCTCCTCCCCCCCCCTTCCTTGACACACACACAGAATTCAATCCAATTATAAGAAAAGGGCTTCTATGCAATGTTGCATCAACATTTTGAGAGGCTGTACATCAAGTCACCAAGTATTCATGGATTGAAATTGATATGCTCCCAAAATTGTATCTGTGCAACTTCAAAATATATTTGAGTGCATTTGTGCATTTCTGAGTGCATTTCTGATCACTCCTTCATCCAATTCCCTCTCCCTCCAACTCCTCCTACCTCCCCTCCCCTCGTAACTTTCCGCCGCAACGTCCGCTCCCTATCCCCCTCCCATTTCTCCTCCATTGTAACATCCTCCCTCCCTCCCATTGACGAGTTCATGTCCCACCCCACTGACACTACCACGAACACCCTGTTATCCATACTAACTACATCACTCGACTCTCTCTGTCCCCTGTCAACCAGGCCTGCACGATCCTCTCCCTCCTGCCCGTGGCTCACGGATGTTATCCGTGAAGAACGGTCCATCCTTCGGGCATCTGAGAAGAGATGGCGCAAGTCCAAAGATGGTCTGGACCTCGATAAGTATCACTCCCTCCTCAAACCCTTCTCTGCCCGCATAACTGATGCTAAAACCCACTACTTCCTGAACAAAATTTACTCTGCCTCAAACCCTCACAAACTTTTCTCCACCTTCTCCACCCTTCTTAATCCCCCCCCCTCCACCCTGACGGCAGACGACTTCTCCTTCTTTGAGAAAAAATATGCTGACATTAGCAGTCGGTTCCCTGAACCCACCTTTCCTACCCACTCACCCTCTATGACTGACCCAACTAAATGTCTAAACTCTTTCTCTCCCCTGTCCGAGGCAAAGATCTCTGACCTCATTCTCTCTCATCGCCCCACCTCCTGTCCCCTTGATCCAGTCCCCTCCCCTCTCCTCTCTTTCAAACCATCTCTCCCTCCATCATAACTTTTCTTCTCCATGTCCTTAACTCTTCTCTTACTTCCGGCACTTTCCCCTCTGCCTTCAAACAGGCCAGAGTTAGCCCTCTACTCAAAAAACCCTCCCTTAACCCAGCCGTCCTCCAGAACTACAGACCAGTATCACTGCTACCCTTCTTTTCTAAAACAATTGAACGTGTTGTATCTAACCAACGGTCAAACTTTCTCTCTCAGAACAACCTGCTTGACCCCAACCAATCGGGCTTCAAGACTGGCCACTCCTGTCAGTCACCACTGCCCTCCAGTTTGCCAGAGCGGCTTTGAGGTCATCCGTCATCATTCTGCTGGACCTTTCTGCAGCATTTGATACGGTTAACCATCAAATCCTGCTCGCCAGACTTGAGATAAGCATCACTGGCACTGCACTTCAGTGGATCTCATCCTACCTGTCGGGAAGATCCTACCAGGTCTCCTGGGGAGGCAAAGTGTCAGGCCCCCGCTGGCTCTCCACTGGTGTCCCACAGGGCTCCGTCCTTGGACCCCTCCTCTTCTCCCTGTACACCACCTCGCTTGGACCAATCATCACCTCCCATGGCTTCTCCTACCACTGCTATGCTGACGACACGCAGCTGTACCTGTCGTTCCCCCCGACTGATCCGGGGATCTCAGCTAGGATCGAGGCCTGCCTCACAGACATCTCCGCCTGGATGACCAAGCACCACCTCCAGCTGAACCTCGCCAAAACAGAACTCCTCATCATCCCGGCCAAACCCTCCATCTCCCACGATCTCTCAGTCACCCTGGGATCGGCGACGGTGACCCCTTCATCCTCTGCCAGGAACCTCGGGGACCATGGATGACGAGCTCTCCCTCACAGCCCACATTGCTGCGGTCTCTCAGTCGTGTAGATTCACCCTCTACAACATCCAGAAGATCAGGAGATACCTGTCTTCCAGCATTCCACCCAGCTGCTAGACCAAGCACTTGTCCTCTCAAAGTTGGACTACTGCAACTCGCTGCTTGCCGGTCTCCCAGCATGCGCAACCCGCCCTCTCCAGAGGATTCAGAACGCGGCAGCCCGCCTGGTCTTCAATCTACCCAGACGCTCCCATGTTACCCCGCTCCTCATCTCCCTCCACTGGCTTCCCATCACAGCCCGTATCAGATTCAAGACTCTGGTACTGACCTTCCGAGCGGTGAACGGGACTGCACCCGACTACATCAAGTCTCTCCTTCAGCCTTACACCCCCACCCGCCACCTACGGTCTTCTTCTGACAACCGTCTGGTGGTCCCACCGCTCAAGAGCGCCCGGTCCCAACACAAACTCTTCTCCTGTCTGGCCCCCCAATGGTGGAATCAACTCCCCACCTCCATCAGGGACACTGACTGTCTCTCCACCTTCAAGAAAAGGCTCAAGACACACTTGTTCCGGTAGTACAACGGCACTTAGGAATGATTGGCTGGACCTAATGTTAGTTTCCTCCAGGATCACAATGTCTCTTATTGAGAGACTTGTTGCTTTTGTTGGTTTGTTGTAACTGTCTTAAAATGATTGTACTCGCCGTGAAATATATTATTGTTGCTTGCTTTTTTTCCCACAGGTACACTCTTGCACTTTTTAGGTTCTTGCTGTTTAATTGTAACTTGTCTAACTACATGCTCTTATAGTTCTTCCCGTTGGGACTTATTTGGTTTTCACAATGTATGCTTCATGTTTGGCTACCCGCAATGTTTGGGGCTATCTCGTTGTTATGGTCAGTGACCTATGCACGTTTGTAAAACTCTCTCTTGGAAGTTGCTTTGGATAAAAGCGTCTGCTAAATGCATAAATGTAAATGTAAATAATCGTTATGGTGCGACCTGCTTAATAGGGGTGGGGGAAAAATCAATTCACATTCGAATCCCGATTCAGTCTTCTCGTCTTTTTTATTTATTTATCGTGACCCCAAGAATCGAATGGTACCAAAAGATCCCCCCCCCAACTGTTTAATTTCTTTACAAAATGCTTGCTAATTTGCCTACTGCACAGTATGTGCCTACTGTGACAGGCAGGCACATACTGATAGTGACCGGTCTAACATTCTATCCAACATTACATAACCAGTTAAATTTCATCTTCACGTTCTTAACTTTAATGCAGATTTTAGATAAAGTTAGTTCAAATTAGACGTCAATCACTCCTTGTCACTGCGCTACGTTATCACGTGACTTGCGCTCAAAATTTGCTGAAAAGACAATATGAAAGTTTTCGATGGGTGCTCCAAAATCTTTGCCGATGGCTGAATAATTTCAGTTGTTTTCTCCTAAAATGAGTAACACTTTTTAATCCCAGTTTACATGGTGACCCAAGCTGGCAAAATGTTTAAGCGGCATCTATGTTAGTAAACGTAACAGAAATTTTATCAGTTTCCTGTGAGGAAACATCAACATGGCTTGTGCTACCCTTCTTCCCTCTCTTAGCTCCTGCTCCTTTCCTCCCTCTCTTTTTTCATTGGATGAAGGAACCTGCCGGACTCAGACAGAATGGAGTCGTAAAACTGGCGTGCATGCAAGTGCACACAAAACACACAGACCCATATACTCACAGAGAAACACCTGTTCCCTTTACCCATGTTTCTTAGAATGCCCTTGAAGCAGCAATTCTCCCTCTGTGCATCCAAAACACACCCAACGCTGTGGCGAGACAGTCTGACTCACTTAATTTTGCCGTCATTTTGCAGGGGGTTAAACACATCATCTCTAAGGCACAGCAGAGATAGAGGTTTCCACCTAAAATGTGGAGGATTACATAAATAAGCCTAGAGGGACTTACCGATCCCAGTGACGGCTGTTCATCATGCTAACTTGTGTGAGCTCTGAGCTCCATCTCTGGTAGGGCTGGGGGCCTTCCTAGGGAAGAGGCCCTGATTTACTCTCTGATCAGGCTGGTGGGGGAGGAGAGGCTTCAACAAGTCAGGGAGAGACCTCTGCTTTTCATTTTCCCTGGTCTATCCATCCATCTAGCTGTCCATTCCCCCCTCGCTCTTAACCACCCTTAGTCTGCCATATTTTATCTCAGGCTTCTCCTCAGTTCTTTCTCTGCCTCCACCTCCTTGTCCTCTTCTTATTTCTCCACCTGAGGCATGTCTTTAACCACTAGAATTTTTTTAATATACTAAAAACTCAACCCTACGCCCGAGCCCCAGCCCTAAACCCTATCCCCGACCGTACATCTCAGCCCTAGCCCCAGACTCAGACTGATGTTCATCACACTGACAGCTGTCAGGGTGAGTCAGGCCCCAGCTCGAGGGGGTGTGGAGAGCTGGAAGCACCCCCATCTCACACCCCAAGACAGGACGCGGTCAGGCAGCCAATGAGAAGAGAAGGAGACAGTCAGGAGATTGGAGAGCCAGCTTCACTCCCCCCCCCCCCCCCCCATCCCCAGCACTGTAGTCCTGCATCCCTCCCTCCCCCCCTCCCTCCTCTGCTCTGGTGAGTGTCATTTAAAAAATAAGTTTCTGCATGGCTGCTCCTCTTCCGTACTCTCCCGCCCTCCCCCTGTTGCACTGTCTCCTACACCCGCCCCTTTCTCTCCTACACCCGCTCTCTCTGTCCTGTACCTGGTCTCTCTCTTGCTCTTTCCTGTACTCAGTCTCTCTCTCTCTCTTGCACTCTCCCCCTTCTCTCTCTCTTTTTTCCTGTGTTACTTGTGGAGGGTGAGGTGGATGTGACGGGGGCGTTACTGTGGGTTTGGTTCTGCTCTTGACCTACATCCTTATCACGCAGACACAGATCTTTTTGATGAAGATGCATGACAAAAAAAAAAGGGTGTGGGCCATCTGAAAGATCACGTGCTGCTGATTGACGGACAGGGTAAGAGGTCAACACTGACCTCATGATATCTTCAACCAAAGTGTTGATTGTGTAAGAGAGACTGCTCTCCTTAGTCTTTCATTTACCTTTAAAACTACACATACTGCTAAAGGTGAACAACCTTTCAGTTCACAGAAAGACTGCAAACCAGAAACATCAATCCATATCTGTGCCATCAGATCGTAACTGGAAAAGGACTTTTGTTTGCCAATATCCATCTAATGGAACTCAGAACTGGGTGAGTTCACAGTCAAATACCATTACGTCATGATGCGATGGTAGAATATGACTGAGCCTCATGCTGATCAGCTTCTTAACACAGACCTTTATTTATTTATCTGAGAGATTGTAAGAGAGGGAGCGCTAGGTAGTGCAAGAAAGTTATAGGACGTCTACATGCCAAATTACAGCTCCAGACAATTCAACACTGATGGGACAGACAATTTATCACTTTTCAAAGATGTGCCGCACACACACTTTCATGTCACACACACACAAACTCACACTCACAAAGTAGGAACAGGTGTAAGAGTGGGACCCCCAAGTATTCAGACCAGCAGCAGGCTTCATGAAGTGAGCCTCGTATTTTAACTGTCTGTTGGGAAGGCGAGAAGGCTGCACACTCGTTCTCCAAGTTGAAACTCCCCTCTCCCACACATGGACATAAAAAGTAAAGAGAAAGATGGAGAAAGAGAAAAGGAAGGACAGCGCTTCTCTTGTTTACCCTCATAAAAGTCAGCAAGAAAACTTTATGGCCGACAGATGCTAAAGCAAATGTGAACCCCCCCCCCCTCATTTTGTTATTCTCCATTCTGATACCACTCTTTATAAATGGGATACCACAGTCGGTGTCGGTGAACCCGAGTTAACCCCATCACCCCCACCCTGCTGTCAAGGCAACGGAAGGACTGAGAATGAGGGAGGAAGTCAGCAGGAGGAGAGTTATGCCCCAACACACGGCAGGATGGGAGGACAAGCAGCAGGCAGCCTGCTGCACACACACACTTATAACGTCCCTCATACACACTTGTTCGCCCTTCTTTGTCTCTCTCTTGCTCACATTCTCTGACAAACACATTTAACACCCCCCCCAGTCTGAACCCAAAACTCCCCTCACTCAGCAGGTGACTGACAAACCTCTGTCTAGAGCGAGCTAATTTTGTGACATGTAGTCCCAGACTTACAACCACATACTCACCTCCCCTCCAAACACACACACACACACACACACCTGGAGTCTCCTTTGCTCAGGTTGCCTCCAGCAGGATGAAGAATGGTCTGGTTCTTGTCCATCTCCACCACACACTTTGTGTTTAGGTCCTTTTCTGTGAGACAGAGAACAGTCATTTAACTTAGTTGTGGTGGCCTAGGCTTGGACAGTATATCTTGATCTATAATTGAGTCACTAAGTCACAAATGACAAAGCTAGTCCACAGTTCACACTCACACAATACACACAACAGCAGCAACATGTTAGATTGTACCCTCTTATGTGAGAATTACTTTCATTTTCTTTATTCACTGTGCCCTTTAACTCACTGTGTCATGATAGCTGTTTAGTAGGATGCAGACAGTTAAGCCATACAAAAGGCCCAATAATAGACGCATTAATTATTGTTCTCTTACTCCAGCTGTACTGCTAGCTAGCCTAAATACAGGGTCATCTCACTCTCTCCCCTCGCTTTACGCCCCCTTCCACACTTTCTCTCGTCTTGCTCATCTCTCCTCTCCCAAAATTCCCACTCACCTTCCCCATTTCCTTCTCTCCCTCACTTGATCCCACTGTCTACAAGAGTCAGACCGATTTACCGATATGGGCCTATCCCAGATATACTGTATCGGTATATAGGCAGCATTTTATGTTCATTTTCTTAATTCAAGTTACTCTTTTGTTCTTTTTTTCTATTTGTGTTTTTTTTTTTTATCAAACACTAACAAGTGTTTGAAAACCACTTTGACCACCACCATTTTAAGGATCAATGCAAAAAAAATACTAAATATAAAAAATTAAAATAAACAATGGTTTGTGCATAGACCTACTAGGATCCAGAAGTCTCAGATCACCAGACAATATTCTTCTATTTGGGTGTGCTCAAGCCTTCGGCGAGAGCACAACCTTTGTTCTCTCACATATATATTATTATTATTATTGTGAGAATGCTGTTCAGCATTCTCACTATTGTTTTTCAACTTCTTAGTTCTTCCGCCGTTTTTTGGCCTTTAACTAGTTCTGCATACTTTCACCGATTCCTACAATTTATGTATCAAAACGTTCAGCTCCTTCAGGAGATGTTGGCTATGACTTTTGGTATTTCTCACTTTTATACTTTTTAAGACATTAAGGTTTTTGTGCAAACTATTCTCCCATTAAAAGTAATGGTAAATCCTTTCAAATCATTAAAAAGCTTCCTCCTCTTTCAAACGTAACTACTTCAGCATACTTTCAGCTAGAGACACCATTCAACCTTTAACCCTTGTGTTATCTTCGGGTCATTCTGACCCATCAGTCATTGTGACCCACCGTCGTATTGCGACAACTTTACAGCATACAAAAACAAAGTGAAGCATTTTCTTTTAACCGTTGGGCTGTCTCAGACCCCCCACATTGCAAAGGTTAAAAGAAAATTATTTTTATTTGTTTTTGTATGGGGTAAAATTGGGTAAACACAACGATGATTCGTTATGAACCTTTGGGTCACGTGACCCGAAGGCAGCACAAGGGTTAAAATGTTCACAAGACATTCAGCTATTCCCAAATGATTCAGCTTTTTCAAATATTCAGCCAATTTTGAATTATGACAGTTTGAAATACATTAAAATGTTTGCTCCTTCTTGATTTTTATGAATGAGCAGCACTCTGCTGGCTGCTCTTTTTCTGATATTCAACTAATTTGTCAAACAAATTCCTCTAACGTTCATATAGTTTAACTTACAGAAACAAGTTATACCTTAAAATGTAGGAAACATTGTCCTCTTTCAGCCAATGTAACTACTAAAGAGCTCACATTTACAGATTTTCAGCTATGAGCCTTGAAGCGAGAGCAGCCTTTCAAATTCTCTCTAACTTCAATGGAGAGGTGAGTAAAATCAGTCAGAGAAAGCAAGAAGGAACAAGATTTTGAAACTGCCGATAGAGTCGTATTTCTGACCGCACAGACATATAAAGGACATCTCTGGTTTCGGCAGAGTCTTGGGTCTCGGAAAATATCCTTATATTTTGGATTGGACGTATAGTTTTGCGTCTAGGTCAACTTGTTTGAGGTGTGGATGCTAGGTAAATGTTCGTTTTTCTCTCTGCCTAGCTCGTTAGCTATCACAGCTGCGCCATCACCGTGGCAACCAAACAAACACGCACCAGGAAAGCAGAAGGAACACGTTTTTGAAACTTCAGGTTGAGTCGTATTTCTGACTGCACAGACATATAAAGAATATCTCTGGTTTCGGCAGAGTCTTGGGTCTCGGAAAATATCCATAGATTTTGGATTGGACGTACAGTTTTGCGTCTAGGTTAACTTGTTTGAGGTGTGGATTGTAGCTACATTTCTGTTATTCTCTGCCCTCAGCGCGTTAGCAATCATAGCTACACCATCACCGTGGCATCGACAGACACGCACCACTCAGTCTCTCACACAGGTGATTGGTACGTTTACTTGACCATGAGAAACACGATTACTAGCAATTGTCGGTTTATGACAATAATACGATTACTCCGTTTACATGTGTAATTAGTTATGCGATTACTCAATAAACACGACTACATGATTCTTTTTTATTAATCGTTGTATGCTCCACGGACAAAACTTGCACCATCATCCTTCTGCAACAAAGTGTCGCCGTGTCTTCCTGTATCGGCTCTACTGCTGTATGTTTCATTCCATCAACACATTGAATCCAACCAAGAAAGCCGAGTAAACGCATAGGCTACATCTGCTACTGCTAATACTATCCCAAATATAATTTAATCTGTTAAAACGATAATATTCTTGTTACGACTAGCTAGCCTACTTCTTCTTCTGTTTAACAGTTCAGCTTTCAGCTTCTCCCACATTGTAGGCTATTTTAGCTCTTAGCTTTGTTAAGATGATGCAGTTCAGCTTCCACACTGCCTCTTTTGTGTGACTCACACATTTTTGAAATTAATTTCAGCTTGCGGGTATTTTCTCATTTCTCACTTTTATACTTTTTAAAATATTAAGGTTTTTGTGCAAATTATTCTCCCTTTAAAAGTAATGGTAAATCCTTTCAAATCATTGTTGGAATGATGCTCCAGTCCCTTTCAAAAATACCTTTCGGTTGCTTTGAAGCTTCAGCTTATAACTTTCTACTAAATTTTCACTATTTTCAGCTTTTTTAGCATGGTCAGCTATCCCCATTCAGGTTTTCAGCATTCTCACTGCTGTTTCGCAGGAACAGCCGTTTCTAGTTTTTATTTATTTTTGCCCCCCTAAACCTAAAGACAACGTAGGTGTCAAAAGTTTCGTCTTGGTAGCGATTGAGTTGCTTCTATTGGAATTTACGTTCCGTTGCATGGTTTAGGCTGAAGTTAAGTTTTTGTGGCGAAAAGTGAAGCTAACGGTGGCTAATTTGCTAGCCACAGTCACTGACGTTACTAACGTCACTACGTCACTAACGTCACGAAAACACGCGTGACTACCTTTGGCAGAACATTCGTTTCGCATCTGTTAACTTGGGGGATAGCTAGGCTAACTATAGCTTTACTGCAAGGCAGCTGCAGAAACGCCACAAGCAAAGAGGCCAGGGTGATAACTATTTACTCATTTTACTTTGTGATATGACACACAATTGTGATGTGTAATGTACAGTATAAGCTGATATTATTAAGGAAGTACATCTACTTTCGGAAACAGTAGTCTACTATTTCACTGAAGTATTAGCATCATGACATTAGCCTGTGTTGCCCGGGCAACACATACTACAGTGGTCTATGATGTAGCGTTATCTGTTTTCAATCGTTAAAATAAACATTCCTCACATATACATTTTCGTTGTAGGATTTATTCTGACATTAGTAAACGATTTGTTGGTGAAATTACCATTACCTGTGGTTTCAAACCAGTGTAGCTCACTGCAACGCTGTAGCTTACGCGAGACACACGACAAAAACATCTAACTTACACAGCTGTTTAGGAAGTCAAACGGCGACAGAACATGTTCGGCACTCCCCTTACTTAAATCAAAAGTCTATCTAACTACTAACCTGAACTTCATTGCCACAGCCTAAACGTTGTCAATCTGTTCATGAAAATAATTAATTTCAGCCTAAACCGTACAACGGAACGTTACATCCAATTCAACCAACGCAATCGCTACAGTACCAAAATATCACGAGAAGGCAAAACTTAAAAGGACGTTTAAATCATAGAGATTAGGTCAATTTTTACACCGCTCTGCCAAATTTATTCGTTTTGATTCAACGATGAGGCTGCCTCTTGCAGGGGAAATGAGAAGACATCTATTTCATTCTACACTTCACTCGTATTTTGAGTTGTAAATGAGCAGCAACAAATATATGCTTTTAAATCTATGTAATCTTTATAAATAATAAGTATGCATTTTTATATAAAATATACAGAAATACGGACCCCTGTGCAACCGATGCAAGCAAGCACACCCTACAATTTCCCCAGAAATTGTACCCTCTCTAGTTTACATTTGTTTTGATTGTAAATCGTTTTTTTCCATTAAAAAAATAGTATCAACTTAACACTGAGTGAAAAGTTGATCTTTGACAAATTCATCTATTTCTGAATAGTTTTGCTTGCATGACAGCTTGCCTGGAGCATGCCTGGACCCATGTTATGCCTGTCTGCCGCTTTTGCATGGTGTCGGTGCATACGTCAGTTAACTAATTTGCCTAATCTTCTGAGCAAAGTTCCTGAGGCATAAATGCAGTTAGCAATGTGCTGAAGGATCCTTCTAGTTCCTTGAAAAGTTGTTCTAGGGCGTACAAGTTCCAGGTACTCCCTTAATTATTTTCAAACACACCCACACACCAGGTGAAACCAGAAGAAATGCTAATCCACGTCTATGCAAACCAGAAAAACTGTTTTGCATTAGTGTGGGAGTTGTGGGATAGGGGGTTGGAGGTTTTGAAGGGCAGGATGAAGAGGAAGAGGCAGTTCCTGTGCACTGGGTGAATAGCCCTTTTTCTATCCTTTCCAACTAGTCTTCCTTCCATCCTTTCTTGGGGCTGAAGACTGGTGTCTGGGGGTGGCTACAGCATACAGTCTGCTTGTCCTGCTCTAATATAACATCCAGGCCTGTCAAAAACATGTCTTTAAACCTCTTGAATAATACATGCCAATGTTGTTAGATGAGGGTCATGCCTGGAGAGTGGTGTGTGAGGGGGGAACATTGGTCAAAGGTCAGGACCTTAACGTGGGTAACCCATCAGGCTACAACCTTCCTCCATCTTGTCATCCCTCCCACCATCTCTTCCTACATTTATCCCTTACTATGCTGTTCTCTCTCACTCTCCTATCCTGTCGCTCTGCCTCTTGTCCTCACTTCCTCTCCTGCCTTTTTCTCTCTTCCTCCCACCATTCCATTTCTTACTCCTTAATTTCTAGTGGTGACAAATACACTGTTGATGAGCTGGGTGTAAACGGGTTGAGTTAGCCACATAAGCAGAAAATATGCAGCAACGACCTTCACTTTATTAACTGTTACTCATGACAAATAATTCAGGGTTGGGGGTCAACTGAACAAGCCAAGCACCGGCTACTGGTCTCCTGGCTAATCCTGGGCAATGTTATAAGAGGAGGGAAAGAATCTGAGTCTTATTAATAGACATACTCTGGATATTCCACCTGCTATTGTTCCCCCCCAATTTATACATGAGTAGTCCTCTGACAACACACACTTTCCATTTCTCTTCCATCCATGAAACTGGAACATTATATTCCACCACTGACCTGGGAACTGGGACTGGTACAATAAAACGCTATGACACCACAATATGGAAGTGGAAAAGCTGTGTGTTTCCTGGCTGCATGATGAAGGAGTTATATTCTTAGAAGGCTCTTTAGTAAATGCAATGACCATGAGAACATAGCAAGTTATGCAACGTTAGAAAAGTCCATTCAGGCCGTCTCCCTTCCTGCCTTTGTCCATCAAAGGCCAGTTAACACGCACGCGCGCACTCATACACAAACATGAAGTATTTATTAAGATCTATTTATGTAAATATGCGGTTTTGAATACTCATCGTTGATAAGTGTCTACTTTAAAAGATAAGTCCCTTCAAGCGTCACCCTTAAAGTGGGACATTGGACTTGTTCCCTTGCTAGAGAAACCGTTCGGTATGAGAAATGAACCGCGGTCCTGAATAGAGGTCTTGTGACCGAGTTCTACGCTCAGAACGGGGGACACGTGACTTCTCTGCTACATTGTGGACCTCATTTTCCGCTTCGCTAAAACCTCGTACTTCTAGACACATGGTCTCCCACGGCTAAAATGTCATTCCCTCCCTCTGAGCGTTATTCAAGCTCGCCATATAATTGTCCGAACCGCTTGAGCGTGTGCACGGCTTCATTAACGGGAGGCATGTCACTATACATTCATTACTCGGGCTTATGTTATAAAAACGGTGAGAACACATGTTCATGTCGATCACTGTGATCCAGTGAACCTCAATAAAAATTAATGATGGTTTTTCTGGCATTGTCACGCACGAATGCTCTACTAACACAAATAATGCTGCTCATGACTTCTTATCGTGCTGTTGGCCCAAATCACACGGACACCTCTTAAGCCCGTCTGCTATTTTGAACTGTCTGGACCCTCCTCGTCACCATTATGATTTGTTGGAAACGTTCATCGATTATTATTTCCTATACATCTCCACTACTGCATAACAGTATGAGATTCTAACTGACTGTCCAGCCATAATCTGGGATCGACCCCCAGGTTCAAACCGTGATTTGTTAAAAGGTTATTAATAGGGAGGCTATTTCACAAGACGTTGGTGGTTGTAATGTCATTTCATCAGTTTGGTGTCAATCGCAGTGGCATGCAAGAAAAACATAAGATGCCGTTCCCTCACCTCTCCTGTTCATAGGACGAACACGGACAGCAACCTTCACATTTGAGTCGTTGAGACTGGTCTCCCCCATTGCGTCCACGGTCTGACAGACAGACACGGCCTGTCCCTGCGATTAGTTAGGTATCCCGCAGGTTAAAGTAATCCCAAGTGAGCTGTAGTCGCAGTCATTCAGAATAATTGATATGTCGCGCTAGCTGATGGGCCAGCTAGCTAGCTACCTAGCGTACAAGGGTTGGTCCATAGGCAGGGCATTCTCCATCGTTTCAACAACAATGGACTGAAGACATTTTTAGGAGCAGCTCTTCTTGCACGTTGTCTAATACATGTTCCCGGTGAAGAGACGGAGCTGTAAATACATAAAGCAGATATATACCGTTATGATAGTAAGAGCGGCTACCTGTCCATAGTAGGTACTGCAAGCTACTTGGCTATAGCACTAACTGTAGTTGTAGTTAGCTAGCTAATTTAGCCGGTAGCTAGCTCAGATCAATTGATCCTAACTACAAACAACCCAACAGCCCATTTCAACCCGTGTCTCTTGTCTTGCAAAAAACAATGACATGTAAACGAATGTACCAAGAAAATACTAATGTACCGGGCACGAATGCCCAGGGAATGTTCAAAACATAAACAACGGAACAACATTCGTAGATACCTGGCCCAGTTGAAGTAGCTCATCAGCTAGCTAGCACAGTTAGAAGTAACGGGTTGGGTCGGCACTGACAGACCCAACCTAAAGACTACACTTAAGTAGTCTCCTACTGTAGTTAGCTCTAGTTAACTTGACACTGCAATAAAAATACATAGATACACGCATTGAAAACATACACATTTTGAACAATAATGAAGTTTTGCTCGTGTTATTGATACACTCGATCAACTTTACCCAGATGCAATTACATTTTCAATCGGATCGTGAGCCTCACAGTCCCGTACTGCTCCGTTTGTTCTCCGCAAGCTTGCGACTAGTAGAAATTACCTCATGCCCGCCTCTTCCGACAGAAAGTGTCGAGAACAGCTTTCTCAGTAAACGCCCAAAATGTTTGGGGTGCGATTTACATGGCCCCACTACATAATACTAAGAATATGTAGGCTTTATTAAAAAAAACGTAACTGCTCATTTATGACGAATGTCTAGGCCATGTGATCGAATGTCTTTGACATTGGGGGAAAAAAAGTAATGCCATGTGAGTCTGAAAACTATATAGCCTAGGACCTAGCTTATACGGTGAATAAAAACAAATTCTAATGATTTGGAGATAAGTTATTTTAATGGCTGTACCCCAAACCCATAAACAGCACTTTGATCAAAATTGTAATAATCCCCCTTTAAAAAAATTATACTCCAATACCATTACCTTGACAGGGTTTATTTATTTATTGTTACCAGCTTCATTATCGTAGTAGCCTGACGTTGTCATACTCATAATTCTAGTCAAAATATGAATCTGATACCAGAGAAATATGTCTAACAAAGGGAGAACTGCCACTCTCGGGAAACTTCCGGGTTCTGAACTGGTTGCAGTTCCACTGTAGTTCCATATGAGGGCACTAACGAGCGAGTGCAGAATGAATGGAGGTCTATGGAGCTATACCCCTCAAAATCCACTTTTCTCAGGATATAATTTTTTGAGAACCAAATTTAGACGATTACTATGCTTCATCGTACCTAGTCAAACCAACAGTGGTGGGAAATCAACCGTTTTTGTGTTTTGTCCTTGTCCAAGGGGAGGTTAGAGTCCTTTCCAGGGGTTAGAGTCCCTAAACTCGTTGTCCTTGTCCAAGGGGAGGTTAGAGTCCTTTCCAGGGGTTAGAGTCCCTAAACTCGTTGTCCTTGTCCAAGGGGAGGTTAGAGTCCTTTCCAGGGGTTAGAGTCCCTAAACTCGTTGTCCTTGTCCAAGGGGAGGTTAGAGTCCTTTCCAGGGGTTAGAGTCCCTAAACTCGTTGTCCTTGTCCAAGGGGAGGTTAGAGTCCTTTCCAGGGGTTAGAGTCCCTAAACTCGTTGTCCTTGTCCAAGGGGAGGTTAGAGTCCTCTCCAGGGGTTAGAGTCCCTAAACTCGTTGTCTTTGTCTTTTTCACTGTCTATTTGTGTGGAGTCAGATTGAGTTTAATAAAAATAGAGAGGAGTGTGGTGTGTCTTTTATTTGTCCTCTCTGGTACAAGAGGGTTACAGAATTGAATTGATGTGAAAAAGTAATATTTGTGTGGAGTCGGGTTCAGTTGAACGGTATTTTAAACAGATCTGTCGTTCTTTAAAAAATAAAATAAAAAATAAAAAGATCCACTAGGTGTCCTCCAAGGACCATAATTGCCTTCAGTGTAAAATCTAACAAGTTGTCAAATTGTGAGATCACTCACTTTTATCAATCTCGTGCTTTTTTTTTTTTTTTCTTTGACCAAGAAGTTACAGAAATCCCGAGGAGAGTTGGAGAAAGGTGGGGGCTAAAAGAGTCCTGTTACTTGAGATCTTACAAAGGTGATCCCAGAGGGTATAGTTCTGCATAATTATGTGAGTATTAATGCTGATAGATGTGTTCGTTTAGATGAATCCCAAGTTTGGTGGTTAACAAATGCGTGATCAACATTTGTTATAATTCCTAGCCAAACAGGGAGGGTTTTTTTTTGTTGAAGCCTTTCCGACCAGAACTTGGATTTATAGGCGGAAAATCTGTGATGTGTGAGGGTATTCAGTAAAAATGCAGAAATTGAACCCCTGGTTTATAAATTGGTTCTAATACAATTGGAAGAGTTATACTAGAGCAAACCAGCTGTGTTGGTCAAAGAATGGTTTGAGGAAATGTATGTGAAAAATTATGAGGAAGCAATTGGAAAGGTATATGGGATAACATTTTAAGTCAAAATAGTAAAATCTAGGGTTTTTAAGAGTTTTGATAAAGGTATTAGATGTAATTTGGTTAAAAATGAGAAAGAGAAAATAACTAAATGTACTTTTATTTGGAGTTTAATTGTAATTTGGTTTTAAGTTTTATTTGAGAGTTTTATCAAAGCCTGGCATACTGTTTGGGATAAACAGTTAGGCTGTGATAATGTTGTATTGATAAATGGTATTAGTGCATGAAGAGGATTATTATAACATTCAGTTCTGAAATAATTTGGGAAGACTCATCAAGTCTGATAAATTGTGGTTATGATGGTTTGAGCTAATTGGCTCGTTTTGAACTGCAGCAAAACGAGTTATGAAGTTCTACCTATCTGACCTTTATAGAAAATATATTTGGGAAAAATGTTTGGTTAATAGCTACATTAAGAACATTATTTGGTCTATATTTCATTTAAGACGCATACAGATTCTGGTTTGGCATAAGGAAAATTGCTTTTATCATATCTTTGATAAAAAGAGCTGTGATTTGGTAAAATAGAGAATCTAAAACAATATTGGTCTTAAACTTAACTGTTTTAAAAGACAGAAAAGGTTTTTTGGAGTGAAAGAAATTAAACTAACAGTTGATTTTCTAAAGAAGGGAACAAAGAAACAGATTGTCATTTCTAGGCATGACTAATAGGAGTTGAATATGGTGGCTCGTTATTAGATGCTGTTACATGTGTTTGCTCAACAATAAGAAAACTGAAGGGAAAATACTGCCTGGTAATTATAGATACAGTATGTTTACTAGGTGAATTGAAGTCTTTCCCAGTCCTATACCAGATGCATAACACCATTTGAATTGATTTATTGGAGATCATATGTAATACCACAACTTAAACCTTTCACATAGCATGATGAAGAGGCGAATCAAATGGTTAACCAATTTTATAAAAAATGCTAACTAGAAAAGAGATGTCTTCTGCTAAATTCTTTTCCAGGTGAAGCAGTAAACCAAAGAGTGGAGGAGTCAAACGAGGAGATTGGGTATTGATTAAAGTTATCAATGAAAGGAGGGATCTTATGAGAACTTTAAAATATCCTGTCTAATTTCTGGTTTTTCTATTTGTTTCGAATTTAGTTTATTTTATTACAATTCTAAAAGCTTGGCTAAAGTTGTATGTATGTGGTGAAGGGGGCCTGTGAGCATGTCCAGGTCTGCCGTGGATACATGGATGTCGAATGTCCACTCTGGAGTGACGGTGGGTTTTCCCCTATAACATCATTAGGGTTTTCCCACTGTGTCCAGTGTGTCCACACCACTTGGCTATAACGCTGCATAGTCTCATCATTATTGTATGTCACCATTGTGTAATCGGTAATGGGATATTTTTTGAATTTGGGTTTGTTGTCACACCCTATAAGGGTGTGAAAGGAGGGATTTATTTGAACTTTAAAAATATCCACTTTAAATCCTGAAATGGGTTCTTGATTTCAATATCTGTGTTTAATCATTGGTGTTCGACTGTTCGCATCTCATTTGACTCAGTTACTGCTTGATCATGGGAGATAAGGTGATGCTGGGACTGTAACTCTTTTCTGCTTCCGGACGAGTCAGACCGGCGGGTCTGACTACCTAACCCCTGTTCTAAGGCCCCATTCCCCTGGAGACCCTGCCCCATCTGCCCCTATGCCCCATCAGACCTAGGAGTGGTCTGGCCCCCCCCTTCCCCTTGAAGACCCTGTCCCACCTGCCCCAATACATCATCAGATGTTCGGGGAAGCCTGTTGTACATTTATGGACAGGACCATTCAAGGTCATCGAGAGAACCTTGCACGCCCTAAGGGTGCTGGGGAAAGGAAGTACGTGGTACCACTGGAGCATGTGTTGTGCTGCTCCAGAATCCAGCCGTACGTTGCAGGAGTTGGTGGAGAAGGGCCAGTGAACCTTTTGCTATTGCTACGAAGAGAGTCCAGAAAAGAGGGTTACGACTAGGTCAAGAGTGATACTGCTTGACCACACTAGAATTGTACTGGACTAAGTAGGTTTCCGCTATTTTACTTAAGAGTGTGCTATATCAATATCAACATGATTGTTGCTGTATCCCATGTATCAGGTCCCTGTGTAACAGGATCATTGTCTCGGCTGAGGAGAACCCGACGAAGGGGTTCCAAATGCCGTTGCTGGGGCTGGCTGACCAGGACGAGGAGGCGGTGGTTGGTCCGGGCTATGTTGATTGATCTCTGGTGTTTTCAGAGATCAAAAGAGGGATTAAAGAATATATTGTGCTTATTAAAGTTATCCATTGTGCTTATTAAAGTTATGAACTTAGTGTGCTCAGGCTTAAACATTGGGTCTCACACTGGGTGTGGGAAGCAGGCTGTTCTTTGTGTCTCTATCTCTTCATTTTCAGAAACAACCTTGAAACCGGGTGGAGACGGCACCCGAGCAGGTGGGACGCGTAGGCAAGAACAACTCCCTGATGCACGAGAGAACAAGCTCAACCCTTTTTTAATACTTGTGTTTCAATTGCACTGTATAAATATATGCTGGGGAGGGAAAGATAGCCAGTTGGACTTCGTGAACCAGCCCAAACTCTGTTGCGGGTAGGGAAACTTAGACAACCCCAGAGCTCTGTACTTGTTGATTTCCAACTGCTGCATTAAAGCTGATATTATCGGACCTCTGCGACTCCAGACCACTCTTTCTAGAACACAGATTTGTGTCATTGGATACCATCATTACATATTGGAATAGACACATAGATTTTGAATCCTTCAGTTGAAGTTTAAAACTATTGGATCTGCCCAGAGCCACTCTGGATCTGCCATAACCAATCGCTAGCGTTCGCCTTAGCCAACTCCTTCACGACTAACGGAGCTAGCTGGAAAATCAAACGAACCCCGTGAAAGATTGTTCTTGCACCGGCTCGGACCGAATGGCTTCGCTCGCATCTTTCTCTGCCGCCATTACGGAACTACAACACAAACTAGCGCACGACATCAACGCCATCGTTCTCAAGTTGTATAACATTTTAATTACAGATATAAAAGATTTCCCGAAACCAAATAAATCCAAAGCTTTATATATAAATGGGTGTTCGACTGTATCAAACGCTTTATAAAAGTCAAGAAATACAATGAGTGCCTGTGACTCCACATACTCTGAGTAATCTAATAGATCTAACACCAATCTTATATTGTTGCATGTATGGCGATTAGCCATGAAGCTATGGAAGCAAATCATGACCAAAATGAAAATGCATTTCCAGAAATGCTTTTTCATTTCAAGAATGTGGCTGCATTATTTGACTCATAAATGAAATTAGTAATCAATTATCCTATTTGCATTTTAATTTTCTTCTTCAAGAGTGCTCAATCTTTCACTCAATTAAAATGAAAAAGAAATAGACATTTGAGATTTAATTTTCAAAACATGCCCCAGCAAATAGATACCAAAATTCAATTTGAAATGTAAAATTTGAAAATGAAAATGCATTTCCAGAAATTCTTTTTCATTTTAAGAATGTGGCTGCATTATTGGACTCAAATTTGAAAATGAAAATGCATTTCCAGAAATAATTTTTCATTTTAAGAATGTGGCTGCATTATTGGACTCAAATTTGAAAATGAAAATGCATTTCCAGAAATGCAAAATTAACGAAAAAGCATTCTGAGCGGCGCAGCAGAGTGACGTCAGTAGCCGCTCTTCTTCAGCTCCCTGCTGACCGAGCTACCCATCTTGTTCGGTAGGGGGCGGTGTGCACATCTGCATTGCATTACATTGCAAATGTGCCGGGAAATTGATTGAATTGCCGGGTCTTTAGAGCAGCGTTCCCCAACCGGTGCCCACCGACCGGTACCCGACCGGTACCGGTCCGTGGGTCATTTCGTACCAGGCGGCACCAAAAAAATTAATAACATAATTTCCTTTTAATTGACTGTTGGAGTTTATCCGAAGCTTTCCATGAGCGTGGCTCTTCACAAAATCTATCCACCTATTTTACCTTTCATTATCAATAGGGAACTTAAATGGCGCTGCAGCGCAGCTGGAGTTCTTGCATCCAGGGAAGATGCAGTTGTGGGTGATGGGAGACATCCTGAAGCTAGCTAGCTAGCTGATGTAGGCTACAATAACAGTACAGCAAGAGGAGCCATTCAGTGATCTGACGTAGATAGGGCGAAATGACGTAGATAGGGCATTTTTTGGCTCCGCCCATTAAAACCTGATCTGAAAACGGAAGAGAAACTGTTCTTCGGTTTAACTCCACATTTCAGTGTGACAAAGTTTTAGCGCTTTGCACATGCTTTCAGGAACTCATTTCACACGTATATAATGTACTTAGAAGCAAAACATGGAATTTACTTTACAGGATCTTGAAGAAGAAAATTAAAATGCAAATAGGATGATTGATTACTAATTTCATTTATGAGTCAAATAATGCAGCCACATTCTTAAAATGAAAAAGCATTTCTGGAAATGCATTTTCATTTTAATTTTGGTCACGATTTGCTTCCATATGAAGCCATTTTGGGTTTCATTTATAATTTCTGCCCGATTTCTTTTTAAACATCTAGCAAAAACGAGTGCAAACAATTTATAATCTACATTCAGAAGGGTGATTGGTCTCCAGTTTTCTATTGATAGAGGATCTTTGTTTGGTTTGGGTATCAAGCTAATTATTCCTTGCTTCATTGTTGTAGACATTTCCTTCTTATCAACACATTCTCTACATTTGCATAAGTGGGTCTTCAATAATACTCCAAAAACATAAGTAAAATTCAGTAGTCAAACCATCAATCCCAGGAGCCTTCCCAGTTTTCATTTGTTTCAAGGCCTCTACAAATTCGCAATTCAAAATAGGTTTTTCGCAGTTAGTTCTAAATTCTTCTGAAATGATGGGGACATACGTTTTGAAGCTATTCAAATATTCCACACAAGATAATGGTTCAAATTTGGATATGTATACATTTTGGTAAAACGATCCTATATGTTCTGCTATTTCTTTGGGATTAGTGCTAACATTGTTTTCAATTTTCAGTGTGGAAATATTGTTTCATTTACAATTTTGTTTTTCCAATGAAAAAAAATAGGTAGTGTTTTTTCGCAATTTTCTAACCATCTGGTCCTGGATTGTATAAAGGCTCCTTCAGCAGCATCTGTATACAGTTTGTCATTTTGCAGTTCCATTAATTTTAGTTTCTTGATTTCTGAAAGATCTCTTCTATTCAATAAAACGTTCAAGTTTTCCATAATTTCTTTTTCTTTCGCATTACTAAACTTTTTAATTTCTTTACTGTGTTTAATAGCAATTTCTCTAATTTTGAATTTGAAATATTCCCATTTCTGAATATTACTCATTTCATTTTCACTGAAAATATCTTGAGCCATTAAATGAACAGAAGCTTGAAAGGTTTTGTCTAATAACGAACCATCGTTGTGTTTACCCAATACAAAAACAAATAAAAATAATTTTCTTTTAACCTTTGCAATGTGGGGGGGTCTGAGACAGCCCGACGGTTAAAAGAAAATGCTTCACTTTGTTTTTGTATGCGGTAAAGTTGTCGCAATACGATGGTGGGTCACAATGACTGATGGGTCAGAATGACCCGAAGATAACACAAGGGTAAGTAATCTATTATTTAGCTTCCAATACCCACGCATTTTATTATTACTATCTTTTGAGCCAACTAAGTGTATAGAGATCATTTTGTGATCCGATAAAGGAGCATAACGATGTGAAACGTCAGATATGTACTGCAGGCAAGAGGTGGAGGTTAACCATAAATCTATTCTAGATTGTTGTGTACATCTTGAATTACACCAGGTAAATTCTTTGCAACTTGGCTTAAAGAAACGCCATGCATCTGTTACTGATAATTTCTCACATAAAGTGTGGCTGTAAACTGTGAATTTTGAGAAACTCTTTCTGGAATTCTACTGAATAATCTGGAGCAGATTTTTTGTAAATCTTTTAACTTGGAGTAAATCTGATTGAACATAGATTTTGCTTGGGCTCTCTCATTGTAACCATATACATTACAGATCAAGACAAGAGAGTTGTCTAATTTTACTACCACTATGATCCACCTTCCATCCTCAGAGTTGAAATGTTCTAAAGTATCACCTGTAACTTGTTAAATAAAAAGCCAACACCTGCAGAGCTATGAGAGGCATGAGAAAAGTATGCTTGATCTCCCCACTGACTTTTCCAAAATGTACTGTCTGTCTCACTGGAATGAGTTTCTTGTAAGAGGATAATGTTATCATCAGTTTTCCTAATAAAAAGAAACATTGCTTTCCTTTTAGTATTGTCCCTAAGTCCCCTAACATTAAGAGAAACTATTTTTAACGAGCTGAACTTAAAATCAGTCATCTTTTAGAAAAATTAAGAAGAGAGAGAAAAGAACAAGAAAAGAAAGAAAAAAGGAGAACAATGTCTTTAGAACTTTAACAAATATAAGCCTTGGGTTTGTTGAAAACAAATTCAACCCAAGCGCTCTTTGGTGACGTTGTTGATTACGTTACTGTTGATCATCTGTCCATCATCGTATAAAGCCCGCCCTGACAATTTGATTGGTATGAACAGCTCTGGTTCGGGCATTGCGCCACAACGGAGCAATGCCATAGCCTGGCTCTGCCCTCCTACGTACTTCCGCTCATTTTTAATTTTGCTTCTGTACTAGGTCTGGGATTTCAGTGTATTAGTCGGTTTTCAGAAAAAAAAATGTGTAGGTCCAATCAGCGAACAGAGGGAGTGGCTGAGAACGATGACGTTGATGTCGTGAACTAGTTTGAGTTGTAGTTCAGTAATGGCGGCGGAAAAAGATGCGAGTGAAGCTATTCTGCGGTTGTGGCAACGCTGCCGAATATCCATAAGTTAAAGCCATTTAAAGCCGGAGCTGGAACTTTAAATGGCAACATTTCCTCTACTATGTATGCTGCTATAAGCCTGTTTATCTCTGCTTTGGTAACCTGCTGTTGAAAGTCAAGTCGTGGCTGCTTGGCTGGTGTCGGCAACAATGGCAACGGCAACCTTTTATCAAGAAGATAAAAGGTTGCCCCCCCCCCCCTATCTGGGGTTGAACTTGTTAGAGCTAGCTGCCTGATTAGACCCGAAGGAAATGCATTCTGAGGCAATTTGGCTGCAAGTGCAGTGAACTCACACTGGGTGGTGCCATACTACAAGACTAGAGGATCTAACTGAGCAGTAGTTCATACAGTATGCCACTCTCTCTCTCTCTCTTTCTCTGTTTCTCTCTTTCTCTCTCTCTCAGACACACACACACACGCTATCCATCTCCCACTCCACTATCCAATTTTCAGTCCTCATCCAGCATCTCAGTCTTTATGTCACTTCCAGTCCCCCTAGCCACACTCCCCGCTTGTGTGGGGAGGGCCAGGATGCTCTGATTGACAGCTGCTATTTCCACTGCCAGGGGGATGGGGTCCTGCTGCTCGTCCTGTAGGGAGGGGGAGGGGTACCCTCTGCCTGTTTCCCCCCCCCCCCTGGCAGAGAGGCACGACCAACCAGAGAACTGCCCCTCAATGTGGCCATGGCCCCCTTGGCAACACATTCTGAGGCAATTTGGCTGCAAGTGCAGTAAACTCACACTGGGTGGTGCCATACCACAAGACTAGAGGATCTAACTGAGCAGTAGTTCATACAGTATGCCACTATCTCTCTCTCCTATCTCCATCTCTTGTTCTATGCCCCTCATCCAACCTCTTTCATAGTCACCACACTGCTCCCTCTGGACTTTCTCTTACTCTTTAAGTGGAGTCTAACTCAAATGTCCTTGCCCTAAAGGTCATCATCATTGAGGATGATGCTGAAATACTATTTCAGGAGACACTGCCAGCGGCTAAGAGGGTTCCACTGGTCTAATAGCTCCAAATTACCTGTGCAGAACTCAGCTTATCTAATGGTTATTGCTGTGTAATTGAAGGAGTATTCCATGTAGGCTAGTCAACAATGTGTGTGTGTGTGTGTTTTAAAGAGTTTGTTCTTGTACAATGTGTGTGTATTTTCTTTAAACTTTGTGTTTGTGTGTGTAAGAATTTGTTCCGGTTTATGGCAGTGTGTGTAGGGTTTAATCGTTGTCTTTTTTATAGTGAGGAGTCTTGTTAACACTCAGCCCATCAGTCATAGCTCAGCTGGACAAAGAAGAGATACTTTTTCCTTCATGAATACTCCAACTAAAGTAGACACAAGGAGTTTACTCCTAATGTCCTAACTGTTTTACCGACTTGTACTCCGAAAAATCTTGAGAATATTGTTCAAATTCACTCTTTACGCTTTGAGTTTAAACCCAATTCCTACTCATTAGCCAGTATATTTCAAACGTGTGTGTACAGATCCTGGTGACTAGATGTTTTGTGGTGTCTGTGTATGTGTATTTGAAGCAGGCTAATTTAATGTAAATGTTACCATCGTGGGGCCAGTGGCTCCCAGACCCCTGACTGGTCCCTTGGAGGGGTAATCTGTGATGTGAGCCGCTGGGCACCGAGGGGTTTCCCAACGCAAAGGGCAGGTCCTTTGAACCTCAGTTCTTTCAGTTCTTTCTGTCAATGTCAGTATGCATGCAGATCTGTGGAATCTCTGGAACAAGAAGCAAAGGACAATCTCAGTTTGGAATTTGTGCATGTATGTTTGTGTAGATACAGTACGTACAGTATACTGCATATGTGTGTGGTGATTTGTTTATGGAGATGGATGATAAGGACTGATTTAGGGTGCGGGCAAAGGTCTCAGTGTTTGGCACCGCCCCTTGTCTTATCAGCTGCATGGTAAAGATGACACGATTAGAGTAATTGTTCCAGGCACTAATCGAACGGAAGCTCGACAGGGGACGTGTGCAGGGCAGGATTTAGGGGGGTGGGGGCCCCTGGGCTTGAGTCATTTTCGGGCCCTACCTTCTATACATGACTTTAAATAGAACAAAATGATACATACACAAGCTATGTATGTTCTGGATAAATTGAGAATACAATAGAGAACACAATTCTGAACAAACAACTAAACAAAATACAATTATTTATGTTAATTGCTGAAGTCTATTTAAAATGTTAAAATAATCTGAATTATAAAAATGAATGATTCAATTACTCACTCAAATACTTCATTTGTTTCATGGACGAATCAGCATTTTTGAACGAATCTCCTGAATGAACGATTCAATGACAAATATTTTAAATCATATCTGGTGAATGTCTGGGTGAATACTCGATTCTGATTGGCTGCAGGGGTGGCCATTATGTAAGGGATAATGCCCGACGAGGTGTCCAATATCACCTGATAATGGACGATGTCTGAAATAACTAGCTAACCATAACAACAGGGACGCAGTCAAATCCTCCGTTTACAATTTTGAAAGACTTTAACAAGCTAACATGTAATTACAACAATGAGTGACTTCAATATTTCTTTTTAACCTATTTGGAAAATGTTACCTTTCTGAATTTACTGTGTCAGTGTCACGTAACCGCTAATCTCACATCCCATTCGCTATTCACCTCGCTAGTAAATTCAGACAGGCTGCGGCCAACACGACATGCCGATTATTTTGTTCGTAAAAATCTTGATTTGATTTGGAGAAAATGACATGGCTGGATAGCTGGCTAGTATTGTTGTTAAACATACGGTCAAATTATAATTACTGTTAGGAGAATATGTCAACTTTGATACGATCATCTCACATCCATTTGCTATTCAACTCGCTACAGTACACAGGCTGCGGCCGTACTGTAGCTTAGTACTAGTAGTATATGTCCGATACCTTGTTCGTGAAAATCTTCATATTGATTTGGGGACAATGACATGGCTGTTTAGCTAGCTGGTCTTCTTGTCCAACATATTGTCAAATTATATTTACTGTTTGTCAACCATACACAATGTTATTGCCTATGAATTTTGCTAGCATAATTTAGCTTTCTGGCTGATAAATAGCTCAGTCCTCCACTGCGTGTAAATGTAAACGGGCGGGGCCCCCTACAGGGCGGGGCCCATGGGCTGGAGCCCAGTCAAGCCCAATGGTAAGTCCGGCCTTGGTGTTGTCTGCGGGGTGTGCGCTTGAGAGAGACTGGTCATAATATATTTGTGTACGCAAGAAAGAGACGTAGATTAGGGGGCAGTTGTTTTATTATTAGAACAACTCTTATCTTAGCTTCCGGGTGGTTGTTGCTGAAGAAGCTTCCTTTAGATTCAACACCTATTCTTGCATCACCAGGATGTGTGTTGTCCTCTCCTTTTCTTTATCCTTTCCTATCTTTTCCTTTACCATCATCTCCTCTCCCCTCTCCAGTCTCCCATCTCTTATCTCCATCCATCCCCATCATAATATCCATTTACTCTCATGTCCTGATTATACAGCTTCATTTCATTACTATGTAGAACCCCCCCACACACACACACACACACACAAACAATGAAATAATAAAAACCATATCCAAATGTGTTACTTTCCATTGGGTGGGTGTTGTGTAATATCTTGAAGGGGACGAGAATGGGCTTGAGAGCCCTGAGTGAGTGACGCGTACGGCTGCTTTTTTATAGCCTACAGTCTCCCCGCCTGCTAGAATATACTCTCCCATTACAGAGAGCTCTATTCAGACAAATGAGTAAGATGGTTTTATGGGTGAGGGGTTGGGATGGGGGTGAGGTTGGGTGTGTGTGTGTGTGTGTATGTGTGTGTTGGGGGGGCTGGGGGTCATTACCAAGGCAAGGGAATCTACTCTGTGGTCATCGCCACTTCCTGCAGTTACCATGCAAAAGGGAATTTTGCTAACGTGTGTACCCGAGTGGATCCCACCCAACACATCGGAAAGTGTGGCTTCTGCCACGCTACAGGAACAGGAATGATGGCTTCAGAAGATCCTCCCAGGTGACTGGTCCTGGTGTCTGTTTTTGTAAGTGTTACAAACAGAATGCCAATGATTTGATTACATTACCCTACCATAGCCTCTCTCAGTGAATGTTAAATTGTGTGTGTGAGGACCACCTTGACCTGCGTCAGAGAAAGGTCTCCGGATAGAGAAGACAGCGATAAGGCAGCATTGACATCCGATTGACGCTGCTCCCGCATCGACTCGCCAGCCTGCCTCTTCCTGCCTCCACGTCACACCTGGCCCCAAGTGTGATCTGACTACCACGGTGGGGAGGATGAAGATAAAGGGCTACAAGATTTGACACATACTGTGACTCAAGGACTTGACTTTGGTGGAGCTAAAGTGGTCAAATAGAAGCCAGAATTGGACAGCAGTAAGAAAGAGGGGCAACACTTAAACATTAAGGTTATATTAAAGATCCTGTAAAGTGGAATTAAAAACGAGTTTCAAGTTCACCACACCACAGAATAATGTATTAACTACCCATCCAAATTCGACTGAAAAAAAACACCGACAAGTATGTTAAATTAGGCTTTGAAATCGTAAGAAAATCAGCAGTCTTCTCTGTTCGAGACTGGGGGGGCGTGTCGCCTGAAGGAGCTGAAGCTCGGCCCCCTCACTGGAAGGCGCTGCCTCTCTCAAGTAAGCTACCTACGACCCAGATAATGGACGCTACGTCAAGCCAAACAAAACAGTATAGAATTAGAATGTATTTGTTCAATGAGTGAAACATACAGATGCATATAAATTAAATATTACCCTGAGCTGTAACACAGGAGTAAACATTTATAGCAGAGACAGCGGACAGTGAGCTCTCCAACTACTTCTAGCACGTTAGCTACCATTTCACCAAAATACCATCATCATTCTACACCGAGTAGCCTAATATCAAGTTAGCGGTTTGCACTAATTATAGCAGAGATACCTCTGGAAAAGTTATCTAGTATAATTATAACAAGCACACAGAACTGAGTGATGAACTGCTGGCGGCGGTGGATGGTCCAGGTGCGACCGGAGGATGAACGGCCGGGGGGGCGATGCTCGGTACGGCTCCGCGCTGCAAGAGAAGCCGTGTGTTGGTGAACCCCGTCTGTCTCTGGTCCATGTTAAAACTGTCCGCCGTGAAATGGTCAGTGGCGCAGAGGCGGCTGTTGGAGTTTATCCGAAGCTTTCCATGAGCGTGGCTCTTCACAAAATCTATCCACCTACTTTTCCTTTCATTATCAACAGGGAACTTAAATGGCGTTGCAGCGCAGCTGGAGTTCTTGCATCCAGGGAAGATGCAGTTGCGGGTGGTGGGAGACATCCTGAAGCTAGCTAGCTAGCTGATGTAAGCTACAATAACAGTACAGCAGGAGGAGCCATTCAGTGATCTGACGTAGATGGGGCGAAATGACGTAGATAGGGCATTTTTTGGCTCCGCCCATTAAAACCTGATCTGAAAACGGAAGAGAAACTGTTCTTCGGTCTAACTCCACATTTCAGTGCGACAAAGTTTTAGCGCTTTGCACATGCTTTCAGGAATTCATTTCACACGTATATAATGTACTTAGAAGCAAAACATGGAATTTACTTTACAGGATCTTTAACTACCGTATTTTTCGTAAAATAAGCCGCATTTTCTATAAACCGCACCCCACCATAGTGGGAGCTTTATGTTTGAGTATAAACCGCACTGGAATATATGCCGCACTTGATAAGGGAACAATGATAGCCTACCAAGCAATGCACGAGTACAGCATGCCGTTGTGTAACACACTACGAAAACGAAAGTAGCTAGGTAAGCGCGTAATGTATGTTTTCTATTGCCCGGGAATTAACTAATATTTACCTTTAGACGCAAGAGTTCTAAATATTTCCGACAGTCACCAAAGCGCAAATTATTTTTCCGAAACGGTAGCTAGCTAACTAGTTAGCCTCCGGGCTAAGTTAGCTAGCATACTACTCGTAGCAGACCCCTACCCCTCGGCTTGAGGCAACGGCCCCGGTGGATGTTGGTGGTATTGCATTTCCGGTTAGGCACGGTCGTTTTTATTTTATTAATTCCAGTCAACATATCCAAAAATATCTCCCCCCAAAAATGTTGTTCGATTCTCTAACCTGGCTCATACTTACTTACTTTTTCCAGATTTTTGCCAAGTTTGAAACCAATCCGAAATGGGTAAACTAGCACCCCATTGATTTGCTTACGTCAAGAAAAGTTGTCTGCAAATGTTCTCGCGGATACAAACAGGGCACGAGCACAAAAGGGAACATTATTAGCCGATCGCCGATTTACCTGAGCTGAATGAACACAAGGAGAAAGGGCGCCCTTTCTCGATAGCGAAACAACCATCCTGGTCCACGTAACTCTGTCATTACCATGAAGTTGATCGTTTTGGTTGGAAGAAAAGAAGAAACATTTGTGTTAACAATTCAGAGTCATGACTTGCACTACTCTTTATTTTAATCAGGGACATTCCTATGAAATAATCTTAGATATGCTGTTAACGTTTCACAACATTAAAATAAGTAGCCTATGCGCACGCTAAAAACGTGTGTTGAAGGAAGCAGGACTTTTCAGAAGAAAAAACTAATAGTCCACAACAGAAGAACGAAATGCCACAATGACAGAGTTACGTGGACCAGGATAATTGTTTGGCTATCGATTTTTACTTTTATCACACAATATATACTTTTGCATAAGTAGCCTACTATTTGCTACATGCTTTGATAGACAAACAAATGTCCTGGTGCACGTTACTCTGTCAGGCTATTGCATTTTGTACTTCTGTCGATCAATTTCTTGTTAGTTACTGCATCCATTCAGCGACGAAGTGTTGTACCTACCCTTTCCGTTTTGAGTTAATGTAATGTGATTTTGAGTTAATGTAATGTTGTTTCCCATTTGGGGGAGCGTGTCTTTGTATTGGGGGGAGGTGAGCAAGTCATCCTATTTGGGGGGAGTTGACTCATATTTGGGGGGAGTGTTTTCATTTGGGGGATGCACTCATGTTAGTGGGTGTGATTTGCACTTCAGGGCCACCGTACCTTTCCAAGTCCTGTTATTTAAACCAACTAAATCAACTTATGTTTCCATTTACAACATATTTGTTCACCCCCCCCCCCACCATTCGATGAAACATACAACTATTATTACATTTAAAAAAAAAATATATATATATACTGTATATATATAGTTAACAGTGACTCATTAACCTCATCACATTTTGTTGTTGTTGTTAGTTTCCTTTTACTGTTAACTTCAGTTGACACCTTTTCTGTGTCTGGTGGTTTACTAGGTCTGGTTGACCTAGTTGACAGTTGACAGATCTGGTGTGTCAGCCTCTGTGGTTTGTGTTGAGGACTCTTCACCTTGTGAGTCAGATCTAACACTGTCCTTCTACTCTTGCATATTTGTGTGAGATTCCTCTTGTGTTTTGAGCAAACTCGTCCATCATCAGTTCTGACAGTGAATGATCTGGGACTCACTTCCTTAAGAACTGTAGCCTTTCTGTCCCATGTTTCCTGTACAATTTTCTGCACCATGACGTCAGAGACAGGAAGCTTTCAGCTTCTCCAGTTCTTTGTCATGTTTCCCAGTCCATTCCAGTCCACCTTGTCATGCTGCAGCAGCTCCTGTAGGCATGCGGTCTTGGATGACAGATTTGGAATGAACTTGCCTAGGAAGTTGATCATTCCCATAGCTCTTAAAACCCCCTTCTTATCGTTGGGACGAGGCATCTCTTTTATGGTTTTCACTTTGTAGCCATCGGGTTCTACACCATCTCCCGAAAGCTTGTCACCTAAGAAGGTTATCTCTCCTACAGCAAACAGAATTTTTTTTAAAATTTAGTTTCAGCCCACTCTGCTAGATTCTTTGTAAGAGCTTGAGAAGTCTTTCATCGTGTTGTTGATGGGTGGTACCCCATACCACTCATCAATATACACCCTAGTTCCTACCAAACTCTCTATTATTGTCTCCATCGCTCTGTGGAAGATCTCCGGTGCTGAAATGATGCCGAATGGGAGCCTCAGAAAACAATACCTCCCAAACGGTGTATTGAAGGTACAGTATTTGCTGCTCTCTGCATCCAGCTTCAGCTGCCAAAACCCCTGTGATGCATCAAGTTTACTGAAAAACTTTGCTCCTGCCATTTCACTGGTGATCTCTTCCCTTTTTGGGATTTGATAGTGCTCCCTTTTAATGCTTTCATTAAGATCCTTGGGATCAAGACAGACTCCACTCTCCATTAGGTTTCTTCACACATGTCATGGAGTTAACCCTGTCTGTTGGTTGTTCAACCCTTTCAATGACTCCCAGTTGTGACATTCTGTTCAGCTCTTTCTTCAAGTCTGACTGGAGCGGAACTGGCACTCTTCGCGGGGCGTGCACCACTGGTGTTGCACGTTCTTTTAGTTGTATCTTGTAGGTGTATGGTAGTGTCCCATGTCCTTTGAAAATCTCAGGAAACCTCTGTGCAATATCATTTTCTTCCATGCCGGGAATGTCAGGTTCTACATTTTCACTGTTGATCTGGTACATTCTCCTGACCAATCCTAACTCTGCACACGCTTTGTCACAAAGCAGTGATTATGCAACTACAAACTTTACATTGAATTTTTTTCCTTTAAGAGTTATGTTTAGCCTGCACATTCCATTTGTTTCTATAGGCAGTTTATTATATACTCTCAGTTGAACTGCATTCTTTATTATGGTGGGTTTTTCTTTGAATGACTTGACATCATTTATGTTTATCAGATTGGCTTTTGCCCCTGTGTCCAGTTTAAACTGAACCAGTGTCCCATTGACCATACATGGTGCATTCCATTTGTCTTCATCTGTTGTACTCTCATTCTTTGCAATCTCCGCAACTTTAGGGAACTGCTTTGTACCCTCTTCTTTATCGGAAAACCATGTTGATGAAGAATGTTTCACTCAGATCATCACTGTCGCCTGAGTCTTCTACTGTATGTACTCTGTATTCTTTCTTTTTGTCTTCGAAAAATTGTTTTGTCCCTTGCACTTTAGACACATCTTTCCATAAGCAGGACACTGTTTAGGCTTATGTTTTTCACCACACCGCTTGCAATCAAACATGCCCTTGTCCTTATGGAATCTTTTGTGTGATTTTTGTTTAAACATTATGGCATCCACAGTTTCCTCCACATGTGCGTCTGCTCCATGCGTTTTCTCATCAAATGTTTTAATGTGGATTCTTGCCAATTCATGTGCCTGGCATATTTTTGCAGCTTTCTCCAACGTGAGTTCCGTTTCTCTTCACAGTTTTTCTCTGATTCTTTTGTCATTCATCCCAAAAACTATTTGGTCACGAATCATTGAGTCCCTTAACTCAATAAAACTGCAGGATTTAGCCTTTATTTTGAGGTCTGTGAGGAAGCTATCGAATGACTCCCCTTGGTTCTGCATACGTGAGCGAAAAAGGTACCTTTCATAAGTTTCATTCTTCTTTGACAGACAGTGCTCATCAAACTTTCTTATAACCTCTTCAAACTTATCTTTGTCCTCTTCCTGAGCGAACACGAATGTGTTGAAGACTTCTAGCGCTTCTGTGTCGGCAAAGGTGAACAGCATGGCAATTATCCTCTCGTCTGCACGTCTTTCCACTCCGACAGATGATATGTACAGCTGAAAACGCTGTTGGAATGTCCTCCAGTTAGCGTCCACAATTCCCGTCAATTTCAACGGACCTGGTGGTTTTATAGCATCCATTCTTGTAACTTTAACTCCTGGTGCTTGACAAAAATAACCCCTTTTCTGGTACCATGTAATGTTTCTTATCTTATAAGAATGTACTCGAACACACGCAGGGCTGGACTGGGACAAAAAATCGGCCCTGGCATTTTTGGCCCAGGCGGCCCACGCCCACCGTGACTGGTCAGACACATTCCCTGCAGACAGTCCTTAAAATATGCGTGCATTCTATAATATGAGTTGCCTCGTGTTCTGCGTTCATGTGATAGTTTTGGATCCTTCCAGAAGGGTCTCAAGACGTATCTGTTGATCTTACACTTAAATAATTAATTAGTTGTGATTTGTATATTTATGGTATAAAAAATATATACATATTGATATTTGATATTGTATTGTTATCATGACTAGTTTGCTTAATATTGGCTTAGCAACTTTTAAAACTGTTTACTGTTCATTTTAATTATTGTAAGATTCATATTTTGTCGCTTTTGACAAAAGTGTCTGCTAAATACAATACAGAAACACACACACAGCCTCCCTCCCTTCCTGAGTCCCAAAAAACATTTGATATGGAATAATAAAGACTTAATGTATAAAAACAAGTCAATATTCTATCCCAAATGGGTCCAAAACCTATTGATCTCCCAGTTGATTAATGACAACGGTCACTTACTTACATATTCAGAATTCTTAAGGAAGTTTAATATTCCAATAATTGCACAAGATTATAGCATAGTATTTAATGCTATACCCACGGGTTATGTAAGAGTGCTGCAGGGTAGTAATGTAAATAAATATAAGTCTATGACTCGTAGCAATGCTACTACCATGCTAGCAGACATCCCAACCTGCTAAAACTAATTTCAGGGAGGTGGTTTCACCGGCTACGCATATATGCGACGTTACGCTGTGAGACCCGCATTCGAACGATCACATAGACTATGTGTGACGCTACTCCTTAACGGGTTAAATAGCATTCACGAAAAAGTGTTTCTACTGTTGTTTTGTTATTAAAAAAAACGTTCGAAATATAAACCGCACCACCACAAGATAAATTTAAAATTGGGTTATAAACCGCGTTTTTATTTCAGAAAAATAAGGTACTAGGTAACTAAATAGCAATACCTACAGCAACCAACTTTAGGGGTGTAAATTATTACACAAGTTAAACTCTTTTGGTGAGAATCAGGGTGAGGTTGGGGTTTCGAGGGGTAGGTGGATGTTAACGTTGATCTTGTTATGGTAACACAACCTTTAACTGTCCCAATATAACATCCACTTACCTCTTACTCCCCTCCCCCATACTGTGCCTTCTTACACTTTTGTAATAACCAATGCCTCTAATAAAGTCATTGTATTGTCACCTGTGACACAACCATATGTGGAATAATTACCAAGTTACATTCGACCCACATTTATCCATTGGTTTTATGATTTTTTTTTTAAAAAAATCACCAATAGTGTTAACCATTTGTCGTAAATATACTGTACATAAATACTGTATACATAAACAACCAGTTTCTGTGGTGGCTGTCTGAGGAAAGCAAAAGTTCTGCCTTAGTCCTGTGTTGACGTGACTCTCCTGACCTCACAAACTCTATCTCTCTGCCTTTCTCTCCCCCCAACCCCCTCTTCTCTCTCACGCATCCATGGTCCTTCAACAGTAATCTTCACGCTCAGAAAATGAAGAGGATTTTGCTCCATATTAAACGCTGTATGCTTGCCAAATCCAGGTAAGCTTTTCCACACAGACACTGTGTGGTCTCACACCCATAACCTGCTGTCTGTCCGTTTCTCTCTTTGTGTGTGTGTGTGTGTGTGTGTGTGTGTATGAGTTTGCATGTGTGTGTCTGTGACAGACAGGCTGCTGTCCAGGGACAGTCTGAGATAAGCGAGCGTCTCCGTTCCCCGCTCTAGTGGAGACCAATCACTTCCTGTTTCACTGATAAGGACAGGACGAAGGAACGTCATGCTTGTGCTGTGTGTGTGGCCATGTACGGGTTCTGTGTGTGAGGGTTTGTATATGTGGTGTCAAATCTTGTTATAAGTGCTTGTGAAAAAAATAAAAATAAAGTAGAACCTGTGCTGATTCAGCTGTCCTTGAAAACCTTTTCTCATCTCTGTGCTGACAGACCTCAAGTCAACTTCCCACAATCCCCTTCACCGTGACGCTGCATCCCAAAGGCCTGTCTCCCCCTGCATCCTGAACCATCTGACCCCAATTACTGCCCCTCTTTTTCCCCACATCCCCACCATCTCTGCATGCACCTCTACCTTTCATCGACGTGTTCTCTCCTCTCTCCCTTCCTTACTGATTTCTTACCTCTCCTCTTCTCCCTCTCTTTAAACTCTCCTCTTGCTGACTGTATGTTCATTCAGTGTATGAGTTGGTGATATAGTTCAGACCTTTGTATATAACAGACATTTGTAGACAACTTCACTTTAGATGTGTCTGGTTTTACATATGGTTCTGGTGCTGGAGGCCCATTTGTTGTGTAATATCCTTCTCTTCTGTTACTTTACTTTAGACACTCATCATCATCTGAAGGCATACCACTTAAAAATGTTGGCCATTGCCATAGTAATTCAAATGATATTAAAGTAGATTACTAATACAGTCCACCCAACACATTATATAATTGCCAACGGTGGTTACTATGTTCTCTTCTAGACAGAAGCCCTCAAAAACCCTTATGGATGGATGGATGGATACTTTATTAATCCCAAGGGAAATTTAGGTCATTGTGAAAGAAATTTTGGGCCTATGTACAATGAATGTGTTTTAGGATAAGTTTACAGTTGGTTAAGAAGCTTGATACAATGTATGTTGATTAAACTCCATTTGGTAGAGATGCCACCTGTAGTTTTATGACACCTAGCTAGGAGACGTGAAGTCTAAGAGACGGGAAGTCTGGGTGACCTGAGAGAGTTCTTGTCACCTGGGGGGAAGAGACAGTTGGTCTGAAGACAATGTGGATTCAACTGTATTGTTCTAAGGATTTAACCAATGACAGAAGATATTTGGTATAGCTGCATGTCTGTAGGATGGACCAATGGCTTTTGAGAACTGTCGTATCTATAAAATGGTCTGTTGAAGAATGTTCTGGGGGGGTTCAGGGCCATCAGCTGGGTAGTGCTGGTGGGCTGGATTCTCCCGGTTCCATTTTAGAATGCTAGATGGAGCTGTATAGAATTGTCTTTGTGTTATTGTCTTATGTTTGTGTGTCGATGATGTTATGTTGATAACGTTATTATGTTCAAATCTACGTCAAATAAACATTAACTCTGTACTTCACCCGACTTCAGCTTAAACGATTGATTCTCTCAAAAACTTCCACGACATCATCCAGTAGCTTATACACATATACACTTTTACACCTCACCGACATACATACATAAATCACATATACATACACATAAAGCTAAAAAGACGCGAGACAACGGAGCTACGTGGAAAAGCTGCCACTCACGTCGACGCCATATGCAGTTAGATGAAGGCTTATCTTTTATTCAGTGACTTTTTGTGTCAATCATTTCTGTTTAACTTTGGTCTTTTAATTTGGTGAGGTATTAGATGGTAGTTAGAGTGATGCCAATTGTGTTAATGTACTTTGTTGTTTAATTAAGTGATATAAATCACATAATTACCAGGGCCCTTTTTTGTGGCACTGTTTTTCTGCTGTCCGCAGAGATTTTGAGCTTGAGGTCCATTCAGACCTCCTCTTTCCTCTCCTTTATTTTGCTCTCCTTTGTCAATGAGAGAGCCATGCAGACAACATACATTATTAATGATAACATATAAATATTATGGCAACCCTAGAGCTTCAGGAGAACAGAGCCACCTTCAGAACCACGAACAGCGTCCCCAGCAGACAAGGAGGCGTGTCATCAAGGGGAGAATCTTCCCTTTCCAGCCTTCCAAATAACTTTTTATATTGTTTAGCGGGGTGGGAATAGTGGGGGACATTTTAACAAATTACGGCTCTTGTTTTATGTCCAGCATTTTAAAGGAGGTCTTCAGTCTGTTACAGGTGAAGCAGATGAGGACGTTGGTGTACTCTCCACTGATGGGCTTATTGAGCACTTCAGTAAGACTCTTAAGCAGATTCTTCCTCTTCCCACCACCATCGAACACGTTGAGAAGATGAAGGCTCGGATGACACAGGTGAGAGAACATATACAGCAGGCACAGTGCACTCAGGGTTGGGTCTACAACAGGGGCACACAGGTGCGTAAGTTTCAGCTGGGAGAATGGGTCCTGGTTCTCGTCTCCAAGATGGAATGCAATTCCTGTGGTTGCCCAGGTGGGAGAGGTAAACTACAAGGTACATCAACCCGGGCGGTGCAAGCCAACCCATGTCTATCATGTTAACCTGCAAAACAAAAGTTACCTGCACCCCTGACCCCCGCTCTCCCAGCCCTTGCAGGCCGTCCCCCCTTCCCAGAGGTCCCACTCGTTATTCAGCTAGGCCTGGGCCAGAGACAGAACCTCCAACAGCTAGTCATCCAGAACCAGGATGTTTTCTCAGACCTGCTGGGGAGAACCATAGTCACCTGCCACAACATCCAGACCAAATTGGGAATCAGAGTACGCCTCAGACCTTACCGGATCCCTGAGTTGAGGAGAGCAGCCTTCCAGGAAGAGGTGAAAAACATGCTACAGTTGGTGTTCATTGAGAAGTCCCACAGCTCCAGGTCCAGTCCTGTCATCCTGGTCTCCAAACCAGATGGAACGTTACGGTTCTGCAACAACGATTCAATGACTATCCCATGGCCTGAGTCGATGAACTTATCGAGCACCTGGGTCAAGTGGGCTTCATCACAACCTTCAACCTCACAAAGGGGTATTGGCAGGTGCCCCTGTCCATCCAAGCCCAGGAAAAAAAAGCCTTTGCGACCCCAGATGGCTTGTTCCATTACGCCGTGCTACCTTCCAGAGGATGATAGACCGTGTTCTGCTAATCCATCAGGCCTACGCCGTTGTCCACAGCGACCACAGCTGCACATGGGGCAGTTGTGAGCTACCCTTGGGGCCCTGAGGAACGCGGGACTCACAGCTAACCCAAAGAAGTGCTGCCTGGACCTGATGGAAGCCTCCTACCTCAGCTATCGGATTGGTCAGGGTAATGTGTGTCTCCAGAAGCCCTAAGTGGAGGAGAGGCAACAAAGAAACTGGTGAAATCCTTAGTCTCATAGTGTACTACCAGAGGTTTATCCCTCACTTCGCAACCCTGGCTGGCACGCCCAAAGACCTTGCAAGGAGGAGCATTACCTGGACCGAGGCAGCTTAGGACGCCTTCACCCCACTTCGGCAAGCCTTGTGCTCTGAGCCAGTCCTGGTAACCCCTGACTTTTCTGCACCCTTAATAGTCCCCACAGACTGTTCAAAGATTGGACGATTCTTTAGCAAAGTTTTTTGTAGTATCCATGGCAACCAGAGGACTACACATGGGTTTACTTTACACGAGTGAACTAGCTTGCAGAAAACAACTATTTCGTATTATATCAAAAGTAAGTTTTCTTGCTGTACCCGTTAACAGAAACAACACCATATGGTATTCACTTTAAAAGCTGCTACTTTAGCTAATTCAGAAAGCTAGTCAACAGCTCCCTCATCTAGCTAGCTTTGACAAAAACAATTCTGACAAAGTTTAGTTTGAGGGCGTTTTGTCTGAGAATGATGTTGTTTGGTTTGAGAGCGTTTTGTCTGAGAATGACGCCGTTTAGTTTGAGAGCGTTTTGTCAGAGAATGACGCCGTTTAGTTTGAGAGCGTTTTGTCTGAGAATGATGTTGTTTGGTTTGAGAGTGTTTGGTCTGAGAATGACAGCGTTTAGTTTGAGAGCGTTTTGTCTGAGAATGACGCAGTTTAGTTTGAGAGCGTTTTGTCTCAGAATGATGGCGTTTGTTTTGAGAGCGTTTTGTCTGAGAATGACAGGTTTTTCTGAGACTGAAGCCGTTTCGCCTGAGTCTGACGACTTTTGGTCTGAGACTTGACGCCTTTTCGTTTGAGTCTGACACTTGAGTCTGAGATCTGAGGATGTCCTAAAATGAACACCGTACAGGGGGGTGTGTGGCAACCCTGGAGAGTCGAGAGAACAAGCCACCTTCAGCACCATGGACAGCGGCACCAGCAGAAAAGAGGGCGCATCATCAAGGAAGCTGTGGAAAGCCCATCACCTGATTGGGAGAAGAGTACAAGAAGCCAAAGGGGACTCACAGAAGGGAATTTGACATGGAGCAGAGAGTGTAAGGGTGAGTGCCGGACTTCAACAACAAACAGTTTTATGCTTATCAAAGTTTACTCTGTGTTAGAGTCTTAGCCAGTGGGCGGGCTAGTGAAGTCTTCCCGGGTTATTCCCTCAACCGAGGAGTTTCAGTTGAGTTTTGCCTCCTTATTTTTTATCATACTGGGAAAGAGTTTTTGTTCCTGCTTTTTCCTAACTTTGCTGAAGACATTATTTTTGTTATTAAAGACATTCCTTTTGAGCTAAAACTGACCTTTGGTGTGCGACTCTTCTCTACTGTTGTGTGTGGCTCAGGCTGAAATGTTCCGTGGTTGTCACAATATTCATGCTGCCTTATGCTCTATTCTCACTCAATAAGAAGCGATGGTAATAAAAAACAGCTTGTCAGACTATAAATCAAACAATATCACCTATTATTATCGTGACAACAGATCCCAGAATGTAAAGAATGTAAAGGACCCAAACACAGAATAACAATGATCACCTACTCTTCCTTCCCTCCATCTTTTCTCATGGGCTTATCCTGCTTCATTGACCAATAGCTATAACCAATTACATTTCAATCCCGTTCTCTGCCACTGGCCTGAAGCCCCGGTGATTAAGTGCTCCTTTAAACTCATGCTGCCGTAACCAATACATCACACAAAGACAAACAGGCCGCAAAGGAGATAAATACTTATTATATATGGTTATATTTAGAGAGATAGCCCCCCTTACCCCAGAGGTTTCCCAGGAAGAGGAAATGAAGTCACAGACAGAGGTCTTGAGTCACCCTATAAACTCTTTCGAGAGTTGATTGTGCTTTATAGGGGCTACTTATCAACCGGACAATGCGAAAGCTGTCATCTGAGCCGTTGACGATTCTCTGAGATTATGATAACCTTGAGGCCTGTAAGGAAGAACTGAAGGGATGACAATAAAGGTGAATGTGGATAGAGAGAGCCAGGGGGTAGGGAGGGAGGACAGAGGGAGGAGGTAAAAGAGAAAACATCAGATGATTTGGCTGAGGATTGTCTATAACTACAGCACAAACCATGGGGTTTAGTGATTTAACATCACACTCGCACGCACACACCTCTTGTGAATTATTGTTTCATGAGTAAAGTTATTGCCACGTTAAATATATCTTTCAGTGAAGGAGACTGCAAACAGAGTGACTCATGACAGACCTTGAGGGATTTATTTGAATCTGGAGGAGCATCATGAGAGAGAGAGAGAGAGAGAGAGAGAGAGAGAGAGCGAGAGAGAGAGAGAGAGAGAGAGAGCGAGAGAGAGAGAGAGAGAGAGAGAGAGAGAGAGAGAGAGAGAGAGAGAGAGAGAGAGAGAGAGAGAGAAGAATAGAAGAAGGATGGGAGGGAGGGAGGTATGGAAAAGGGGAGATGGAGGGAAACTATTGAGTTGAAAAGCCTTGCTAATGTCTTGTCCAACTGAGTGATCGCTGCTCTTCTGTGATCAATTCTCTATTGTCCCCTTTGAGCAATAGAGCCAATTAAAAACAACAACTGGTCTTCCCACTCATCCTCTGCCCCTCCACTTTCCATCCTCTCTCCATCTTTCAGCTGATGTGTGCCTGTCAGCCCAGATGATATGTGATGATACAGGTCTACACTACTCTTGGAGACCTAATGGAAACAATAGATGAAAGGGTGAAATGTCTCTGCAGTTACATACTGTATCTCAGATACCTTTCTTTCTTCCATTCTCAAATTTTTCTGGTTTAATTTTATCCTGAAGGGTTGTATGTAACTTGAGTTTACAAAACCAACCGCCAAATATAGGTGCAAGCAGCAATGAGGTAGCCAAGCAGGTCAAATGACCTAAACCATACTTTAGACGACCTTTGTGAGGCGTTGTCTAAAGATTATCTGTGCTAAGTTTGGTAAATATCGGATGACATTAGTAGGAGGAGTAGCAAAAAAATATTATTTCATGAATTCAAAATGGCGGCCGCATCAATTCGGCTGTCATCACAAGTTATCATGTGTCCGACATGGGATTGTCCAAGATATCATGAGACAAAGTAGTCACTCAACAAAGGCAAACAAATCAACAGTTATTGGCCAAAACACATTTTTGCTTCCTGCAGCCACTTCCAGTGGTCATATGACATCAAATTGTTTGGACATCCTCAGAAGAGGGTTCCGAGTTGAGATAGCAAGTTTGGTGTTGATTTTTTTCTATGGGTTGCTGAGATATGACCCAACTTCCTGTTTGGTTGCTTTGCTGCCTATTTTGATTAGCTGTACCGGACAAATGGTTTTGAAAATCAAAAATCCTTTGGTTATTTGAGTGAGGATTGCTACATAACCAAAATCATTTGGTTATTTGAGTGAGGACTGCTCTGATGATGATCTGTGCCAATTCTGGGGAAGATTGGACAACAATTTTAGGAGGAGTGATTTTTTCCTTAAAATTCAAAATGGCGTTCTGTGTTGAACTCGTCTTGATCCAGGAGATCCAGGGAATCCAATGCTAGGTCATTTTTGAAAATCCGCCATACAGTTCAAAAGTTCTGTGTGTAAACGCACCTCCAACTTTGACCCATTGGTGGCGCTAGAGTGCCTGGATGTGAGACATGAAACTTGATGAAAATGATGATCATAACTTTTTACCATATGGTTCTTGGGGCTGACATAGACTCCAATGGGAGAAGAAGAAGAAGAAGAGTTATAATAATAAGAAAAGGTAGAAACACAATGGGTGGCTTGGCAGCTTCGCTGCTTGGACACCAATGAGTAAAAACTGTGCTGCAGAAACAAATTCAATGTCTGGAGTCCTTTCATACCTCTCAATAAGAACAAGATAAATCAGAGCGAAGAAGATTGAGGCTGTAACATTGACCCTGTTTCCCTGCTAATCGGCTGTGTGTTTTTGTGTGTGTGTACGCACACTTTAATGCTATGGGATCACAGAGTGGGATCCCCTCTCTGAGGCAGTATGTAAATGACGGTGCCCCCAATCTGTGGGTGGAAAAGATAGTGATGGGATGAGTCAGAGCTCCCCAAACACACATGCATGCACACTGTGGCAACCCCACTGAGTCTGAGCCTTCAGGGACAGGGACAGCAGCCGGCACACTGTAGGTGTCTCAATACCCATACTACTATATTATTTAGATTTCCTGAAGAAGATTTAATATGTCCCAATACACAGCAGGAGCGTAGCCAGTATTGGGCCAGGGCGGCACTGGCCCGCCCACATTACTCACTGGCCCGCCCAGGCGAGTTTGATCAAAATGCATTTTTAGTTTATTTTTATTATTAAACCTGATTTATAGTTTACTGGTGTGTGTGTTTAATTTGTTTTCCGAATAAAATGGAACTGGAACGATAAGAGCATCTGCTAAATGACTAAATGTTATTGTTAGCTATGGTTGCTAGGGGTTCCGAAGACTGGGCGGCCTTTAGCCAGCTAACTTTGCTAGACTAGCTGCTTTTTAGCCAATGTACTAACATCGCCACAATAATGGCTAAACAAGTGACCTGTCCCGGTTTTGCCCTGGATTCCTCTACTAGCCTGTCGTCTGGTAGGCTACCTTTGCCCTGTCATCCTTCCTGCCTCAGTGTGTACCGAACTCTGCCTAGATTCATTTTTTGCCTTCTGCCTGCTCCGTTTTGTGCTTGTAATAAGTGTGCGCTCTGCGCTTGTATCATCTACCCCAGTCTCCACCATAGATATATATATAAAGACTAGATGTCTTACGGCGGAGTTTAGAATGTCCGCACATGGCGGCCATCTTGCTACAGTCAACTCGCTCACCCATAACATTGTATTGATGCTACATGTACTTTTTAAATGACCATAACTTGCTAAATTTTCAACCGATTTTGAAACGGTTTGGTTTGTTATCAACGTCAGAGATGTCGTTATGCCACTGCATACTTCTATTCTATAAAAAAAAAAGAAAAACATAATTATTCATAAGTATGCAGTGGCATAACAACATCTCTGACGTTGATAACAAACCAAACCGTTTCAAAATCGGTTGAAAATGTGTTGCCGTTGTCCGGCAACGTGGACGAGACATCTACCCTTTATATATATCTATGGTCTCCGCTAGCCAATAGGGGTTATGAGGAAAACACTTCCGTATTCGGTAAAACAGACATCATCACTTCCGGATCTGTACGCTCTATGCTGACATGGTGCTGTTTTACACAAGATACCTCCAGTTTTATATCTCGGTGAATTCTGCGCCAAAAAGGTCGAGGATGGCAGCCTTTAGAAGAAAAACCGATTCCCCATTGATCTGTCGACTCAGAATTTTGATTTGGGTCGTGATAGTCTTATTTGAGTGAGAACGGCTCCCCCGTTAGACTGCATAGTCTTACGGTGCGTTCACACTGCAGTGGAGCGGGCGGCGCGGGGCGTCGGCTTCCAATTCATTTTCAATGAAACCAGGCGTTGACGCTCGCGTAGGGCAGTGCGGGAAGGCGAGCGGAGCGGAGCGTTGCAAGTTGGATTTTCTCAACTTTATGTAAATGAGGAGCGTGAAAACGCTAGTGTTGGCCAATCGGATTGGTTTCTTGTTTCTTGTTGTAACGTAGCTCTTAGTTCTGTTCAGAACAAAGTTACGTAATGTGACGAGCCTGAATTTAAAGATTACATTAAACTAATAATGCATGGTGCAGGGTTGCCGACATTGTCAGTGTCCCTAGTGTGTTTTTATACTTTTACATTCAGTCTGGTCACATTACGTGACTGTTCTGTGCCACTGCTAGCTTGCTAGCCCAGCCTACAAACGACTGGTTGAGTGACCGGTGGCGTAACGTGTATTCTACTGTAATCTTGCACTAGTAAAAATTCTGTATTTTTACACAAATGTTGTGTAAAAGAGGTATTTTGATCGATATTGTGAGTACATGAACCTAAGTCTGCACGCTTGGTCATGACTACAACAGTGACCTTAGAGAACTACAACTCTGTATTAACTTTTCTAACACGCCCCCGAGCGTTGTGTACTGTGGGAAGGCAAGCGGTGCAGAGCGTTAAAAACGCTGCAGTGTGAACAAACTGTTAGGCTACTGTAGGCGGCAGCCACGTCTCGTTCGCGTCATGTCACAAAGTAAATAATTTTACATGTCGGTCAATTTTACACCAAAAAGGTCGAGGAGGGCAGCTTTCAAGATATATGGGAATTCTGCATTTAGCCAGGCGGTACGACATCAGGTCATCCGGACATTTCACACTGAGATACGCAGTAAAAATCACTGTTCGGATTTTCCCACATCTGGTAGGCTACTTAAATGGTTTGGATAAATACATGGTCTTCAAAGTGAAATAATTTAAACGCCCAAAATGCTCATAATGATAATAATGTTATTGATTGTGTGAACTAGCTGGGTTTGCAGTTTGGTTAGCACAGCAGCGGAAATGATTACATCTGTTTTCCGGTTCGTTTCCTGGGCATTCCGCATAACCCCCATTCATTCCACTATGCTGGTTTGTCCAGCCTTTATTGAGCTCTGTTGGTTGAACATGATATTTATATAGTGTTTTGTTGTTGCCTTTGCTGAATATTGCAAAGTAAAGGTGTCACTGTTTTTGCAGTTGGTCTATTATTAATAGACACCGTGTCGTAACTGGATGCGAGCGTACGACTGTCGCGTAGCATCGGACTCCCTGTCCACACTGTATCCGTCAAATTCACTTCTGTTACGTAAACTAACCACATGTGCTAGACTACAGAGCTTTCAACGCGAGCGACAAAAAAATAGAAACAGGGCGTCCAACAAAAATGTCAGCCAAAACGTTGCGCTAATTATTATTTGTCTTTTTTTTCTAGGAAAAATTATAGTCCACTCACTTTTGCACTGGCCCGCCCAAAATACAATTTCTGCCTACACCCCTGATACACAGTGGGCCCTATTTTAACGATCTGAAATGCAAGTATCAAAACGCGAAACGCAAGTAACTTTGTGGGCGGGACTCCGGCGCTGTTGCTATTATACCGGTGGGATAAATGACTCTGCACCTGGCGCAAATCTAAAATGGGTTGGTCTGAAGTAGCTACATTACTCATAGGTGTGGTTTGGGTGTAACATGCAATAAACCAATCAGAGCGTCATCTCACATTCCCTTTAAGAGCAGGCACGCTTGTTCCATGGCGGATTGCTATTATAACGGCGGATTTGCCAGGCGCACGCCAGGAGCGGTTCACAGCCGAGGAGACCGACGTTCTCGTCAGGGCCGTAAAAGACAGAGAAGTGACATTGTATGGGAAAGGCAGAGCAGTTTTCTTCTTGCACTAAGTTGCCCACTCATGCTGCTCATTCAAATTCTTATTCTTATTTTTATATATATATATTTTTTAAATTGTTATATTTTTTAATTGTTTAGTTCTTAGAATTAGTTTAACTATTGTACTTTTTTACTTGATTAAAGACCCGTATGTTTATTGTTTGCACCTTCCTGCCACAGTACATTCCGTGTTTGTGTAACATACATGGCGAATAAACCGAATTCTGATTCTGATTCTGATGGGGATGGGAGAAGAAACCCACCCAAATTAGCTTTGGTTAAACAGGCGTGGGAGGAAAGTGCCATAATTGTTACATATCAAGTTCCCATACGTAGAGAAAATCTTTTAATCATTGATGACATGAAAGAAATGTAACACAGCCATACAATAAATCAAAACAATGTAACGTAGCTTCGTAGGAAGAAGACCCTGGTCTCGCCAGCAGTGCGCACGGGCCAAGCATGCGCCCTTAAAATAGCATCTGAATAACGCGCCATTGACTGTAGACTATGTTTTTCCTGGTCTGTGGCGGAATTGTTTTCTGAAACTGCAAAATAACACCCCCCCCACTTTTCGCTGAACCGCCCCCGGGAGCAAAAGTTAATTCCCTAATTTACCGACGTGCGTCTGTGAAGAGAAAAGTCTGCTGTGCGTCGAGTGCAAAATAGTAATGATACTGCGTCGGTGTACAAAGTCAATTGCGCTGGGTGCAAGATAGGGCCCAGTATGTCAAAAGCAGTATTCCAAAATTACCAGGATGTTTTACTGCATCTGGTTACATTTTGCAGTATGCTAGCCAGCATGCTGGCTATTCTAAACCACAATCCTATGCGTAATGAAATACACGTCACATCAACTGAACTACATATATTTCAAAGTAACAACAGCAGAGCTCTCTTGGTTTCCTTCCAACAGTATGCATGTCTCTGGTCATCTCCCCAAAAATGTGGGTATTTCCAAGGTAAAAAAGTAGCACCAACCATTTTTTCAACAATACTGACATTTAGCGTTACAAACTCTGCTGGAACAAGAGGGTCAAGGGTCAAGTGATAAAGTAGTTTGTCCCAATTGTATGCATACTGCATGCAACAGTACATACTTTGTAAGGACAGATGCAATATGCAGGCTACTAACAGCAAAAACTGAAAGTATGTGATTAGAGATGCAAGGAAACTGTCTGTGAGCAGCACCTCTTATAGAACAAAAGTAGCAGGCAGCTCAGAGGGGTAGAGGGCGCAACCAGTAAAGCTACTAGGGACTGATCGGTGAGATCCAGAATATGACACACAAAGTGCCTCCTAAGTTAAAGTGTTCTGTGTTGTCATCTGAACAGGAGTAATCCACCTGACCCAGAGATGCACGGCTTCCCGAGCCAATGTCCCGGGACAAGAGAACAACGATGGCCTTGCTAGATTTTACTTTCGTGAATTTTCCTTTTTCCATTACGTAAACACACTCCCTGTGTCCAACTTCTCTGATCTGCCTGTGCTACACTTATGGGTCTCATTGAGATTGTCAAAATAACACACACAACACACCTGAGGACATCCGGTTGAAATAAGGAGAGGTAGTCTTTTATGTCTATTTGTCACATTAGTAGTTGCTAACATTGTCAGAAAAGTGAGGTTTGGTGCTCTCTTCCTATATTCACTAGAAGACTACTAGGAGCACTCCTGGTGTATACAGGAAGAGCCCCATTACTCTCATATCTGGCAGGGAGAGATGTGAGCTGTCTGGGTAAAGAGAGGAAGGGGCAGGGACCATAACCTTTGTGTCTTCTCCACTAGGGGAAAATGATACACTTGGTTGCCTTTTAAGATGAATCACGTGGATGACATTTGTCCCTAGTAGAGAAAGAGGCTTGGCCTTTTACAATGAACAGCAGACCCATCTTAACACCCAGCGTTTCATCTTCAACACCTGCCCCCCACGCTTCCGGAAAACACAGTTGAAAAATAACACAGCATCTGCTCTCTTTCTGCCCTCTTCTTCAATTTCTGCCCCCCCCCCCCCCACACACACACACACACACACACAAACTCCCACTAGATCTTAACCCTTGTGTTATCTTCGGGTCTGACCCATCAGTCATTGTGACCCACCGTCGTATTGCGACAACTTTACCGCAAGCAAAAACAAAGTGAATAATTTTCTTTTAACCGTTGGGCTGTCTCAGACCCCCCACATTGCGAAGGTTAAAATAAAATTATTTTATTTATTTTTGTATTGGGTAAAATTGGGTAAACACAACGACGGTTCGTTATGAACCATTTGGTCATGTGACCCGAAGGCAGCACAAGGGTTAAAGTTTCTCTTTTGAGAATTCTCTATTCCTTGAACAATCATGATTGTGTGTGTTTTTGTATTTGTTTGCAAGGGGGTTGGGGTGGTGGGTTCAGGCTGAGGATTATTACATCATCTTTATTACATGCCCTCCACATTTTAAAATCCTGCAAATCCTCAACTAGCCCTTGCTGAGGCTAGCCATGATGAAGAAGACTTTGTCGGAAAGGGGTGGACTAAGTGGGTAGCTAAGGCCTGCCAAAATGTCTATAGAGGGAGGAGACCCCTTTTGTCTTCTACTATACCTACAGTCATGTGGTCAGAGAGGCATATTGAAAAAGAGCAAAAGACAGGGATATGACAGGGGGGAAAATAAAAAGGGAGAAATGGAAAGGAAGGGGGAACGAAAGGGTGAGAGAGAGAGAGAGAGGGAGGGAGAAATAGAATGAGATGGAGAGAGTACTGGATACTAGGATGGAATAAAAGGAATAGAAAGCAGGAACATTTTGATCAATTGTCAATGTATTTCACCTATAACTCTTTGCCTTTCTTCTCTTTCTCTCTCTCTTGCTCCCTCTTTTTCTCTCTCTCTTGCTTCCTCTCTTTCTATCTCTTTCTCTTGCTCCTGAAAACCATCAAACCAACTTAAGCTCTCATTACTGTACTACCTGAAACCACCATTGGGTGGTTGGCTGATGGGTTTTCTAGAGCTGAACTGTGGCTCGAATCCAAACCCTGCTTGTTTGTTCTCTTTCTCAAGCATATAGACAATCAAGTCCTACCAGGTTCAGAAGTCAATGAATTCTCCCTGCTGCATGGAGATTGGATCCCGACTTTCAGCACCTGCAGAACAGAAGATAAGCACCCTTATCTCTCCCCCTCCCAACAAACCCAGCAAACCCATCTCTCCACTCATTCTCGATCCATCCTTCACCCTCCTATCCCAGTCCCCTGATCACAGAGAGGATGAGGTAGCCCAGAGTTAATCAGTAATTAAGGTCTTGACTGGGTGATTAGAACATCCAGAGCCGAGAGGAGGGTCCAGTTATTGTGTTCTCCAAGACAAGTTTCATATCATAATGGGAGATCATTCCCTGGACATTGGCAGAAAAAAGCAGTAATCTTTCTTCTCATTTGGAGTATGTGTTCCTCCACCATGGAAACTTAGAGAGGAAACAAAAGGTATTTTTAGATGTAATTTTCACTAAATACCATTTAGCCATCAGTCATTTCCCTCCACGCTGGTTGGTAATGATGAGTAGCTAATGAGTCAATGAGTGACATTGATTCATTCAATAGGGAAACATTCTCATCAGAACAGATGTACTAAAAAAAATGACACACGTAGAAATGTGCTTTCACACCACAACTCGCACATGCACACACAATCACACTTGCACACACATATTCACGCACACACATATACATTGCTAAATATTTAAGTGTCCAGACATGCCCCTACTTTTTTTAAGGTCTTATGAAAAGAGAAGCTCCATATCTCTCTAATAATGCCAGGGATCTGTGTGTGTTTGTGTGTGTACAAATTAGAATGGGTTTAATTTCGCACGATCAACTCAAGAACCGGGCACTTTGCAAAGTTCAAATTCTGCAGGTGTCCTCTTTATAACCCAATGGAGTGCAGTGCCGCGTTTGACGTTGTTTGGAAGAGCATTTCGACAAGCATTTGGATAAGCATTTGCCTCAGCTTGGCTTGCTCTCTTCGTGTCACAGTCCCTTCACTCTGATTGGTCCTCTGCTCTGCAACGAGTTTATAACGAATATCTCGACTCGAGAACCGGAACACAGAACTCTGCAAAGTTAATATTTTGCAGGTGTCTTTTTTATAATCCAACTGAGTGCAGTAGGCTACCGCAATTGAACTAATGTTCGTTCGTTATCTGCCGCTTGTCCGGGGGTCGGGTTTCTGGGGCAGCAACCTAAGCAGGGAGGCCCAGACTTCCCTCTCCCCGGCCACTTCCACCAGCTCTTCCTGGGGGACCCCGAGGCGTTCCCAGGCCAGCCGAGAGACATAGTCCCTCCAGCGTGTCCTGGGTCTTCCCAGGGGCCTCTTCCCAGTGGGACGTGCCCAGAACACCTCACCAGGGAGGCGTCCAGGAGGCATCCTGATCAGATGCCCGAGCCACCTCAGCTGGCTCCTCTCGACGCGGAGGAGCAGCGGTTCTACTCTGAGCCCCTCCCAGATGACCGAGCTTCTCACCCTATCTCTAAGGGAGAGCCCGGACACCCTGCGGACACCTTCAGCTCTCACTGGAGCGGTTCGCAACCGAATGCGAAGCGGCTGGGATGCAAATCAGCACCTCCAAATCTGAGGCCATGGTTGTCGACCGGAAAAGGGTGGAGTGCAATCTCCGGGTCGGGGAGGAGATCTTGACCCAAGCGGAGGAGTTCAAGTATCTCGGGGTCTTGTTCACGAGTGAAGGAAGAATGGAGCGCGAGATCGACAGGCGGATTGGTGCGGCGTCCGCAGTGATGCGGGCTCTGCATCGGTCCGTCGTGGTGAAGAAGGAGCTGAGTCGAAAGGCGAAGCTCTCTATTTACCAGTCGATCTACGTTCCTACCCTCACCTATGGTCACAAACTGTGGGTAGTGACCGAAAGAACGAGATCGCGAATACAAGCGGCCGAAATGAACTAATGTGATTAACACATTTCTGTTATGAACTAAATGTTTAGATGTTTGTGCTGGTAAGACATTTTAACAGAGAACCAATATAGTAAATGTTGATCAACGTAAAAGCAATTTATAATGTAGGAAGCAGCAGACAAATAAAAGCTACATAATCATCTGCATGAATGTAGGCTACCTACCTACCTAGTCAAATTGCCTAACCGCTCAGCCATCTGAGCGGTTAGGGAGTCGGGCTATTAATCAGAAGGTTGCCGGTTTGATTCCAGGCTGTGGAAAATGACGTTGTGTCCTTGGGAAGGCGCTTCACCCTACTTGACTCGGGGAGAATGTCCCTGTACTTACTGTAAGTCGCTCTGGATAAGAGCGTCTGCTAAATGACTAAATGTAAATGTAATGTCAACTAGAGAGGGTACAATTTCTGTGGAAATTGTAGGGTGTGCTTGCTTGCGTCGGTTGCACAAGGGTCCGTTTTTTAATGCAATTTTTACAACTGATATTTCTGTATATTTTATATAAAAATGCATAGGCCTACTTATTATTTACAAAGATTACATAGATTTAAAAGCATCTTTTTTTTGCTGCTCATTTACAACTCAAAATACGAGTGAAGTGTAGAATGAAATAGATGTCTTCTCATTTCCCCTGCAAGAGGCAGCCTCATAGCTGAATCAAAACGAATACATTTGGCAGACCGGTGTAAAAATTGACCTAATCCCTATGACTTAAACGTCCTTTTAAGTTTTTCCCTTCTCGTGATATTTTCAGGCATTTAGCCTACTCATATTGCATTCATTCATGAATAAAGAACCCCCTTTGAAGATTATTCTACGACGTTACCCGGCAGTAGAAGATGGAATCGTGATTCAAACAGTACCATCTGCTAACTGAAAATATGCCCCCAAAAACGTAAATAAGCTTGACATTTATTTAGTGGAAAATCGCTCATTCATAAAAAGCTCACTGGTAGCGATCATTGTCAGTAACAACGCAAAATGCGATATAGCCCTGTGTGGAGAAGCTGCCCAGGTAAATTGTACTACTACGGTACAGTACTAGACTACTGCTGTGTTCGTCTTGGTAGCGATTGCGTTGGTTGAATTGGATTTAACGTTCCGTTGTACGGTTTAGGCTGAAATTAATTATTTTCATGAACAGATTGACAAAGTTTAGGCTGTGGCAATGAAGTTCAGGTTAGTAGTTAGATAGACTTTTGATTAAAGTAAGGTGAGTGCCGAACATGTTCTGTCGCCGTTTGACTTCCTAAACAGCTGTGTTTTTGTAGTGTGTCTCGCGTAGGCTACAGCGTTGCAGTGAGCAACACTGGTTTGAAACCACAGGTAATGATAATTTCACCAACAAATCGTTTACTTGTAACGTAATGTCATAATAAATACTACAACGAAAATGTATTTGTGAGGAATGTTTATTTTAACGATTGAAAACAGATGCATCATAGACCACTGTAGTATGTGTTGCCCGGGCAACAGAGGCTAATGTCATGCTAATGCTTCAGTGAAATAGTAGACTACCGTTTCCGAAAGTAGATGTGGGCCTACTTCCTTAATAATATCAGCTAATATTGTACATTACATTTCACAATTGTGTTTCACGTCACAAAGTAAAATGAGTAAATAGTTATCACCCTGGCCTCTTTGCTTGTGGCGTTTCTGCAGCTGCCTTGCAGTAAAGCTATAGTTAGCCTAGCTATCCCCCAAGTTAACAGATGCGAAACGAATGTTCTGCCAAAGGTAGTCACGCGTGTTTTCGTGACGTTAGCGACGTAAGTAACGTCAGTGACTGTGGCTAGCAAATTAGCCACCGTTAGCTTCACTTTTCGCCACAAAAACTTAACTTGAGCCTAAACCATGCAACGGAACGTAAATCCCAATAGAAGCAACTCAATCGCTACCAAGACGAAACATTTGACACCTAGGTTGTCTATGTAGGCCAAATATTGACTGAGTTTTAAGGGGGCAAAAATAAATTAATTAAAAAAATATATATGTGAGAGAACAAAGGTTGTGCCCTTGCCAAAGGCAAAGCACACCCAATAAATATATATGTGAGAGAACAAAGGTTGTGCCCTTGCCGAAGGCAAAGCACACCCAATGAACAAGTGCTTCAGAGATGACAGAGAATTTCAATTGTGATCTGACAAATATAGGTACCAAAACCACTGAGAAAAACTGTCATCAGCAGCTGCATCACAGGCACTGCACTATCAATCTATAATTCCAGAAATCTGTGTGTCACTGACATCATCGCGGGTACTGTGTCCTATCTATAATTCCAGGAATCTGTGTGTGTGTGCCACCAATTTTATCACAGGCATTATGTTTATAGTTCAAGGAATCTGTATTTGAGTGTTTCACTGACATCTTAATCACAGACTGCATCATGGGCATTGTGCACTGGTACATGTTAACCCTTGGGTCAGAATGACCTGAAGATAACACATCAGTCATTGTGACCCACCGTCGTATTGCAACAACTTTAACGCATACAAAAACAAAGTGAAGCATTTTCTTTTAACCGTTGGGCTGTCTCAGACCCCCCACATTGCGAAGGTTAAAAGAAAATTATTTTTATTTGTTTTTGTATTGGGTAAAATTGGGTAAACACAACGATGGTTCGTTATGAACCTTTGGGTCATGTGACCCGAAGGCAGCACAAGGGTAAAGGAAGAGAAATTGTTGTAGAATAACAACAAATTTTTGGCAAGCTTAATTGGAAAGTAAAAATCTATTACCAGCCCCACAATGCTGAATAATGGATCATTTAGCATATTTTTTCTTGGTGATGTTATTGTCAGGCTGGGTGTCAACCTGCCCCCACCTCTCATATGCTAAAATCTGGAGTTGCTCGACAGGGTCTCAACTCAAGTAAGGGTCAAGAAGTGGTCTGATTGGTTGTTCTTGTGTATAAAGGTAATTGTGAAGCATTGTTCTGTGGATTCTTGATCTCCTGAGACCTTCTCCTCAGCTCTGGCTTTTCCTTGTACTCATTCTCCTTGCTGTCTCTCTGATTTACAATAATCCTGGTTGCGTAGGTAAGAGTTAACCTACATTTTGTAACATGTTTGCCTTGAAATTGATTTCATTCATTTGCAATGTTATTAAATGTATATTTCATTTTAACCTTACTTTGACCATTCTTGCTCTGATTTAACCCACAAAACTGTAATTTGATTGGTATTGACATAATTTGGTTCATGTTAATACACTGTTCAGTTTCCCATCTTCCTTTAAACCAGACCTGGGCATTGTACGGCCCGCGGGCCACAACCGTCCCACGGGCTGTCCCAATCCGGCCTGCGTGAGGTAAATAAAAAATAAATAAATGTGTTGAGCGGTAGTAAATATGTAGTCCTGAAAGACTACAGTGATCAGGCGATTTACATATTTGTGCTTGCACAACCTCACCGACAGCAGAGTTAGCTGTTGGTTAGCCCTCGAAAATGAAAAACGAAAGGTCGATACAGAATGTAGTTTTTAACAAGACATGGACTTCTAAGTATCTGTTTACTGAGGTCAAAGTCAAAGCTGTGTTCTTAGTTTGTGGAGAACAGGTCGCTGTGTTGAAAGATTACAATTTGAATCGGCACTAAGGGACTAAAGAAAAAAACTAACGCGTACATATTAGGAACTTGACTGATTCAGTGGGCGCGGGCCGCTGATGGTTTGCTAGTAGTGAACATTCAGTGAACATTTCTGGGGGGTATCATGATTACGGAAAGGGATCGTATTGTTTTTAATATTACCATTATGTTACAATTTCTGAGTCTGCTTAACGATCCGAGTGTTAATCAGGCCAGACGTTATAAACATTCGGAGCTTAGCCCAAATCTATGACGTGTCCTGGGTTTGATGTGATGCTGGATATGGACCTCCACAGTTTATGAAACATTTTTGGGCATTCATTTGAGCGCAAAATAGTTTTTTGAGCTTTATGTAAAACAAACATAGCCGATTTCCAATTGGTAAAACCTTGTCTAGTGAAGGTGAGGTCTTTATCGTTTTTGGCTCCAAATTGTCAACAGGGGAAGCAGAAACATGCATCTAGCTTGGCTGAGTACTCTAACCAAGTTCGAGAGTGATGCCCTAGGACAGGGGTGGCTAACCAGTCCAGCATAAAGAGCCACAAAAAAAAACACACCATAGCAAAGAGCCACACAATACATGCACGCCCGCACTGTGCACTGACTCAAACTTGGGAAACTTGGCAGTCTTTGTTATCCACAAGCCTTTTCAGGTCTGGCTTGTACTCAGTTGTGGCCACTCGAAGCAACTCCTTCACGTGTGTGTCGGTAAGAAGAGAACGATGTTTTGACTTAAATTGTTTAAGTGTAGAAAACACTGATTCACAGACATAAGTTGCTGCAAACATTGACATTAGCTTGAGTGCAGCCTGTTTAACATTGGGATATCTGTCTGTGGGCACTGTTTTCCAGAACTCTGTGGTTCCTTCTCTCAACACAGATTTCAGTCTGTCATCCTCACAAAGTTCAATCATCTCCAACTGGGACGCTGCTTCATCTGTCACTAAAGGGGCTTTCAAACAGTCTGATTCAGCAGTGAAAGGGTTAATGAGGAAGGTGATCTGTGGCCGTTTTTCCCTCAGGTTGCAGAATCTGTCCTCAAAACTCTGCTGCAGATTTTCAACCAGTGTTGCATATTATGCCGTGCTCCTTTGTAAGACCTCAGCTGCTCCTGCACTTGCCTTCAACAAGGAGGGGAAATGTGTGAGCTCTCTCTTTTGAAGATGGGTCTGGAATAGCTTGAGCTTGTTGACAAATGTGAAAACACTTTGCACCAGGTCAGGCAGCATTTTTAACTTTCCTTGCAGATCTACATTCAGTTTGTTCAGATGATGCAGCATGTCAACCAGAAACCCCAAATCTGAAATCCACTGGGGGTCATGTAGCTGAGGATATTCCTTATGTTTCTCTGCCAGAAACAGCTTCACTGGGTTCAACATTTCAAAAAAGCGGGAAAGCATGTTACCTCTTGAAAGCCATCTCACAGTGCAGTGGAAAAGCAGATCACTGGGAAGATCTTCATCAAGTTCAGCTATGAGGTTTTTGAACTGTCTGTGATTGAGAGCATGAGTGCGAATAAAATTCACAATTTCTAGCACTGGTTTCATGACGTGGTCCAAGTTCAGCTTCTTAGACACCAGCTGCTCTTGATGGATGATGCAGTGAAATGTCCAAAAATACGGGAAACGGTCGTCAGCTTTACACAGCCCAACAAGGCCATTTGCAGCTACTAACATAGCTGGCGCACTGTCTGTGGCTATTGCTGTCAGTTTTGACAACTGCAAATTTGCCTTCTCAGCAACAGTCATGAGTGTCTCTTTCAGGTCGATGCCACGGGTCCTGTCTTTTAACGGCACAATGTCAAGCAGCTCTTCCTTAATTGTGCAGTCTTTTGACACAGACCGTACAAATATTGTCCGGGTTTCCCAGATTCGTTAAGAAGCTCTTAACGCTAAGAGCTTCTTAAGAGCGTTCTAAGAACGCTCTAGAACGCTCTTAGAACGCTCCTAAGAAGCTCTTAGCGTTAAGAGCTTCTTAACGAATCTGGGAAACCCGGCCATTGCCAACTGAGGCTTATCTTGAATGTCACAACTCTCATCCAAAGCAATGCTGAAATGCAGGCATTTCTCAAGGTCCGTATGTAACTGTGTTTCAATGGTGTTGTTAATATCCGATATTCTCTGTTCAACTGTCTGCCGTGACAGCTGCAGGTCTGACACAGACCGCTTTAAACTGTTATTTTCAGGCGCGAGGATAGCGATGACATCTTTGAGACATGTCTTCACAAAGTCCCCTTCACTGTATGGCTTTTTAGCACGAGCAATGTTCCATGCTACCTGATATGATGCTAACGTGACAGTCTCTGAGTGCTTTGAAAATGTTTTAAGAGAGAGAGAGAGTCTGCTTCTCTGACTGCCGTTTCAACATGTTTACTTTGTGCTTGCGAAGTTCACTACCTTTGGGGAAATCCTGGGCGATTTTAGCATGCGGTGAGGTGAAATGGCGCTCCAGGTTTGATGCTTTAAAATGCGATAGCGAAGTCTCGCAAATCAAGCAAAAAGGCTTCCCATTTCGTTCCACAAAAAAATACAGTTCCTCCCAGTCAGATAAAAATGTCCTATGCTCCTCTTCATACTTGCGCTTAGCTTTACTTTTCCCTCCTGACTTTGACATTATTCACTCATTCACTAGCAGCAACTAACCGTCGCATGTGTAGTACCAACTGTACGACTGCACATGGCCTCGCGCCACTGGGGCCTCGCGCCTGCCTGGTTTGCAATCACAAATGTATTTATTTTTCTACTTTCAATTTTTTTTTATTTTTGTTCTTGACTCGATGTGCTCTAAAATGAAATGACCGTTTGTCAAGAAATCTTTTATAATATTTTTTCGTTCATGATTTACGTTACACCACAGGGCGTTAGTGCAAGCCCTGTGAGATTGCGAGGAGGAAGGAGACGGCCGGGAGAAACAAACGTCACCTACAGGAGAGCAAGACCGATTTTGCCAACATGAGTCGGGTGCTGAGAAAAGGAATAAAACTAAAAAGAAGCAAGAATTTCACAAGTCGATTCGAGGATCGCTGGATAAATTTGTCAGCATGTCTTGCAGAAATGGTGTGGCTCCGCGCGTGCGCAGTATATGACTATATAGCTGTCGGAATTATGGACAGCTCCCTGTGCGGGTTGAAAGTGATTCTTGTGAGTGGATCACGGGGCCTCGAACCCCCCCTGCGACGGCTCAATGATGTTGAAACTATGATGTTACCGACCGACGCAATACGAAAGGAATATATATACAGTATTTTTTTTTATTTTTTATTCTCCCAGCCGCTCAGTAAGAGCCTCACAGGAGCAGGCAAAGAGCCACATGCGGCTCGTGAGCCGCAGGTTCGCCACCCCTGCCCTAGGACCTTTGCTGAAAATGCACATGGGGTACGTTTGCAGAACAGGCTGCATTGGAGTGCTGTCATTCAAACAATGTTCGCCTTCACACACAGCAGCGGTAACGTTGGTACCTAGAGACAGGGAAGTGCTTCCACTAGGACCAGCACGCTCTGCCTGCTCTGGAGTATGAGTTTAATATCCCTGGTCGCAGGGGCAGTAGTAGATGGTTTGGGGATCAGAAATCGATGCATGATAAATAGGGATGGGTATCAAGAACCGGTTCTTGTTTAGAACCGGTTCTCAGTGAACCGATTCCTTGGACTCGTCAGCCAAATTCTTTAACGATTCTGCTAACGATTCTCTGTGCAGTTGCGCATACGCAAACGTGTATAGTTTATTCAGACTGCAGCAAACATGGCAACTAGGCAGAAGCGTTCTAAAGTTTGGTTGTATTTCATACGACAAAATGACAACAACGCCACTTGTAACGCGTGTAAAAAGTCTATTTCGTCGAAGGGAGGAAATGCAACAAATATGAAGAAGCATTTGAACACAGCATGGAATGAAGTTACTGGAATGTCATTAGCACAGCTAACGTTCACGCTTCATCTCTAACTATCCAAGGTAGAGCTAAACTCTATCTTCTGTCCCGTCGTTTCAAGCATACATTTTTGCTCTGACATTCGTCTCCCATTATTGATCACTTCACGTTAATTATCAGAGGGCGTGTGTTATCAGCAAACGTTCGCGTTGTCGTGTTATTGGGTTGTAACCCAATATTAATCTGAGCGACACTGTCATATTATATGATTTGACTTTGGCTGTAAATGGAAGATTCTAAAGCTAAGCTAGCGTAGCTTAGCGTAGCTAACTGACATAGCTTAGCTATAGAATCTTCCATTTTCAGCCAAGGTCAAATAGAAGTGTAGAAGAAGAGCAGCGACAAAATGTAAATGTGTATGTATACATACTGTAAATGGTGTGTAGCATTATAGAAAATGATATAAAAGAAAATTAATGTAAATAAACCCGTGTGTGCTCTTTTTCCCCCCCTTGCCCAATAAGAATCGATAAGAGAATCGATAAGGAATCGAATCGATAAGCAGGAATTGATAAGGAATCGGAATTGTTAAAATCTTATCAATACTCATCCCTAATGATAAAAGTTCTTTCTTTGTACAAACACGCACGTAAAGAACAATCGATGGCTAACCAAGCTAAAAGACTATTGTACTGTTAACGTCTTACTAACCTGGCTATCTTCGATGAAAACAAATAAAGATTAAAACTGAAACAGAAGTATGAAATTCCAGGGTTTAACGTTAAACACCAATGCTACACATTACTATTCGGCAAAAGCCCTCCACAAAAGACCGATATACAATAACTTCGAGAACAAGTGAGTGGCAAGAGATTCGAGGTCGATTTCACTTTTATCGGTAAACGTGGAGGCGGAGCTCTAACCTACGTTGCCCATTATCAACCAGACAATCACTGGGGAATCTTAAAAAAAAAATGCATTACTGAAAGCACTAACAGACTTTTTCATAGCTTCAACAATTAACATGTAACCTTTTTGGCTGAAGTCAGAAGGAGCTAGGGTGGGGCGCTGGGGGGGCGTGGCAGAAATCTGGGGGGGCGTAGCCCACCCCAGCCCCCCACTGGATCCGGCCCTGCTACATTGCCAACAGTCTTGAATGTGTTTCTCTTTTACCACAAGTATATGCACACCCAACAATCCGCAGAAGGTGCCCTCCACAAACAAGATAAATCATCAGGGAATTGGCAATTTGACCTTATGACCGTGTCCTATTGTGTATGTTTGTGTGTGGGTGTGTAAAATGTAGTTTAGAGTGTTGAATAATACTTGTAATCACAATGTAAATAACAGAGCCCCTGAAGGGACCTGTGCAAAAAAACAAAACATTTACTTTCTAGTCCGCAAGAGAAACTTTCTTGTCCGCACAAGAAATGTTTGAAAAGTTTCTCGTCCTCACGTGTGTGTGTATAGCTCATTTCCTATACCGTCATTGCCATCATTAATTTACACAAAGACACAAAAATCATGGATGCACATAAATGTATAGATATGTTATTTTAAACTTGGCATAAACACTATATTACCTGTTCCTCTTAAAGTCTCTCAATTGATCTTTCTCATCCCTTTCTCCTCTCATCCTCTGCAATGATGCAATCGGAAATAAGATATAAACACACCGGAAACTGAAACGTGTGTGCACAAGAAACCTGTCTTGTGCGGACGAGAATGTCTCAATTATTATTATTTTTTGCACACCTCCCATAAGGGGCTTCGTAGTAAAGAGCTAGTTTGACCAGAAAACACACTTTCTCAATCCCAATCTTTTTATCCATTCACCAGGCAGAATTTGTCCACATGTAACTGTCACAGACCATTTAGAAACCTATTTAGATCACCACTAATGTTGTTTTTGGCAGCCTGTTTTAATTTTAGTCTAGTCTTTGTGTCAGGCTGTCATTTTAGTTTTTATTAGTTTTAGTCACGTTCATACTCTTTTAAGTCAAGTCAAGTTTCAGTTGACTAAAAGTCTGAGTGTTTTAGTCTTATTTTAGTCAGAATTATCCATGACTATTTTTGTCTAGTTTTAGTCAATGAAAATTGTATTTTAGTCTCTTTTTAATCAAAACAGAAGTATTCTAAGCAGGGGAGGCAGGCATGTTAATGCCAATAGCCTACCATTTGTTTAAATGTATGTATTGGTCTAGAATAAGGTATTCAAAGTCATGTTGTTGATGCCAAATTCAGTTCAGTGTGATTGCTATGTGAATGACTAAACTAGCTACAGTATTTGGCCAACAAGGGATGCTTATGTAACGGATGTGAATCTGTGAAACTCACTCCTCAAGTATATAGAAGGCCACCCGCGTCAACAAAGAGCTAGCTTTTCGTTGGCGTAGCTGGTAGTGGTCGCGCTTGGCAAGTCAGAGGTGGCATGTTCGAGTCCAGCGAGTGGCGAACATCGGCCCGTAGACCTTGTGACGGACCTCACGCTACTCCTGAGCTACAGCTCCAAACTTTTCCCAAGCTTTTGTTCTTGCTCCTTGTTAATCGAATATATATATATTACTTAGTTTATTCATTTATTTTGTCCTTCCCGATTTAACCTATACATTTACTATCTTACTTATAGGTTTACTCGCCGCGGTTTTCTTCGCGGCTTCCTTCCTTGGAGCCCGACACTACTGTTCCTGTTGAACTAGCCAACTCAACGCTCTTGACGGATTTCCCTGGCTGGCATAAACTATTAACGTAAGTTAACTATAATGTCTCACACCCACTCACATTGTCCTACATGTGTCATTTTGCTCGAAAAGTTGACTGTTAGAGAGTCGCATTCAGTCGCTTGAGGAAGAACGTATGCTAGTAACTTTAGATGCGACTGGCGCAACATCACTGGCAGGGAGTCCTAGCGCTAGGGAGGACTCAAGATTAGCCCCACCGGTTTCACCTTTGCAGCATGGTGGGAGTGGGACTCCTCAGACGTTAGTGATCGGTGACTCTATCACTCGTAACATTAGATTGGAGCAACCAGCGACAGTTTACTGTGTACCTGGGGCCAGAGCTACCGACATAGAAGCTAATCTCAGGGTGCTGGCTAGCACTAGGGCTAAGGCAAAGGCCCAAGCTAAGGCACATGGCGCACGCACTGATGATAGGTATGAGAATATTGTCATTCATGTCGGCACCAATGATGTTAGGCTAAGGCAGTCAGAGGTCACGAAGGTTAATATAGCTCGGGCATGTGACCTTGCCCAAAAGATGTGTCGGCATCGAGTAATAGTCTCTGGCCCATTACCTGTTAGGGGGACTGACGAGATCTACAGCAGACTTGTCTCTCTTAACCGCTGGTTGGCTCGCTTCTGTTCAGAACAGGGTTTTGGATTTGTAGATAATTGGTCTTGTTTCTGGGCCAAACCTGGCTTGTTGAAAAGTGACGGGCTCCATCCGAGCTGGAGAGGTGCTTTTCTATTGTCTAGGAATATTGAAGCTATTTTAGAGCAGGCCTGACACTCACTAGAACAAGCCGGGCCTCAGTCTCTTAGAGAGTCTGATAGGTATGTTGTGAGCTGTTGGGGGCCCGATAGCCTAGCTTGTAGTGTAGTCAGTGAGGTTGCTGATGTCGTTTCTCCCATTGAGACGGTGTCGGTCCCCCGCCCTTTCTCTAAATTTCGGCCTTCAAGTATTAGGAATTATACCAATTTAATATGTATTCAGCCTTGCTCCCCCGTTGCTCTTCCTACTAAGTTTTCTGATGACAGTGCCGCCCTCTCTGAAGTATTATCTACGTCTAAATCTGCCAAAAACCCATACTGGAATGTTGGGCTCCTAAACATCAGATCTCTATCCACAAAGGCCATTTTGATTAATGATCTAATGTCTGAATACAGCCTGGACTTGATTGGACTCACCGAAACCTGGTTAAAACCTGATGAATATTCCCCCCTGAATGAAGCATCGCCTCCGGATTTTGCGTACTCACACATCCCTCGTGTATCAAAGAAAGGTGGTGGTGTTGCTATGATATATAAAGCTAGCTTCAACCTCAGCCTAAAATCTGTAAATACCTTTAAATCATTTGAAATAATTTGCATGAAACCACCAACTATTTTAAAAAGGAATAATGCTACTACTCCTGGCCCCCCTCCCTCATTTTGTATAGTTACTCTATACCGGCCCCCCGGCCCGTATTCCCTCTTCCTGGAGGAATTTGCAGATTTTAGTGCTGATCTTGTGACATATACTGATAACGTCTTGATTATGGGTGATTTTAACATTCATGTGGATGACCCAAAAGATCCTTTAAGTAAGGCCTTTACTGCTCTAATGTATTCCACAGGTCTCACTCAGGTGGTTTCCAAACCTACCCATCTTCACTCGCATACATTAGATTTAGTTCTCACGCGGGGAATCAAGATTAGTGACGTCATTGTCCACCCCCACAATCCTATATTATCAGACCATTGTCTGGTCACCTTCAAAATGGACCTCTGCCAGAGCCTTGGAGGCACTAAGAATATTTCTACTAGCCGCTGCATAACCCCAAACACAGCTCTGGAACTGGCTAATATTCTACCCGCTGCACTAGAAGTCCTTGACGTCCCAAATAAATCATTAAATACTAAAACGAGGGATCTGAATTTGGTTCTTCAGCTATCCCTAGACTCTGTTGCCCCTCTCAAACCAAGGAAAAGAAAGGACAAGAAACTGGCTGTATGGTATTCAGAGGAAACCCGCACTCTTAAGAGGTTCACTAGAAAACTAGAACATAAGTGGCGTACCACTAAATTGGAGGTTTTCCGCCTGGCCTGGAAGGACAGCCTAATGGTACAAGCAAGTCCTCATTAGGTCCAGATCAGATTATTTCTCTAGGTTGATTAGTAAGAACAAACACAACACTAAGTTCCTATTTGACACTGTTGCAAATCTCACTAAGAAAAGTACACTCTGTGTTAGTTCAGATTTCTCTCCCAATGATTTCTTATATTTCTTTGACCAAAAAATGTATGCAATAAGGGACAAACTACAGACTAGTCCTGGAGGAGTGGCCATCAACACTGAACTTTCCCCTATACCAAGCATGCTGCATGTTGAGGCTCTCACTCACTTTAACCCTATTTCTATGGAAGCGTTCATCGAGCTGATAGACTCCTCGAAACCCACTAGCTGCCTTCTCGATCCTCTCCCTGCCAAACTCTGTAGGGAACTTCTCCCTATTATTGGACCACCCATGCTTAGTATTATTAATGAATCTATTGTAATTGGCCAAGTCCCCAACTATTTCAAACAAGCTATTATTAAGCCCCTTCTTAAAAAAACAAACCTGGATCCAGGTTGTCTTAGCAACTACAGGCCAATTTCAAATTTGCCATTTATCTCCAAAATTTTAGAGAAGGCTGTGGCACAACAGCTCACTGAGCACCTCTCCTCAAATCAGCTTTATGAACCTCTCCAGTCTGGATTTCGTCTCCACCACAGCACTGAAACTGCATTAGCCAAGGTAGTCAATGATCTACTGTTAGCCTCTGACGCGGGTTCTTTCTCTGTCCTGGTTCTTCTAGACCTAAGTGCAGCTTTTGACACGGTGGATCATGAGATTCTCTTGGAACGTATGGAGAACTATGTTGGGATTTCTGGTACATCACTTCAGTGGTTTAGATCGTATCTATCCGATAGATCACAATATGTCCACTATGATGGCTGCTCATCCAGGAGCTCCACTGTAAAATACGGAGTACCACAGGGTTCAGTTCTAGGCCCTCTGTTATTTTCTCTCTATATGCTGCCTTTAGGAAACCTAATTAGAAGCTCTGGGGTAAATTTTCACTGTTATGCAGATGATACTCAGCTATATATGTCTATAAAGTCTGGAGAATTTCCACATGCTATGGAAAAATGTGTTTCTAGGTTGAGAGCTTGGATGACTGCAAATTTCCTTCTTCTAAATTCGGATAAAACCGAGGTTCAAATTTTCGGTCCTAAAAAATATAGAAATAATTTTTCCAATCTGACCTTAGACCTAGACGGCGTCAAAGTCTCTCAAAGCCAGCTAGTAAAAATTTTAGGAGTCACAATGGACCCAGACCTTTCGTTTGAGTACCATATTAAGCAAATTACTAGAACTGCATTTTTCCATCTACGTAATATTGCCAAAATACGAAAATTTCTCTCAAAGGATGATGCCGAAAAACTAATACATGCATTTGTTACGTCCCGATTGGACTATTGCAATGTGTTGTTCTCTGGCCTCCCAATTACCCACCTAAAAAATTTACAGCAGGTGCAAAATGCTGCTGCTAGACTATTGACCAGAACAAGAAAGTTTGATCACATAACATCTACTCTTGTCTCTCTACACTGGCTCCCTATCCAAGCCAGAGCTGACTTCAAAGTTCTACTACTAACCTACAAATCTCTGCATGGATTGGCACCACTGTACCTCTCCGGTCTCCTTGCACCCTATTGCCCCGCAAGGACACTTAGATCTCAAGATGCCGGCTATCTGGTGGTTCCCAAAATTAAGAAAAAAACAGCTGGAGGTAGGGCGTTCTCATATAGAGCGCCTCTTCTCTGGAATAAACTACCCGTCTCAATTAGGGAGTCTGATACTGTTTCGACGTTTAAAATTAGGTTAAAAACGTTATTGTTTAGTCAATTCTACGACTGTTAAAGGTAAGTATGTTACTAGTTGGAGGCAACGGGGGACGGGTTGTTTCCATCCTTATTCTTTAAGTATAACTTATTTTAGAGTTCTCTTCCCCTGGAACAGATTTCATGTTCCAAATGAGGGGGGCTGTCGCTGTCTTGGTGTGTGGGGTTGCATCAAATTCCCCTTTTTTGCTCTGTTAAATTGCTGCACCAGTCCACACTTGACCGGTGGGGATCTCATTCTATTATGACTGTAACTGTTAGCTGCTCCTGGCATTCTCTAATCCCTGCTCTCCTCTCTCTGTCCCCCCCCACACACATCCCTTGTGGTGTGGGGGGTTTGAGTTGTCAGCACCTGCCTGGTCGTCGGTCAGCCAACGCTGGACCTGGTCGCGAGTCTCCCGGTCCTGTCCTACATCTATAAAGTTGAATAATGGATTTTGGTGTTTTAAAAACCCATCGACACTGTATGACTATGTTTAGCCTGTGTTCTGCTCCTCTCTCCCACCAACCGTCTCTGGAGGAGGGGATCCCTCTCTGAATTGCTCCTCCCAAGGTTTCTTCCATTTTTTTTTCTCTTGTTGAGAGTTTTTTGGGAGTTTTTCCTTGTCTTCCTTGAGGGTTTAGGTTGGTTGAGGGGCAGTTCTATGGGCATATGTGAAGCCCTCTGTGACATGCTTGCGTGTAAAAAGGGCTATACAAATACATTTGATTTGATTTGACGGAGCGTGGCCACGTCTGTTACATACCTGTCACATTGATGCCGTGACCCGGATCACCTGCCGAAGTGAGTTCAGAGGGGTGAATGTAACGGATGTGAATCGGTCAAATTCACTCCTCAAGTATATAACAGGCCACCCGTGCAGGGGCATGTCTAGAACATTTTGAACAGGGTGGCCAGGCAGGGGCACAGCCTCAGAGCATGGTGGCCATCAACCACGTATCGAGACTCAAGTTCAATTTTTTTTATCTACCCTTTTTGTTGTAGGTAATAAAACACTGCGTGTTGTCAATAAACTAAGCATTTTCTATTAACATTTTCCTCCTGTGTGTAGTTGTTCGTAAATGGTCACATCCTTAATCTAAATTGAGCATCCTGCATATGGGATTTCCCTATTACAAATTATGATTTATTCTAATGTATTTATAATAATTTTCAACAGTCTAGAAATTAGTCTACAGTTTCTTTGATGGATTCCGTAAGTTCTACCAGTCATACACGTCAGAAACATTCTAACTGCAAACTTGAATATAAACTTGAGTAATAACAAACATAAACAATAATATAGCTGCAAGCAGCAATGAGGTGGCCAAGCAGTCAAATGACCCAGAAAACATTTTAGACATCCTCAGAACAGGGTTCCGAGTGCATGCAGCAAGTTTGGTGTGAATCCATCAAAGATTTGCTCAGATACGACCCAACTTCCTGTTTGAAGGATTAACTGCACATTTTGATTGGCTGTAACGGGCAAACGATTTCGAAAATCAAAAAACCATGTGATGGGCTTTGTTAGGCTTGGTCTGAAGATAATCTCTGCCGAATTTGGTGAAGATTGGACAACATTTGTAGGAGTAGAGAAAACGTGCTTTTTCTGTAATTCAAAATGGCGGCCGCATCAATTCGGCTGTTATCACTAATTATCATGTGTCACACACGGGATGTCCCAAGATATCATGAGACAAAGGAATCACTTAATAAAGGCAAACAAATCAACAGTTATTGGCCAAAACACATTTTTGCTTCCTGCGGCCACGCCCAGTTATCACATGACACCAAATTTATTGGACATCCTCAGAAGAGGGTTCTGAGTCATCATTCCAAGTTTGGTGTTGATTTCTCAAGGATTTGCTGAGATATGACCAAACTTCCTGTTTGGTGTCTTTGCTGCCGAATTTGATTGGCTGTACCGGACAAACGGTTTTGAAAATAAAAAATAATTTCGAAGTTTATAGTGAGGGTTGCTGTGACGATGCTGTATGCCAATTCTGGGGAAGATTTGACAAAAATTCAAAATGGCGGAAGATTTCTAGTGCAATGTTCTCTCTATTTTGCACACCAACCAGCTGCGTTCTCAGATGATGGGGCACGGATAGCCTTTTTGATAACGCTACTACGCGGAAGAGCGCTACAGTGGGATTCAGCCATCTGGTCCAGTGGAGGAGAGCTGACACGTTCATTTACGGACTTCACCAATAATTTCCGGGAAGTCTTCGATCATCCAGCTGAAGGACGGTCTGCGGGAGATTTTTTTTTTCTGCTACTCACGCTTCGGCAAGGATCGCAGTCAGCAGCCGACTACGCTATGCGCTTCCGCACACTGGCAGCTGCCAGTAGATGGAACGATCAGGCCCTACTGGCGGTCTTCCTTCAAGGACTGTCTCGTGAGTTGCAATCCGAGCTTGCCTGTAGAGACCAAGATGCAGACCTTGAACAATTCATTCAGTTAGCCGTACGCCTTGATAACCTGGTTCGGTCAAGAAGACACCCGCTGGTAATGCCCACTGTGCAGACGTACAGTTCTCAGACACATGCTTCCGCTCCCCAAGAACCTATGCAAGTCGGACGTAACCACCTCACCGTGGAAGAACGAGAGCGCCGGATGGCCAACCGGCTATGCCTGTATTGCGGAAAGTCCGTCCACTTTCGCAATCAATGTTCCATGCGAACAAGGACCGCATCCCTGAGACCTCCTCTATCGGTGAGTATAATTCAATGCCCCTTAGTGTCTCTTAAGCAAATGAAGGTGTCCGGGGAAATCAAGTGGAAGGACACGTTACTCTCTGTCTCCGCCCTAGTGGATTCCGGGTCTGCTGGCAACTTCATAGATGTCAACACTGCAGAACGTCTTGGTGTCCCCCTCCTGCCCTGTAAACCCCCTCTGCAGATCAGTTCAGTAGACAACCAACCAATTGGGACAGGACATATTTCTTATCGAACGGAAACCCTGTCACTCACAATAGGAGTCCTACACCAGGAACCAATATCAGAATCAGAATCAGAATGGGATTTATTCGCCATGAAAGTTTGCACAGACAAGGAATTTGCTTTGGCAGGAAGGTGCATACAATAAACATATAGGGACCTAAAATTTAAATATGTGGACTATCTATACTAAGGGTACATAAACTAGCAGTACTAAGTGGAATTAGAATTAAATAAAATATACAATAAAATAAAATATAAGTTGCCGTAATTTACAATATAAAAATACAAAAATACAAAAAATACAAATGTACAAGATAAAATTTTGTAATGCTGTGCAAAAAGCAGTGTGTTTTAAGCAGGAAGTCATTAGAGTCAGTGTGGTCCCTTGGCCTTGTTGAAGAGGCCAACAGCGGAAGGGAAGAAACTGTTTTTGTGGCGTGAGATATTGGTCCTGATGGACCGCAGCCTTCTGCCGGAGGGGAGTGACTGAAACAGGGAGTGTCCAGGGTGGGAGGAGTCGGCCACAATCTTCCTCGCTCGCCTCAGGTTCCTCGAGGTGTGCAGGTCCTCGAGGGTAGGCAGATTGCAGCCAATCACCTTCTCAGCAGTGCGGATGATACACTGCAGCCTGCTCTTTTCCTTGGCAGTGGCAGCAGCGTACCAGACGGTGATGGAGGAGGTGAGGATGGACTCAATGATGGCTGAGTAGAAGTGCACCATCATTGTCTTTGGCAGGTTGAACTTCTTCAGCTGCCGAAGGAAGTACATCCTCTGTTGTGCTTTGTTGATGAGGGAGCTGATGTTCAGTTCCCACTCCCGTGGAGTCCTTCCGCCCAGGAAGCGGAAGGACTCCACAGTGTTGACTGGGGAGTCACACAGGGTGATGGGGGTGAGTGGGGCTGTGTTCTTCCTGAAGTCCACAACCATCTCCACTGTCTTAAGAGCATTGAGCTCTAAGTTGTTCTGGCTGCACCAGGTTGGCTGCTTCCCACCTATAATCAGACTTGTCTCCACCAGAGATGAGCCCAATAAGGGTGGTGTCGTCCGCAAACTTCAGGAGTTTGACGGACGGATGACTGGAGGTGCAGCTGTTGGTGTACAGGGAGAAGAGCAGAGGAGAAAGGACGCAGCCCTGAGGTGATCCGGTGCTGATGGACCGGGAGTCAGAGACTTGTGTTCCCAGCTTAACGCACTGCTTCCTGTCAGACAGGAAGTCTGTTATCCACCTGCAGGTGGAGTCGGGCACGTTCAGCTGGGAGAGCTTGTCCTGAAGCAGGGCGGGGATGATGGTATTGAAGGCAGAGCTGAAGTCCACAAACAGGATCCTGGCATAGGATGCTGGGGAGTCCAGGTGCTGTAGGGTGAAGTGGAGGGCCATGTTAACTGCATCGTCCACAGACCTTTTGGCTCTGTAGGCAAACTGCAGGGGGTCCAGCAGAGGGTCTGTGATGGATTTAAGGTGTGCCAGCACCAGACGCTCGAAAGACTTCATTACCACAGAGGTCAGGGCGACGGGTCTGTAGTCATTATGTCCTGTTGGCCTTGGCTTTTTGGGCACAGGGATGATGGTGGAGGACTTGAGACAGGCTGGCACATGGCATGTCTCAAGGGAGGTGTTAAAGATGTAGGTAAACACCGGAGACAGCTGGTCAGCGCAGTGCTTGAGGGTGGCTGGAGAGACAGAGTCCGGCCCAGCTGCTTTGCGGGGATTCTGCCTCTTGAAAATTCTGTTAACTTCACCCTCCTGATTGGAGAGAGTCGTCACTGTAGAGGGGGGGAGGTGGGAGGCCTCCTGGGTGGGAAGGGGTAGTTCAGGACTGTCCAATTGTCTTTCAAATCTGCAGTAGAACTAATTCAGGTCGTTGGCCAGGCGGGAGTCGTTAGTGGAGTGGGGGGCTCTGGGCTTGTAGTTGGTAATCTGCCTGAGCCCTCTCCAGACAGAAGCAGAGTCGTTTGCAGAGAATTGGTGTTTTAGTCTCTCAGAGTACAGTCGTTTAGCCTCCCTCACCGCTTTGCTAAACCTGTTCTTCGACTCCTTGAAACTGTCTTTGTCCCCACTCCTAAACGCAGCCTCTTTCGCTGACCTCAACCTTCTGAGTTTAGCTGTAAACCAGGGTTTGTCGTTGTTGTAGCTCACCCTGGTGCGTGTTGGTATACAGCAGTCCTCACAGAAGCTGATGTATGATGTCACAGCCTCTGTGAGCTCATCCAGACTATTGGTAGCAGTCGTGAACATGTCCCAGTCAGTGCAGTCCAAGCACGCCCGCAGATCCTCCATAGCGTCACTGGTCCACTGTTTTGATGTCCTCACAGCAGGCTTACAGTGCTTTAGCTTCTGCCTGTATGCAGGAATCAGGTGGACCATGGCGTGGTCAGAGTGACCCAGTGCTGCTCGGGGGACCGCATGGTATGCTTTGCTGATTGTAGAGTAGCAGTGATCCAAGGTGTTTCCTTCTCTGGTAGGGCATTTGATGAATTGTCTATATTTTGGGAGTTCTTGAGTGAGATTGCCTTTGTTAAAGTCGCCTAGCACAATAACCAAGGAATCCAGATTTTCATGCTCCACACTCAGTATCTGGCTGGCGAGCACACGTTGAGCCTCGTTGACGCTAGCCTGCGGAGGCATGTAGATGCCAACCAGAATGAATGATGCAAACTCTCGTGGCGAGTAAAAAGATCTACAGTTAATAAAAAATGATTCCAGATCAGGAGAACAGTGCTGCAGAATCACTGTCACATCTTCACACCAGCCACTGTTAATGTAAAAACAAAAACCACCGCCTTTCGTTTTGCCAGAGAGCACAGGGTCACGATCCGCTCTTAGCAGTTTGAAACCTGCTAGCTGTAGCGCAGACTCTGGGATCAGTTCACTCAGCCATGTCTCCGTAAAGCACAAAACGGAAGATGAATGAAAGTCTCTGTTTTTCCACACCAGAAGCTGAAGTTCGTCCAGTTTGTTGCTCAGTGAACGCACGTTGGAGAGAAATATCCCCGGTAACGCTGTGCGTGCCCCACGCCGACGGAGTCGCACCAGAGCACCGGCTCGTTTGCCTCTCCTACGACGCTTCGCTGCTAGGACAAAGCCGAGGGTGGCTTTGACTATAATTCCCACTAATTCTGCCGCTGGAAGCAGAAAAGTGGGAAATAAATCCACAGGAGTTGTAGTCCTGATGTTTAGAAGTACTTCTCTTGTTAGAGAACTTCGGAAATCTTGGCAGAACACTGAATTAACAGACAAAACAAGACAAAAAAGAGCGCACCTAACGACCGAGGCAGCCTTCATCGGCGCCATCTTGTGAATGTATGATGGTGATCACTGATGGTTATCGATTCACCTGGTACCGACCTCATCCTAGGGCTGCCTTGGCTCTCCTATCATGAACCGGTCATCACCTGGAGCAATGGGGAACTGCAATCATGGGGGAATCGCTGTTTCTCTCGTTGTATACCTGCTGCCTGTGGTGCTACTCATGTGGAAAGTCCCGAATTGTCAGCGCCATCAGAATTCCCATCCGAATATCAGGATCTGAGTACTGTGTTCAGAAAGACCCAGGCAACGCATCTGCCCCCACATCGCCCTTGGGATTGTGCCATTGACCTCCTCCCAGGAACCACACCGCCTAGAGGTCGTGTATATCCCCTGTCCGTGGTAGAATCTGAGGCAATGGAGGTGTACATACAAGAGGCGCTGGAATTGGGTTTCATTCGCCCCTCCACATCGTCCGCCGCGGCAAGTTTCTTTTTTATTGAGAAGAAAGGAGGGGGCTTGAGACCCTGTGTGGATTATCGGGGCCTGAATGATCTGACTGTCAAATACCGCTACCCTCTACCGCTGGTTCCTGCTGCACTGGAACAAGTAAGAGAAGCCCGTTACTTCACCAAACTCGACTTGCGTAGTGCCTACAATCTGGTCCGCATACGAGAAGGTGATGAGTGGAAGACTGCGTTCATCACTACCAGTGGGCACTGTGAGTACTTAGTGATGCCTTATGGACTTGCCAATGCCCCTTCTGTCTTCCAGGCGCTGTTAAATGAGGTCCTGCGTCCGTTTCTGAACCGGTTTGTTATAGCTTACATCGATGATATCCTCATATACTCACCTACATGGTCTGATCATGTCTCTCAAGTACATCAAGTCCTCGCACGACTGCTTCAGCACCAGCTCTATGTCAAAGTGGAAAAATGTGAGTTCCACCAAACCGAAGTCCGCTTCCTGGGCTACATTCTGGATGCCATGGGCAGTCGCATGGATCAGACCAAAATCACAGCAGTGACAGATTGGCCACGTCCGCAGTCGATAAAGGAACTGCAGCGCTTCCTAGGATTCGCAAACTTCTATCGGCGGTTTATACGCAACTTCAGCTCGGTCGCGGCACCTCTGACTTCATTGCTGGGGGGTGCAGCACGGAAGCTGTGCTGGACGGACGGGGCTGCCCAGGCCTTTGACAAGCTGAAGACCCTGTTCACCACAGCCCCGGTATTGAGACATCCAGACCCCGTGCTACCCTTTGTGGTGGAGGTAGACGCCTCGGAGGCCGGAGTTGGGGCCGTCCTCTCACAACGTCAGGGTAAACCCCCGAAGCTGTTCCCATGTGCCTTCTTCTCTAAGAAACTTACTACAGCAGAGCGGAATTACGACATAGGGAGCTGCTGGCTGTTAAGCCGGCCTTGGAGGTGTGGAGGCACTGGCTGGAAGGAGCCAATCATCCGTTTTTAGTCCTGACTGACCACAAAAACCTGGAATACAGCCGCACTGCCAAACGCCGGAATCCCCGTCAAGCCCGCTGGGCCCTTTTTTTCACTCGCTTCCACTTCACTCTGTCTTACCGTCCAGGGTCCAAGAACACCAAAGCAGACTCATTATCCCGCCAGTTCGATGGCTATCAGGAACCCCTGCCACTGAACCCAGTAATCGTCTCACCCATCCGCTGGGAGATGGAGGACCAACTCCAAGCAGCCCTCAGACAGGATCCTGCACCACCTGGATGCCCACCAGGACTGACCTATGTTCCAGCCACTATGAGGCGCCAACTCGTCCTCTGGCTCCACTCCACTCCAGCATCTGGTCACCCGGGTATTCAACGCTCTATAGCCCTCACACAGACAAAATACTGGTGGCCCTCGTTGAGATACGATGTGAGAAACCTGGTCCGGTCCTGCCAGGTCTGTGCTCAGGCGAAGGCATCTCGCCAACTGCCAGCAGGACTGCTGGAACCACTTCCCATTCCACAACGCCCCTGGTCCCATATAGCTGTGGACTTTGTTACAGACCTTCCCCGCTCCCAGGGCCACACCACCATTCTAGTGGCAGTAGACAGGTTTTCGAAAGCCTGTCGCCTAGTGCCTTTGAAGGGACTACCCACAGCCCTAGAAACTGCAGAGGCACTCTTCACCTATGTGTTTCGGTGTTACGGGCTCCCTGGAGAAATAGTGTCGGATAGGGGTCCTCAGTTCACCTCTCGTGTCTGGGCATCTTTCTTTTGTCTGCTGAATGTCACCGTAAGCCTGAGCTCATGGTATCATCCAATGGCCAAACCGAAAGGCTGAATCAGGAGATCGGACGCTTCTTGAGATCATACTGCAGCAACCAACAGCAGGACTGGTGCCAATATTTACCATGGGCAGAGTACGCACAAAACTCATTGGTGAGCAGCTCCACCGGTCTTACTCCGTTCCAGTGTATGTTGGGATACCAGCCCCCGCTATTTCCGTGGTCCGGAGAGACTACCAACCTGCCAGCTGTGGATGCCTGGATGAAGAGGAGTGAGGAGACGTGGCAAGCAGCCCACGTCAGACTACAGAGAGCCGTCCAAAGACAGAAACAACAAGCCGACAAGCGTCGTTGCCCTGCACCCCAATACAGCCCAGGTCAGGAGGTATGGCTCTCGACCCGAGACATCAGACTCAGGCTTCCCTGTAGGAAACTCAACCCGAGGTTCATCGGACCATTCAAGATAATCCGGCAGGTGAATCCGGTTGCCTACCGCTTGCAACTGCCTCCTCATTACCGTATCGCCCCCACGTTCCATGTCTCCCTGTTGAAGTCGGTGGTCCGTGCAGCGGGTTCTCAACCTGACCCTGACGCCATCCCTGCTGCCAATCCACCTCCTCCATTGCTACTGGAGGATGGGCCTGCATAGAACCAACCCATCAGTCCACTCCCTTCTGCTCTGTATTTAAGCCAGTCACTCCCTTCATTCTGTGCTGAGTCTTGTTAACGTTATAGTGACATTTCTATGCAATATACGGATAGACCCTGTGATATACTGACCTTATTTTTGCCCCCGACCTCGTATCTGCTCCACCTGAACTATTCCTAGACGCCGTGATCCAGACCCTTCCCTGTGCTGTGGAACCTGACCAAGCCTTGCCTTCATTGCCCAGTCCGCCCCTGTTTGACCTACGCCAGTGACCTGACTACCCTTTTGGATTTCCTCTCTGGCTCTGATAACTGTGTATGACCCCTGCTTGTCCGACCACACCTCAATAAACCTGCACTTGGATCCAGTACCCGTTGTCTTGGGAGTCTGTCCGTTACACTAATGTTGCTAATGCTCTGACATTCTGGTTCTGCTTCGGATGCCATCAAGCGGGATCTCTGGTCGTAGTCAGTCCTTCACTAACCAATCAGCATTTGTTAGCAGAATGCTAGCGTGTTATGGGCAACAACGACTTGCCCACTCGAAAGGACATAAGTACTCGTTCATTCAACTTTCGACCTGTAATCCATGTTGAACATGCAAAAAGTACAATCAAATCTGAGATTTCTCAACGACAATCAGGTGAAAGAGGCAAATTTAGCCGTTTAGCTCCATAGACTCCCATTCATTCTGCACTCGACCGCCATCACTCCCAGGGGAACTCTGGTGGAACTGCAACAAAATTCGGTACAATGGGGCTTAATAGGGAGTGGCCAGGCTCTCCTTAACCCGTTAAGGATCCGTCACACATATGATCGTTCGAAAGCGGGCCCCACAGAGTACCGTCACACGTGTGATTCTGAACATTCCAACCGACTATTTTCCGATAGACAAAAACTATATGACAAACGCTATAGTATGGCTTCAAAATTTACAATTAGGAGGCTAACAAGTAACACTAGCAGGTAGTAGCATTGCTACGAGTATTATACTAGGTTGCTAGGTAACGGAAGCTAACTAAAGCTAGCTAGCTTCCGTTTTGGAAAAATAACTCACTCTGGTGGAAGCGTCGGTAATATTTAGAACTCACTCCTTAAAAGGTTAAACAGGCTCTGGTCATACGGTTCAAAAGTTACGTGTGTAAACACAAGTCCAACTTTGACCAGTTGGTGGCGCTAGAGTGCTCCAATGGGAGACATGAAACTTGGTGAATATAAAGAGGGGACTGTGCGTAATGAAATTTCACAACTTTTTACCATACGGTTCTAGGGGCTGCCATAGACTCCAATGGGAGAAGATGTGTAACTAGAGAGGGTACAATTTCTGGGGAAATTGTAGGGTGTGCTTGCTTGCAGATGGGTCCGTTTATTAACTGCTATTTTTACAACTGCTATTTCTGTATATGTTATATAAAAATGCCTACTTATTATTTATGCATAGATTTAAAAGCATAGTCTACATTTGTTGCTGCTCATGTACAATTCAAAATACAAAAAGGGAAGTGTAGCATGTCCCTGTACTTATTGTAAGTCGCTCTGGATACGGGCGTCTGCTAAAATGACAATGTACTGTAAATGTAGAATGAACTTAACCTATATGACTAAAACGCCACATTAAGTTTTTCCCTTCTACAGTAGTGATATTTTCAAGCATTTAGCCCACTCATATTGCATTCATTCATTAAGAACCACCTTTGAAACAAGCTGAAGCCCCTTGAAACAAGCTTTTCTAAGTAACAATGTTCTCACCGGCAGTATTATTAGCTAGATGAAAATATGCCCCCAAAAAACGTAAATAAGCTTGACATTTATTTAGGCGGAAATGGCTAATTCAAAAGAAGTTTGCTGGAAGCGATCATTGTCAGTAACAATGCCAAATACGACCATTTGATCTTAGACTAGAGCCCTGCACGGTGGAGAAGCTGACCTCAGTAAATTGTGCTACGAGCAAGCTAGCCTAGCTGCTGTTGCTAGCCAAACTTAAGGGGATTGTTTGACTGCGCCGGAAATCCAAAACGTTTCTTTTGACATCAAGTTTAGGTTGTGGCATTGAAGACAGCGACGCACCACACAAGCTTGAGTTTAAATACATTATTTAAGGTGACATTACTTACTGTACATGCAAGTCTTGATTTGCTTAAATGTAACCTACGTGTGCTGTTAGTACACCACGGCACGATACGATACTCGCTGTGCAACAGCACATCTATGCACGTTGTATCCATGCGTCGTTGCTAACGTGTGCTGACGTTATGACGTAGGCTAGCACCGAGTACCCTTTGTTAACAAAAGGCACTTTTTGCCACCAAAACGTAATTTCAACTTAAACCATGCAACGGAACGTAAATAAAAATACAAGCAACTCAATCGCTAGCAAGACGAAACTTTTGACATTAACGTTGTCTATGTAGTTCAAATATTGACAGATTAATATTTATTATCAGGGGTGGGAAAATAAATAATAATAATAAATAAATATATATGATAGAGAACAAAGGTTGTGCCCTTGCCGAAGGCAAAGCACACCCAATAATAGTAAGAAAAGGTAGAAACACTTAAGTGGCTCCGCAGCTTCGCTGCTTGGCCACCAATAATAAGAAAAGATAGAAACACTTAAGTGGCTTCGCCGCTTCGCGACTTGGCCACCAATAACTGATATCATACCTTTACTGTATTACGTACTTATTAAATCTTACTGATGTTCAGAGGACATACCTTGATGAGCAGACACTGCATCAGGCACTGTTGGGGGCTCATTGCTTCTGTGTCAGTCATTTCTTTGTTCTTCAGAAAGTTCACATTGTTCATTAATATTATGTTCACCTCATGTCAGCCGTATGTAGAATTCCAAAGATTTTTTCTTTTGTACTGTATGTGGAAGTAGGCCAGACATTATTTGTTCAGCTGTTTGAACTTGGACCAAATCTGACAATGCTTGCCATTGGAGAAACTGCTTTTTTTATTATCCAGTTGCTGAACTTTGTGTAATCCATGTCTGGGAATGGCTCAATTGGCTGAGGAGCTCAATTGGCTGGCTAAATTGGCTTACATTTGAATACCTGTTTAGTTAAACAGGATGACATCGTTCTGAAGTACCATGCACAATTTTACCTTGATATGTCAAAAGATCATTGAATTACAGCTGTTTAAATTTTGGCTGAATTTAACAATGTGTGCTACAGGAGAAACGGCTTCTTTGTTATATACAGTAACTGACCACACGTTCTCATCCTTGACGGTAGCTCAGTGGATTGAAACGGTGTCCTGCAAAGTGCAAGGTCACGGGTTTGAATCCAGCCACTGCCTTTGGGAATGTCATAATTTTGATTATCTGTTTAGTTAAACAGGATGACATCATTCTGAAATACCCTGCGAAATTTCATGCAATTTTACCTTGACATGTCAACCGTTTCTTAACCTTTGTCCCAAAGCTGACCAAAGCTAATACTCATATCACGCAGTCGGAGCACAGATAGATAATCAGCGTCAGCACCCTTGTGTACCCAGCATGCAGTGCGGCATGTCAAAAAACGCAAAGACTTGTGGAAAATAGTTTGGTTACAACAGCCGTGCGAGGGATTTCAGTTGTTGTGTTCATTCAGTTAGATGTTTGTAATGTTATTGTTTGTTAGTTAATATAATCTTGTTGGTCACCCTGATTGTGCATGTTGTGTAGTTTAATGGGACCAGAGAGTCGGCTGCTGTACTATCACAAGCTATTCTCGTAAGCAGCTGACCCTAACCCTAGCAACATGAGCTCTGCCTAGCCCCGTTGCCCACATCACTATTGTTAATTGTGCATTGACTGAGATTCTGGAAAGAGATCAACTCAAGAAGAGTTTTAATATCCTATAAAAAGCTAATACTCTACCCTTTCTATTCATAAAATCTCAACAGTTGCTGTGTAGCAGAGAGGGTAGAGAGACTGACTTGTAACCTTATGCTCATGAGTTCAAATCCCCATTCAGCCTATTGTCGTTGGCCAAACATGAAGTAGTTTTGCTCTCATGTTGTCCAAGTCTCGATCTTCTACAGTGTACATGTTTATAATATTTAGCCATTTTGCGGAGGAACCCGCATCGCTGCTTGCAGCTATATTTAGTCATAATTTTTGTTGACCAAAGCAACACTAATCACAACCATCACCTAATTATCTTCACAATCGTCATCACAATCATAATTGTAACAAATATCATCACCATCATCTGGGGCCTCATGTATAAACATTGCGTACGCACTTTGTGATGTATAAATTTACTTGACGTGAGAATGTGCGGGCCGTCACGGAAAGTTTTGAGCAGACGTGAGAATGTGCGGACCGTCCGCAAAGTCTTGTCTGGCTCTGTAACATGGCGAATTCTAACTGAAAAGTGCCGAAACTCACCAAACATTACAAAATAAAGTTTCAACTACTACGTTTATGACGTTGACTATTCAAAAAACATAAAAATAAACGTTTGATCATTAATGTGGATGATCACATAAAAATGCCAAAACCCAAAACGAGAAATGCTATATAGCCTTCTGTTTAATCCGCCACCACTTAATAACTTCTGTTAAACTTGAGGGTGTCAAACGAACGACAAAATCACTCAGGAAATGCATGTCACTAACCCTATAGCTGCCATGCTGTTACGATGCGCCACCACTTGTTTCTTCATTTAAAGTTTTACATCGGACCATTTCTTCTTAATTTCTGCCATGGTCCGGTTCTTTGAACCCACATCATTTATTACCCTATAATAATAATAATCATTTTATTTGTAATGCACTTTACATTTAGCTAAATCTCAAAGTGCTACAGGTTAAAAACAAGAAAGGGCGCAAATAGTGACAGTTTTCCACTCCGCCGACTTTCTTTTGTCGCTAATACCTGATGACAGACCGACAAACAGGACACATTTTCTCGCCTCTACCTCTGTTGTCAGAACCTCGATCTCACAGTCACCGTATTTCTTAGAATAAACGCTGCGGTGTTTATTAAATAACGTTCATTTTTGGTGCAGCGTTTATTCGAGGGTGGCGTTTATTCGAGGAAATACGGTAATTCAGACAAAAATGACCTCAGGAGCGCATTTATAGTCAATCTGCATATTCATTTATGGGAGGAGGCAAGGCGGGGTCAGTGGCTCGTTCACGTGCGGTCAATCTCACGTTGATTGTGATTTATAAAGGAAAGGTGCGCAGGACCTGGCGTACGACCGGTTTTATACATGTGAATATTTCTGTGCGTAGGTACTTTTCGAGTTTTGGCCGTACGCCATCTTCTGGTATGAAAGCTGCGCAATCCTTTATACATGAGGCCCCTGGTGATTCAGAACTGTAACTCCAGTAGAACTGATAGTTAGATCAATCTCTGTAGAACGTTTTTTCTCTATCACCCACGGGCGCGCCCACCCACGGGCGCTTGGGCACCTCAGGATGAAATACATATTTTGAATTCTCCTTCTTCAACCGTAATGAAGCAGCGATGGACGAAAAGAAAATTTTAGGACAGGAGAGAGACTAGTAAAAAGAAGAAATGAGAGTGGGGAAAGAAAATACTTAGAAGAAGATGGATAGAGCAAGTGTGTATGTGAGTGAGAGAGAAAAAAGAGAGAGAAAGAGAGAACAAGCAGAGTAATAGGTTATTGACCTCTTGTCCATATATCAACAGCAGCTAGCCACTATCTGTATCTTTCTGCCTGACTTCTTACCTACCTGCTTGGCTGTATGTCTGTGGAGAGAGTGACATAGGAAGACAGGCGTCATGTGTCTTCTCTATCAGCCTGTCCATGTGTGGGTGGGGCCTGGAAGTTGGGAATTTCAGGACAGGCTTGTTAGATGACTTCTTACCTCAATCACTATCTCATAATGAAGCAAAGATGAAAAGAGATGAACTGCCTGCCTGTCAAAGAAGCAAAGTTTTGGCACCCTCAGGATTGCCAGGTCCAGCAAAAATGTCCAGGTCCTGCAAAAATTTTCAGCAGTTCATTACAACAAATAATTTAATCATGACGCTTCCTATCACCACAGAACAGAGACACAGAGCAACAATTACTTTATGAAAGTGAGGAGACACTTTATTAAAGGAAGTGTGTGTAGGTTATGAACTCTGAACTCTCCCCACACACTTTCCCCATCCGTGCTGTTTCCCTCTCTCCCAGCGCAGGACACCACAGGGCAGAAATGTGGCGGCCGCATGTAGCCCAAAAACCCGCCACCCGTGACCAATACATTTTCACCTGCGCCACTGTTTTCGAAGTAGCCCAATTTGGCTAGAAAACTGAGAACATGGCATCCCTGGGCACCCTGCTTTTTCCGGTATTTTTATTCTTTTGACTCCAGTTAAAAAACTAAACTCTTTATAGGGAAACTAGCACCCCATTTTTTTTGTTTACATCAAGAAAAGTTGTAATTCCTGAGCGCCTGCTCAGCTTCCTGAGCGCCTGCTCAGCTTCTTGAGCGCTTGCTCAGCTTCTTGAGCGCCTGCTCAGCTTGGAGGCCTGCTCAGCTGGAGTGCTATGCCTGCTCAGCTTGAGCGCTATGCCTGCTCAGCTTGAGCGCTATGCCTGCTCAGCTGGAGTGCTATGCCTGCTCAGCTGGAGCGCTATGCCTGCTCAGCTTGAGTGCTATGTCTGCTCAGCTGGAGCGCTATGCCTGCTCAGCTTGAGCGCTATGCCTAGAGTAGATAGTCGCTGGGCATTATCCCAATGCAAGCCTCTTGTGTACCAGCTGAAAACATTGCCCGACACACAGTCAGTCTCTGATCTCAAGTGCTCATGAGTTCTGCGCTTCCACGACGTCCAGCGCGTCGTGGAAGACGTGGACACCAGAAGCAGCCGATCCGGAAGGAATACGCTGTATGCAGCTCCCGGGACAGGCCACAGCGCTCACACAGAACTCTGTGGCGTTGCGTGAGCACGATCTGGTCGTGGCCTTGCTGGCTGCGTCACTGGTAAACAGGGGCTCATCAGGTGTCGCCCCGGGATGGTACAGCAGGTACCGGCGCATGAAGGAGAGGGGACAAAGGCAGTTAGTTTAGACCATCACAATGGGGGTGCCTTTACACGTCACATCAGTTGAAGTAGGCCCTACTCCGTATAATAGAGAACATCCCACTTCCCTTTATGAAATTGGACATGCATTGTGAAATCGCAAGACGGATAGAAGTAGCGCCTCTAGAGGGGCATGTAGACATATTCACCGTACAGTAGAAACCCGTGAGAAACACTATTGAGCAGGGTGTCGACTTAGCACGAAGCACCCGTGTCTCGGAGCGGACACTACAGTAGTTGTGCAGTAAACACGGAAAAACGCTATTAAAATCGTTCAGTGCAGATCGCTCGTTCAACAAAAACCAACACGGCACTCCCGACAGCTTGTCGAAGATGCGCGGACTGCTGTGGCAGCCGAATGTCAACCGAACAGAAACTGTTACCACGCCAGCGCACACTGAACAGACTTTCACAAGGGGTTGTCGGTATTCACTTGCCCTTTTGACGAGGGCCCAGATCGGGGAAGCGTCCCCCGCAGGCTAACTGCAGCATGCAGATACCTATTGCAATCAGCATAGCGACAACCATTTACGTTGCAATTGATATTCAACATTGGGCCAACAGCGGACGACTGGTTCAGGGCTCCTCGGACGGAGAACCATCAGGAAGCAGCTCGAAACCTTCCTCCAGATCCCCAAAACACACACACGCCGTCCGGGTCCGAAGAGACGGACAGGGAAACGCGAACGACAGACAGGCCAACACAACACAGAGAACGGGGCGCGACCAGCAATGGCAGCAGCGCAGAACACAAAGGTAATCGAGGACACGTGTGCGTGCATGTGTGTGACTTTATAGCACCGCCTATCAAGCTAAGCCTATGGGCTGAGAACACGGCGATGGGTGATATGGCGTGCGCTGCCCGAGTGCCATGCCTGAACTTGCTATGCTCATTTCTTATTTCTGGGGTATTGTTCCTGCGGTGGAAATGCGGGCTCATATGACCACTATAGAAGAGAAGGCCCTTTGAAGAATCAACTTTCACTTGCCGGCTGCTTTGGGCTGGCTGATCAAAATAAAAGCAAATGGTCTATACTGGCTAGTATCTTTAGTAGATGTAGCAAAAAAACTATTGGTCAAGCATTTCTCCATGAATTTATGTAATTTTGACAGGAAGGATTTTGACTGTTTTCATGTGTTGCCTCTGTTCTGTTTTATCCTAAATAATATTATATTACTTAAAATTGATCATTACAGGTCCATGGGTGCATCATGGTGCAGGTGCCCTCCTCTTTTTGACAACATGTTGATGCAAAAAAAGAGGTTTGGAATAATATATGCTCTCAGCCTACACAGTAAAAACTATTACCTTAATCTAACTAAGAAGGAGAAGGAGGTAACATTTACCATTCATTTTGTTGGGTGAACTCCTGGGTATTTTTTACTTGATTACTGTATTACTTACTGTAACTAGAGAGGGTACAATTTCTGGGGAAATTGTAGGGTGTGCTTGCTTGCGTCGGTTGCACAGGGGTCCGTTTTTGAATGACATTTTTACAACTGATATTTCTGTATATTTTATATAAAAATGCATACTTATTATTTATAAAGATGACATAGATTTAAAAGCATTTTTTTTTTGCTGCTCATTTACAACTGAAAATACGAGTGAAGTGTAGAATGAAATAGATGTCTTCTCATTTCCCCTGCAAGAGGCAGCGTCATCGTTGAAACAAAACGAATAAATTGGGCAGACCGGTGTAAAAATTGACCTAATCTCTATGACTTAAACGTCATTTTAAGTTTTTCCCTTCTCATGATATTTTCAGGCATTTAGCCTACTCATTGCATTCATTCATTAATAAAGAACCCCCTTTGAAGATTATTCTACGACGTTGCCCTGCAGTAGAAGATGGAATCGCGATTCAAACAGTACCATCTGCTAACGGAAAATATGCCCCCCAAAATGTAAATAAGCTTGACATTTATTTAGTGGAAAATCGCTCATTCATAAAAAGCTCACTGGTAGCGATCATTGTCAGTAACAACGCAAAATGCGATATAGCCCTGTGTGGAGAAGCTGCCCCGGTAAATTGTACTACTACGGCACAGTACTAGACTACTGCTGTGTTCGTCTTGGTAGCGATTGCGTTGGTTGAATTGGATTTAACGTTCCGTTGTACGGTTTAAACTGAAATTAATTATTTTCATGAACAGATTGACAACGTTTAGGCTGTGGCAATGAAGTTCAGGTTAGTAGTTAGATAGACTTTTGATTTAAGTAAGGGGTGTGCCAAACATGTTCTGTCGCCGTTTGACTTCCTACAGCTGTGTAGATGTTTTTGTAGTGTCTTGCGTAGGCTACAGCGTTGCAGTGAGCAACACTGGTTTGAAACCACAGGTAATGGTAATTTCACCAACAAATCGTTTACTAATGTCAGAATAAATCCTACAACGAAATGTATATGTGAGGAATGTTTATTTTAACGATTGAAAACAGATAACGCTACATCATAGACCACTGTAGTATGTGTTGCCCGGGCAACACAGGCTAATGTCATGATGCTAATACTTCAGTGAAATAGTAGACTACTGTTTCCGAAAGTAGATGTACTTAATAATATCAGCTTATATTGTACATTACACATCACAATTGTGTGTCATATCACAAAGTAAAATTAGTAAATAGTTATCACCTGGCCTCTTTGCTTGTGGCGTTTCTGCATCTGCCTTGCAGTAAAGCTATAGTTAGCCTAGCTATCTCCCAGAAGTTAACGAGCTGCTAAACTAATATTCTGCTAGAGGTAGTCACACGAGTTTTCGTGACGTAAGTAGCGTCATTGACTGTGGTTAGCAAGTTAGCCACCGTTAGCTTCACTTTTCGACACAAAAACGTAATTTCTACTTAAACCGTGTAACGGAACGTAAATCCCAATACAAGCAACTCAATCGGTACCAGGACGAAACGTTTGACACCTAGGTTGTCTATGTAGGCCAAATATTGACTGAGTTTTAGGGGGGCAAAAAGAATAATAATAATATATATGTGAGAGAACAAAGGTTGTGCCCTTGCCGAAGGCAAAGCACACCCAACTAGAGAGGGTACAATTTCTGGGGAAATTGTAGGGTGTGCTTGCTTGCGTCGGTTGCACAGGGGTCCGTTTTTGAATGATATTTTTACAACTGATATTTCTGTATATTTTATATAAAAATGCATACTTATTATTTATAAAGATTAAATAGATTTAAAAGCATTTTTTTTTGCTGCTCATTTACAACTGAAAATACGAGTGAAGTGTAGAATGAAATAGATGTCTTCTCATTTCCCCTGCAAGAGGCAGCCTCATCGTTGAATCAAAACGAATACATTTGGCAGACCGGTGTAAAAATTGACCTAATCTCTATGACTTAAACGTCATTTTAAGTTTTTCCCTTCTCGTGATATTTTCAGGCATGTAGCCTACTCATTGCATTCATTCATGAATAAAGAACCCCCTTTGAAGATTATTCTACGACGTTACCCGGCAGTAGAAGATGGAATCGCGATTCAAACAGTACCATCTGCTAACTGAATATGCCCCCCAAATAAGCTTGACATTTATTTAGTGGAAAATCGCTCATTCATAAAAAGCTCACTGGTAGTGATCATTGTCAGTAACAACGCAAAATGCGATATAGCCCTGTATGGAGAAGCTGCCCCGGTAAATTCTACTACTACTGTACAGTACAGTACTACTAGACTACTGCTGTGTTCGTCTTGGTAGCGATTGCGTTGGTTGAATTCGATTTAACGTTCCGTTGTACGGTTTAGGCTGAAATTAATTATTTTCATGAACAGATTGACAAAGTTAAGGCTGTGGCAATGAAGTTCAAGTTAGTAGTCAGATAGTTTCACCTATTGAAAGACTTTTGAAATAAGTAAGGGGAGTGCCGAACATGTTCTGTCGCCGTTTGACTTCCTACAGCTGTGTAGATGTTTTTGTAGTGTGTCTCGCGTAGGCTACAGCGTTGCAGTGAGCAACACTGGTTTGAAACCACAGGTAATGATAATTTCACCAACAAATCGTTTACTTGTAATGTCATAATAAATACTACAACGAAAATGTATTTGTGAGAAATTTTTATTTTAACGATTGAAAACAGATGCATCATAGACCACTGTAGTGTGTGTTGCCCGGGCAACAGAGGCTAATGTCATGCTAATGCTTCAGTGAAATAGTAGACTACCGTTTCCGAAAGTAGATGTGGGCCTACTTCCTTAATAATATCAGCTAATATTGTACATTTCACAATTGTGTTTCACATCACAAATTAAAATGAGTAAATAGTTATCACCATGGCCTCTTTACTTGTGGCGTTTCTGCAGCTGCCTTGCAGTAAAGCTATAGTTAGCCTAGCTATCCCCCAAGTTAACAGATGCGAAACGAATGTTCTGCTACAGGTAGTCACGCGTGTTTTCGTGACGTTAGTGACGTTAGTAACGTCAGTGACTGTGGACAGCAAATTAGCCACCGTTAGCTTCACTTTTCGCCACAAAAACGTAACTTCAGCCTAAACCATGCAACGGAACGTAAATAAAAATACAAGCAACTCAATCGCTACCAAGACGAAACTTTTGACACCTAGGTTGTCTATGTAGGCCAAATATTGACAAAGATTTAGGGGGGCAAAAATAAATAATAATAATAAATATATATGTGAGAGAACAAAGGTTGTGCTCTCACCGAAGGCTTGAGCACACCCAATAAGCGGAGTTAGTTCAGGCATGGCAATCGGGCAACGCGCGTCATCCGCCCATTACTATACCAGTGTAACCCATTGGGCCACGTCCGATAAGGCGGCATTAAAAGCCACGCGGATACGCACACACTCACCCTGGTTGTTGTATGATCAGTGCTGCTGCTGCCACCCTCCACCATCCCCTTCTCCCCCATGCTGTCTGTATGTTCTATCCATCAGGGGGATTATATCTCTATTGCTCCCTGCCTCATATGTCATGTATGTGTTGCATCGAGGAGGCAGGGAGTGCTTCCCTTAGATCATCCACTCCACCAAAGTCAATGTCCATATAATGGTATCAAAAAATGGTCAAATCTAATACGTGAGTGTCTTGATTGGACTATTACTAGCTTAACAAAATCTACTTCACAGTCATCCGCACAGCAGCGGTGAACAACAGAGGCCACTATAATTATAATACACTGATACATAAAACTTTGTGTTGTACTTGGTAGAATTACAAAAAGGCTAGTGGAAAATGTTTCCTAATTCTTTTTTGCGTTGACCCATTTCTTATCTTTTAGAGTGTGTGTGCGCTGCGTGGGTCATATGTTGATACATTTTCATTGAGTTTAATGAACTTAATTTATCAACATGTTCTAATTTGTTGCTTAAAATATTTGGATTTTAAAGAAAGTAATATGTTGATTGTGATTTAAAAAACATGAAATGAAAGTTAATTTTTTGGAATCAATTATACACATAAAATGTTTGTAGCCTAGATAATGCAATGAATTCATTTTACAGTGTTGTTTTGCCCTTGTTGATCTTGTTTTCTCCTCTGTCAGAGGGGAAACCATACATTCCTACTCCTTTCTCAGAGCGATTGGAGCATCCCTATGCAGCACAGCAAACCCTGGTGGAAACAATAGTGCAGACCCTGTCAGACCCTGCCCCGGAACCTTTACGGTTCTAAATTGTCGGCCCTAGAGTAAACACTGGAGGCCTGCAGTAGCCTATTCTTTTTAAAGAAGCCAATTTAAGACTGCCTTTGTTGACACAGGGAGATAGAATGCAACAAGCATTGCTGTAACACACACAGCCTTCCAGAAGTTGAGTTGAATGAAGGATAGATGGCTTATGTCTACATGGGATTTTAGATTCTCTGAAGAGAGACATTTGGTGCTCTCCACAGAACTGAAACATTCTTGTTCTTGTGTCTGCACTCTTGTTGAAAACCTCTACATATTAACATTTACCTCCCAGTGCAGACTTCAGAATTTAGTTTTCTGTTACTGTTTTTCAGTCATTGAGACTCAGAGGTCAGAGGGGGAGTGGTTTGTCTATGAGACAAACAAGAATGGCAACAGCCTAAAAGTGTTTTAATTGGATAAAAATTAGATAATCTTATTCCCAGACTAGCCAGGTGTGCACAAAATGTATTGCAAGGCCAATCACCTGTCAACATGCATGATGACGTGTGTTCGGTTCAGATCCGAAATAGGTCAGATTTGACCGGGCTAATGGGACCTTGCATAAGTGTGCGTCTGTGTACAGGGGATATTGGAGATATTGAGCAAACCTTTCTTTGATTTTGAAGTGGGATTGTAAAGAGGCTGTATCAGTCTAAATTAGACTCTTCTATCGAGGCCTGATTCTGATGGGCTGATGGATGTTGTTGTTGTGTGTTCCTCCTCTCAGATCTTCTCTGCACCGGATGAATATAATGAGAGTTTTTTTTGTCTCAAGCATCGAGAGTGGTCTCAGATAAGCATGAACGATTTATGTATTGGCTCATTGATTCAGACCAGGGTTTAAAGATAACACAAGGAGATGAAGAGGAGAGTGCTGTGTCATGTCACAATGTCATGTTTTGAAAGTAAACAGAATAGTTAGAAAGAGAGATTGAAAGAGAGAAAGGAGGAAGAGAAAGTACCAGTTCTGTTTTCATCCTTCATGGTCTCTCCATTCTGGAGGTGTCTTGGGTGAGACCCTTACGAGGGATGGAAGGATGAAAGAATGGATCGAAAGATGGCATGACATGGAGGAATGGACAGAGGAAGGGACAGACGAAGAACTAAACATGGGTACAGAAGCTTGGAGAGAGAGAGGGGGGGGGTGGGGGTGGAGGGAGGCACAGTGTCGGGGGGGGGGGGGTATATGGAAAAAGGTCTTGGGGTGATGATCGTAACCACAAACTAGGAACTTCCGGTGTATTTTTAGCCTGATAGTGCGCAGGATGTGTGATGTCTGACGTAGGATGTATTAGGCTCTACCTGCTCCATCCGCCTCTACACACTGTTGCTCCTGCTCCATTTAATACTGTACACTTGTTTCCTCCCTCTTACTTCCTCCCTCTTACTTCTTCCTCTTTCCTCCTCTTACTCCTTTTCCCCCTTCCTCTCTCCCATTTCATCTCATCCTATCCCATCCCACTCTTTCACTTACTCCTTCCCTCCTTCCCTCCCTCACACCTCACATCTATCTCTCTTCACTCTCTCCCTCTCTCTCTCTTTACAGCTTCACTCACACATCTCCCTTCCTCCCTCAGACCCCTGCAACCCTCCCTTTCTCTCTCTGATGAAAGGGGGGAGTTTTGAAAGAGGGGGATGCAGGGGGGCTGCACCATAGAGAGAGGGAGGGGGTGTGTCTCTATAAAAAGGCTTAACAGCAGCCTCTACATAGATGAAGCAGACTGGGGACAGAGTACCAGACTACCATAGAACCAGGACAACTGGACACATACAGCCACTGCCCTACACCTCCCAGACTCCCAGGAGCCACGCCTCAAGCTCCGCTACTGAAGCATCGGTAAGACCCCCGGTTGGGTTCTGACTATAGAAATCACTACTGCTCAATTACTTATGAGTAAAAAGTGATAGTTATTATTTTATGTATATATCTTTATTTATTCTTATTTTAATACATGAGTGATGATAAAGAAGTGAGCAACTGTCCATGGAGAGAGGAGTGGGTATTTTGTGTGAACCTTGGCATATTGTTTCTTTTCCTCTGGGTTAAACATACTTGGGGTGGAAATTTTGCATCTCTGACCTTTTATTGTCTTTAGAGAATCAATGGACTTGGAACACAGAGTTTTGACTGTAGTTTTTAAAATGTGCAAGATAGGTATAATCTCTTCACTTTGAGTTTGTCTGTCCCATGCCTGAACAGATAGTAACTGGGATAGAGACAGACAGGACAGAGGTAGTGACAAAGAGGGTGACAGCACATTTGCAAAACAGGTTTCCCTTGAGGGACTTACATTACAGTTTTCATGACATTTGATTTTTTTAATGACTACATTATAGTAGTTTATGATCACATAACAATTGTTTATTATTACAGTATAGGTGTTTACAGACTTCCGGGAGTGTTTGAACTTAAATCCAGAGTAAATACTGTCTCAGTGGCTCTCATCTCCTTTTCCCCTCCTGTCTGTCTGTCTGTCTGTCTGTCTTCTCTCTCTCTCTCTCTCTCTCTCTCTCTCTCTCTCTCTCTCTCTCTCTCTCTCTCTCTCTCTCTCTGTCTCTCTGTCTCTCTCTCTCTTTCTACATACAGTATTCCTTTTTCCCTTTCATCCTGTTTGTCTGTCGCTCTCTCTGTCATTCTCTGTCTCCACTAGGACAAGAATGTAATGCTCCCATCTTTCTCATTTTCATTCTATTTATTCCATGTTGGAATCAATGTGTCTTCACTGAGGCTCAGTACTGTAACATGATTATTGTTTTCAATGTATGTAGGTGTGTGGAGGCAGAAAGAGCAGATCCAGAACCTCAGTAGAACATCACTGGTTAAATCAACACAGGCTTTCATCTCTGCTACTTTTGTCAATGGACCCGCATAGTTCACTCAGTTATGTACAGAGAAAGGCTTAAAAATCACAATGGAATAAAACCAGGTCATTTTTTTATGAATGGGAGAGAAAAGCCATAGTGTTTTCCTTCATGGAATAACATTCAGCCAGCCCAAGTCAATCAAGGTGAGTGCAAGGATCAGACTAATTTCTGGATTTAATTCATTGCTCCATTACAATGATCATTGTAGTTGCAGTATATTACTAGATTTTTTGCAGTTAAATCAAAATACTTTGTCTTCTCCCTTTCCCTTTGAAGTCACGTGTATGCATATTGATTCTAAAAGGCTGTTTATCTAATCACTTAAGCCTGTGGAATTTCATTTGAGGGTTATTTCTGTGTAGAGTGGGGAGTTTATTTTGTGAAGGGTCTCCCTCCTGAGAGGCAGAGGTTAGGAGCAGAGGATCTTTCCCTGAGAGGAAGGTTGGAAGCAGATTGTGTCCCCCCTGGGAGAGAGATGACAAAGGAAAGAAATATTAGAATTATACAGAGGTTAGAATAATATGGTCTCCTTTGAGAAAGACAAGCTGTGGGGGGACTTTAAGGGTCAAGTTCAACCCTGTTCTGGTGGACTGGTGGAGACACTATGTTTTCACAAGAGAGATGCGTGTTTCTTGGAGTGGAATCAATCAAAACAAATGTTTTATAAAGCGCACAATTAAATTTTCTTTTGAGTATCTAATTCCAACTCTCAAGAATTCTTCTTCTAAATGTTATTAGTTAACTGATGCAGATGTGAGCCATTTTGAAACAGACGGTTTTAAACTGAAAAGAGGTACATTGCAACAAGCTAAACGGGTGCAGTGTGTAAATGTGAATTTAAAGTGATGCAAAGACAATTAGATAGTGCCTACTACTCTACTAGAATTCAAAGCCTCCCCTGGCCGGCACGACTCAGATTTGGGGGAGCTGTGAAATCAGATTTTGATGAGATTCCTGGTGCGTTCCTCCACAGCAGCACATATGGGAGGATGGTGGAACAGATAGAGATAGGAGTAACCAGTGGGTGATTAAGAAACATGCTTTATCTGGTACTAGTTGGGTGACAGTTTAACTAGCTCTTTTTGGAATTAAATTTTTGTTGTTGCTTGGTTTCCTGGACACAGTAGATATACAAAAGAATAAACACATTCATGAAACATTTGGGACACATACAAAAAAGAAAATATGTGAAAGGAAATTATGTGAGAAAAGGGCTTTTTTTGTTCTGGGCTCTACTTAGAACAACAATGGGGTATGATTTTATGATACGTTGCCACTTGAGGAATTATTCTAGGCTAAGTAGGTAACCATAGCTTTAAGTTACCATTCCATGTACCATACACTCATATATAAATTAACATTCAGATTTTGTCAAATTCATGCAGACAGGCCCAGCTTTCAGTTGCCGATGTACATTGTGATTTTCCTTTGGCCTTTTAGGAGTGTGATTGGCTGTCAGCAGGGGCGTAGCCAGGACATTATTTCTGGGGGGGCCAGCTCTGGCCAGTCTTTTATTTGGGGTGGCACTTTATTGTCAAAAACTACTATTTTAAAACTCACACACTGCATCACTCAAAGCAGCAGTTTTCTAACGGTATCCAGTGGTTAGCTGCTTGTCTCCATTGAAGCGCTGTCAGAATGCAGGTATGTTGGTTTGTGTCTTGCGCTGTTGATGGGGGCGTGACAAATGCCAATATAAGACGACTTTATAAAAAAAAATACTAATGCATTTATTTCAGGTTCATACCGTTTCTGTCCAGGAAGGTAAAAAAAAAAAGTGAGGTGGGGGGGGGGGGGGGGGGGGTGGCAGGGTGGCCATTCTCTGACCAATGGTGGCCGTGGCCCCCCCTGGCCACCACGTGGCTACGCCCCTGGCTGTCAGAGAGTTCACAAGTTCACCAACAGCAGGCTTTACTGAAAAACAGATCAGGAAGATTCCAGTAAAAAACATCTCATCTGAAGGCGTCTTACTTCTTCAGGAAAAAGAATGGAGGAAGTGAAAGGAGATGGTTGCCATGCTCTACCCGCTAACATCCCAGCAGGTGTCTTTTTTTAACAGGGATCAAAGATCATGAGGCTGCTGTACACCTGGAGATTGAAGAGCTGTTGGGGGTTTTGTAGATTAGATCAGATTAATGATGTTATAATCCAGACACAATAGACACATGCTGTGGGGTTTTCCTCTCTTCTTTTTCTATGTCTCCAACTCCTTTCTCTATCTCTCTCTTTATGTCTATCTCCTGCCACTTCATGTCTTTTCTCTTTTTCCATCCACCTTCATCTGTATTCCACCTTCTCTCTTTCTTCTTCAGCCTTTCTTTGATTCTGTCTTTTCTAGGTATATTATCCTTCAGTATGTTTGATAAACAGCCACTTCCAGGGCTTCCTGGTAAATAGACACTAAATAACGCTTTCTGTGTGTACGTGTGTTTTTCTGTGTGTGTGCCCTTACATCTTTGTACTCTGAAACTCACACCTTTTTACAATCAACTTTTTACAACCACCTTTGCTTCAAAGTTCCACCTTAATGTAATTCAAATCAATAAAGGGACATATTGATTAGCGCCAATGTGTATCAGACCCATAATGCCTTTCCTATCAGAATCCCCCACAACGCGTCACGCATGTCATACTGCATCATGTCTGGTCTTTACCCCGACACGACCCATGCCCACTAATATCATCAGCCTTTATTGGCTAATCATCACGGAGGCATCCCAGTTTCACCTCAGTGGAATGAGGGCCGAGGGTACATTTTTGTTTTCAATTTCAGTTTGTCTGTTTCCATTTGCGTGTGCCGACACTTGATTTTTAGGAGTGTTGTAAAGCTTAATCTGAAAGGACAGGCAAGGATTCTGGTATGGCTCTCTTTCCAGCCACTCAAATGAAAATAAGCATGGATAATTGCTAGGTGACATTGAGCACTGAACGTGTACGTGTATGGTTAACAGAAGGGATTTATTGAACTCTTTAAGATATACAATACACAGTTCCGTGTTGGCCATGCAAGCCCTATCCATCCGCATTTTATTGGGCTCAATCTTAGGAGGGCCCATCTCCAGAATGCTGGAGACCCAATTGTATGGGGCTCTGTTGGATTTGTTAATGTCACTGATCCATAGGGTCTGACAGTGAGCAGTATCTATCTGTATTGATCTGACTCAATGTATGTGTTTGCTTCTGCCCAAATGGATGGATTGAAAAAAGATTTAAGCCTGTTTAAGCCAGAGCTGCTCATTGATTAAAGAAGTTTAAAGCAAAGTAAATCAGTGACCTCATAAACATCCATCTGGTCATTGATCCTGTCTTCCATGTTTTAGGTCAGGGGTTTGTTTGTATGTGGAGCGGGTAGAGGAGTTTCCCGTGTATATGTTATGGCCTTAGCCAATTCAGTACCGTGGATAGCATGTACAGACAGTGTCTTTGTTCCCATGTCCCAGTCAGCAGAGCAAAGACATGGCTGGGGCATATCAGCTCATTGGTAAGGCAGCAAAGTAAAAAAAAGAGCCAGTTCACTTGCACAAGAGCGTCAAGTACCGAGAGAGAGGGTGAGACCCAGATGTCAGCCAAGAAATTGTTTGAAACCTTGTTCTGCCTTATTGTTGCAGACAACTGTTGACCATGGTGGAGAGTTAGAGAACTTCTATGACTTACCCACCGAGAGGAAGACCCTATTTTGTTTGTTTTTCAAACTTTAACTTGTGTTAAAGTTGAAAATAACTTGCCTTGACTGCGTTGTCTGCCTAAATTGTATGTGGCTCATGCCGGTATTGCTCAGTGATTGCCACATTGTACAGTGTGTGTGTGCTAGGCAGAGTGTGTTTGTGAGTGTGTGTAGTTAACATCCTGTCTATATTGTTAAATGGTTAATGGACAACTGTTATCCTTTTATACATTAACATAAAAAGGGGGAAAAAACTAATTTTGAAGATTAAACGACAAGAGTCCAAAATAATTGATTGTGCAGCAAATCAGAGGATTGTGTTGAACTCGTGGAGCTGAACCAAAGGGCCCTGGTTGTGTCTGTGACCAATGTGTAATGGAGGTAATGGCCTCCTCCTCTCCTCTCTTCACCTCACTGGTGCTTCTCCTGAGGTTTTATTGGTCCTAGACAGATAAATAGAGAGAGAACGAAGTGGGGGGAGGAAATGATGGAGATTCTTTGTCAATGTCAGGTTGGAGAGTGGAAGTAAATGGACCATAAAAGAGGACCGTGTGTGACTGTATTTGAGGTGAGGTGAGAGTTATAATTCCTGGTAGTGGAGCATGCAACAAAAAGTTATCATCATGTCATGGAGATGGGCAACTCGGAGGAAGTTCAGCCAGCACTTCCTGGTGATGTCCAAAGAATGTGCAAAGAAGCTCCAGAGATGTTCCACGTGAGGCCATCTGGTTACAGGGACTTGGTTTCACTTCCTCTTAGATAGATTTATGTACAGCCGGGGCCAAAAGTATTGGGAGCGACATACATTTTGTGTTGGCAAAGCTTGCTGGGCCTTGGTATAAAATGACTGCTAACATAATTTCAGTTCAGTCAAGACACTCACGTGATTGATTTCACCATTTATTCTTACACATGACAAATGGTTTTACATTGGCGGAATGGATGTACATGGGGAAGCGCTGCCCGCCTTCACTGCATAGCAAGACATGAGGCAAGGAGCAACGAGTTAAATCCCCCACGGGGAGCACAGACAGACAACACGGGGGTGAAGGGGACGGTGGTGGGTGGCAGCAACGCAGACGGCAGGTTCGACAATGCGTGTGCGTGCATGGAGCGGCTTTATAGCGCCGCCTATCGAGCTACGCCTATGGCCTGAGGGCACGGCGATGGGTGGTATGACGCGCGCTGCCCGAGTGCCTTGCCTGAACCTGCTTCGCTCATTTCAGTCAAGACACTCACGTGATTGATTTCACCATTTATTCTTACACATGACAAATGGTTTTACATTGGCGGAATGGATGTACATGGGGAAGCGCTGCCCGCCTTCACTGCATAGCGAGACATGAGGCAGGGAGCAACGAGTTAAATCCCCAAACACCGACACTCCGCCAGTCTATACTATGTGTAGAGCGGAGCGTCGCTCCTCTTGAGACCGCATGACATCCCACCATTTACTGGTGATAAAATTCTGGATGCCCGGTCATGCTACCATTACAGTGGCTACGGCTATGTGTGCGTATCCTTAACGTCACATACCATCCGATGTGCGGTCCGCGGAGCCGGCCCACGCGCACGTCCCGTCAAGACCTAGCGCTCAACGCGACGTGCGCCCGCAACCGCCCCCGCACCGCCCATCACTCCGGTATCCTTCTCATCCGACGCGAAGATGGATGTACGGGAAGGCAGCACCATGCCGGAACGGGGATACGTTATCTAGTGGGAAGGAACACAAAAGAAATGTGACAGCACACAGGCGCCACGCCTCCACATGCTGATCCCGGCCGGTGTCCGGGCATCTCCTGAGGTACTCCCCGCTTACAATAGAGCGAGCAGCTTGCATTCGCACTGGCGGCGGAGTTCCCACGAGACATTCTAGCACTAACGGTCCAGTAGCCTTCTCATCCTGCACGGGGCAGATTTATGCTACCTCTAGAGACCCGTCCTCTAGCGCCCGTCGGCGACCCCAGGATGTACGCAAAGGCGCCTGTGTTCGTGCACCAAATATGGGTGTTACATGAGGATGTGAGAAAAATGTGTCGGCGGCGCATCCGCCGTTCCCTGGATATCTCAACGGATATCTCCATGCAAGCAACGTGGATTCTGATGGCCACTAGCGCATCAGAGCACGTCTGCGGATCACCACTGCTGCACGGAGATCCAAAGAGACATCCTAGCATTAGCAATGTACAAAGCCACCCAACCACCGGATACGTGCAGACCGCGTAGGTCGCTTAGTTCTCAGACCCACTCAGCTTGAGCGTCTACGTTGGACCACTGACCAATGACTGATTATTACTTGTTTTATTTCTTGCAAAACTGCTGTACAGACATGGCTCACGCAGTCTACACATGGGTGTCCATTCATGCGCTCATCAGCTTCTGAGCCTCCACAACGTCCGATGCGTTGGGGCGCACGTAGCGCTCGTAAGCCGATGACGACCAACGGCCCATCAATTTCAGCGTTGACATGGGCACCTTCGCAGAGGCCGAGGTGGCTGCCCCGATTCGGAAGGAATGCGCTGTGTGCAGCTCCGGAGACAGGCCACAGTGCTCGCACAGGTTCCGGAGCCGCTGGGTGAACCATGGTCTGGTCATGGCCTTCCCAACCGCGTCGCTGGCGAAAAGGGGCTCATCGGGTGTTGCCCGAGGGCGGCATGACGGGTACCGGCACATAGAGGAAAATGGACAGAAGGCACAGTTAGTTTGACCAACCACAATGGGAATCGGACATGGTGAGATCACGAGAAGGATCGAAGGCAGCGCATCTAGTGGTGTATTCGCCGCACCGCAGAAACCCGTAGAATGCCGTGAGAAACACCGTTTCGAGCAGAGCGTCGACGTACACCCCGAAGTATCCCCGTCTTAGAGCAGACACCAGTTTGTGCAGTATGGGGAGTGTGATGGGGAGACGTTTGTCTTTCCTTTCGGGCCTCTGCTTGCGTAGACCGTTCATGAGGAGGCGGACAGCCGGGCTCCCCAGAAGGCTGCCTGCCGAAGGATCCACGCACCGAAGGTGGAACTGGACACCTGCCACCAATGCCTTGATGGACGATGGTTGCAGCTTCCGGGATTCGAAGCAGTGCACCATGAAGGCGCACAGCACGGACAGATTCACAGGCAAAGGGCTCACAGAGAAAGCACTGCAGTACGTCGAAAATTGAAGCCAGGCAGAATCGTATGATTTTAATGTGGAGGTGCACACACCCAACCTCATGTAGCGACATGCAGACAAAACATGCTGTTGTAGCACCTCAGCAGACCCAACCGACCCTAGTCTAGTACGGCTTGGTGGAACATGGGGCATACCAGGCCGGTCGGTGACGAGTGAGGGCGTAGCACGTGGAAGTCCTGCAATTTGAATCGAGATAGGGCATCTATCAGCTTTGGTTGGCAAGCCCAGGGATGTAGGCTGCGCGCAATACAAAATTGCCCAGGACGCTTGTCCAGGTGAGGCGTCTGACCAGTCGGTTAATGAATGGCACCGAAGACCTCCCCTTATTAATAATGCAGACCGCTGCTTCGTTGTCGCAGAACACGGTGATCTTTTTCCTGCACCATAAATGCCCCCACAAAAGACAGGATATAACGATTGGGTATATTTCGTGAAGCGCGCTTGAATGGTGCTCCGGCGGAAGAGACAGGATCTCCTCGGGCCATGCAGCACAGAACCACTCACGACCGTGGTAACCCCCGAACCCGACGGACGGGGCGTCTGTGTAGAACTCCAGGGCGGCAGACGTTTCTACTTCATCGTTATAGAAAAACGAAATGCCATTCCATTCGGCGCACAGGAGAGCCCAAAAGGATAAATCCGACCTGCACCCGACGTCGAGCGCCAGGGTGTCCTGCAGGTTTTCTACGGTTTTGCATAGGTCGAGGAGCCTAGAAACGAAAGCGCGCCCTTAGCCTATGGGGCTAACCCTGAACGAGGAGAAAGGGGATTCATCGAAAGGCCCGATCATGAACCCTTTAGTTGTCTCTTTTTGAAGGAGTGTGTCCACGACCCCCGGCTCACGAAGTGCGCTCTGCAGGTTGTTACATTCATATTTGACAGTTGGCAGCTCAGATAGACCAGCACGAAACCCATGAGTCAGACCATTCAAAAGGTACGTTACAAAACACCGATCTGGATGCTTGTCCAGAGCAATTCTGAGTCTCTCAATGTTAATAGGGGTTGACACCAATTTATTCACTTGCCCTTCGGAGCCGGGCGGGCCCAACGAGGGCACACAGCTCGGGGATGAGCGTCCCCGCAGAAACTGCAAGCATGCAGGTACCTTCCTCCGACCACCTCTAGACACGGCCTGCAGGGTCGCCTCAGGTGTAGTGACGGGCGCATATGCGGTTCAAATCTAGGTCCCTCACTGACCAGTCCAGCCGCTGATTCCATTTCTGGAGGTGCAAGGCCGCCTTAGCGGACAGACATTTGTGGTACTCGTAGAACAAACTACCACCGTAGCGCAGGGCCAGATCACAAATAAGAGCCAGGTAGTCATCCATTTCGACGTGACGCTCGGGGTACGCCTCGCATAACGTGTCACGGTACACCCCGAATGCCACGCAAAATTCGGCCAAAGTCAAGTTCTTGGACATTCTGGGGTCGCTGCCCTTAAGAAACACGGACACTTCCCCGCAGTCGACCACACGCCGGTCCAGAAGGTCAGTCGCACCAAGCAATATCTGGACTAAGTTGATATCCATACCTGCAAGGATTTGGCTCCTCAGTTGTACGGACACGCCAGCCGCGGGGGACAAGAACGGTACACCGGAGGCCGCAGCCGGTACAGCCGAGGCCAGGCTCCTCCGTGGCACCACGGCTCGGTCGGGGGCCGCAGGAGCACCCACGAACCCGGAGAAGGTCGGAACGGGATCCCTCGACACCCCGGCTTCCAAGACGGCGATGCGGGAACTCATGTCGCCGAGGGAGCCCCGCTTCCCTTTCTCCGACGCTTTTCCCGGGGGAGCACCCAGGGGTGCGGATGGAGCAGCCGAGCCATGTTCCAGGAAGAACACGTACAGATCCTCGTGGCTGCATCCAAGGGGTGGTGTTATTCCCCTGGCGTACAGGGCGTCCAGGATCTTGTACACCGGCCAGTTCTTCATGGTAGCAGTTTTCCCTGCCAGACGCGAACTACGCCTGACTCGGATCCCCGAGTCCTCGCCATCCGCGCAGAGATCCTCCGAAGGAGACTCCTCAGGGGGCTGATCTAGACAATTCACCAGATCCCCAGAACCACCCGCATCGTCCAGATCCGAGGAGGACATGACGAAAGGGAGACAACGCAAAGACGACCACACAGATGATCAAACCGCGGACCGCAAAGAAATGGCAGCAACGCAGACGGCAGGTTCGACAATGCGTGTGCGTGCATGGAGCGGCTTTATAGCGCCGCCTATCGAGCTACGCCTATACGCTGCCCGAGTGCCTTGCCTGAACCTGCTTCGCTCATTAAGTCATATCATCAGCACAGGGGAAAGTGTGAACTAGTTCTAGCCAGGTGAAATCACTCTATCATTATGATTGGATTTTAAGAGCAGATTGACTGCTGTAAAAGAGGGGACTATTTGCATATATTGAAAATGTTCGCCCCAAAAAAGCTTTACAAAATATGAAATCTGCCTTATTGTGATTCCAGTATTCTATAGAAACATGTGAAAACATTTTCCTCAAATACTGAACCAGCAAACTTTGCAAAACACATTTGTCATTGCCAAAACTTATGGCCACGACTGTACATGCCCCTTGGTGACACAGGGAGGATTTTAGGTCACAATGAATGACCTCAAGAGAAGCAGTTTTGGAGATATGATGACAAAGTAAGTGTAGTAATTTTAAGTTGATGACCATACAGAATATGATGATTTGCATTCCAGAATATACTGAATAATGAATTGCTTTCCATTTGTATTTTTGAATTAGTAGTACGTGTGTGTGGTCTTTTAGGATGAGCAAAGTGGCCAATGGGACAGATAGTACAGGCTTCCACTTCAACCATGCGTAACTAATCCGGCTTTGACTCTTCTTCCTCCAGTTGACGCATTTATTTTACATTTCCGCTCCATAATGAGAAAACCCCAGTAATGAGGAGAGGAACGAGAGAACAATGAAGAGATACATAGAGAGAGATAGTAGACCACACAGACGTCACTCCAACAACTGTAATTCGTCACAGCTGTTTGTGTGTGTGAATGTGTGTTAGAACAGGCATGCTGTAACTCCCTTTGAGGCAGACAGAGGCAGAGATTCCACCTGTCAACTGTTTTATTTGCAATTTCACTTGCACATTTATTTCATCCCCCTCATCCCGCCATCCCACCAGCAGCAGATCTTGTTTGGCAGACGGCCCTTTCTGTAATCACTTAATCAACCATTTATGATGAAATCAATTAAACCAGGTTAATTAAACCCAGTAATTGGGTCATCAGAGCCCTCTGGTGTGTCTGTTAGTCGTCTTATTGTACCCCAGGGGTTCACCCCTGTATGCCTGTATGGAGGCAGAATGTAGCTTCTGTGTGGCCACATGGTTCTCTAGTTTAGAATGCTGCATATAGTTTCTCTAATGTGTGTGAGGTTAAGTGTTTTTTTTGTGTCTCACAACAGGCAATATTATCTTAGCATAACAGTGAAAAAATGCAGCTTTGTGAAGTCAGTAGCTGGGGAACTAAACCATAGTGTAAGAGCTTCTACCTCTCACGCCATTCTTGAGGCTTTGAGGTATCACGTGTCGCAACTGGCCTATAAGTCTCACACAGGCCTCTCAATACATCCCACATATTCCATAATATCCAGCACTACCACTTATCAAACACCTCCTTTTCTCTGATGATGGAACATCCTACCAATTAGATTTGCTCCTTTTAGACCTGTCTCACTCTAGCAGACAGTAGACACCATTCATCTCATTTAATAAGATGCTTTTTACAATCCCACCTCAAGAATCCTGTCTTCCTACCTGAGCATCCTGCATTTGTATTTGAAATTCACTCCCGTATCTCTCTCTCTCCCCCCCCTCTCTCTAAGCATTCAGTCAGACAACTTCTCTTTCTCTACATTTCTCTGAACAGCACTGAAAAATAGTCTCACTCAGAGAGAGTATTGATTGTGTAAGGAGCCGCCAAGACGCCCTTTGTTCCGTGGCTGAGTTAAAGGAAGCAAGAGGAAGCTAAATGAAACAGACCTCTTTTTCTTGTTTAGTGTCCAGTGAATAACTATTCAGTTGTATCCAGTTAATCAACAATTACCACAAATAAAAACACATTCTAAGGAAATCATTCAAAAGAAAGTTTGTATATGTCCCATTAGCATCAAAATACATTAATTGAATGAATGAATTAAGACACAAACGCACAGATATTATGTATACAATACTGCATGCCTCTTCATTTGTTTTTTGTTTACATGTGTGTCTGTGAATCTCCCATCTCTTTCAAATCAATTCTAAATCTAAAACTGACTAATAGGCCCCCTCCCTCTAAGTTTTTTCAGGGTTCCATTAAGGAGATGATGAGTTTGGTTAATGAGGTGCATGGACCCAGTTATTTGTGATAATTTCACAAGTCTTTGATTCAACGTCAAGGACGGAGACTTGACGAGGAACTATGCTGTTTTTCTATATGCCATTCTGTTGTTAAGTCAATCTTTCCACTCTTTCTTTCTCTAATTTTCTATCTCTGTGTCTGTCTGTCTCTCTTTCACTGCTTATTTTTTCTCTCTCTTGGTATCAATATCCCTCTCACTCTCCTCATATATTGTTCTGTCCTTGCTTGATAGTGTAAGCAGGTAAAAAGTCGAAACATTCACATCTACCCCTCTCTCCAATCCGGTCTCTTTACTTATTTCTATCCTACCTTTGTATTCTCCTCATCTACCTCAAATTTACCTCTCTTCTCCTCTGCCTATACTGTTCTTTCCTTCCACCAGGTTGTCTGCTCTCCGCTGTGCCACCACTATGAAGAGTCCTATGTTGGCACTGCTGTTGCTGTGTCTTTGTGTGCCTGGGCACTGTAACTGCCAGGCTGAATGCCTCTCCTGCGCCCAGCTTCTGCCAAAAGAACTAAACTTTAACATCATGGTGAGATAACCTGCCCCTTGGCCCTTATTCTCTCTGTCTTTCTCTTAGTCTCTCATCTCTCTCTTCATACTGACTACATGGCTCCATTCAAGGCCATAGCTAAGGCCACAAAACCACATACTCAAACCTGGGTCTGAATCCTGGCCAGCGATGCCCTGTCAGTCCCCCTCTCAGTTCTCCTTATGTTGTTATAGATGAAAGAAAGAACTATTCAATCAAATCCCTTTAGCTAATACACTAATTTAGAATTATTGAGTTGATGACCAATGAGCTCAGAGACTATTTAAGATGACAATCAAGAAAAAGCAGCAGGTTAGACATCAGCTAGCACAAATAAGGGTTATCTTTGCTGTGCACACTCATACAAAACATGGACATGCAAACACACACACTAATTACACGTTTACACACACACTTTCAAGTTGTAAGAGTCAATAAAGAGACATTATCACCAGTGTCACTAGTCTCAAAGTCTCTATCCCTCTCTAGCCTCTAAACTCTCACCCCCACAGCTCCACATCCATCCATTAATCACTTTACCACACTCTTCTCTTCCCCTTATCTCCCTCGCCCTTTTCTCATACCTCATTCCCTTTCTCTGACTCATGATATTACCCCCCTGGCATTTGAGTTTTAATTTGTGTTGACTAATTGATTTCTGAGGATAGATATGTCCCCCCTCCCCCAAACACACACACAACCCCCCCCCCCCCATTGCCCCCCTCCTTGTTCCTTAGCTCTGTGTTTGTTTGTATTGCTGTCATTCCCTTTTGCATCCGGGACTATGAAAAGAAAATTCAACTCAGTCGTTTTGCTGACCATCCCCTTGAAGGAGGGTATTGGCTAAGAATATAATAAAATAATACAATTAACTCATCATCCCTTTCTTTGGTATCAAAACTAAAGCAGCTGTGACGTCTACTGGTCGACTAGTCTGGGCTTGGCATCATACACACAAGCACATACAGGCACACACTCCTGCGTACAGAGTTCTCTGGCTTGGTGCTTGTCCTTGAGCTGGAAGAAAGGCAGTCAGAGATAAGGTTAGCTGTGAAAGTGGTGTCCATTTCAATTCTGACGTACTGAAACATCTCCACTGAGAGTTTTACAGATGAGGGTAAAAGGAAGTAAAGAGGTTTAATTTGTTGTTGCTTTCTCTGTCTTTCTCTTTCCCTGAGTTTTTATGTTCTGTTTCTTTAACCCTTGTGTTATCTTCGGGTCATTCTGACCCATCAGTCATTGTGACCCACCGTCGTATTGCGACAACTTTACCGCATACAAAAACAAAGTGAAGCATTTTCTTTTAACCGTCAAATTATTTTTTGTTTTTGTATTGGGTAAAATTGGGTAAACACAACAGTGCTTCGTTATGAACCTTTGGGTCATGTGACCCGAAGGCAGCACAAGGGTTAAAAGCCACATCTGCACCAGGCCAGGGTGCATTCACACAGGTACTCCACAGAGACCTTAGGGTTATGGGTATGGGCACACTCTTCACAAATTTGTCATTATGTAAACATGGAATTGCTTTTTGTTTTTCAAATACTGTGATGTAGCTTTAACACCACAGTCTGTGTGTTTGCATGCGTGTTTGTCTGTGTTTGCATTTCTTAGGTATGTGTGGTGGAGTGTGAGGGCAGCATCTCTTCAGCATACACCTGGGACCTCTGTCGCAAGGCCTCTGTGGCAGCACAGTTCCCCTCCCTGTCTCTAGGGGGCACCATGCTAAAACGAGCACAGGAGCGGGTGGAAGCTCTGCTGCCAGAAGCAGAGGAAGAACAGGGGGAGGAGGGACTCCTGTACGGCCCAACTCTTCAGCGTTACGACCATGTGTCCCATGCTCTCGGCCTGGACCAGCTGGATCTGGACAGCTGGAACAATCAGCTTGCAGGCTCCGCTGGCTACAACTCGCAGCAGCCCCGGGCTGAGGAGGAAGTCGAGGGGGAAGGGATGGAGGAGGGAGAAGATGCAATGGAGCAGGAAGGGGCAGGGCTGAGCCTGTCAAAGCGCTTTGGGGGCTTTCTCAAAGGGAAGCACGGTTACAGGAAGTTGATGGACCCAGGGAGGTCGTTCCAGAAGCGTTATGGAGGGTTTATAGGCGTTCGTAAATCTGCCCGCAAGTGGAACAACCAGAAACGCTTCAGTGAGTTCCTGAAGCAGTACCTGGGGATGAGCACCCGGGCCAGCGAGTACAACAGCATGTCTGAAGACTTCAACCAGCAGAGCGAGGTGTAGCTCCACCCATAACCCTGTCCGTAACACATGACACATGGCCCAGGCTCTAGACCAGGGCTCAACCACCACATACTGAAGGCTGCTTTATACCCCATCGCTCGACATGTCGTGCAACAGTTTTTGGGCGATTCACCAACATTCTATTGTTGGATGATTTCAAAGATGTAATTGTTGTAATTCAAAAGTATATACCCAATAGCGATAGCGGGTTGCAACACTGTACTGCCACTCCACTTTGACAATTCATAATTAAACACATGCTTGCCTTTATTCCCTCTACAAATTGATATTACAATTTGTTACTTTACAAACTAGTAATAAATCCATTAACAGAGTTGCTAACGAGCCTAATATTTTACATTTACCAAGATATCCATAAACGTGTATTGATGTATTGGATCCTGATGCTTTGCTCTCAAATAACCATGGCAAGTTCAGTACTTTTTATGTCTCTGCGACATGCAGGATAACCGTCGCAATGTCACCAGAGAGAAGTAGTTCCGAGATAAGGTAACTTAGAGTATAAACTATCATTGCAACATTTTGATGCTCAGTTGTAGCCCGACATGTTGAGTGACGGACTGTAAACCAATCTTATTACCTGCAACCTGCAAACAACCCTGTTTTAACCCTGCCCCGTACACACATGAACACGCACACATACTTATACATACATGGGCGCACACACACATGCATGTACATGAATACACCTCTCAAAGTAAAATTTGCCACCTTGGATAATGATCTATCCTGACCACAACCTCATGGATATGTACAATGAAGTCAAACACATGGATCACTATCAGCTTCAGCCTTACATATTCTCTCATAGATGAGAATTATAACATGTTGATAACAATAAGGTATTAAGCATAAACTATTAATGAAGTGTGTATAATTTGATTATCTGAAAAATCCCATTCAAATACTGTTACTTTACAGGACGACAATAAACAACAGTAAAAAAAGGCAAACTTGCTTCATGCTGTTCTATCAGATGCATCATTTTCAAAACCATTTAGCCTTTATTCGTCATAAGGATGCAACAGCAGTTTCTGTTGTTTTAAGTTGTTATCATTTTGTTGCTTGGACATTCAGTGAAAAGATGATGAACACAACCTTCTGGTCACCAAGGTACCAATGGCTATCTGACATCAAAGCAGTTTCCACCAAGGAATATTTTACGATGGGTTACCACAAGTTAAGATTTGATTAAGTTGTCATCCCAGTACCACCTAAGTATTACATTTCACCTACCCCATCACTCTTTTTACTGGTACAAGGCTCAGGGCATGTTCATTATTACGCCTATACCACCCCTTGTGGCTGATAGTAACATTGCAGTCCATGAATTGGAGCAGAATCGATCACAATTAATGATAATGGGTGAGTTTCAACCAATCCCTGTATTCCAAATATCTCTTTCAGTCAATCTTTTAACTGAAAAAATTGCCTTTAGATAGCTTTCAAGGAAACGGTTCTGTCATGAGTATTGACCTTGAGTGTTTATGTATGCAGACAAAGCATATTTATTGTATAAATTGTGTTTAACTATGATTAAAATTGTTGCCATGTGTGAATTTGATGTGGTTGTTCAATATAAAACCTGTACATAACAGATATTGGACAATAAAGATAGTTTACTATTTCCTTTGTGACTTTTCATGCAGCAACTGATTCTGTGTCTGGAATTGTTTTGTTCCGTAATGTTCCACAAGGTTCTCAAACTTTACATAGTTCTACAACATTTTCTTTTCAAATTCTACAACTCTGTTAGAGTTCTACAATGCTCTTCTGTATGCATCTCATAGATTTTCACAATAAAACTGCGAAATGGTGTATACACTCTCATTACATACAATATTGATGCTTCAGCTCTCTTCTCTTACTCTGTCAGATTGTTCTGCATATAAATTAATTACAGGAGCGTTTAGACAGCTGCGACAGTAAAGAGTCACAGCAAAAAAGAGCTGCAGGTCTTATATTGCTTAAGAGCGGTTTTGTTCATTATTATTTTAAACAAAGCATTTGTTCAACATTCTTTTTGGCACTTTAGGATGACCATCTTTACTTTCAGATACCCTTGAGCTGTTTCAAACCAGCTGTTAAAGCAGTCTACATTCAATCTGCTACGATACATAGCAAAGATTCAACAGGGCTGCGTTTTCCCGATAACGATGGATCGTAGCAACGATCGAGCAAAAAAAGAAACCATCGATATTTCTTACATGCGTTTCCCAAACATGCTCGTAAGGAGTAGGATAATCTATGCACTTTCAAGAGTTACAAATTTTCAAGAGACACTTTAGCTACGATGTCTTTAGGAACGGCCCGTAAAACTAAGATTCGTCCTACGATGGATTCTACGATCAATTTAGGCTTACGACGCTTTCGGGAAAAGACCCGACAAATGAAGAATCAGTCTTTATGAAGAGTTTTTCAACAACAAACATTTCAGATGGCGTAAAAAGAGTACATGGCAAAAAAATATTTTGGCTAAAGTATACATAGCACAATATACATAAATAAACTTGATTTGCTTTTTTGCTCTGTGGATTCATGGCTGCAGGTTATGTTTTTAAGGTTTAAACAAGTTGAACAAGTTTGTGGGTCGTCTGCCTCGGCAAGTAAAAGTTATGACATACATGCTTTTAATATAAGACTAATATACATAGCAATGTAAATATATTTTACAATAAACAACCCTTGACCTTCTCTAAGAAGTTTAATGAAGACTCCAGGTATCCATGTCAAGTTGTCACGGACATATATTTCCTCAACAACACAATGTCATGTTTGGCATGTAGACTGGTATAGAAGTTTCTAGCAGGATGGATCTGTATTCTCTCACAGAATATGTCCTCAACACCCCACCGGAGATAAATGAATAAGGGAGTTACAAAACAACATATTTCTGTCACCACACCTCACTAACAATGATGTCCAATATACTATATTAGCTTTTAAGGCAATAATGAAATTACTGGTTTGTGAAAAGATGTTTCACTTGGAAGATAATGCACAGGTCTGAGAAGTAAAGGGGTTCTGGTTCAGAAGAGATCCAATGTGTTACCTCATGGAAGCCAGGTGGTTCAGTAAGTATTAACCAGGCACGACACCTGAGAGAAACCTTTCTCAGAGCAACAGCGGCAACACAAAGACAACTTTATAACATACAAAAACGCACAAAATACACATACAAAACATGTTTTTTGTTCCCAAACGAAAACGTTAATTTCATCAAAAAGCTACATGCAGTTTTGAAGGGAGAAACACATGTATTTATGTAATCCAGAAACTAGGATGGTCCAAATATACACTTATCATCAAATGACGTTTGTCCAGTTCTGAGTGTTCAGACATGTTGACCATTAACTGGTTGACAGAAACCTATATAGCGGAATCAGGGAATATAACTTCCTATCAGTGCGAAAAGGCATTTATCAGGAAATGGAATCGATAACATAATTTGAAAAGACAACAGACCCCAATTGTTCAGTCAGAGGTCACAGAGGACAAATGGCATGGCTCATTTCCTCTGAAATAATTTCAGTCAGATAAACTGAGGGATAGGGTGCTGTTAGCTGCTCTTAAAGATCATATTTGATTACAGCTGCCCTCTCCCTGTTCAACGCCAGCACCGGCACAAATTTCAAGACATACACAAAATACACAATTACACTTTAGGAACCCCCCCAACCATAAAAAAACATCACAAAATGTACAAAGGTACAAGTTAAAAAGAGACACCAACACATACACTGGTGCTCTGCTGGTTGACTCCAGGTATCATCTCCTCAGTGTTTATTAAGGAGGTGAACCCTCCTCTGTTATAGTCTATCTTCCTGTCTCCTCATCCACATCCCCCTCTCCTTCCCTCCATCCCTCTCTCTAAGGGCAATCAGTCCAGAAAGCGCTGGCAGGCTTTTTTCCAGCGGCATGCGGTACACCACTGGTCCCGGTGCTCTATGCCATACACCTTCCGACACTTCTTAGCCTCCCCACGCACCCTCCTGGGAGGAGAGGAAGAGGGAAGGAAGGGGTGGGGGAGAGAAAGAGAGAACTTTCAAATGAGTTAACGTTAGTACATGTAGTGCAATTATTGATTAGTAATAAATGTAACACTACTATTATCATTATTATTGATAAACTAATAAATTAACTTCATTATGTTCCAGTTTTGTAACTAAATATAGTTAGTTCAGAACAATGTAGTAATATTGTACAACAGCTAGAACCTTTACCTGGAGGTCCAGTGCGTGCGTGGGGGAGAGGTACCGGCGGGGTGTGGCCTGATGGAGGTGCTGTGCTGCTGAAGCCACTGTTCCCCGACACTGACAGAGCGCACACGGAATGATCCAGCCTGGAGGGAGGGGGAGAAAGAGGAGTGAGGGGAGGAGAAAGGAAAGGAGAGGGAGAGATGGGGAGATGGGTTGGACAGATCAGATAGATGAGGAGAGCGTCATGGGAGAAAGAGCAACATCGACACTCCCCCCCCCATCCTGGTGGTTAACCAACATCTATAACTAGAAACAGCAGATAGAAACAGCAGATAGAAAGTAATGGTGATGATTATGGAGTGGAAGGAGTGAAGTTCTAAAGAATCAACATCAATAAGGGCAAGAATATGAGCATCATTATGAAATGCAACACAGATCCGTTGATTAAAGAATCATTTGTTTTTACCATTAATATTTCAAACCTTATAATCTCAAAACGAATTATTGCATGCTTATATTACGAAACAGGGACCAATAGTGTGCACATATTAGTCAGGATGTCTGTGTTTGCTGCTAACACATGGAGGACCCTGATCTCTACTAATGGCTCTTTGTCCATGTTGTTTACTGTTAAAATATTAGCTGCAGCTCCCACTGCTGCCCACTGGGTGGAAGTGTTGCACCAGGGTGAATGGAGGTTGGACAGACAAAGGCAACTCAGTGATGGAAACTATGATCAAATCAACAGGGGAATTGCTTGGTAAATATCACTGACAGATGATTGGCTAAGAAGCAGCTCTGGGGCAGGACTAAATGGAGTCTTGAAAACAAGCGTTCTTTGTCCAAATAGGACAAATCCCGAAGAACACTCACTGCCAACCGGCTCGAGCAATTGGCTCTGGGAAATATTTCTGCACATTTTCCACGCAAAGTATGTGATCAATTTAGCCTGGCTGCAGGACATGTATAGACGGGCTGGTCTCTGAAGATACAAACACGGCCTGTATTATATCTATAACAGTTTCATACAGAGAAAGACAACCCCTACATTGAGCGGTCACATCAGTATCGATGTGGTTGCAGATCTGTGTGTGGAAATCAGTCTGCTTTTATCCAAAACGACACACAATAAGCGCAGGTTTGTGCTAAAAGGTTAACTATGTCTAATACTGGAGTTCCCAAGGTCAGAAGGTCAAGATTCAAGCCTACCTGTTTGCAGTATGAGGTGGGGTTAGGGGCAACCACACAGACAGGAGCAGGGGCCTGTGGGTTATTAATAACATGATCAATACAGACTTACAGACACCTGTGATCGTCATAGCTACAACCCATGGCCACGAGTGTGTGGACACCTGACCATCACACCTATATGAGATTGTTGGACATCCTATTTTATGACCATGGACATTAACATGGAGTTTTCCCCTTTGAAGCTATAACAACTGCCACTATTCTGGAAGGCTGTCCACATTAATGTAGAATGTGTCTGTGAGAATTTGTGCCTATTCAGACACAAGAGCTTTAGGGAGGTTGGGCACTGATAATGGATGAATAGATCTGGCTTGCAGATGGAATTTGAAGCAAATGTGTTTGATGGTGTTTAGGTCAGGGATCTGTGCAGGCAAGGTCAAGTTTTTACAACACCAAATGCCAAATATTTATATAGACCTCGTTTTGTGTATGGGGGCAATTAACGGAGGGGGCTTTTCTCAGGGTTTTGAGGCTAGAGTCCTTAGCCTACTGGATGGAATATTAATGCTAAAGCATAAAATGTAATTCTAGAAAGATCTGTGCAAAACTTTGTGGCAACGGGGAAGGTCTTTGGGAAAGGCCCTTTGCTGTTTTGGCTTGATACCTGACCTAAACACCACCGAACACATTTGGGATGAATTCCAATGCCACCTGCAAGCCAGGTATAATCACCCAACATCAGTGCCCAACCACCCTAATTGGGCTAAATGGAAGTAAATCCCTTATAAAATAAAAGTGAAGGAAGTTATAGAAACAAAGTGGCAACCAACTTCATATCAATGCCCATGATTTAATGTACATCGCCTGACACTTTAAGTAACATAGTGTGTTGTAGCTCCTTTAGCATCAACAGTATCGGAGTTTAAAACTATATCTGCCATCATAGGATACAGCATTTAAGAATATAATAGTTAATCATCATCTACACCACATATATTTATTTTATATTTCTTATAAGAACCTATCAAAAAAATACAGTATCAATACAGTGACTCTGAGAAATCTATGTACGTCAGTGTTTCCTCTATGACTAAATTTCTGCCGCCACGGTATCAGAAATCGGGCTGTACAAAATTTTAGGCCGTCTATCAGCAGTGAATGTTAGAGTGCATGTCGGCTAATAGCACTGACACGCACTTCATACCGCAGTTGAGATTGCGTGTGTGCGTCCTTGAGAACTGTAAGTCGTATAACTTATGTTTTCAGTTCATTTAAGCCTGCTATTGTATTAGTCTATAGTTCTTGCAAATTTAAATTAAGTTAACTGGTGATTTTCGTTGTTTGTATTCTTCCCCTGATAGCTAAATTGCACATGTCTGTTGATTCGATAGCGATTGCTGCCCTTACTCACGTTTGTATTTTAAGTGCATTATTAAGCTGAAGTAGTTTTAATCAATAAATAGTGGGTTTATTGTTATTATTTGCTACAGAATGCTTAGCCTATCAAGATCAAATGAAGCAGACAGTGTACATGCTTCAGAGTGGCCTACCTTAATCAGTAGGCTAGGCTACTGACCATTTACAATAAGTTGTTACGTCAATTATTAATTCGGTTCGGACAGACCTGCCCCCACTGCAAAAAGAAATCCTAGCGGAAACACTGTACGTGTATATTAGAATCATCATCTCTTCACTCCTGTGAGGGATGGTGAATTAAGAGGATGAAGTGTGCTCCCTACCTGGTAGGAGTGTTCTGAGTGGACCTGCCAGATGCTTCCGGAGGCAGAGGGAGCTGACAGGCTCAGCGGGCTGGGTTGGAGGCCTCCGTCGCTGGGGGATTCAGGTCCGGAGAGTGTGGGGCTGGAGGGGACCGGTGGAGGAGGAGTGAGAGGGTGAGGGTCTCTCTGATGGATTTCAGTATAGTAGAAGTCCTCCTCGCTGCGAGAACAACGCTCATGTTCACCACTTTGGCTGAGGGAGAGAGGGATGAGGGAGGGAGGAAGCGGAGGAGAAAAAATATGGATGGAGAAAAGAAGGTTTAATGTTTATGCCAAAAGCACTGTCTTATCAGTGTGACAGCTTCATGAGAAGGTGGTGTTGAGGTGGATGTATGTCACTCACCCCAAGTGGAGTGTACGAATGTGGCGTTTGATCCCCACCACTGATGTCAGCACCTTTCCACAATTTGGCCACAGACACCTGTAGGCCAACTTCACTGAGTTCTGGAGGGAGAGATGGGGGCGGAATAAGTGAACGAGGCAGAGGGAGGAACAGGGAGGGAGGTAAAGAGAAGAAAAGACTAGGAGGGAAAAATAAATGGTGAGTGTGTAGAAGTATGCAGGAATCTTTCTTGGGTCTTAGGTTTCATAAATCACTCTCTCTGTCTCACACACACATGTTGGTCTGTCCTCTCACCCTGCGTCTCCTTGGTTCTGGTTCATCAAACAGCACCTGCTCCAGCTCCATGTCCAATCCCTCGTCAGGGGGCATGGCCAGGCTACCCTCAGCCTCAGTCATTGGTGGAGAGGGATCAGGACTTCCGTTGCCACAGTCCAGGCTCCAGTAACCACTGCTGCCACTGTCATAGAGCTCCCCTCCACCACACTCCACACCTGCTACACACACACTCCATAAATGGAATGACTAGCAGCAGCAAGAGCCAGTGTATTTAAAGAGTGCATCAATCTATGCCTGTGAGTGTCTATGTGTGTCTGCATTTGGGTTTGTGTGTGTGTGTGTGTAAGTGCCTCTGTCTGTGTGTACAGTTAGGTCCATAAATATTTGGACATTGACACAATTTTCATCATTTTGGCTCTGTATACCACCACAATGGATTTGAAATGAAACAATCAAGATGTGCTTTAAGTGCAGACTTTCAGCTTTAATTTCAGGGTATTTACATCCAAATCAGGTGAACGGTGTAGGAATTACAACGCATTTTATATGTGCCCCCCCCCCCTTTTTAAGGGACCAAAAATAATTGGACAAACTAACATAATCATAAATCTAATTGTCACTTTTAATACTTGGTTGCAAATCCTTTGCAGTCAATGACAGCCTGAAGTCTGGAACCCATAGACATCACCAGACGCTGGGTTTCGTCCCTGGTGATGCTCTGCCAGGCCTCTACTGCAACTGTCTTCAGTTCCTGCTTGTTCTTGGGGCATTTTCCCTTCAGTTTTGTCTTTAGCAAGTGAAATGCATGCTCAATTGGATTTAGGTCAGGTGATTGACTTGGCCATTGCAGAACATTCCACTTCTTTGCCTTAAAAAACGCTTTGGTTGCTTTCGCAGTATGCTTCGGGTCATTGTCCATCTGCACTGTGAAGCGCCGTCCTATGAGTTCTGAAGCATTTGGCTGAATCTGAGCCGATAATATTGCCAGAAACACTTCAGAATTCATCCTACTGCTTTTGTCAGCAGTCACATCATCGATAAATACAAGGGAACCAGTTCCATTGGCAGCCATACATGCCCACGCGATAACACTAACTCCACCATGCTTCACTGATGAGGTGGTATGCTTTGGATCATGAGCAGTTCCTTCCCTTCTGCATACTCTTCTCTTCCCATCATTCTGGTACAAGTTGATCTTGGTCTCATCTGTCCATAGGATGTTGTTCCAGAACTGTACAGGCTCTTTTAGATGTTTTTTGGCAAACTCTAATCTGGTCTTCCTGTTTTTGAGACTCACCAATGGTTTACATCTTGTGGTGAACCCTCTGTATTTACTCTGGTGAAGTCTTCTCTTAATTTTTGACTTTGACACAGATACGCCTACCTCCTGGAGAGTGTTCTTGATCTGGCCAACTGTTGTGAAGGGGTTCTTCACCAGGGAAAGAATTCTTCTGTCATTCACCACAGTTGTTTTCCGTGGTCTTCCGGGTCTTTTGGTGTTGCTGAGCTCACCAGTGCGTTCTTTCTTTTTAAGAATGTACCAAACAGTTGATTGAGCTACACCTAATGTTTTTGCTATCTCTGATAGGTTTGTTTTGATTTTTCAGCCTAACGATGGCTTGCTTCACTGATGGTGACAGCTCTTTGGACTTCATATTGAGAGTTGACAGCAACAGATTCCAAACACAAATACCATACTTGAAATGAACTCTAGACCTTTTATCTGCTCCTTGTCAATGAAATAACAAACTCCCATGAGGGAATAACATACACCTGGCCATGGAACAGCTGAGCAGCCAATTGTCCAATTACTTTTGGTCCCTTAAAAAGGGGGGGGGCACATATAAAATGTATTGTAATTCCTACACCGTTCACCTGATTCGGATGGAAATACCCTGAAATTAAAGCTGAAAGTCTGCACTTAAAGCACATCTTGATTGTTTCATTTCAAATCCATTGTGGTGGTATACAGAGCCAAAATGAGGAAAATTGTGTCAATGTCCAAATATTTATGGACCTAACTGTATATGTGCATGTGAGTCTTTGCCTTTATGTGCCCATTCCTGGATGTGTGTGTGTGCATGACTCTCCCCTCACCTGTGTCTCTCTGAGGTGGACTCTGCAGCACTGGGCTACAGGAGAGGCTGGTGAGCACCAGAGCTGCCATCATCTCATCCATGTCCACCGCCTCAGGGCTGTGGTTGCTACACGTCAGGGTGGACAGGGGAAGGAGGTCAGGTTCTCTCACACACACACACACACACACACTCAAAATACATACACATACCACTGTAGCCTTACCTCCTTGGTACGTCTATGCAGGAGGAGACAGTGAGTGGTGGGCTGACAGTGCTTGGGGGGGGTGGAGGGGGAGTAGAGGGGGTAGTCCACACGTCTTCCATCTTCCTCAGGATGTGCTGTCCCAGAGCAGGAAGCAGGATAGACACCTGGTTATCCATATGGTTATGCTGCTCCACCACCCCACAGCACTCCTGTCCTCCACATAACACATACACCTGGAAGAGACCAATAATGTACACATAAATACATACAGTTAGGTCCATAAATATTTGGACATTGACACAATTTTCATCATTTTGGCTCTGTATACCACCACAATGGATTTGAAATGAAACAATCAAGATGTGCTTTAAGTGCAGACTTTCAGCTTTAATTTCAGGGTATTTACATCCAAATCAGGTGAACGGTGTAGGAATTACAATACATTTTATATGTGGCCCCCCCCTTTTTAAGGGACCAAAAGTAATTGGACAATTGGCTGCTCAGCTGTTCCATGGCCAGGTGTATGTTATTCCCTCATGGGAGTTCGTTATTTCATTGACAAGGAGCAGATAAAAGGTCTAGAGTTCATTTCAAGTAAGGTATTTGTGTTTGGAATCTGTTGCTGTCAACTCTCAATATGAAGTCCAAAGAGCTGTCACCATCAGTGAAGCAAGCCATCGTTAGGCTGAAAAATCAAAACAAACCTATCAGAGAGATAGCAAAAACATTAGGTGTGGCCAAATCAACTGTTTGGTACATTCTTAAAAAGAAAGAACGCACTGGTGAGTTCAGCAACACCAAAAGACCCGGAAGACCACAGAAAACAACTGTGGTGGATGACAGAAGAATTCTTTCCCTGGTGAAGAAAAACCTCTTCACAACAGTTGGCCAGATCAAGAACACTCTCCAGGAGGTAGGCGCATCTGTGTCAAAGTCAAAAATTAAGAGAAGACTTCACCAGAGTAAATACAGAGGGTTCACCACAAGATGTAAACCATTGGTGAGTCTCAAAAACAGGAAGACCAGATTAGAGTTTGCCAAAAAACATCTAAAAGACCCTGTACAGTTCTGGAACAACATCCTATGGACAGATGAGACCAAGATCAACTTGTACCTGAATGATGGGAAGAGAAGAGTATGGAGAAGGGAAGGAACTGCTCATGATCCAAAGCATACCACCACATCAGTGAAGCATGGTGGAGGTAGTGTTATGGCGTGGGCATGTATGGCTGCCAATGGAACTGGTTCCCTTGTATTTATCGATGATGTGACTGCTGACAAAAGCAGTAGGATGAATTCTGAAGTGTTTCTAGCAATATTATCTGCTCAGATTCAGCCAAATGCTTCAGAACTCATAGGACGGCGCTTCACAGTGCAGATGGACAATGACCCGAAGCATACTGCGAAAGCAACCAAAGCGTTTTTTAAGGCAAAGAAGTGGAATGTTCTGCAATGGCCAAGTCAATCACCTGACCTAAATCCAATTGAGCATGCATTTCACTTGCTAAAGACAAAACTGAAGGGAAAATGCCCCAAGAACAAGCAGGAACTGAAGACAGTTGCAGTAGAGGCCTGGCAGAGCATCACCAGGGACGAAACCCAGCGTCTGGTGATGTCTATGGGTTCCAGACTTCAGGCTGTCATTGACTGCAAAGGATTTGCAACCAAGTATTAAAAGTGACAATTAGATTTATGATTATGTTAGTTTGTCCAATTACTTTTGGTCCCTTAAAAAGGGGGGGGCCACATATAAAATGTGTTGTAATTCCTACACCGTTCACCTGATTTGGATGTAAATACCCTGAAATTAAAGCTGAAAGTCTGCACTTAAAGCACATCTTGATTGTTTCATTTCAAATCCATTGTGGTGGTATACAGAGCCAAAATGATGAAAATTGTGTCAATGTCCAAATATTTATGGACCTAACTGTATATACAGAATATAAATGCAAATCGTATATTATATACACTGTTAGTAATAATATAAACTACCGACAATAGGCAAAGGCCTTCACCTTCTGCCCTGGGTGCAGCTTGATCCTGCCGAGGTGGGGCTGGGGTCCAGAGTCTCTGTGTAACCCATGAGACTCCATGGAAACCTCCTGGGAGGGGTACACCAGTGCTCCCATTGGAGAACGCTTCCCTAGACGAGTTTTGTGTATCATGTCTGTCTGTCTGTCAATCTGTCGCAACGTTTGTCTCTCTGTACAGTCACTAGCACCACTCTCCTGGTCTCCTGCTTCTGGCCAGGTAGTAGTAAAGGACGACAGAGACATGGAGGAGATCTGTGACAGAGGGAACAGTTTGATTAGTGGTTGGTTAATACCACACACAACTAAGAATGCATGGCTCATGTAAACCTGGAATTCCAGAGACCTTCTATAATATGTTGATGCATTTCAAACTGACACATGGATCAAACTAAATAGAAACCTTAAATGCCAGAACTTCCTGTCCAGACCTGGAGGAAGTTAGGTAGTCCAAGCTAGGCCACGCCTCTCCACATTAACTCAATCTGACCTTCCTACACCTTCAACATTAACTTTTAGGCAGTCATCGTGGTTTTTACATCATGAGTGATGCAAATGTGCACATCAAAGCTGCATGAATCCCCGAGTGGCCTACCCATACCGCCTGAAGTTACTGTAGTGTATGTGTGTGGATGGGTGTTTGTTGTAATGTGTCACATTATGTGTGCATTTGTCTGAATGTGTATGTTATAGAAAACTAACAACAGTATAAAAGACCCCCCCCCCCGACAGATGTCTTTCAAATGGTGACTCACTGACCCATTGGTAAACTGATCACACCAATTTGTCCCGATTCTGATTGTGAAACATGGTGCTGACAGTGTTACAGTGATTGTCCCTACTGTACGTTCCTGCAGTTGCATGGGCAAGAGGAGCCTGTTACAGGAGAGAACTTGTATGAGGCCGGCCACAAGGGCCCTCACATAGCACCAGTAGAGTCGTCGATGGTATAAAGTATTAAGAGTACTCTTAATTTCATGGATATACACATGATAACCACTTCTTAACCTCCACTTATAGTAAAAAGAATCCAGTTATCCACAAATGTGCTATAAGTTTGTTGGTAGCATTTGTGCGCATAGCAGCTGTGTAATTTTGTGCATCTTTACTCTGGTAAAGCTGGATATGATCATGAGGCTATCATCACAGTTACATGTATCATCATCTTTGTCAATCTTTGTCATTGTCATAATTACACTTTAATACAAAAAGTCCATGTAGAGGACGAGATATGCCATGTTTATTCTACAAAAAAAAAAAGATCAGCCGACTGCATTTTCTCCAGTAACCAGATTATGTCACCGTGACAATGGTATTTAATGTCCTGTGTCAATCAATATGACATCATCATGTTGTTAGGTAGGCTGAACCATAGATATATGGGCTGAACCTTAGAAAAACAAGCCCCTCCGTCATATGCTGGAGGGAGTGTCTATCCCCTACCGTCGAACCGAGGTATAACATCACATACCAACACACTACTGCAGCCTGCCTTCATTGTGTGCTTCTCTTACCATAACAAGTCTTCAAAAGTCGGTCAAAGCAACCATAATGTTTAATAACATTGTAGTTTCATTTCAAAATGGACGTACATTGTCGAGATAGCAACTGTTGCACTGTTTCTCGCATTCCCTAATAATTTTGATAGATCGTGTTTGCAGAATTTATATCAGGCTATTTATTACGATACGAGTACGAGTGCCACGTACGAGTGCAAATAGTAATCTTTTATACTGCATAAAAGATTACTATTTGCACTCGTACGTGGCATTAGTCTATGGGGCGTATAAAGTGGTAGGCTACTGTGGGACTACTCGTAAGACTACTTTACACTTTAGATTCTGCCATCGTAGGTTACACTGCAAAATGACAACTACTTCAAAGAAAATTAACAATGTTTCAAATGGCAAAACTATTGCCTATAGCTCGTAGGTGGAATTGCATAGTCCCATAAAAGTTGATCTACGAGGTAATTGCAGTAGTTCCAATACAGAACTAAGTCATTAAGTCTAAATCGAAATAATACACACTAAACTGCTACACTTGTGAATGTATTCGTCAATAACATATGCCGAGGGACCACGCCGAATTAGGCCTACTAACGCTACTTTTCGTTGAGAACAACAACACAAAGTTTCAATGGGTGCTTACCGTATGTTATAGGCTACACACCCCCTTCCCTTCCAGCTCGCTCTGACCGGCTGTAACTTGAAAATGCTCTGTTCTCTCCCTGAAAGGGGCTATAGTGCCTGTTAAATCCAAACACGCAATGGATTTTTCTCCAACCAGTGGAACGGATTTGTTCACTTGCAGAAGTATGTGTGTTCAATCAAACTACCAACAGCTCTCATACGCACATCGATGTATATAAAGTGGATAGCGTCAACGCTATGGAAACACCATTCGTGACGTTTAATACAGCCTCAAACATGAAGAGGTTTGAGGTGAAGTGGTAAAAATCCATGTCCGGGTTTTCGACAGTGTCTTCCAGCAGGTTTTCAGGTTTTGTAGTAAACAAGCCTAACCATGTGGCAAAGATGTCGAAGCTCATTGGTCAAACTATGTTTTCCAAGACACGACCCACGATTCTGTACTGTTTACAGTGTGGCCTAAAATGTGACCACAATGGATATACATCAGTTACCATCCGATCTAATCTAATCTGAACATTTTAATACTGCTAATAGTTAGGCTACTTTGTCTCAGCGTTGAAAGCCTTCCCCGGTGCTTTTAACATGCAGCAAACATGGGGTTTAACCGGATGTTACAATATTATAAGCATACTTTCACATTTTAAATTACATTTCTTTGGCAGTAGCCTAACTGACGCCTCACCAAAATGGCATCGACACCACTGTTCAGTTATCACGCTGAACTTTATTTAACGTGAAGTCCTGTTCACAACAAAGAATGCAGCTGTGTCTGCATGTTTGCGGTTCTGCATTTAAATCACGAACGAGGAGGAATTCCCCTATGTAGGTTATATAACAAGCATAAGCATAATGGTAGTCTCTCTGTAGGGAACGTGTGAGTGTGACGTCTCACTGCACAGCCGGCGATTCAGCTCCACCTACGTGCAAATCAACTCTCTCTCTCTCTCTCTCTCTCTCTCTCTCTCTCTCTCTCTCTCTCTCTCTCTCTCTCTCTCTCCGCTCTCTCTCTCTTACACACACACACATACCACCACGTTCTGCACGTACAACACGTCATCATCGTCGCAGCAGTTCATCAGCGCCTGATGGAGCCTAGGCTACTTGTGAGACAGATCACCCGACTTGGCAATTGCAAAAGAGAATTGCGACTAGTGATCTCGCCGATAAGCGATCGTGTCGTTCTCAATCGTTCCAAACAGACAGCAACACCAACTATGTTACAGCAATTTTCAGTATACTAACATAATAATGTAGATCGGTTACATTTCATGCTGTTAGGGTTCGCAATCCCTAATCATACCACTCTGCTTACTATTCTTTCTGTTAATACTGTATTAGCACATGCATAATTACCTACATACTGTTTATCCTATTCTATTGATATTTATGTAAATCACACAGCACTGCACTTTAATGCTTATTTTGCACTTCTGGTTACTTGTATGCACCTTCCTGCCATAGTAAATTCCTTGTTTGTGCAAACTTATTTGACGAATAAAGCTGATTATGACTGATTCTGATTCTGGTGCTAAACTGCATTTTAGGGTCTCAGTAGAAGTTTGGTCAATAGTACAGAATATACAAAGCAACCAATTGCATTCAACAAAACATTTTATTATCGTCGTCGTCGTCATCTGCCGCTTGTCCGGGGGTCGGGTCGCGGGGGCAGCAACCTAAGCAGGGAGGCCCAGACTTCCTTCTCCCCGGCCACTTCCACCAGCTCTTCCTGGGGGACCCCGAGGCGTTCCCAGGCCAGCCGAGAGACATAGTCCCTCCAGCGTGTCCTGAGTCTTCTCCGGGGCCTCTTCCCAGTGGGACAACAATGTCTTGGTCAGGGCTACAGTAACAATCACAAATTCAGTGTGTGAATGTGTGTGTTTGCAATAAACGATCATCCCTTTTGTGAAGTGTGACGTCATGTTTTAAGAGTAACAAGACAGAAAGTCCCAAATCACACACAAACAGGTGCAACTCCCCCCGCCTGTGTGTACAACGTCAGCGTGACGCCTACGTGACATGTGTGTGAACTCTAGGGGTGCAACAATTCAACAAGCCCACGGTTCGGTTCGGTTTTATGCAGTGTTGCCAGGTCCGCGGTTTTCCCGCGGAATTTGGCTACTTTTGTGTTGCCGCGGGTTGAATTTTTTGTCCGCCGGTTCGGGTAGACCTATTTTGCATGCAAATTACATGAATATCTTTAAATAAAAATCCATATTTTAAATGAAATAATTTATATATACCCAAATCCTACCAAACTGACTCTCAGTTCAGCACGTACACACATGGACATGGGACAAGCCCACATACACACACGCACTGTGCGTGCGCACACGTGCCTAATGCTCTCAGGGTGCTTTCACACCTATTAGTCCGTTTGCTTGGTCCGAATCAGTGGATGAGTTGCTACTTTGTTGCATTTTTCATTAGGTCCGGTTAGTGTTCACACGGTCCTGTTTTAAGCGAACCAACGTGTGTAAAAAAACAATGACGTTTGTAAAAAAACAATGACATACTGTCGTACGTCGTAAGGGTTGAAGCTACTTAATCAATTGTCCCTTTAGCCCGTTAACATTAGCGAGATGAGTGAGAACAGCAAATATCGGTTTGTCAACGGCTGATCCGCATCCAAATCATGTGGTTAATTTCAATCAGGCTAAACTTATCAGGGAAATTGCACGTGCACGTCCTACTTCAAAAGGCAGGAAAGGTCGATCACCAAAACCGTGATTTTCTAACGGTATGATGGCGGAAAAGACGAAAGAGAGAGCGGTGATAGGCTATTCTCGCCATCCGAGCAAACTATTATAATGAGTCTCTAGACAATAAGCATATTATCATGGCTAAGTCAAACACCGCCACCGCTGCCAGAGCAAAACAAGCAGCTTGGGAAAAAATTGCCGATAAGCTAAATGCGAAAGTTTTGGGGAAATGTATAGGCTCATCTTAAATGCCTCATTACCCCAATCAATCAGATCACATTTGTTTAATTGTGCCTGCTGGTATAGGCTTAATGGAAATTAATAATCGAATGAGATCTTGCTAGCGAAAATAATGATCTCGACTCTTTCAGAATAAGTAGGCTAAATAAAAACAAGGCCAAAGAGTATCTAATTGATACGAATTCATAGACAATTATGAGGATATATGTAGGCTACTGCGCTTATATCATGTACTATATATGTGTATATGCCTGTAGGCATATGTGTAAATCCCTCTTTGATGTCATTGACTGGGACATGGCCAGGGAATATGATGAATTGATTCATCAGCTGGTTAAGCGCCAAGTAGGCCTACACTTTTCTTACAGCAACGCATGCTGCGGCTTTGCCAATGTTTTCTGCATCGCCTATACTGTATAAAAATGTAGCCTATAGCCTACCTGACGCAAAAAAACTCAAGGCTATGCAGTCTGAAGCACAGTTAAAGTTTCAAGTAGCTTTATTGTCAATTTCTTCACATGTCAAGACATAAAAAGGAATCGATATGACGTTTCCCACTCTCCCACAGTGAAACATATAAAAAGCACAGGCACAACAGATAAGACAAGACATTTCGTAAAATATAGCGTTACATATTCACATACAGCAGCATAAGCTCATAATAAAGCATAAAGCTTGCTGCGGCGTGTGATATTTGCAATGTACGGCCCGAGAAGGTCTTGCAAATAAATGAGTCCATGTCGGCTGAATCGATATCGCTCAAACAAGAACTCATCCGTGTGAAATAAAGGATCTTGGCAATCGCGAAGAACTCTATTGGTATGGAAAGCTAATCGAACTAAATTATAGCTCCTTGGTCAACTGGGTCTCTCAAAAAGGGAGCTGCCATGTTATTTTCTGGGGGTGTGGCAAGCTTATCCAGCTACACTTACGTTAGCCTGCTCTGGAGCAGGTTAGTGCTAATTTATATGTTACTATGGTGATTTATCGAAAGTTGCTTCCACGAACCAAAAATAGGGGCGTTTTTTATCTTAGCCTGAAAATTAGCTCGCTAAACCGCTTAGCGAGCTACGACGAATACCCCCCAGGTTGTTAATCTATTGGACAGAATGTGTGAGGGAAAATCACTTTCTTGTAACGAACAACAATGGAGCAACAGTAGCGTATTGCGATTACAATACTATAGGCTAACTAATTGTTATGATTTGGTGTTGCACGACCAAGTTTTTTGGGTTGCTCGTTGGTCTTTTACTCAGAATTATATCCAGGTTATCAAACCATGGGAATTATTTTTTCGACGAGCTACCACTTTTCCATAGAACATCCGGCACTTTTAGCTGTCTACGTTTTTTTAACTTTGAACCAACATTGGTCCACCGTGCAACAATGACCCTTTATTTCAGTATTACTAAATAATTTTAATTCCTCACTACTCGAGTTCGAATGCGTGTTCTCACCTCTCCAAACGAACCGGACTTTCAGAGAAAACGAACCATGGTCCGATTGAAACGGACCAAACATGTCAGGTGTGAAAGCACCCTCAGTGTCCTGATAAAACCTCCTGAAAACTGCTTTTAATGCTGGCATACTAAACATTTGGTGTTACTTTGTAGATATTACAATACATTTGGCAATGATAGCAATGCTGTTGGACTTTAACCCTCGTGCTGCCTTCGGGTCACATGACCCAAAGGTTCACAACGAACCATCGTTGTGTTTACCCAATTTCACCCAATACAAAAACAAATAAAAATAATTTTCTTTTAACCATTGCAATGTGGGGGGTCTGAGACAGCCCGAGAGTTAAAAGAAAATGCTTCACTTTGTTTTTGTATGAGGTAAATTTGTCGCAATACGACAGTGGGTCACAATGACTGATGGGTCAGAATGACCCGAAGATAACACAAGGGTTAAAAGCAGTGTATATGGTTTGGCAGGGGCGTATTTTGAGTTCTGATATTGGGCTGGTTTTGATTGGCCATTGGGCTGGTTTTGTCACACAGACCCGGCAACCCTGTTTTTATGGGTCACGGTTTCGGTTCGGTTTTGTTTCGCACATTTGGGGGAAGAAAAAAACATTACCATTTCAGTGTTCTCTCTGTATTTTCGGTGTATTTTCGGTATACCCGGCGTAGATGCCCCATCATGTTAGATGTACCGTTAGCACAGGGCTGCTAACTTTTCAAAAAACCTTGGAGTGAGATTTGGAGGGGCCAACCCAAATTTGGCTGCGTTCCACCCTCTAACCCAGCGGTCGGGAACCTATGGCTCGCGAGCCAGATGTGGCTCTTTTGATGATTGCATATGGCTCGCAGATAAAACAAAATATTCTCACTTGTTTTAATCCATCCATCGATTTTTCACTGCGCATGTCCTGTTCAGGGCTGCAGGAGCAATTGTCCATTATTTTAATTGGATGATACTGGCCTACATTTGCCGTTGCTGGGTAAAACAGGTAAACGCCCCCTTTTGAATCAGTCTGAGACTGCGTCTGCTCGGTCATTAGCTCAAAGCTAACCCTTCGACGAAGAAGATGGCGAAAAGAAAAAAAGACGACGAGTATCGTACATTTCAGGACGAATGGACCGAAGAATTCGCCTTTGTGGAGAGAGCGGGTTCTGCTGTGTGTCTAATTTGCAATGACAAAATTACATCGTTGAAACGGTCGAATGTAAAGCGGCACTTCGACACGCGCCACGCTACCTTTGCATCAAAATACCCTGCGGGAGACAGCAGAAAGAAAGCGTGCCAAGAGCTTCTGAGCAGGGTGCAAGCTGCACATCCAGTCTCCTACAGTCCTTCAAAGCACGCTTTGGAGAATTTCGTGAGCACACTCGTCTTTTCAAGTTCATCACCCATCCAAACGAGTGTTCACTGAACACAGCCGACCTGAATTACATCCCTGGTGTCTCCATCAGAGATTTTGAAGCAGAAGTGGCTGACCTGAAGGCCTCAGACATGTGGGTGAATAAGTTCAAGTCACTGAATGAAGATTTGGAAAGAATCACACGACAGAAAGCGGAGTTGGCGAGCAAGCACATGTGGACAGAAATGAAAAAACTCCAACCCGAAGACCAGCTGATTCTCAAAACTTGGAACGCGCTTCCTGTCACATACCACACACTGCAGCGTGTGAGTATTGCTGTATTGACCATGTTTGGATCTACGTATGCATGTGAGCAGTCATTCTCACATCTTAAAAACATCAAGTCCAACCTACGATCACGTTTAACGGATGAAAGCCTCAACGCTTGCATGAAGCTTAACCTCACCAAGTACCAACCCGACTACAAAGACATCAGCAAATCCATGCAGCACCAGAAGTCGCATTAATGGTGAGTGTTATAACAACAGTATTTAAAAGAATAAATTCAGAGGCTTATTATACTGACATTTAGTTGAATTCACTTTTAAAATATATTATATGGCTCTCACTGAAATAAATTTCCAAATTTTTTGCTTTCATGGCTCTCTTAGTCAAAAAGGTTCCCGACCCCTGCTCTAACCCCTTTCACGGGTGTTCGCGCGTCTATGTTGCTTCATACCGTGTGCCTGCGCCTCCACCATTACTGTTTACAACGTTAGCAGGACTACATGATTGGCGTTGCCTTCTCAGTTTGAGAAATACATGGTGTGGCGTAAGAGCATGTGAACTGGTTGAAATACGTGTCTCACGGCCAATGCGAGAGTTGGCAGCCCTGGTTAGCATACTTTAGGCCTACAGGTGCCTATGATTTGCCTCTCTCCAGCAATGTTGCCATCTCCTCAGTAAGGAAAGTAGCAGTGCTGCGCGAGGCTATAGCAGCGTTCCCCAACCACCGGTCCGCGGACCGTTACCGGGTCATTTGGTACCGGGCCGCACAGAAAAAACAATAATAACATTATTTCCTTTTAATTGATTATCAGAGTCTGAAAGACGTTTTATTCTGAAAAAATTACCGGATTCTCTCCTTCTCTGTGGGCCTTTTCCCCTGAGCAAAAAAGCTCTGCAAAGACGTTTGTTTACTCATTTTTTAGCAAGTTTGTGGGCTTCATTGAGCGGTAACTATCACGCGTGTCTCTTCCTCTTGACACATGACACGTGATAGTTACCACTCAATGAAGCCTGTTTGAGACAACAACTCTGCCGATGTTTTGGATGAAGGCTGAATATCCTGAGATCGACACAAAAGCACTGAAAACACTGCTTCCATTTCCAACATCCTTTGTGAAACGGGATTTTCTGCCGTGACAGCAATCAAACAAAATCACAGAATAATCTGGATATAAGGAACGCACTTAGGGTGTCACTGTCGTCTCGTTTACACACAAAAGTGGGACTGACAGATCGAAAGCTACAGTAGCTAGTAACAATATAGCTTAACGATGGAAAACCAGGCTAAGAAACGTAAAGATGGGGCTGAAAGATTAAGATACAAAAATACATCACATTCATTAGACAATGTTTTACCAATTGAAAAACGGCTATGTTTATTTTACATAAAGCTCCAAAACCTATTTTTCTCTGAAATCAGCACAAAAAAAATTCTCGCGCAATCCGCGCTCACATTAGATGTGAAAGTCGCTATCTAGGATCACATCCAACCCAGAATGTGCATGCATTAGCAGGGCAGCTGTGGTCGCGTAGGCCTATACGGGGGCCGGTTGTGGTGGGCCAATTTGGATCAAAGTCCATGGCCTATCTTTCCTCCCAGTCCGTCCCTGCCGGTCCGTGAAAATATGTCTTACATGAAACCGGTCCGTGGCGCAAAAAAGGTTGGGGACCGCTGGGCTATAGTGAGACTGACCGCCTGTGAGTGCTTTGGGACGGCGGACCCGCTGCTGCCGTGAGCTCCTCCGCAAGTCCTTACAGTGCTCGTTGAGAACAGTAGCCTACTGCAAAACGATCCGTGCTTTCACGTCAGTCTCTAAAACACCAGCAAGTCTCCAACAACACCGGAAAAAGTTGCTAGATTTGTCGGTAGTCGCTTTTGACAATAAAGTCGACAGGAGGGTTTGGAAAGTCGCCAGATATAGCGAGAAAGTCGTTAAGTAGGGATGGGCGGATCGATCCCAAAATATCGATATTTTTGATACTGGCATTGTATCCAGGGGCGTAGCCAGGACATTATTTCTGGGGGGGCCAGCTCTGGCCAGTCTTTTATTTGGGGTGGCACATGATTGTCAAAAACTACTATTTTAAAACTCACACACTGCATCACTCAGAGCAGCAGTTTGCCACTCAGAACGGCTCATCTAGTCTTATGGACACTAAAGATGTCTTATTGATAATCCCATGTTATTGGAATGGGTGCTTGGATAATGTGCGAGTGCGATGTGTCATGATTAAGTGAGGGGGTTCGGGACCTTAACATGAGACAGGGATGTTTTTAGTGCAAGTGACAGAAATACATGATATGAATTGTCATTTCATCACACACACGTCTCATAATACATAAAGAAAAACAAATATCAAGAATATGTACAATGTACATTGAGCAGTATCACTACAAACAGTGAACAATATCACTAGCTTACTATATCAAACAGATTGTGGTGCTGAATGAAAACAGCACTGACAAACCAGGGGCCTGTACTACGAATCAAGATCAACATGCTCTGGATCACTTTCAGTTACCCGGCTACGCGAAGCGTAACAATCGCAATCACGATAAGTGGTATCACGACTGCGGTTATCAACTCTCTAACTCAACCCAGATCTTTCCAATCTAGAGACGTGCACGTTCACATAAAGGCGTGGTGTTTGCACCGTATGTCCAATCACAAACATGGACAAAACAAGAGCCGCATATTTCACGCAGGAGGAGCCGACAATAATCTTCCAAACTTTGTCTACTCCTCCTGCGTGAAATATTGTAATACAAACATATCAGGAATACAGACATATAATACAGACCAAAATCAACAAAGTCGCTCCTGCCAAGCTGGCAGAAAATAGCAGACGCTGTAAATGCGTAAGCTACATGACTTACTGATATATTGTGCCCCAAGCACAAGATGTGACCATAATTACACGTGTGCATTCCATAACGTTAAACTTTTGTTGCTGTATTATTTTACTTGCAACCCTGGCAGTGGCAAACGATCGTGGGAGCAAATAAAAAATAAATATAAAACCATAATTCAAAATAAGTAGCAGTAGGCAATACTTGCACAAATTTTAAGGCCAACAGGTACAAGGCTGAATTGCTTGAGTCAATCCCTTTTGTAGGATATTGGTATAGCTACAAAGGACCTATAGAACAATGAAATTGCTTGCAAAATAAGGCAAAGAAAACTGGGTGGGCCCTTCTCCACAGGACTTCACTCCTGCTGAGGAGCTTGCCCTCTCCAGCTATCAGGGTCGCCCCATGATGAAAGGTGTGGAAGGGGGCATTTCTTCAGACCCTGGTGGCAGCAGCTCGGAAACCCAAGCATATGTATGTTTCAAGTAATCTATGTGACCATGTTCATTCAACAATTATTTATGAATATTGTAGGAGTGAAATGTATTACTGTTCTCTGCAGTGACAGGAAATACAGTGGTGTTGCTGCCACCACCCACTGTCGTCCCACTGTGCCATACAGAGGTAACAGTGAAACTAATAGTCATACACCAGTATGTATACCATATGTGGTTGCAGAATATTGATCAAATATGCCATTTACTTTCTCAACTGGAGGTCCTAGATGTAAATAACCCCATAGAAAGATTATTATTTGGGGTTGATTGCCTGCTTTGCATTTGTCTTATTGATATTTTATGTGTGCCTAAATAACAATGTATTTGAAGAATTTATTGATGTTTTATGTCACCTTCTCTCTTACATATAATTAGGACTTTTATTTTGACAATGTAAAAGGTATCGCAGATTTGGTGTGTGTTAATGTGAACTTGTAAGTAGATTACAAATTTAGTTACGAACGGATGCACATGCATACATTTCTAAAGTTTAATGGTTTAATGGACCCGTATGAGGCTACAGCTCTTACGGTGGTGATGGTTTACTAGTTCACTGAATGTTTTTCTATGCAAAGGAAGAAAATAAAGGAGTAAATTCAACCAGCAGTAAGTTTAATGCCACGATACATACGGGGATCCGTTACAGTAAGAGCTACACCTCTCCACCAAACCTGCTGCATCGAAGATTACAACGGACGAAAAGGATAACCTCTACGGAAGGCAAGGAACACTTTTACGGACGAAAAGGATTAGAGCAGCGGTGAATTGAAGACGGCGTGGTAGTACAGATAGCAAGAAGACGGATAAAGGCTAACGAAAATGGAGGAAATCGATGCTACTTTGCGCGGCAAGGATAAAGAGCAGCAGATCAAAATCCTTCGAAAGGTAATTCAGGAATACAAATAAATGCTAGAAAAGGAAACAGAACAAGGTGCTGTCAGACAAGAACTAAAAGAGTCTTTACAAAAAAAAAACAGAAAACTCTTGCTGAACTGTTAAGCGATGAAGATGATGATACAGATTTAGCTAACGCTAGACGTCCTGAAAGGGCGCGAGTTCCAACTGAAAAGATGCTAGCATACCGTGAAGAAGAAAAGAGCAAACGGGTAAAGAGACTTGTTAGCCTTTATGAACAGTGGAAAGCCCATGCTCGTCAAACACGTCAAGAACTAAAATCTGAGCTAGCAGAAAGACGACTGGCATCCCTTGCAGACAATTTAGAAATAAGGAAAATGGATATCATGAAAATGTATGATGAATTGAGAGACCACCGCACGCCCGATACTGAGCTAAGGCGTAAAGTTGATGCTTGTGCAGCAGTAACGAGTGACATTATCAAAATCCTGAACGAGAGACTGACTGGCGTAAATGGAGAGTATGATGCAGAACATGAAGGACGGCGCTTGCGTGATCTACTTGAGCCTGACTATGCCCGGTCAATTTATGGCTCCTCTGCTTCAGTACTGACTGGCAGTCATCGTTCCATGCACTCAAGTGTTGCAACCAAGCGAGCAGAAGCAGCGGCAGAGTTAGCTGCTAAGGAGGCTGAATATATGATGTTAGCAGAGGAAAAGAGACAGATGGAAAAAAATCTGAGCTTTAGAGGAAGAACACAGGAGGAAAGAAGAAGAACACAAGTGGGAATTAGAAAAACATAAGACCGAGTTAGAACGATTGCAAGCTGAAAAGGACTTAAAGGCTGCCCAAGCCAGACTTGAAGCATACAATAGAGAAGTTAACCCTCGTGCTGCCTTTGGGTCACATGACCCAAAGGTTCATAACGAACCATTGTTGTGTTTACCCAATTTTACCCAATACAAAAACAAATAAAAATAATTTTCTTTTAACCATTCCAATGTGGGGGGTCTGAGACAGCCCGACAGTTAAAAGAAAATGCTTCACTTTGTTTTTGTATGAGGTAAATTTGTCGCAATACGACGGTGGGTCACAATGACTGATGGGTCAGAATGACCCGAAGATAACACAAGGGTTAAAGAGGAATCTGATGGTCAGTCTTTTAAGCCATGTCATGACTCTATACCACTCAGCTCCATTCTCCCTGTCACAACGCACCCTCGCACAGCTGTCACTCCATCTCTTCCCATTGATGTATCCTGCCTCGCACAAGCTGTTCAGGACAGCATTGCTATTAACAGACTTCCTATGCCAGAGCCCACAGTGTTTAATGGCAATCCAATTGACTTTGTTGAGTGGAAGGCTTCATTTATGTCACTTATAGATAGAAAGAACATTCCTACTACCGATAAGCTGCACTACCTCAAGAGATATGTAGGTGGCTCAGCTCATAAATGCCTAAAAGGGACATTCTATCGTAGTGACAGCGAAGCTTACAGTGATGCTTGGAACAAGCTCAATCAGAGGTATGGCCAGCCGTTTATCATACAAAGGGCATTTAGAGAAAAGTTATCGAACTGGTCAAAAATACAGTCGAAAGATGCTGAAGGACTGAGAGATTTCTCAGATTTCTTAAATGCCTGTCTACAGGCCATGCCCCATGTAAAAGGCCTAAACATCCTAAATGACTGTGAGGAAAATCAGAAGTTGATTCGGAAACTACCAGAGTGGATAGCCTCACGATGGAACCGGCAAGTGACATTGCGTATCACGGAGGGAAAGGATTTCCCTAGCTTCAAGGACTTTGCCAAGTTCATGTCCATGGAGGCCGAAACCGCCTGCAATCCAGTCACTTCTTTCCTCGCTCTCCATTCAGCTGAATCCTGTCAAGACAAGTGGAGCACAAGGGTAGGCAAAAGACCCAAAGCCAGTGCCTTCAACACACAAACAGTGGTGGAAATCAATAAACAGCCATCAATAAAGGAAAAGGTCAAGGCCCCTTGCATGTTATGTCAGGATATCAGTCACCAGCTTTGCAAATGTCCAGACTTCATGAAAAGAAAACTGGAATACAGGAGGACGTACGTCAAAGACAACAGACTGTGTTATGGATGTCTAAAACCCGGTCACAGCGCAAAGGAGTGCCGGCATCGACACACATGTGACTCATGCAAAGGACGACATCCCACATGCCTTCACGATGACAGCTACAGAAAAGGTGAAGACAAGGAATGGGCAAGGAGGGAAAATCCAGCGCAACGCAGTGAAACGGAACCAACACCTGCTCTGTCCCTCAATGTCACCAGCCAAGGTCAGTCAGAAAACACCTCCATGATAGTGCCTGTGTGGGTATCGAACGACAAGAATCCATCCAAAGAAAAACTTGTGTATGCCCTGCTGTATACACAAAGTGACACAACATTCATTGAGCAAGATGTAAGTAATGAACTGCAGCTGACTACTTGCCCAGTTAGACTGAAACTCACTACCATGATGGGTGAAAATATGGTTTTTAAAAGTGAACGGACATCTGGTCTACGTGTAAGAGGATTCAATTCCTCTGTGCACATCAAACTGCCTCCTGCATACACCAAAGACTGCATACCTGTGAACAAACAACATATACCAACGCACGAAACAGCAAAAGGATGGCACCATCTCACAAGTTGTCCAAGAACTCTCGTACCCAGACGGGTCATAACAGGAAAGGATGACGAACCCTTTGCCATTCTTACAGACTTAGGGTGGAGTATTGTTGGCTGTTCAGCACCTCACTCTGATTCGCAAATGTCAAACAGTCACTGTCACAGAGTAATCGTAAAGGAGTTGCCTGCAGTGACTCCAGTGGACGCAATCAGAATTCTGGAAACTGATTTCAGAGACACTCAAGGAGATGACAAAACAGTCTCTCAAGAAGATTTGACTTTCCTTGACAAACTAAAGGAAACCATAAAGACAAACAAACATGGACATTACGAAATGCCCCTCCCCTTCAGAGAGAGGCCATGCTTACCTGATAACAAGCAGCTTGCTGCTGTGAGGCTCACTCACCTGAAAAGGAAGTTCATCGCAAATGAAAGTTACAAGAATGACTACTTTAACTACATGAAGGACATCATTGAAAGGGGTGACGCAGAGGAGGTAGGTGCTGAGGACACCTTTGGAGAAAAATGGTACATACCTCACCATGGTGTTTATCACCCAAAAAAGCCTGAAAAGTTGAGAGTAGTTTTCGACTGCTCGGCAAAGTACAAGGGAAGCAGCCTAAATGAACACCTTCTCCCAGGCCCAGACATGCTAAACAGTCTGACAGGTATTCTCATTCGTTTCCGGCAGCACCACACTGCTCTGATGTGTGACATAGAAAAGATGTTCCATCAGTTCCATGTCTCAGAGAATGACCGTGACTACCTACGCTTCTTATGGTGGAAGAACGACGACCTAAGCACACCTCCCCATGAATTCAGGATGAATGTCCATCTCTTTGGAGCCGTATCTTCACCAGGGTGTGCAAATTATGGATTAAAGCAGCTTGCCAAAGAACACAGTCACACACACCCATTAGGCTCACAGTTCATTGCCAGAGACTTTTATGTAGACGATGGCATCATTAGTGTGGAGTCTGTTGAAAAGGCCATTCAAATAGCAAAGGAAGCACGTGAGCTGTGCGCAAAGGGAGGTTTACGCCTTCACAAATTTGTGTCGAACAACTGTGCTGTTCTCCAGAGCATCCCTTCAACAGAACACGCCACAGACATCAAAGCAAAGGATCTTAGATTCAATGACACAGCCTTAGAGAGAGCATTGGGAATATACTGGAACATCGAGAGTGACCGTTTCACATTCAAAGTCTCACCAAATAACCAGCCTGCAACACGGCGTGGCATCCTGTCATCTGTTGCCTCCATATACGACCCACTGGGCTTCGTAACTCCATACCTCCTCAATGGAAAGAAAATTCTCCAGGACATGTGCCATCAAGGAACAGGATGGGATGACCCAATTCCAGAGCGATTGAAGTCACGGTGGGAGAAATGGCAAGAGGACCTTGTTAAGATGGAAAGGATACACATAGCTCGTTGCTATCAGCCAGCTGGCTATGGAAAGGTGATCAAAACAGAATTACATCACTTCTCAGATGCCAGCACCACGGGCTATGGCCAATGCACATACCTGAGACTGAAGAATGAAAGAGGAGACATTCACTGTGTTCTTCTCATGGGAAAAGCGTGCGTCTCGCCACTTAAGGTCACAACTATACCCAGGTTAGAACTTACAGCAGCAGTTGTCTCAGTCGCAGTGAGCAATATGCTCAAAGAAGAATTAGGCTACTGTAATGTAGAAGAGTTCTTTTGGACAGATTCGAAGGTTGTCTTAGGCTACATTAATAATGACTCTCGCCGCTTTCACACCTTTGTAGCAAATAGGGTGCAGAAGATCCGTCATGCCTCAGACCCCAAGCAATGGTTCTATGTACGAACTGATGAAAACCCAGCAGACTATGCTTCAAGAGGGAAAACAGTAGATGAGTTGCTTTCCTCTGATTGGTTCACTGGCCCTAGCTTTCTGTGGAAAATGGAGATACAGAGGTGCCTTCAGAGCTACCTGTCAGTGACCCAGAAGTTAGGAAGGCCCAGACATTCCAGATAAAGACCTCAGAACAAGTTGACCTTGTGGACAGACTGAATACGTTTTTCATGCTGGTCTCGGGCCATTAAAGCAGTGGCGCGTCTCTTACGGTGTGCTAGAAAGGTCAAATCATATGACCTCTCAACAGTTAGTGAAAGACAAAGTGCAGAGCAACTCATCATCAAGAACATACAAAGCCAAACATATGGAGAAGAGATAAAGCTACTCAGCAAAGGACATCAGCTACCAATACACAACAAGTTGTATCACCTTGATGCTTTCCTGGATGCAGAGGGTGTGCTCAAGGTGGGAGGTAGGCTCAGCCGCTCATCTTTCCCCAACACATTCAAGCACCCTACAGTCATCCCTCAGGGACATCACGTGACGAATCTGATCATCGCCCACCATCATGAAAGAGTGAAACATCAGGGCAAAGGCTTCACCATCAATGAAATTAGGTCCAATGGTTATTGGATCTGTGGACTGAGCAGAGCAGTTGCAACCTACATCCGTCACTGTGTGACATGTCGAAAGCTGAGAAGGCCGGTTGAAAGCCAAAGGATGAGTGACCTTCCTGTTGAACGAACAGAACCCACTCCACCATTCACATACTGTGGGATGGACTGTTTTGGGCCATTTTGGACAAAGCAAGGAAGAAAACAAGAAAAAAGGTATGGGTTGCTCTTCACCTGTTTCTGCTGTAGAGCCATTCATATCGAAATGTTAGAGGACTTGTCCACAGACACATTCATAAATGGACTGAGATGCTTTATTGCTTTAAGAGGTGCTGTGCGACAAATTAAATGTGACCAAGGCACTAACTTCATGGGTGCAAAAAATGAATTGAATGATGCATTGCAAGAGTTGGACATGAATAGACTGAATAAATTTCTCACAGACAAGCAGTGTGACTTTGTAATGAATGCACCTCATGCCAGCCATGCAGGGGGTGTATGGGAACGTCAAATAAGAACTGTGAGAAGTGTTCTCAACGCTACTCTACTACTCTCCCCTGGTAGGCTAAATGATGCGTCATTGCGCACCTTCTTTTATGAGTCCATGGCTATTGTGAACAGTCGTCCACTCACATCTGATGCTCTGAACAGCCCCCAACAGTTTAGAGCCACTTACTCCTAACCACTTGATCACAATGAAATCCACCACAGCCTTGCCTCCACCTGGCAAATTTGAAAGAGAAGATCTTTATGGACGAAAGAGGTGGCGTCAGGTGCAGTACTTGACAGAACAGTTTTGGAGTAGATGGAAAAAAGAGTACCTCCACAACATCACAACAAGACAATGCTGGCATAGCACTAAAAGGAACTTGCAGGTCGGTGATATAGTAATGGACGCTGAGGACACTTTACCACGAAGCAAATGGAGACTTGGGACAGTCTCAGAAGTCATCCAAGGCAAAGATGGACTTGTGAGACGGGCCAAAATCTTATTTGGAGAGAAGGAACTGAACCACAAAGGAGAGCGTACCAGCAGGCCCGCTTTGGAGCGCCCTGTCCAGAAATTAGTTTTATTGCTAGAAGCTGTTTAAGCACTATGCAGTTGTGAAATGTGATAAGGTTATCTGTGTGGTATAGCCTATACGTTTGAATGGTTATTCTTGTAAGTGGAAATTCTGTGATTTAATGTTTCCATTTTGTAAAACACTAATTTGGTGGGAGTGTAAATAACCCCATAGAAAGATTATTATTTTGGGTTGATTGCCTGCTTTGCATTTGTCTTATTGATATTTTATGTGTGCCTAAATAACAATGTATTTGAAGAATGTATTTATGTTTTATGTCACCTTCTCTCTTACATATAATTAGGACTTTTATTTTGACAATGTAAAAAGTATCGCAGATTTGGTGTGTGTTAATGTGAACTTGTCAGTACGATTACAAATTTAGTTACGAACGGATGCACATGCATACATTTCTAAAGTTTAATGGTTTAATGGACCCGTATGAGGCTACAGCTCTTACGGTGGTGATGGTTTACTAGTTCACTGAATGTTTTTCTATGCAAAGGAAGAAAATAAAGGAGTAAATTCAACCAGCAGTAAGTTTAATGCCACGATACATACGGGGATCCGTTACACTAGATGATCAGGAAACTGTGTCTGCCTGCTCAGAGAGCATTTTGGGGGTACACTTTTGAGTTTTATTTACCACTTGCAACACAGATGGTGAGTGTGTGAACGTGTGGCTGTGATTGAAGTGTCTGTAATGACTTGCTAGTGGTGGTGGTCTGAACATGAGACACAAGTCCTTACAGTGCTCATTTCAAATATGACTCAATTGATTAAATTGCTATGGTGTTAAACTCAGCAGGAAGAGGAACGTCTTCCTCCCCCTGAGCCTAGGGCCTCCACTTCAAGGCCAAGACAAAGACACAAATTATAAGCAATGAACCTTGAAACACTGTAGTCAAACGGACACCTTCAACTTTCTCCAAGTGTGCCTTGCAAAGGGACAATGTTCTTTATTTGTTTCAGGTTGGAGCAGACAATGTGAGGGCCCTGTATAATATAACCCTGGAGCTCGATATAGAGTATAAGAGGCTCGATATAGAGTATAAGAGGCTCGATATAGAGTATAAGAGGCTTGATATAGAGTACAAGAGGCTTGATATAGAGTACAAGAGGCTTTTAATTTAAAAAACAAGGCTGGCTTTTCTGTGTTCCTAGGGAAGGGAGAACACATAAGGATGTATTTGTTATACTTTTTTCGACGTTTTGGTCTTTTTATACCTTTTTGTGGCTTTTTTGTTGTGCATTTTGAGTCTTGTGGGGGTTTTCAAAATTTCTTTCAATGTCCTATTTATTCTTTTTGAAAAATGCTATAAAAGTGAATGAAACATCCAAATTCAATGAAAGTAGTGAAATGATCATTTATTTAACTTGTGAAGAGCATGGTATGGTACCATACACATTGTTCTTTTTGGTTTGAAATGTTTTGGTTGAAAGAAACACACATTTCTGATATGGAAATTATTAGAAAAAGGCACAAAGCAACCCAAGGACAACAGAATGGGTTAAGGGGAGACACCCCAGTGAATAGGGATAACATATCAACATGAAACCTCCCCAGTTGATAACTAATATTAGGTCAAATATTGTTTTCATTACTAGTTTCCTGTAAATGTATGTTTAAATGAGCAAATGATGCATTAAGTTGTAAAATATGATATAATGTGCATACATTTCCAGAACGGAAATAAGAACATTGCATGAATACAGAATGAAAATCCTTGTTTCATTTTGTCAACATATTAGAGTCCAAAGTTTTTACAAAGGGCACTTTGGATATCTCTTTTTCATCACGCCATTAATCAGAATATGGTGGCAACAGCCATTGAAGAAAGTCCTTTGCAAATTGCGCGGCAGACCGTGTTCTTCCTCAGGTTCTCCGCATCACCCACACTAAAAGTAGGTAGCGAAATAACGAAACGGTATATAGTCTGTGGGACTGTGAGCGCACGGCTTCGATGTGTCGCATTGGCAACATACGGCTCAAGAATCTGGCAAAGATACGTAATTCCCTCTGCTGAGAATCTATATCTTTCATAAAGATACTCAAGAGGGAATGCGAAAGGGTTTTGTCGGCCTCTAAATGTTCTGGCTCTTCTGAGCGTACCTCTCACTATCCGCGCACCGAGCTCCACAGGATCTTATATGAACGGTGACGGCATTATCCTCAAGAATGAGTTAGTGGGCGGGGCTTTTATAGCGGTTGATCTCTGATCTCCAACTTAACCTGCTCCCGACCAGGTTAGCCGTTCAGCATGTGTTACCATGGCGATCTACCCCGGTAACAAGTGATCCTCCGTCGTAGTACAGAAAACCCTGGGTTTAACCTGAAGTTACCTCGCTAACGCCAAATCTTGATTCGTAGTACAGGCCCCAGGTCCAGAAGGGGCACTCTTTGTTTGTTTGTGTGTGTGTGTGTGAGAGAGAGAGTGTAGGTAGATCCATGTAAATAATTTTACATAATTGTCTTTTTTGTTTGTTAGATTATTTGTTATTCTCGAGAACATATCTGAGGGTGTTTGTCTGGGAAGCTGACCAGATATGTCTAAATAGAACAGACATGTATCAACATCGCAATACCTATGTCCCATAATACACTCTAGGAAAAACTAAAGATGTAAGATGAACAATATGACTAGCTCGTCCTCTTTATTGTTGAGGCTGTTTATGGTCCAGAACCAGGGATGTAGTGGGGGCTAAACGTAGCCTACGTAAACGCCGTTTACGCACCTCCCGAAATTCGGAAATTGCGTTTATCCACCTCGAAATAGCGTTTACGCGCGTTTACGCACATGTAAGTTCCCTGCACCTCGTATTCTGCCGTTGGAATAATCCGAAATAAATTTGGTGTAATTTTAAAACACCAAAGACTATAAATTTCATGTTGTTTAACATATAAACGCTGTAGTCTGAATCATTTCATCTGCGCTGTAGGGTCTGTGACCCTTTAATCAATGCGTTGCGGCTGCGGCGGCAACACCAATCAGGATCCATCAGGAGACCATCGAGTGCTCCCACTCCCACAGATGCCTGCAAAAGGCCTTAAGTACAGAGTGATCAATTCACATTTGTAAACGTTGTTTTGGTTTGCACAACATCGCATTAAGACAGGGACAAACGGATAGCCTACTAATAATAGTAGGCTATCCTCACCAGGGAGGCGTTCAGGAGGCATCCTTATCAGATGCCCGAGCCACCTCAACTGGCCCCTCTCGACGCGGAGGAGCAGCGGTACTACTCTGAGCCCCTCCCGGATGGCCGAGCTTCTCACCCTATCTCTAAGGGAGAGCCCGGACACCCTGCGGAGAAAACTAATTTCGGCCGCTTGTATTCGCGATCTCGTTCTTTCGGTCCCTACCCACAGTGCGTGACCATAGGTGAGGGTAGGAACGTAGATCGACTGGTAAATAGAGAGCTTCGCCTTTCGACTCAGCTCCTTCTTCACCACGACGGACCGATGCAGAGCCCGCATCACTGCGGACGCCGCACCGATCCGCCTGTCTATCTCACGCTCCATTCTTCCCTCACTCGTGAACAAGACCCCGAGATACTTGAACTCCTCCGCTTGGGTCAAGATCTCCTCCCCGACCCGGAGATTGCACTCCACCCTTTTCCGGTCGATAACCATGGCCTCAGATTTGGAGGTGCTGATTCCCATCCCAGCCGCTTCGCATTCGGTTGCGAACCTCTCCAGTGAGAGCTGAAGGTCACGGCCCGATGAAGCCATCAGGACCACATCATCCGCAAAAAGCAGCTACCCGATCTTGAGGTCACCAAACCGGACCCCCTCAACGCCCTGGCTGCACCTAGAAATTCTGTCCATATAAGTTATGAACAGAATCGGTGACAAAGGGCAGCCCTGGTGGAGTACAACCCTCACCGGGAACAGGTTCGACTTACTGCCGGCAATGCGGACCAAACTCTGGCACCGGTCGTACAGGGACCGGACAGCCCCGATCAGGGAATCCGGTATCCCGTACTCCCAGAGCACCCCCCACATGAGCCCCCGAGGGACACGGTCGTCCACAAAACATGTGTAGACTGGTTGGGCGAACTCCCATGCACCCTCCAGGACCCTGCCGAGGGTGTAGAGCTGGTCCACAGTTCCACGGCCAGGACAAAAACCACATTGCTCCTCCTGAATCCGAGGTTCGACAATCCGACGGACCCTCCTCTCCAGAACCCCTGAATAGACTTTCCCAGGGAGGCTGAGGAGTGTGATCCCCCTAAAGTTGGAGCACACCCTCCGGTCCCCCTTTTTAAAGAGGGGAACCACCACCCCGGTCTGGCAGCCGATGTCCGCGCGATGTTGCAGTGTCGTGTCAACTAAGACAGCCCTACAACATCCAGAGCCTTAAGGAACTCCGGGCGGACCTCATCCACCCCAGGGGCCCTGCCACCGCGGAACTTTTCAACCACCTCGGCGACCTCAGCCCCAGAGATAGAAGGGTCCCCCCCAATGTCCCCAGATTCTGCCTCCACGTCGGAAAGCGTGTTGGTGCGTAAGACTATCCCGACCCAAATCAAAATTTAGAGTCGACAGATCAATGGGGAATCACTTTTTCTTCTAAAGGCTGCCATCCTCAACCTTTTTGGCGCATAATTCACCGAGATATAAAATTGGAAACTGGAGGCATCTTGTGTAAAACAGCAACATGTCAGCATAGAGCGTACAGATCCGGAAGTGATGTCTGTTTTACCGAATACGGAAGTGTTTTCCGCATAACCCCTATTAAACCACAGGTCAGGTAATAAAGGATAAGCACAGGGCAGCAGCATTTGTCAAATCATAATCAATCATAAGGCCTTGCAAGCCCTGGAACTTTAAAGGGAAGTGAATGAAATCCCAAATCTTGGTTAGTGCTCTACAGTTTACAGAAATAATCCTCCCAGAACTTCCCTCTTAATATTAAAACTTCAAGTAAATAGACAACAAATAGACATTATGGCTGTTAGAAAACAAGGTATAGGTGCATTACTGCCACCTACTGGACTGGAGTGTGATACAGGATAAACCAAACAAGTTTCTTTCTCCCACACAAATGGACTGTCCCAAATACTAAATGATAGCTACGTAAGAGCCCACATGATCACAGTAGGACTACGTACAGCCTAGCGCAGACACTACGTCAAAAGGGGGGTGGCTATGTTGGTCCCAGCGTCAAAAAGGGGGTGGGTGTGTTGGTCCCAACGTCAAAAAGGGGTGGGTATGTTGACGCCAACCAATAGCATGGAAGCATAGATGGTCCATGTACAGACGTTAAAAATGGCCGTGTACCGACGTCAATTTATGTCGTCTGTAAACAAATGTTAAATTTGGGGTTTTGGCCTTCCATACGGTAATTACGCGTGGTTGACACACGGGGACGTCTTATTAATTTCCCACTGGGCCTTCCATACTGAACACACACGAGAACCCTACATAGACTTACAATGGACACAGGCGTTCACTAGGGGTGCACAACCGAACTGAAAAAAAAAAATTGTTCAACACACAAACCATTTTGTGGTTTTTACATGTAAACTGCGGTTTTTCAGATCTACGAGAAAACAACCTAATGCCCTTTGTCCTTCCCCTTTCCCGTAACATTTCCCGGAGAGTACCTGTCCAATTAACTGTCAGTATATCAATGACGAGTCACGCACTGGAAGGAACTGGAGAGCAGTGTTGCCAACTTAGCGATAGGGATGGGCGATACCAATCATTTTCTTTTCGATCTGATACCAAGTAGCCTACTTTCAAGACCAGTATTGTCGATACCGATACTTCTCTGAAATATTTTTTAGTAATTTTATAATGCATTCTGAAAGCCATCGTTATTAATATTAAATAAACCGCAATAGGCATTACGTGTCTGTGTTGCGTCCTCTGCTCGCGTCAGATGTACTTTGTTGTGCTCTTTAGGGTGTTTAACTTTTAGATGCTTGTCATGTTTGTGGTATTGCCACAATGGCGTATTGTTTTTGACAAATGTCACATGAAGCTTCATCGTTGTTAACTGGAGTGAAATACCTCCAGATTATACTTTTTCTTTCAGTCATGACCGCAGCAATGCACTCGAATCTGCACTGAGTGTGCTTTCACTGAGTGAGAGAGCGCGGCGCGCTGCCGCTGATGAACTCATGATAAGCACAGACACAGCGGAAGGAAAAACAGTTCCCATTGACTTTCTTATTTAAGTAGGCTACATGTCTATACTATACGGCCTACTACTATTATAAAAATATTCTAAAATCACTTGTTTAAAAGAAATCCCAGGTAGGATCGATATTTCAAATTGAGAATCGATCCTTTTGGCCACCCTGCCGGCCCCCCCCAACCTCACGGCAAAATTTTAACAAAAATAATACAAAAAACTGTATAAAACTGAAATAAATGCATTAGTATTTTTTTTATCAAGTCATCTTATATTGTCATTTGTCACACTACAACATAGACTTATATATTAGTAGACACAGCTACTTTTGTCTTCCAAGATGGCGTCCCCATTCATTTCTATGAAAAGTGCTGAGTGGCGCAGTCAGGCAAGCGAAAGTTGTAACAATATAACGACCATATTGTGGTTATCAGACATGATAACCACATCTTCCTCATGTACCTCATCTTAGTCTTTTTAATATCGCCACGATATTATAACAAATTATATTAAGCTATAATTACGTTTGTCATGCCATGAGCATAATAACGATCATTACAAAATGGTTAAATTTGCTTTAAAATAACGGAAATAAACGTTACAAACAACCGTCATATGTGTGTGCAACCATTGTTAAAACTTGCTAAAATAAAGGCAGGCAACTGTAGATTATCAAGCCCTTTCTCCTTGTTCTCATTCAGCTCAGGTAGGCTAAATCAGCGATTTGCTATATAATGTTCCCTTTTGTGCTCGTCCCCTGTTCGTATCCGCGAGCACGTTTCCAGGCAACTTTTCTTGACAAGCAAATAATTGGGGTGCTTGTTTACCCATTTGGGATTGGTTTCAAATTTAGCAAAAATCATTTTAGAAAAATTATTCAATGAAAAAGCTAGTAGTATGAGCCAGATTTGAGAATGCAATACCATCTACATCCACCGGGGCCGTTGCCTCGCGGCAGCCCCCATCAACCAAGAGGGTATGGCTGCAGCCTCCCGTCTCATGCCCTCCCGTCTCATGCCCTCCCGTCTCATGCCCTCCCGTCTCATGCCCTCCCGTCTCATGCCCTCCCGTCTCATGCCCTCCCGTCTCATGCCCTCCCGTCTCATGCCCTCCCGTCTCATGCCCTCCCGTCTCATGCTTCTACTTTTCAAAATAAAAGCTCGCGTCTGGTCCGCTATTTCTCCTTCCGACTTTGGTTTTTCTTTGAATCTTTATTCAAGCATCTTCTTCTTCTTCTATTTCTTCCAAGACACCTTTCAGCGCCTTCAAATCTTCAGCTATTAAAACCGTTCAGCTATCATAAAATTCAGCAGTTTCAGGCCATGGGTGCTATGACTTTTCAGCTTTGTACCTCTTATGCTTGAATTAATATATATCAATATTCATAATATTTTTAACATGGTTTTCCAATGGAGTTTTCTTTCAAATCCTCTCAAACTTCTTAAAACTTCTTCAACTTCCAAATCCTTCTTCTTCCTCAATCTTTCAGCTGGAGCCACCATTTAAACTTTAAAATGTTGACAAAATCTTAAACATTTTTTTTTTAATTCATCATTCATCTATTCAACTTTTTTCTATATCACTGATTATGTTTCATGAGTTTTTCAAACCGTTTCTGAGATTTACATGGGTTTCTATGTAGAGAGCTAGAGTGAGGCATTGGAATGTTGCGCAAATTCAGAGTGACAGCAGAGTCCGAAACCGTTTTTTCTTTAAATGGCACTTTTGCCCTCACGGCCACAATATTAACTTTTCAAGCTTCATTTTGGATCAAAACGATGCCGTGCTTGTGCTGGTCGGACTCATGGGTATGGAAACCCACAGTTATTTACTTTTTGCGTGAGGAGCCCGAGAGTGAGACAAAGTCTGTCTCAAGCCCCATAGATACTAATCTGGTGACAAAATCGTCAGAGAAAGCAAAAAGAACAAGATTTTGAAACTGCCGGTAGAGTCGTATTTCTGACCGCACAGAAATATAAAGGACATCTCTGGTTTCGGCAGAGTCTTGGGTCTCGGAAAATATCCTTATTTTTTGGATTGGACGTATAGTTCTGCGTCTAGGTTAACTTGTTTGAGGTGTGGATTCTAGCTACATTTCTGTTATTCTCTGCCCTCAGCGCGTTAGCAATCATAGCTGCACCATCACCGTGGCAACGACAGACACGCACCACTCAGTCTCACGCAGGTGATTGGTGTTAGCTGATTAGTGGAGTCACAAGACAAAGTTTGATAGTATTTCAACCTAATACAATTTACAAGAGGTGACTCTGCAGGTGCTGCTAATATCTCTTTTACTACTATTGATAATGGAACTGTTTTATTCTACTACGCCACTGAGTGCGTTCACTTGACCATCAGAAACCCGATTACTAGCAATTGTCGGTTTATGCCATACGATTACCCCAGCTAACACAGTTACGTTGCCCTTACGTTGCCGCAACGTCACTCGATGACCAAACATACGTTGCCGCAACGTCTTTGGCGACGTTGCGGGACCGTGCATCTGTGGGACGCCAGAACGTAACCGCAACGTAATCTTGTGACATTGCCAGTCCGTAACCGCGACGTCGTGGCAACGTTATTTTTCCGACGTTGCCAGTCTGTAACCGCGACCTCCTAGCAACGTCATTTTCCGACGTTGCCAGTCCGTAACCGCGACCTCCTAGCAACGTAATTTTCCGACGTTGCCAGTCCGTAACCGCAACCTCCTAGCAACGTCATTTTCCGACGTTGCCAGTCCGTAACCGCGACCTCCTAGCAACGTCATTTTCCGACGTTGCCAGTCCGTAACCGCGACCTCCTAGCAACATTATTTTCTGACGTTGCCAGTCCGTAACCGCGACCTCCTAGCAACATAATTTTGTGACGTTGCCAGTCCGTAACTGCAACGTTAACTAAGTAACCTATATTTCTCAATTCTACTGCTTATATTGGGGCGGTTCATATGCAGACCTCATTTGCCCAAAATGCTACTTGTTCTTGTATAATAGGCTACATGGTAGCCAACTTTAGGAGGTTTGTGTGATGTGTAGCCTAACTCCAGCTAATCATAAACAAGGCAGCATTTCCATGTAACATTGTCATTTTATTTCAAACAAAGTGCCAAACAGTGAATTAAAATCTTCTGCCAGTCCCCGCTACAGGTCCTGTCTGTTGGCCCTGACAATGAAGCACAAAATAAGTTAGTGTTCTATCAACATAATTGCACGTGTAAAAAGGCGCTATACAAGTCATACATCATCAAAAAAACATGTGATTCTAGATTTGTGTCACATAGCCATGTGAAAGGTTGGATATGGAAGCTGCAATCATGATTCATTCACCTGGCTTGTTTTGAACGGGCTGCCGGGTTGTGTTTGAGTGTCTCCTCTATGAGGAGCTCCACAGCTTTCTCTCCCAGTCCCGTCTTCCACTTCATCACAGCGTCTGGAATTAGAAGTCATGAACTTATTGTCAGCACCAATGTGAACGTTGAACGCTGCGTGTAAGCCATAGTTCATGGCATCTCCAAACACTTACCACTCTCTTTCGCAACTCCAGCACCTTAAGGCGCTCCTCGCTTAAGGCGTCTTGGAGTTCAGCCTGTGTTTGGGCCACCTGTAGGTCCATCACTGGCACCTCTTCAGTGTGTCTGCCCTGTAGTCGCCTGAATAGGAGAGCCTCTCGCTGGTTCTCCTCCAATGTCTCCATCTTCCGGAGCATAACCTGTAATGTGTCTGTCATTAAAGACAAGTAAAACAAGTTTACAAGAGTTAGCATGATTGGCATACACTGTGGTTCTTCTAGATTAGCTGTAACATTTATGTAAATAACAAATGTTACCTTGAATGGTTGTATACAAAGCATACATTTTTTTGAGTGTCTTATATTTGCACTTGCCTGGCTGCCAGCTGTTTTCCTGGGCCCCCAATTGGTTCACCTCCACCAGACCAGAGTTGACATCTAGGGGTATGGAATCTGGTGATGCAAAAGTTTTAAGTAATGCTTTTGCTTCAAAACATAACCTTTAGGTTGCCATGGCTCATACAATTATTGTCACTGTTTTAAACGGTCATTCATTACTTTACCATCATTTCCCAGGGACACAGTGCTAGGCCGTGTGACGGTGGCAGGATAATCTGTACAGAAATGAAAATGGAATGTAGTTTATGTACATAGTTATAGCATATTGATATAAAAGGAGTAGCATTGCACATATGTGATCGTTCGAAAGCAGGGCCCCACATCGTAGCGTCGCACATGTGTGATTCTGAACATTCCAACCGACTGTTTTCCGATAGACAAAAACTATATGACAAACGCTATAGTATGGCTTCAAAATTTACAATTAGTAGGCTAACAAGTAACACTAGCAGGTAGTAGCATTGCTACGAGTATTATGCTAGGTTGCTAGGTAACGGAAGCTAATTAAAGCAACCTAGCTGCCGTTTTGGAAAAATAACTGGTGGAAGCGTCGGAAATATTTAAAACTCACGCATCTAAAAGGTTAAAACGAATAAACTTATCCAAAAAAAGATGTCATGTACAAATTGGAAAAATTAGTGACATGATACTTTTATAGACGCCATTGTTGTGATTAAAACGTGATCAGCCACGCTAGCTCCACAGTCTTTGAAAATTCCGGGCTAAATAAACTATTTTGGGACAAGGTTTTTTAACAGTTCTGAACGTTTATTTTCACTGATTCTTTTGTGGGTGATTTGTGAGAAGCTAAACTTTGAAAACATGTAGGCCTATGCATTTTCAGTATTTCAACATAACTTTCTGGAGGGTTTAACCTCTACTGTACTGTAGATATCGAAATCCTAACGTAAACAATGTGAATCTGATAGCACATAAACAGGCTAAATGGCCTATATTTCAAACATATACGTATAAGTATGCCCCATCAAATTTCTTAAAATATGTTTATATATTTCTGTAAAGAAACTCACCTTTGAAGTAGCTAATTTCCAGTTGAAATCCAATGCGTACAAGACGGTGTTGAACCCCTGCAAAATCTCTTCTGAAACCCCAATTTGAGCGATGCGTTGAAATGGGCATGCGCAAAGTTGTTGCTCAGGGGCAGACTGAGGGGCAGGTTTGCTTAGGAAGAATTGTAATATTCTGTGATGACTTGTCTTTGGAAATGAAACTCTTAAGAGTCGCTTACCTTTTGGTCACATTTAACAATTTTGTATCACAAAAATTATTGGAGCACAAATTTGCATTGTGTGTCATACAGCTTTGGTGTGCTATACAAAGAATGTTTGCTTAATCATGTTACACATCACACATTGATTGCTTTTGTACATGTTTATAGTAAAGAATGAAAGACTAAATTATATTCCAGATTCAGTCTTATTTATTAAAGCTATGTTTCTGCATATGAGAAAATTGATGACCAATGACATGCTGGGGCTGAGCTGCACATGAATTACATGCATTGTCTACATTTATACGTGCTGGGTGCAACATTTAATATTGTGTGTGATTGAAATTCATGTAGACTATGGGTACATTGCAAAAGTGTCAGAACTGAGAGCAGTCCAGTGTGATCTCTCCATCTCTGGATAAACCACTATATGCACTCGAGATCCGTTGTCTGCGACCAAAGAGCGACTTAGCCGCAACTTAACCCATGGTACCAAAATTAATGTATCCAGCCGACCAAGGTACAACGTCTCGGCAACGTTGTCCACGGGACCAAAAAATAACGTAACCAGCCGACCAAGGTACGACGTCGCGGCAACGTTGTCCACGGGTCTAAAAATAAGGTAATTAGCCGACCAATGTACAACGTCGCGGCAACGTTGTCCATGGGACCAAAAAATAACGTAACCAGCCGACCAAGGTACAACGTCGCGGCAACGTTGTCCAGGGGACCAAAAAATAACGTAACCAGCCGACCAAGGTACGACGTCGCGGCAACGTTGTCCAGGGGACCAACAAATAACGTAACCAGCCGACCAAGGTACGACGTCGCGGCAACGTTGCCCACGGGTCTAAAAATAACGTAACCAGCCGACCAAGGTACAACGTCGCGGCAACGTTGTCCAGGGGACCAAAAAATAACGTAACCAGCCGACCAAGGTACGACGTCGCGGCAACGTTGTCCAGGGGACCAACAAATAACGTAACCAGCCGACCAAGGTACGACGTCGCGGCAACGTTGTCCAGGGGACCAAAAAATAACGTAACCAGCCGACCAAGGTACGACGTCGCGGCAACGTTGTCCAGGGGACCAAAAAAGAACGTAACCAGCCGACCAAGGTACGACGTCGCGGCAACGTTGTCCAGGGGACCAAAAAATTACGTAACCAGCCGACCAAGGTACGACGTCGCGGAAACGTTGTCCAGGGGACCAACAAATAACGTAACCAGCCGACCAAGGTACGACGTCGTGGCAACGTTGTCCATGGGACCAACTGGCAACATTCCCTTTATAACGTAGCTACGACGTTGCCACGACGTTGCCAGAAGGTAACGTCGCGGGTTACCAACTGAGCACTTACTGGCAACGTTGCCGCAACGTCATGTGTTAGCTGGGTACTCCGTTTACATGTGTAATTAGTTATGCGATTACTCAATAAGCGCGTCTACATTATTCTTTTTATTAATCGTTGTATGCTCCACGGACAAAACTTGCACCATCATCCTTCAGCAACAAAGTGTCGCCGTGTCTTCCTGTATCGGCCCTACTGCTGTATGTTTCATTCAATCAACACATTGAATCCTATTAAGAAAGCCGAGTAAACGCACTCAATGCACACATCTGCTACTGCTATTACTATCCCAACTATAATTTCAGCTGTTAAGACTATAATATTCGTTTTATGACTAGCTAGCCTAGGCCTACTTCTTCTTCTGTTTAACAGTTCAGCTTTCAGCTTCTCCCGCATTGTATTTCAGCTCTTAGCGTTGTTAGATGATGCAGTTCAGTTTCCACACTGCCTCTTTTGTGTGACTCACATTTTTGACATTCATTTCAGCTTGCGGGTATTTTCTCATTTCTGTATTTTCTGCAATTTAAGAAAAATAATTTCATCTTTCAGCATTCCAACGCATTTTCAGCGTTGTTTTTTATAGCTAGACTACAAACTAAAAATCCATTCTACGGCTGCAGCCTGGGAGGCCCGGTTGAGTTTAGGCGTCACAACGACGGTTGAGGTTAGGATTAGTTTAAGGCCTGTACTACGAATCAAGATTTGGCGTTAGCGAGGTAACTTCAGGTTCAATCCAGGGTTTTCTGTACTACGACTACACTTGTTACCGGAGTAGATCGCCATGGTAACACATGCTGAACGGCTAACCTGGTCGGGAGCAGGTTAAGTTGAGATCAGAGATCAACCGGTATAAAAACCCCGCCCACTAACTCATTCTTGAGAGGATAATGGCGTCACCGTTCGTGGAAGACCCCGTGGAGCTTGGTGCGCGGATAGTGAGAGGTGTGCTCAGAAGAGCCAGAACTTTTAGAGACCGGCAAAACCCGTTGGCATTCCATGATGACCATCTTTATGAAAGATATAGATTTTCAGCTGAGGGAATGACCTATCTTTGCCAGCTTCTTAAGCCGTATGTTGCAAATGCGACACATCGAAGCCGTGCGCTCACAGTCCCACTATATATATAGCGTTTCGTTATTTCGCTACCTACTTTTATAGTGTGGGTGATGCGGAGAACCTGAGCAAGAACACGGTCTGCCGCGCAATTTGCAAAGGATTTTCTTCAATTGCTGTTGCCACCATATTCTGATTAATGGAGTGATGAAAAAGAGATATCCAAAGTGCCCTTTGTAAAAACCTTGGACTCTAATATCTTGACAAAATGAAACAAGGATTTTCATTCTGTCTTCATGCAATGTTCTGATTTCCGTTCTGGAAATGTATGCAAATTATATCATATTTTACAACTTAATGCATCATTTGCTCATTTAAACATACATTTACAGGAAACTAGTAATGAAAACAATATTTGACCTAATATTAGTTATCAACTGGGGAGGTTTCATGTTGATATGTTATCCCTGGGGTGTCTCCCCTTAACCCATTCTGTTGTCCTTGGGTTGCTTTGAGCCTTTTTCTAATAATTTCCATATCAGAAATGTGTGTTTCTTTCAACCAAAACATTTCAAACCAAAAAGAACAATGTGTATGGTACCATACAATGCTCTTCATAAGTTAAATAAATGATAATTTCACTACTTTCATTGAATTTGGATGTTTCATTCACTTTTATAGCATTTTTCAAAAAGAATGGGTGAAAGAAATGGTGAAAACCCCAAAGACCAAAACATAAAACAAAGTTTAACAAATACATCCTTATGTGTTCTCCCTTCCCTAGGAACACAGAAACGCCAGCCTTGTTTTTTTATTTTATTAAAAGCCTCTTATACTCTATATCGAGCTCCAGGGTTATTTTATACAGGGCCCTCACATTGTCTGCTCCAACCTGAAACAAAGAACATTGTCCCTTTGCAAGGCACACTTGGAGAAAGTTGAAGGTGTCCATTTGACTACTGTGTTTCAAGGTTCATTGCTTATAATTTGTGTCTTTGTCTTGAAGGAAGACGTTCCTTTAACACCGCAATTTAACCCTTGTGTTCTCCTCGGGTCGTTCTGACCCATCAGTCATTGTGACCCACCGTCGTATTGCGACAACTTTACCGCATACAAAAACAAAGTGAAGCATTTTCTTTTAACCGTCGGGCTGTCTCAGACCCCCCACATTGCGAAGGTTAAAAGAAAAGTATTTTTATTTGGTTTTGTATTGGGTAAAATTGGGTAAACACAACGATGGTTCGTTATGAACCTTTGGGTCATGTGACCCGAAGGCAGCACGAGGGTTAATCAATTGAGTCATATTTGAAATGAGCACTGTAAGGACTTGTGTCTCATGTTCAGACCACCACCATTAGCAAGTCATTACAGACACTTCAATCACAGCCACACGTTCACACACTCTGTGTTGCAAGTGGTAAATAAAACTCAAAAGTGTACCCCCAAAATGCTCTCTGAGCAGGCAGACACAGTTTCCTGATCATCTAGGACCTCCACTTGAGAAAGTAAATGGCATATTTGATCAATATTCAGCAACCACATATGGCATACATACTGGCGTATGACTATTAGTTTCACTGTTACCTCTGTATGGCACAGTGGGACAACAATGGGTGGTGGCAGCAACACCACTGTATTTCCTGTCTCTGCAGAGAACAGTAATACATTTCACTCCTACAATATTCATAAATAATTGTTGAATGAACATGGTCACATAGACCACATATAGTCACATACTTGAAACATACATATGCTTGGGTTTCCGAGCTGCTGCCACCAGGGTCTGAAGAAATGCCCCCTTCCACTCCTTCCATCATGGGGCGACCCTGATAGCTGGAGAGGGCCAGCTCCTCAGCAGGAGTGAAGTCCTGTGGAAGAGGGCCCCCCCCAGTTTTCATGCCTTATTTTTCTTCCTGTTGGCTGCAAGCAATTTCATTGTTCTATAGGCCCTTTGTAGCTATACCAATATCCTACAAAAGGGACTGACTCAGGCAATTCAGCCTTGTACTTGTTAGCCTTAAAATATGTGCAAGTAGGTATTGCCTACTGCTACTTACCGTTTTGAATTATGGTTTTATATTTATTTTTTATTTGCTCCCACGATCGTTTGCCACTGCCAGGGTTGCAACTAAAATAATACAGTAACAAAAGTTTAACGTTATGGAATGCACACGTGTAATTATGGTCACATCTTGTGCCTGGGGCACAAGATATCAATAAGTCATGTAGCTTACGCATTTACAGCGTCTGCTATTTTCTGCCAGCTTGGCAGCAGCGACTTTGTTGATTTTTGTCTGTATTATATGTCTGTATTCCTGATATGTTTGTATTACAATATTTCACGCAGGAGGAGTAGACAAAGTTTGGAAGATTATTGTCGGCTCCTCCTGCGTGAAATGTGCGGCTCTTGTTTTGTCCATGTTTGCGATTGGACATACGGTGCAAACACCGCCCCTTTATGTGAACGCGCACGTCTCTAGATTGGAAAGATCTGGGTTGAGTTACAGTGCGTTCACACTGCAGCGTTTTTTAACGCTCTGCATCGCTTGCCTTCCCACAGTACACCACGCTCGGGGGCGTGTTAGACAAGTTAATACAGAGTTGTAGTTCTCTAAGGTCACTGTTGTAGTCATGGCCAAGCGTGCAGATTTGGGTTAATGTACTCACAATATCGATCAAAATACCACTTTTACACAACATTTATGTAAGTGCAAGATTTTACTAGTGCAAGATTACAGTAGAATACATGTTACGCCACCGGTCACTCAACCAGTCGTTTGTAGGCTGGGCTAGCGAGCTAGCAGTGGCACAGAACAGTCACGTAATGTGACGACTACATTTAAAAGTAGGCTATAAAAACACACTAGGAACAATGACGACATTGGCAACCATGCACCATGCATTATTAGTTTAATGTAATCTTTAAATTCAGGCTCGTCACATTAGTAACTTTGTTCTGAACAGAACTGGGTGTGCAGACACATACGAAAAGTTTCTCCTCCATCTTGAAATTGTCAAACCTAGAAAAGTTTACCATGACGAACACGTTACAAGAAACAAGAAACCAATCCGATTGGCCAACGCTAGCGTTTTCACGCTTCTCATTTACATAAAGTTGAGAAAATCCAACTTGCAACGCTCCGCTCCGCTCGCCTTCCCACAATGCCCTACGCGAGCGTCAACGCCTGGTTTCATTGAAAATGAATTGGAAGCCGACGCCCCGCGCCGCCCGCTCCGCTGCAGTGTGAACGCAGCGTTAGAGAGTTGATAACCGCCGTCGTGATACCACTTATCGTGATTGCGATTGTTATGCTTCGTGTAGCCGGGTAACTTAAAGTGATCCAGAGCATGTTGATCTTGATTCGTAGTACAGACCCCAGGAGTCGTAGTAGAGGAGAGAGGTTAAGGTCAGCAAGCAGAGTCAAGTAAGAGCAGAGTTCGAGGTTAAGGTTAGGCACAACCACGACGGTTGGGGGACAATGATGGTCGGTACAGCACACCATGCATTTTGTCACCTGCGGTGTGTTCTTTTTTTTTTAAACACTGATGTGTACCTTAAGGAAAATCACAAAAAGAAACCATCAAAGTCTGCAACCATAAATTTCTCTAACGTTAGCTAATATTCGCTAACAAATGTCAACATAAAATGCTGATGCAGTTTTAAATAAATGTCATCGCAGGTTTCATCAAATATACGTTAACATCAGGGACAGAACAATAACATACAGAAATCAGCAAACTATATAGATAAAATTGTTAATTTAACAGTTTAAACGTTTTTCAATTTATTGCAAAAAACGTGCTCACGAATTTACCTTTAAAAATGCTACATTTATTATTTTTAAAGCTCTGAATTTACTGTTGGACAGCCTGGGCATGAGATGGGAGGGCATGAGACGGGAGGGCATGAGACGGGAGGCTTCAGGTTGCAGCCATACCCATTATGGGGCGTGATTAGTGCCCTCACACACTCGGACAACATACACTGCGTACTAGCTTTGCCCACAATGTGCGTGTCGTCTCAGCCTTTTTATCATTGGTTCTCAATGGGGGTGATGGCGGCGACGTAGTACGTGAGGGAACTTTGATAGCGGCGACGTATATGGCGACGTTATCTTTGTAAACGTTACATTAGTGCGTGTGACGTGAAGCCCGTCTGACAATCATGGAGGCCGCTACGCCAAGCGTCTGCAAGCATGGAGGTCGCTACGCCAAGCGTCTGCAATGATGGACGCCGCTACGCCAAGCGTCTGACAATCACGGACGCCGCTACGCCAAGCGTCTGACAATCATGGACGCCGCTACGCCAAGCGTCTGCAATCACGGACGCCGCTACGCCAGCGTCTGACATTATGTGGTGGTAAGTTAGCTATGCTATTATGTGGTAAGTTAGCTATAACCGGTCTCAAGTTGGCAACTGTATGCTAAGTGGCTAGCTAGCTATCAATGGGAGAAAAACATGAAAGTACAAATGATGAAGTGTGGCTATTTCAGCTAGCTAGTGTTGGGCTGTATTGGCAGACCTGAATTAGACTCCGAAATGACCATAGAAAATTGTGTTGTGTGTAAATATAGTTTGAAGCAAGTTTTCATGTCATGTTTGGTATCAATTTCGTATTTTATGCATCACATGATTCTAGTAATGTTTTCAGTGTTGTAAAATGTATATTTGCTGGTTATATTTGGCTTACTGCAGCCAAGTACCGGTGATGGGCCATTTGAATTTGTATGTGTCAGGCAATTGTTTCTTCATATAGCCGGTGTCGCTATTTTAGTATGCAGGATGGGTTTACAAAAGGAGATCACTGAGTTTGATTAGCCTCCTATACTTGCTCAGGTGCGCTATGTTTATTTGCATTTAAAATACCTTTGTTATTGTTTGCTCTGAAGGTAGTGTTTGTTTCTGTATTGATTTTGTTACATTGTCATAATGTATTGATTATCTGACTATTTTGATAATAAACTATGTTTTTGCATTTAAAGTTACTTGTCCTTGTGCCTGCTTTCAATGTTTGGACAATATTATTTGCTGGACTCCTAAGTCACTATCAAGAGAGAGCCTTTTTATGTGTCCCTGACAAACAAGAGGTGAATATGAGTTGTATGTGCTGGTTTTAAAATGTAATACCATTTAATGTATTTTAAGTTGTTTTGTGTCCACAGGAGGATTGGTTTTCACCACTGTTCTACCATTTAGTCTGATTGTTAGCTGAGTTCCAGTTCAAGCCTTTTATTGTCAGATGCACAGAACAACACAAGGTCAGACTGGGCACTGAAATTCTTAGGACAAGACAAAGCAACCTGGCATAACATATAAGTACTCTGAACATAGATTACATCTATGATAAGAAAATAAAATAAAAACTCCTAAATATACAAAATAATATACAATACAGTATACTAAACCTGTAATACACATATTAACCTATACTAACCATATAAACCTATACTAACCTAAAGACAAGTGGGGTAACAATTAGTGCAATATTGCTGATAGTACAACCAGTAGCTGAAAGTGACAGTGTGTAAAGTGGTTAGTAAGAAAGTGGTGAGAATGTGTCCATTCAGAAGCCTGATGGCCCTTGGAAAGAAACTATTCTCCAGTCTGCGTGTGCGAGACCGAATGCTTCAGTATTGCCCGCCAGAAAGCAGCGGGGTAAAAAGACTGAAGGATGGGTGGTAACAGTGTCTTCGAATCTAGCCAGCTTTCCTGAGGCATCGTGTGTGGTAGGTGTCCTGTAGGGCTGGGAGCTTCCTGCCGATGATGAACTCAGCAGACCTGACCACACTACGTAGGACCTTGTGGTCCCTGTCTGTGCAGATCCCATACCACACTGTGATGCAACCAGTCAGTATGCTCTCTATTGTGCATCTGTATCTGGTTCTCTGGATAAGAATGTCTGCTAAATGACTAAATGTAAAAGTTAGTGAGGATGAGGATGACTCAGTCCATGCCAAACTTCTTCAGTCTCCTCAGGAAGAACAGGCGTTTCCGGGCAGCTTTAACTACCGTGTGAGCAGACCAGGTGAGATCATTGCTGATGTATACCCCGAGGAACCTGAAGCAGCTGACTTGCTTGCAGCTGACCTGAAGCAGCATGCTCCTCCTCCTGCCGCCTCCTATAGTCCACAATAATCTCCTTAGTCTTGCTGACATTGAGAGGTTATTGTCCTGGCACCATGATGTCAGGGTATCAACCTCCTCTAGGCTGACTTGTCACTGTCAGAGATGAGGCCCACAATGGTAGTGTCGTCAGCAAACTTAACGAGGAGGTTGGAACTGTGCGTTTCAAGGAGAGCAGGAGAGAGCTGAACACACAGCCCTGGAGGGTGCCTGTGTTGGTGATCAATGTGGATGAGGTGCGGTCACTGATTCTCACCACCTGTGGCCTCCCCGTCAGGAAGTTGAAGATGCACTTGCAAAGGGAGGTGCTTAGTCCCAGGTCCACAAGCTTGGAGACGAGTCTGGAGGGGATGATGGTATTGAATGCTGAGCTGTAGTCAATGAACAGCATCCTCACATACATATTCCTTTGTCCAGGTGGGAGAGAGCGGTGTGCATAGTCAGGGTGATGGCATCGTCTGTAGACCTGTTGGACCGGTATACAAACTGCATAGGGTCCAGAGTGAGAAACAGCAATGAGCAAATTAATGTTTTGACTAGCCGCTTGAAGCACTTCATGATGACAGAGGTCAGTGCTATCGGGCGATAGTCGTTCATGCAGGTGACCTTGGTGTTTTTGGGCACAGGGTGGCCCTTGGTGGTCCTCTTGAAGCAAGTGGGGAGTACAGACAGGCTGAGGGAGAGGTTAAAGATGTCTCACCTAAATATAAAAAGGTTAAAATCAGACTATTATTGTTATTAACAATTGTTATTGTTGATTTATTTGTTGTTACTTTTAGAACATACAATAATAGCATTTATAGGCCTACAATTACTTAAATGTGTAGGCATCATTATTTGAATACAAAAAAACTGAAACAAGTCAGGAGTGGTTATAGTGGTTTGATTCAATATTGAAGAATTACATGAATTAGAATATTTGGGTTTGGGTATTGTGTGCCGCGTTAGATGGGTCTTGATCTGGTCTGGGTCCCCAGGAGGTATAGATGTACATTCATAGGATGGTCTTATTTTAATGGAAAATTCATGAGTCATAAGACTCTTAGACATTGTATTCATTGAAATTAGCAGACACCTTTATACAAAGTGACATACAAATATGGGGTTTAGTGCTAGTTGGCACAGCAAGTAAACTAACAATTTAGTGTAATTGAGAAGGATATATCGATACACATTTGTACTTTTCTCCAAACTATCATATTCTTACTCAACATATCGATAACACAGGCAAACTGACTAACTAACCAAAACAACGTTTACAAACGTGAATTGATCACTCTGTACTTGAGGCCTTTTGCGGGCATCTGTGGGAGTGGGAGCACTCGATGGTCTCTTCAAAAATCGCCTGATATCCATGGATAATTAATCCATTCCGAACAGGTAAACTAATCCACAACGTGTGTGTACATACTTCGTGGATCCTGATTGGTGTCGCCGCCGCAGCCGCAACGCATTGATTAACCCTTGTGTTATCTTCGGGTCATTCTGACCCATCAGTCATTGTGACCCACCGTCGTATTGCGACAGATTTACCGCATACAAAGACAAAGTGAAGCATTTTCTTTTAACAGCTAGGCTGTCTCAGACCCCCCACATTGCAAAGGTTAAAAGAAAATTATTTTAATTTGTTTTTGTATTGGGTAAAATTGGGTAAACACAACGATGGTTCGTTATGAACCTTTGGGTCATGTGACCCGAAGGCAGCACGAGGGTTAAAGGGTCACAGACCCTACAGCGCAGATGAAATGATTCAGACTACAGCGTTTATATGTTAAACAATATCAAATTTAGTCTTTGGTGTTTTAATATTACACCAAATTTATTTAGGATTATTCCAACGGCAGAATACGAGGCGCAGGGAACTTACATGTGCGTAAACGCGCGTAAACGCTATTTAGAGGTGGATAAACGCAATTTCTGCAATTTAGAGGTGGATAAACGCTATTTCCGAATTTCGGGAGGTGCGTAAACGACGTTTACGTAGGCTACGTTTAGCCCCCACTACATCCCTGGTTCTGGACCATAAACAGCCTCAACAATAAAGAGGACGAGCTAGTTATATTGTTCATCTTCCATCTTTAGTTTTTCCTAGAGTGTATTATGGGACGATGTTGATACATGTCTGTTCTATTTAGACATATCTGGTCAGCGTCCCAGACAGACACTCTCAGATATGTTCTTGTGAATAACAAATAAGCTAACAAACAAAAAAGACAATTATGTAAAATTATTTACATGGATCTACCTACACTCTCTCACACACACACGCACACACACACACACACAAACAAACAAAGAGTGCCCCTTCTAGACCTGGTTTGTCAGTGCTGTTTTCATTCAGCACCACAATCTGTTTGATGTAGTAAGCTAGTGATATTGTTCACTGTTTGTAGTGATACTGCTCAATGTACATTGTACATATTCTTGATATTTGTTTTTCCTTATGTATTATGGGACGTGTGTGTGATGTAATGTTTTTGCTTTTCTCTCTCTTTATGTATACATAGTATATGTATATATTATCGAAATGAATGGAATATTGCACTTAAAATGCTACAGTTTACCCAAATAAATTATCGCCTAAAATGACAATTCATATCGTGTATTTCTGTCACTTGCACTAAAAACATCCCTGTCTCATGTTAAGGTCCCGAACCCCCTCACTTAATCATGACACATCGCACTCGCACATTATCTAAGCACCCATTCCAATAACATGGGATTATCAATAAGACATCATTAGTGTCCATAAGACTAGATGAGCCGTTAGAAAACTGCTGCTGAGTGATGCAGTGTGTGAGTTTTAAAATAATAGTTTTTGACAATCATGTGCCACCCCAAATAAAAGACTGGCCAGAGCTGGCCCCCCCAGAAATAATGTCCTGGCTACGCCCCTGTTCGGGTCCCATGGCAAAAATTCAAAGTGGGCCCCTCCCCCCCTCTAGCTGGGTAGCTAGATAGCTTATATGGACATTAAACCAACAGGTTAATACCACTCACAGATTGGCTACCCACCTTTCTTGGTAAAAAAAACTGGGTTACTGATTGAAACCCTCTCTTTTGTCTATCCTCTCTTTCTTTTTTCTCTGATCTTTTCCGAAACCCTGATTTGTGTTTACGGCCCGACATTCTAGCGACTAGCGCATCTACTGACTGCAACTAAACACGTCACCAATAAGTGCGCTAAGGCAGGATCAAACCATATCATGCAGATACAGGGGGATGGTCGGTCAATATGGATGTTTACTTTTTGGTCAATAGGGATATTTAACCTTTATTGCCAAACACAAGTAAAAACAAAGAGATCATTCATTGTATTATTATATTTTAAAAGTATTATATACTCGATGATGGTTTATATAATATAATTTTATATAACTTTTTGCCAATTTTTTGGGGCCCCTGTCAGTCAGGGGCCCTTAGAATCGTCCAAACTTTTCCCCCCTATACGGCGCCCCTGGCTGCAGTACATGAACACGTTGCAAAAACGAAAGCACACAAACCAAAAACGCTGCATCCAGTTTTCACAACGGAAGTTCTCCAGGCCTCTAGGGGGAGCGCTAAGTGGAACAGCTTGATTTTCGGCCGCGAGAGAGAGAGAGAATATGAGAAGTTTGGACCAACATCGAAGTAAAGAGGCGACATAAAAAGGTTAGTATTCATTTTTACATGTGGCCCTCCTCTTTTACAGTTTTTCAAAAGAGCAACTTCGATTTTGGTCCCATTTCCAAAACAAACTTCTCATATACTGCCCGGGCTGGTCTGGAGAGTCGGGAAATTATGTCTGTGACTGGGCACAGATGTGAGGGCAGTCTGAGGAGCTATTGGAGTCCATCCCTGACAGACAGGGAAAAGTGGAGCAGAGTCCTGTCCTCTCATCCCGGCAGCAACAGATCTGGTGAGTTACAGCTACATAGCCTAACAAACTATTTGAAATGTCAAAATTGTTCTGGCTAACATGCGTTTTTCTGTTTCCATGGCAGCTCCCCCCCCCAAGAAATCCGGAATGAAGACAGGAATATATCTTTCAATATTCCGAAAGAAGCCCTATTCTCCTTGTCACATTTTACAATTAATGGCAATGTACAGTTCAACAAGAATAAATAAAATCTTAGGGTCACACCAGCTCAATAGAATTTCAGCAGATGATTGTGCAGCTGTAGAATGTTCAACGTTTTTGAAGATCAACGTCTTTGGAGAACTATTTCTTTGCTGATCAGATCAACACTACGAATGGTAACAAATAAATTGTAAAAAGACACACTGTGTTAAGTTATTTTTTCGTTTTGGCAAGTAGCCGTGTAATAAGCGGGATAATGTATATGTGACAGGTGGGAGGGGGATAAACCAGGGAGCCATCTGGTTCATAAAGAATATATTGTGCTTAGTAAAGTTATGCATTGTGCTTATTAAAGTTCTGTCTTATGATCTGAGAAGTGTGCTCAGGCTTAAACATGGTGTCTCACACAGGGTGTGGGAAGCAGGCTGTTCTTTGTGTCTCTATCTCTTCATTTTCAGAAACAACCTTGAAACCGGCTGGAGATGGCACCCGAGCAGGTGGGACGCATAGGCAAGAACAACTCCCTGCTGCACAGGAGAACAAGCTCGACCCTCTTCTTATCTTTCTGTTTAATTGCACTGTATAATATATGCTGGGGAGGGAAAAATTGCCAGTTGGACTTCGTGAACCAACCCAAACTCTGTTGCAGGTAGGGAAACGTAGACAACCCCAGAGCTCTGTACTTGTTGATTTCCAACTGCTGCATTAAAGCTGATATTATCGGACCTCTGCGACTCCAGACCACTCTTTCTAGAACACAGATTTGTGTCATTGAATACCATCATTACATATTGGAATAGACACAAAGAATTTGAGTCCTTCATTCACCTGGTTCTGTCACGTGACCACGTTAATTTCAATTAAATACAGGTAGATGGCACGCCACAGTTAGTCTTTTGTTTTTAATCAGAGCTGGCCGGCGGTGATTAATGTGAAGCGGGTAAGGACAAGCGTCACCACGTAGTCTATGCTTACCAATGTTTGTACTGCTTTGTATTGATTATGCACTTATTGTCGTTGTAGTGTCCTGTGCTAGAAATACATGTTTTCCGTCTGCAGTCTGACCTCAGCACAGACGTACAGGTATTAATTGCACCAAAGTTGTAATTGCATGTAAAACCAGTATGTTTTGATGCACAAGTGGCTAATATGATGTTTGCTACTTGTTTACTACTCAGGGATCATTAGTAGCCACTGTTTTTCCCCACCGTAGATTTTTACTAAATCAACTATTTAAAACCATTCGCTGTTCCTAGGCAACTACTATAGGACAGCAGTTCAGGGTTTGCGGTTTGCCGTTGTGTGCCTTTTAATTACATGTGAAACCACCTCCAAGTGTTGTTTTGTGTGTCACTTATTTTGTTGGACGGGCCTTATTCTGTCTTTTCATTTCTTTGCAGTGAGAGTACCCTCTTTTGGGTTGATTTAATTACGATAGTTTGATTTGACATTTTGTAACAGGCATTGTAACGAAATTGCAGCCTTGGTGCAGCTTGTTGTACTAGTAGCTCATGTGAGCACCTTACCGTACTGTGAATAAAGTGCATTATTTTGTACGCCGCCTCCTCCCCCATTCATTTAATTGAACAAACCATCGTGGGAAATACCGTTCTAGCTACCGCTGGCTCTTAGTGAAGAGCCAGTAGGGTGTAGGTTACATATAGAACGTATAAAATGTATAGAACGCCGGTCAGGGCTTATTTTCCCGATAATGACCGGCGTTCTATACATTATCCCTTACTTATTTTCCGTTAGGAATATAGGAATCTTAAAACTTAAATATGTGGTCTAACTATACAAAAGGAACAAAGTCTAGCTAATACTAAGGGGATTTAGAATAAAAATAAAATATAGAATATAAAGTAACCATAATTTACAATTAAAAAATACAGATAGTTCAAAAAATACAAATAGTACAAAAGATACAAATAGTGCAAATTGCAATGTGGCAAGGTGTCATTGTGCAGATTGTGATTGAGTCTTTAAAGTCAGTGTGAGCCCTTGGCCTTGTTGAAGAGGCCAACAGCGGATGGAAAGAAACTGTTCTTATGGCCTGAGGTTTTGGTCCTGATGGACCGCAGCCTTCTGCCGGAGGCCAGATCGTGGCTCACGCAGCGCCACCGAATCCTGTGCGAGCGCGGTGGCCTGTCCCCGGATATGCATATGGCGCATCCCTTCCGGATCAGGGCGGCCACCTCTGCTTTTGCGAAGGTGTCCACGTCCACGCTGGACATTGTGGAAGCACAGAAACTAATGAGCGCTTGAGAACGGAGACTGTGTGTGTTGGGCAATGTTTGCGCTGCTGGTACACAATACAGAGGCTTGAATTAGGTAACGCTCAGCGACTATCTCTACTCCAGGCATAGTGCTCAAGCTGTGCAAGTGCTCAAGCTGAGTGGGTCTGAGACCTACGGAGACCAATGTAGTCCATAGTATCCTGTGGCTTCATACATTGTTAATGCTAGAATGTCTCTTCGGATCTCCATGTAGCCGTGGTGATCCGCAGACGTGCTCTGATGCGCTAAGCTAGCCATCAGAATCCACATTGTTTACATGGAGACATCCGTTGAGATGCCCCGGACTTCCAGAGAACAGCAGATGCTCTGCTGACACATTGGTTTTCACATCCTCATGTAGCATCCCATGGCTGCCGACGGGTGCTAGAGGTCAGGTCTTTAGAGGTAGCATAAATCTGCCCTGTATAGATGAGAAGGCTACTGGATCATCACTATGCTAGAATGTCTCAGAGATCTCCGTTACTGCATGCATACTGCATGTGCTAGCAATCTTTCTGGAAGTATCTCAGGAGATACCCCGGATACCGTCCAGGGAACAGCATGCTGCTGACACTTTGTTTTCCTTCCCACTAGATAACATATCCCTGCTAGATGGTCAGCGCTGCTCTAGAGGTCTGCCCGCCGTCGGATGAGAAGGGTACCGGGGAGATGGTCGGTGTATGGGGCTTGGTTATGGGCGCAAGTCTCGTTGAGCACTGGGTCTGGACGGGATGTGCGCGTGGAACGGCTCCGTAGATAGCACATCAGATGGTATGCAACATGATGGATATGCACACATAGCCTTAGTCATCGTTAATGCTAGCATGATCCGCACTGTAAAAAAAAAAACATTGTAAAAAAAACAGGAACAATCTGGCAGCTGGGACGCCAGATTAAACCCATTAAATTACAGTTAAAAAAAAATTATCATTAACATTAATTAACCGTAAAATAATTTGTATTTTCCTGTACCAAATTTACAAGATATATCTGTAATATTACATTACAGGCTGTTCTTTGCCAGTAAATATGACTTTTATTAATTGAACTTCTAAAAAAACGGAATTTTCAATAAAATACAAAAAAAACTCAATAAAGCCAAAACAAGATATAACGATTTAACATGTTCATTCAAAACAAGTCGTGTCCAAAGCGACTTCCAAGAGAGAGCTTTACTAAAAGTGCATTGGTCAATGATCATAAACAACTAGGCTTTTGTAGTCTTTGATATTGACTGGTGATGCTGGGAATGCATGACGTCAACTACCCGAGCTCAGTTCACAATTCAAGGTTCCTATGTCTAAACCAAAAATGTAACAGTTATCTGCAAAATAACTGTTAAAATAGATAGTTTTGATAAAGTGAAATTGTTTTAACAGAACATTTTGGTGAGAATTTGATTAATATTTGTAAAAAAAAAATAGTGTATTTTTAACAACATTTGGCTGTAATTTTTATGTAAAATTATAAATTAGCAGTTTGCCATTGTTTTTCTATCTGTATTTCCTCTAATTCAGAAATACAGAAAAAACACGTATAATTTACAGAAAAAGTGTGGTAATTTCATCTATTTTTTTTTTACAGTGCGGGCATCCAGAAAACATCTTGTTTTTCCACCACTAGTAAATAGTGGGATGTCATGTGGTCCTCCTGTGGCTCAGGAGGAGCGACGCTCCACTCTACACATAGTATAGACTGGCGGAGCACTGGTGTTTTGGGGGATTTCACTCGTTGCTCCCTGCTCCATTGTCATGCATGCTGCAGCGAAGGCAGGGAGTGCTTCCCCATGTACAATCCGCCAAAGTCAAACCTATTTTCATGTATATGAATAAATGATGAAATCAATCACGTGAGTGTCTTGACTGAACTTGTTTTTGTTAATTCTCTTGACAGGAAGTTTTTTTATTCACATTTGTAAGAACTTAGTAACCAAAGATTGGTAATATGGGCAATTCATTCACACTTAATTATTCATACAAATGTCATGAAAGCATTATTTTCCCCCCAATTCTTTTTTCTCAAAGTTAAACTTTCAATTTGCTTCATGAACAGTCCCCAGTATGTCAAAGAAAACAGAAAATATAAAAAAGAACAGGTAACACTTTAGATACAGGTGCTTTATATTATTACATTTTCTATATGATAAATACTGCACATTGTTGACCATGCTATAGGTTAAATAGTTAATTAATGATTTCCTGTTTTATATACTTTAAGTCAAATTTTGTCTGCACTGCTGAAGAAGCCTGAAAACCACACATTTTGTTGCCAATAACTTTGTTATTGTTTATCTGACATTAAACTTGAAATGAAACTAAACACATTGGATTGTCATTTTTAGACACGATACTTTTCCCAAAAAAGCGAATTTTATCAAAGCAAATTTTATCAAAGCAATCCTAATTTATGGAACTTTTAAAATAATGTATGAATGTACTCCAGGTAAAATAATTCACAGTCAACCCTATATTTCTGCACTCCTGTCTGGTAATGGAGGTGAAGATTCCTCCACCTCATTCTCTTCTTCATCCTCTGGGGGTGGAACAGGGGGTGGAGTTGGACACTTAGACCTTCTGCTTACCTGTGCATACAATGGATTCCATTCCTTGTCACTCAAACTTGCCTTCACTTCCTCCATCAAGGAGGTGGAGGTGACAGGCATGGTAAAACCATCCTCTGTCGATGTGATTGAGTCTGAGTTGATGTCTAGCTGCTTGGCTGGGTTTGATCTAATTTTCACTATGGACTCATAACCTGGGGATACCAGGTTCACCTCATCCAGGATGACCTCCACAGGAAAGGCTTCAACCTTCCTATCACCCCCAATAACATCATAGATGTGCTGGTGAAGATCCTCCACAGAGGCCCCTGGCTCCTTGGTCTGTATCCTTTCCAGATCCAGGCCCTCCTCCATGGGCCGAGGCTGATGGATGGTCCCCCTGTTGGTGTTTACCTGGGGTGGGTCAACAAAGAGCGATGGGGAGGCAGACGGGAGGAAAGAGTCCATGTGGCCTTGTGGTGTACAGAGCTCCAAATAGGGGGTTTCTCTGTTCACCTTACCTGCAATAGGAGAGAGCAAGTGACTGAGAAAAATCTTAAATATTAACTACTTAATATAGTAAACTAAAATAGTTACAGTATTTTACAATCGCTATGACAATTTTTTCAATAATTTTAACAAGTTTCCTAAACTCTTGACACAGTTAGCACAACATCCGTCTGTGTTGGCTATACAATTAACACATTTCTTGTTGCTTTGACACAAAATGCATAGAGTAAACACACATCAAAAAGGCTTAAACCTTTTTTACACACAAGCTCAACCAAGACCAAAACAATCGCTTGTTACTGCCCAATTTACCAATGCTTTCACACTATGTCAGAACAGATAACATCATGTTCAAAACCTAACTTATTGGCTAAAGTCAAAGTAAACAGCTGTTCATATTGTGAATTGAATCACAATTCAATGTGATTTTATTATATTGCTACTGAGAAACAGCTGGTTGAAGTTATGCAAATACTGTAAATCACAGCTGATTTCCAACTAGGAAACACTCAGGTGTTGAGGTTCTTTCAATAGCATGACCATATGGTATATATAAAAAGGACCTCTTTGGGCTGATCTTGTGTAGAAAAAGAACAATATAGAGCAACACAAAGAAAGTAAGAATATGTAATGCCTGCACGAGGGAGAGGAAGACAAGCACCAGGACAAGGGAGAGGAGTTAGAATGCGTGGTGGCGCTCAGAGAAGGGCCAGAGCTAGGGTAACTTATGAAATACTGTCAATGGCAGCTATATTGCATATTTCTTGCAGTAATATTTACATTACATTTAGTCATTTAGCAGACGCTCTTATCCAGAGCGACTTACAGTAAGTACAGGGACATTCCCCCCGAGGCAAGTAGGGTGAAGTGCCTTGCCCAAGGACACAACGTCATTTTGCAGAGCCTGGAATCGAACCGGTAACCTTCAGATTACTAGCCCGACTCCCTAACCGCTCAGCCACCTGACACCTGACTACTCAATGGCAGCTATATTGCATATTTCTTGCAGTAATATCCTGTTGCAAATGAAGCCTTTACTGCAGCAATTATGTTTCTGTCTTCTTTTTTTCAATACAGTAAACATACATTCTATAAAGCTACTCTAAGATCTGTCATTAATTTTTTGTTCTGAATTTCAGCAGCAAAAGAAACAAAAGGTATGCATTTACTAAACCCAACAAAACAAAAATGTAAAGAGGCTTCAAAACTGCAATGCAAAACACAATCTATGATCCATATGCTGTGAGACCTGACACATAAAATAATGCAGTTTCTGTAATTCCATCTGATGTTAGTGTTTTTTATGACATTGTGCTATGATTGGCTAAATGTTCCTGTTGAAAGACAACATGTGTTAGTGTTTTGGTAGACATGGTGTATTGTTTAGTGTATTTTTGTGTTATGAAAATTTGTGTTTTATTTTAGTTTACAATGTGTGATTTTGAGCATTGTGCCAATTGTGTGTCGTAGGTGTGTTGGTACATTAAGAGTTTAGGAAATGTGTTACAAGTATTGAAAAAATTGTCATAACGATTGTAAAAAACTGTAATATCCTCGCCAACATGTCTGAGCCGAACGTTCACTGCTGTTCTACAGGGACGCTGGAAAGCATTTTGAGTTGGGTTTGCTGAACATCAGTGACAAAGAAAGTGGCAACCCGCTCCAAGCCCGATGGGACATGTCAGAAGCCGTTGCGCTGGGTTTGGACCAGAATTTGGCAGCGACATTCAGGCTTGGTCACTTCGGCTGGGCTAGCCTACCTGACATGGTAGTTTCATGTTGAAACATGTTTAAACTTTTTTGATTATAAATACAGCTTAAAAACGAATAAAAATGCCTTTCGTGTTTGGGTTGGACACTGTTGGTTGGCCTTTACTCTCTCGGACTCGGGTCGGGTCTGGACAAAAATACACACAAGTCACACAACGGTACAATCTCATAGTCTTACATTAAACCCCAAATATCACAGTGTAAAACTTATTCTAACAATATATATTTTGGAATTGCCATTGCATTTAAACAAAACAAAAATCAGGAGGTGCTGCAACACCTCAGCACTCACACTTCCCACGTCTCTGCTTTTGGATCTTGGATCTCAATACAGACAGACTTTGGAAGACAACATGTCGCTTAACCTGTCGCTTAACCTGCCTAGATGCTCTCCAATTGACACCTCTCCCAGGTCAGACCCTGACCGAACCTGTCTGTCTTCTGTCCTGAGACAGAAGAGCATTTGTAATGTTAGTGTAACACAGGTACTTTTGTCTATGGGGACAAGTTTCTTTTCTCCGGCGCGCTAGCGGGAGATGCAAAGACTCCTGGGTAGAAGAAGAGCTAGGAGGAAAAGAGCTGACACTCCATGATCGCTGTACGAGAAGTTTACATTGGAGCTGTGATATCAGACAGTGGTGCACAGTCAGTTGAAGTTTTGCAAGTTAGTGTATGCTATCATTGTTGTGTGAAACTGAGGACTTATGTAATGCCGAAGTCGGTTAATTGTGTGATCGGGCGGAGAACGGTGTTGGAGACTGGCTAAGGGCACGAGAAAGAGTTGCTGGAGCCGTGAGTTTCTTTCAGAACACTGTTGTTTTTGGCGTAATTCTTCCTGGAGGCATTTTTGAGAGTCCTGCTATTTTGTGAGTCATCCATGAACTGTGTTGGAGCGACATACGTTGATTTCTTTCTACAAACCAATTGATTGCACTTGACAGTGAACGAGAAGGTAAACGATCGTTTATGAAGAAGTGATTTATATATTTTTTATATAAATCTACTAGAGTTTTCTCGTTTTTTTTAAGAGACTGACGATCGCCTGTGATCAAGATTTGTTTTTGGAGAGACATTCTTTTTCTTTTGCTATTCAGATTACTCAGTTTATGCGTGCTGCGTGCGAGCTGAGCTGTGCTGCGTGTGGGCTGAGCTGCGCCATTTTGTGTCAGGGAGTTATCCTGGGCCGCGCTGAAACTTCTTGTTCTTTTGTTACCCTGCCAAAGCCTTACGACATCTCATTGTCCTGCCTCAGCTGTTCATCCAGTCATCAGAAAACATCTCAAGTCAACGCATCAAAGTCGTCGTTGCCAAGGACTGGTACCACAGTTCAACACACACACTCACGGACATTTCACTGATACAAACTGTTTGAATGAATGTTTGAAGGTTTTCTTTGAAGTGTTTTAAGGTTTTACAAGAAATCCTGGATAATTGTATTGTATTTTAGTAATTTGTTATTTTATCCCACTGAAATATATTCTTCCAGGAGAAATACAATTTCCTAAGGGGAGACAAATAAATTACTGATTGTTAAAAGTAGACATCTGACAGTTGTCTTGTAAACTTACCTTGGGGTAGGGGCGTCTCACTGGCACTATTAGGATTAGGTGGGTGGGGATGTGAATTTTGTCTTATTTTCCATCACATGCACTTCAGGAAGCTACCGTATCGACATACTCACCTGAAGCCTACACTACCTATTCCTGTAGTATATAGTAAAATAGTGTCAGGTAAAACATATACACAGTGTGCATATTGAGACTCAAAGCACTAGAGTGGGGACTAAGATCCTGTCGCTCTTTAAGGCTTCCAGGGTAGCGTTTAAATATCCCCTACGAAACAAGACATACAGTCTTGTTACATTAGAATACTTGACGGAGGCTGAAAGCTGCAGCTGGGTCTGTACAGTTTAATCTGGCTGCAAGGGGAAATATGAGTGCGTCAGTGGTAGATGAAGTAGATGGAGGGAGAAAGAGACAGGCCTGTCAGTTTGAGGTTAACCTAGAACGTATGTGTCTCAGGCAGCATGCTGAAGTGACCATTGATTGTGGGTGAAGCACTAACACTTACCGTCATGTTCTGGCACCCCCATGTGGCTCCTCCAGGGTTGGTACCAGGTGCCGTTGTCCTGTCCAGAGGCAAACTGGATCTCAGGAATCAGATCAGACCCAGGGACTGAGCTAGACTCAGGAATGGAGGCAGACACAGTGACAGGGCCACCATTCTCCGTTTGAAACTCTTTTTAGGAAATAAAAGAGAGAAAATAAATTAAATAATAATATCACGTCACAAAATCACATGACATTTAATGTGCATGGACATTACACAACATACAACAACTACACATGACATTACATTAAATAATCACAACATGAAATTCACAACCTTCACAAGTCACGTTCCAGATAGAGCCATATAAGTTCTAAAAGACACAGTTGATTCTCATACTTGATACTTGACTGTTTTGATATTGTATAATGCATGTACATGGGGTACATGGGGGTCAGATGGCTGAGCGGTTAGGGAGTCGGGCTATTAATCAGAAGGTTGTTGGTTCGATTCCCGGCCGTGCCAAATGACATTGTGTTCTTGGGCAAGGCACTTCACCCTACTTGCTTCGGGGAGAATGTCCCTGTACTTACTGTAAGTCGCTCTGGAGAAGAGCATCTACTAAATGTAAATGTACAGTATGGACAATGATGACAGTTCCATCTTCCGATACCTTTCTCGTCCTTCCTGATATTGTTGATCATGGTATTCTCCCTCAGGGCATCTTCAAGTCTCACCTGCCAATCACATGCAGTTTATCAGCCAGGAGGCCCTTGACACTACCACTAAAATAACATGTTACGTAAACAAAATGCACAACAAATACGATTACATGTTGTCTTTTTTTTTTTTTTTTTACAATTGGCCCCCTCTGATGCAACAACAATATCTCCACCCCTTACCCACATCCCTTCCATAATCACCTCACCCAAAACTCCTATTCCCACCTTTACCGTCCCTTCCAGCCAGTTCTTACCACACGTATTAAAGACTCAGGTCCATCCTCTTTCCTGCGCAGATCGAAGGAGTGACTAGACCAAAGATGAAGAATATAGAATAAAATGAATAGAACGTCTAAGATCATTTAGAAAACCAACCCTGCTCTGGGCTTGCACTTTCTAATTATTAATTAATTAAAAGTTTTTCACAATTGTTAAGTCAAACTTTCTTGAGCAGCCTTTATGGAACAGGCCTCAGGGCATGTAGTTACATGTAAAGAAGAATTTGTTTATGTTTACACAGTAAATTCATTTACTGTAGCAATAAAGAAAATGGATTTTGAAACACTGGAGTTTGGTTTTTCAGCACCCATTGACACTTTCCTGCTGTATGACTATGTTTAGCCTGTGTTCTGCACCTCTCTTTTGCCATTGTCTCTGGAGGAAGGGATCCCTCACTGAATTGCTCCTCCCAAGGTTTCTTACATTTATTCTCCTCTAGTGAGTTTTTCTGGGAGTTTTTCCCTGTCTTCCTTGAGGGTTGAGGTTGGCTGAGGGGCAGTTCTATCGGCGTATGTGAAGCCGTCTGTGACATTGCTTGTAAAAAGGGCTATACAAATACTGTAAATTTGATTTGAAAATATTACAGTAACCATCACAACTTAGTACTGTCAACAAAGAACACCCTCTGGTGTGCTGGATCCAGCCTTGAAAACACTCCACACCTATGTTACCACAGGCCAATTCCATTGCCTGTAGGAAATGTACCCTGGTATATGGGTTTCAGTCATAGACCTTCCACTGCCATGCAGAGAAAAATTATTCAACTGGGTTGAGAAAAGGGCTGTATGGTGGAAGGCAAACATTTACAGTAAAAAATGCTGGTTGATGTTGAATTATTCTCGTACACGGACACCACGGTGAAAGCTGACATTGTCCCAAACCAGCATTAGAAACAAGTGTGAACAATTTTGAGTCATTGTGTTTTACAGATGACAACTATGTTGTAGTTATGTTTACTGTTTGCCGCCTGTGTTTACCATTTTGCAGCACAAGTGCATCACAGTGCAAAATGTGTTTTGTGAATGAGAATGTGTTCTGCCAAACGAGTTTTGCCAAAAGAGTGTCTGATTTGACAAATTGGTTTAGTTCACTGAACATTTGATTCAGAGAATGGGTTTTAGTGTTTTAGCAATTGTGAAAAACTGTCATCTGTTGCAGATAGGTTGTGTTTTTATCATATAAGGCTTTCTTACGCAACAGTGGAATTTATGGAGCTGCCAAACCAGACTGATCTGTAACTCTGGAATGTGTGTTATGAGTGTCTGTTTGTATGTGTCTGTGTGTGAGCCTGTGCATGAGTGACTTTCTGTATGTTGTATATTTGACATATCCCCTTCAAACTGTGCATGTGGAGGTTTGGATCTGTAAATGTACAGTAAGTTGCTGATTACAAACATCAAGATGCAACACAGTCATTGCTCTTGCCTGGTCGGCCTTGCTCAAATGAACTCTCTTCCCGGAATGAATCAAACACATGGTGTCTTCCTGAAAAGGCTCAAAGACAGTGGTGGGTGTCAACTTGTGACTGAATAATTGAGTAACAACCTTTGTTCTCTCTCATATAGCTCTATATTATTTATTATTATTTATTTTCCCACCCCTAAAGATCCCCTCAATATTTGGACTACATAGACAACATAGGTAGGTGTCAAAATGTTCGTCTTGGTCACGATTGCGTTGCTTGTATTGGGATTTACGTTCCGTTGCACGGTTTAAGAGAATACAACGTTTTTGTGGCAAAAAGTGCCTTCAATGCTAGTTGGTTGGCTAGCCAATTCAGTGCTAGCCTCACAACGTCAGCACTCTGGTGATGGGAAGTTCGGATAGTAGGTGCATTCGACATGGACTGACTTCATGCAGCGCCGCAGGCGGCTGACTTGAAACAGTGAATTCTGGTTAGACTTTTTGTCCGACTTGAGACGGCGCCGAGGCTAGGTCACTGACAATTTGTATGATTTGAAATGGTCATTTATTATCACACGAGCATTGAATTATCACGGCAAACAATTACACTGCACTGAACTGTAAGTAAAGTACAAAAAAGTTAAAATAACAAAACCTGTAATTATTACTTGTGAACGAATATCATTCACGTCTTACTAAACCTAGTCACGCGAAAGTGAATGAGGTAAACAAATCCTTTGTTTCCTCTTCTGAGCAAATATGCACCGGGTGCACATCGCATAGTAAACGAGAGGGTACAATTAGGGTGTGCTTGCTTGCGTCGGTTGCACAGGGGTCCGTTAATGACATTTTTACAACTGATATTTCTGTATATTTTATATAAAATGCATAGGGCCTACTTATTATTTATAAAGATGACATAGATTTAAAAGCAGCTTTTTTTTGCTGCTCATTTAGCCTACAACTCAAAATACGAGTGAAGTGTAGAATGAAATATGATATCTTCTCATTTCCCCTGCAAGAGGCAGCCTCATAGCTGAATCAAAACGAATACATTTGGCAGACCGGTGTAAAAATTGACCTAATCTCTATGACTTAAACGTCCTTTTAAGTTTTCCTTTCTCGTGATATTTTCAGGCATTTAGCCTAGCGACTCATATTGCATTCATTCATTAACCCCTTTGAAGATTATTCTACGACGTTACCGGCAGTAGAAGATGGAATAGCGATTCAAACAGTACCATCTGCTAATTGAAAATATGCCCCCAAAAACGTAAATAAGCTTGACATTTATTTAGTGGAAAATCGCTCATTCATAAAAAGCTCACTGGTAGCGATCATTGTCAGTAACAACGCAAAATGCGATATAGCCCTGTGTGGAGAAGCTGCCCCGGTAAATTGTACCACTACGTACAGTACTAGACTACTGCTGTGTTCGTCTTGGCGATTGCGTTGGTTGAATTCGATTAAACGTTCCGTTGTATGGTTTAGGCTGAAATTAATTATTATCATGAACAGATTGACAACGTTTAGGCTGTGGCAATGAAGTTCAGGTTAGATAGTTTCACCTATTGAAAGCCTTTTGATTTAAGTAAGGGGAGTGCCGAACATGTTCTGTCGCCGTTTGACTTCCTAAACAACTGTGTCTCGCATAGGCTACAGCGTTGCAGTGAGCAACACTGGTTTGAAACCACAGGTAATGATAATTTCACCAACAAATCGTTTACTTGTAATGTAATGTCATAATAAATCCTACAACGAAAATGCATTTGTGAGGAATGTTTATTTTAACGATTGAAAACAGATGCATCATAGACCACTGTAGTATGTGTTGTCCGGGCAACAGAGGCTAATGTCATGCTAATGCTTCAGTGAAATAGTAGACTACCGTTTCCAGAAGTAGATGTGGGCCTACTTCCTTAATAATATCAGCTAATATTGTACATTACTTTTTACAATTGTGTTTCACATCACAAAGTAAAATAAGTAAATAGTTATCACCCTGGCCTCTTTGCTTGTGGCGTTTCTGCAGCTGCCTTGCATAAAGATATAGTTAGCCTAGCTATCCCCCAAGTTAACAGATGCGAAACGAATGTTCTGCTACAGGTAGTCACGCGTGTTTTCGTGACGTTAGTGACGTAAGTAACGTCGGTGACTGTGGCTAGCGAATTAGCCACCGTTAGCTTCACTTTTCGCCACAAAAACGTAACTTGAGCCTAAACCATGCAACGGAACGTAAATCCCAATAGACGCAACTCAATCGCTACCAAGACGAAACTTTTGACACCTAGGTTGTCTATGTAGGCCAGATATTGACTGAGTTTTAGGGGGGCAAAAATAATAATATATAGAGAGAACAAAGGTTGTGCTCTCGCCGAAGGCTTGAGCACACCCAATAACTAGAAAAGGCTGTTCCTGCGAAACAGCAGTGAGAATGCTGAAAACCTGAATGGGGATAGCTGACCATGCTAAAAAAGCTGAATAGTGAAAATTTAGTAGAAAGTTATAAGCTGAAGCTTCAAAGCAACCAAAAGGTATTTTTGAAAGGGGCTGGAGCAGCATTCCAACAATGATTTGAAAGGATTTACCATTACTTTTAAAGGGAGAATAATTTGCACAAAAACCTTAATATTTAAAAAAGTATAAAAGTGAGAAATGAGAAAATACCCGCAATCTGAAAGCTGAAATGAATTTCAAAAATGTGTGAGTCACACAAAAGAGGCAGTGTGGAAGCTGAACTGCATCATCTTAACAAAGCTAAGAGCTAAAATAGCCTACAATGCGGGAGAAGCTGAAAGCTGAACTGTTAAACAGAAGAAGTAGGCTAGCTAGTCGTAACAAGAATATTATCGTTTTAACAGCTGAAATTATAGTTGGGATAGTAATAGCAGTAGCAGATGTAGCCTATCATTGAGTGCGTTTACTCGGCTTTCTTAGTAGGATTCAATGTGTTGATGGAATGAAACATACAGCAGTAGAGCGATACAGGAAGACACGGCGACACTTTGTTGCAGAAGGATGATGGTGCAAGTTTTGTCCGTGGAGCATACAACGATTAATAAAAAAGAATAATGTAGACGCGCTTATTGAGTAATCGCATAACTAATTACACATGTAAACGGAGTAATCGTATAATTGGCATAAACCGACAATTGCTAGTAATCGGGTTTCTCATGGTCAAGTAAACGCACCAATCACCTGTGTGAGAGACTGAGTGGTGCGTGTCTGTCGTTGCCACAGTGATGGTGCAGCTATGATTGCTAACGTGCTGAGGGCAGAGAATAACAGAAATGTAGCTAGAATCCACACCTCAAACAAGTTAACCTAGACGCAAAACTATACGTCCAATCCAAAAAATACGGATATTTTCCGAGACCCAAGACTCTGCCGAAACCAGATATGTCCTTTATATGTCTGTGCAGAAATACGACTCTACCGGCAGTTTCAAAATCTAGTTTCTTTTGCTTTCTCTGACAAATTTTACCCACCTCTCCATTGAAGTTAGTGAGAGAATTTGAAAGGCTGCTCTCGCTTCAAGGCTCATAGCTGAAAATCTGTAAATGTGAGCTCTTTAGTAGTTACATTGGCTGAAAGAGGACACATTTTCCTACATTTTAAGGTATAACTTGTTTCTGTAAGTTAAACTATATGAACGTTAGAGGAATCTGTTTGACAATTTAGTTGAATATCAGAAAAAGAACAGCCAGCAGTGTGCCACTCTGCTTGCTGCTCATTCATAAAAATCAAGAAGGAGCAAACATTTTAATGTATTTCAAACTGTCATAATTCAAAATTGGCTGAATATTTGAAATAGCTGAATGTCTTGTGAACATTTTAAAGGTTGAATGGTGTCTCTAGCTGAAAGTATGCTGAAGTAGTTACGTTTGAAAGAGGAGGAAGCTTTTTAATGATTTGAAAGGATTTACCATTACTTTTAATGGGAGAATAATTTGCACAAAAACCTTAATGTCTTAAAAAGTATAAAAGTGAGAAATACCAAAAGTCATAGCCAACATCTCCTGAAGGAGCTGAACGTTTTGATACACAAATTGTAGGAATCGGTGAAAGTATGCAGAACTAGTTAAAGGCCAAAAAATGGCGGAAGAACTAAGAAGTTGATATAATAATAACTAGAAAAGGCTGTTCCTGCGAAACAGCAGTGAGAATGCTGAAAACCTGAATGGGGATAGCTGACCATGGTAAAAAAGCTGAAAATAGTGAAAATTTAGTAGAAAGTTATAAGCTGAAGCTTCAAAGCAACCGAAAGGTATTTTTGAAAGGGGCTGGAGCAGCATTCCAACAATGATTTGAAAGGATTTACCATTACTTTTAAAGGGAGAATAATTTGCACAAAAACCTTAATATTTTAAAAAGTATAAAAGTGAGAAATTAGAAAATACCCGCAAGCTGAAATGAATTTCAAAAATGTGTGAGTCACACAAAAGAGGCAGTGTGGAAGCTGAACTGCATCATCTTAACAAAGCTAAGAGCTAAAATAGCCTACAATGTGGGAGAAGCTGAAAGCTGAACTGTTAAACAGAAGAAGTAGGCTAGCTAGTCGTAACAAGAATATTATCGTTTTAACAGATTAAATTATAGTTGGGATAGTATTAGCAGTAGCAGATGTAGCCTATGCGTTTACTCGGCTTTCTTAGTTGGATTCAATGTGTTGATGGAATGAAACATACAGCAGTAGGGCCGATACAGGAAGACACGGCGACACTTTGTTGCAGAAGGATGATGGTGCAAGTTTTGTCTGTGGAGCATACAACGATTAATAAAAAAGAATCATGTAGACGTGATTATTGAGTAATCGCATAACTAATTACACATGTAAACGGAGTAATCGTATTATTGGCATAAACCGACAATTGCTAGTAATCGTGTTTCTCATGGTCAAGTAAACGTACCAATCACCTGTGTGAGAGACTGAGTGGTGCGTGTCTGTCGTTACGGTGATGGTGCAGCTACGATTGCTCACGCGCTGAGGTCAGAGAATAAGAGAAATGTAGCTAGAATCCACACCTCAAACAAGATAACCTAGACGCAAAACTGTACGTCCAATCCAAAATATAAGGATATTTTCCGAGACCCAAGACTCTGCCGAAACCAGAGATATTCTTTATATATCTGTGCAGTCAGAAATACGACTCTACCTGCAGTTTCAAAAACGTGTTCCTTTTGCTTTCCTGGTGCTTGTTTGGTTGGTTGCCACGGTGATGGCGCAGCTGTGATAGCTAACGAGCTAGGCAGAGAGAAAAACGAACATTTACCTAGCATCCACACCTCAAACAAGTTGACCTAGACGCAAAACTATACGTCCAATCCAAAATATAAGGATATTTTCCGAGACCCAAGACTCTGCCGAAACCAGAGATGTCCTTTATATGTCTGTGCGGTCAGAAATACGACTCTATCGGCAGTTTCAACATCTTGTTCCTTCTTGCTTTCTCTGACTGATTTTACTCACCTCTCCATTGAAGTTAGTGAGAGAATTTGAAAGGCTGCTCTCGCTTCAAGGCTCATAGCTGAAAATCTGTAAATGTGAGCTCTTTAGTAGTTACATTGGCTGAAAGAGGACAATTTTTCCTACATTTTAAGGTATAACTTGTTTCTGTAAGTTAAACTATATGAACGTTAGAGGAATTTGTTTGACAAATTAGTTGAATATCAGAAAAAGAGCAGCCAGCAGAGTGTGCCACTCTGCTTGCTGCTCATTCATAAAAATCAAGAAGGAGCAAACATTTTAATGTATTTCAAACTGTCATAATTCAAAATTGGCTGAACATTTGAAAGAGCTGAATCATTTGGGAATAGCTGAATGTCTTGTGAACATTTTAAAGGTTGAATGGTGTCTCTAGCTGAAAGTAAGCTGAAGTAGTTACGTTTGAAAGAGGAGGAAGCTTTTTAATGATTTGAAAGGATTTACCATTACTTTTAATGGGAGAATAATTTGCACAAAAACCTTAATGTCTTAAAAAGTATAAAAGTGAGAAATACCAAAAGTCATAGCCATCATCTCCTGAAGGAGCTGAACGTTTTGATACAAAAGTTGTAGGAATCGGTTAAAGTATGCAGAACGAGTTAAAGGCCAAAAAACGGCGGAAGAACTAAAAAGTTGAAAAACAATAGTGAGAATGCTGAACAGCATTCTCACAATAACTAGAAACGGCTGTTCCTGCGAAACAGCAGTGAGAATGCTGAAAACCTGAATGGGGATAGCTGACCATGCTAAAAAAGCTGAAAATAGTGAAAATTTAGTAGAAAGTTATAAGCTGAAGCTTCAAAGCAACCGAAAGGTATTTTTGAAAGGGACTGCAGCAGCATTCCAACAATGATTTGAAAGGATTTACCATTACTTTTAAAGGGAGAATAATTTGCTCAAAAACCTTTATATTTTAAAAAGTATAAAAGTGAGAAATGAGAAAATACCCGCAAGCTGAAATGAATTTCAAAAATGTGTGAGTGACACAAAAGAGGCAGTGTGGAAGCTGAACTGCATCATCTGCATCATCTTAACAAAGCTAAGAGCTAAAATAGCCTACAATGCGGGAGAAGCTGAAAGCTGAACTGTTAAACAGAAGAAGTAGGGTAGCTAGTCGGAACAAGAATATTATCGTTTTAACAGCTGAAATTATAGTTGGGATAGTAATAGCAGTAGCAGATGTAGCCTACCATTGAGTGCGTTTACTCGGCTTTCTTAGTAGGATTCAATGTGTTGATGGAATGAAACATACAGCAGTAGAGCCGATACAGGAAGACACGGCGACACTTTGTTGCAGAAGGATGATGGTGCAAGTTTTGTCCGTGGAGCATACAACGATTAATAAAAAAGAATCATGTAGACGCGTTTATTGAGTAATCGCATAACTAATTACACATGTAAACGGAGTAATCGTATTATTGGCATAAACCGACAATTGCTAGTAATCGTGTTTCTCATGGTCAAGTAAACGTACCAATCACCTGTGTGAGAGACTGAGTGGTGCGTGTCTGTCGTTACGGTGATGGTGCAGCTATGATTGCTAACGCGCTGAGGGCAGAGAATAAGAGAAATGTAGCTAGAATCCACACCTCAAACAAGTTAACCTAGGCGCAAAAATGTACGTCCAATCCAAAATATAAGGATATTTTCCGAGACCCAAGACTCTGCCGAAACCAGAGATATTCTTTATATGTCTGTGTAGTCAGAAATACGACTCTACCTGCAGTTTCAAAAACGTGTTCCTTTTGCTTTCCTGGTGCTTGTTTGTTTGGTTGCCACGGTGATGGCGCAGCTGTGATAGCTAACGAGCTAGGCAGAGAGAAAAACGAACATTTACCTAGCATCCACACCTCAAACAAGTTGACCTAGACGCAAAACTATACGTCCAATCCAAAATATAAGGATATTTTCCGAGACCCAAGACTCTGCCGAAACCAGAGATGTCCTTTATATGTCTGTGCGGTCAGAAATACGACTCTATCGGCAGTTTCAACATCTTGTTCCTTCTTGCTTTCTCTGACTGATTTTACTCACCTCTCCATTGAAGTTAGTGAGAGAATTTGAAAGGCTGCTCTCGCTTCAAGGCTCATATCTGAAAATCTGTAAATGTGAGCTCTTTAGTAGTTACATTGGCTGAAAGAGGACAATTTTTCCTACATTTTAAGGTATAACTTGTTTCTGTAAGTTAAACTATATGAACGTTAGAGGAATTTGTTTGACAAATTAGTTGAATATCAGAAAAAGAGCAGCAAGCAGAGTGTGCCACTCTGCTTGCTGCTCATTCATAAGAATCAAGAAGGAGCAAACATTTTAATGTATTTCAAACTGTCATAATTCAAAATTGGCTGAACATTTGAAAAAGCTGAATCATTTGGGAATAGCTGAATGTCTTGTGAACATTTTAAAGGTTGAATGGTGTCTCTAGCTGAAAGTAAGCTGAAGTAGTTACGTTTGAAAGAGGAGGAAGCTTTTTAATGATTTGAAAGGATTTACTATTACTTTTAATGGGAGAATAATTTGCACAAAAACCTTAATATCTTAAAAAGTATAAAAGTGAGAAATACCAAAAGTCATAGCCATCATCTCCTGAAGGAGCTGAACGTTTTGATACAAAAGTTGTAGGAATCGGTTAAAGTATGCAGAACGAGTTAAAGGCCAAAAAACGGCGGAAGAACTAAGAAGTTGAAAAACAATAGTGAGAATGCTGAACAGCATTCTCACAATAAAGAGAAACAGGAAAACAATAGTGAGAATGCTTAACAGCATTCTCACAATAATATATATGTGAGAGAACAAAGGTTGTGCCCTTGCCGAAGGCAAAGCACACCCAATAAGTAAAAAAACTGAAAAGATGCCTATCCATATTTTTCTAGGCCTACCCAAAAAGATTATTCTGGCTACGCCCCTGACCTACACTGGTGGCAATGTGCTCTGTTTACAGGTTAAATATTTCGAAAGAATAGAGACGTAATGAGTTTACAAGTTTATTTATATTTTGCCTTAGACCAATGCATTCTATTTGAAATTCTGCGGGGTTTTGTCGGAATTCTGCGCTCGCGAATAACGTTTGGGCCTGCTAATATCCCACTGCAAGTGAATGCAGCACTAGACAACTCCAACCACTCCCCACTGCGCCGAGACCGAGGTGAAATCAGTTTTATATTCGAGATTCAACAGACATTCATATTACCTTCGTTCAGGCTTCGTGTAATATTTAGGAACCGGGGTAAAAGAGTAGACAGCCTGAATGCCGAAAAACCGAATCGACCATACAAACTTCAAACTTCTTGCACATTCTTCTACTACTAGCTGACAAAGTTGGCCAACCTTCGGTTTGGTGATACAGTTTATTATTGATTAACCAATAGCCAATAAATCAATGAAAACACTTTAGAAATTTAGAAAGATCGTCGAGCACCGGGTCTGGACGGGATGTGCGCGTGGGACGGCTCGGTAAACCGCACATCAGATGGTATGTAACATGACGGATATGCACACATAGTCTTAGTCATCGCTAATGCGACAGGGAGTCCGGTGGCTGAGTGGTTAGGGAATCGGGCTAGTAATCTGAAGGTTGCCAGTTCGATTCCCGGCCGTGCCAATGACGTTGTGTCTTTGGGCAAGGCACTTCACCCTACTTGCCTCGGGGAGAATGTTCCTGTACTTACTGTAAGTCTCTCTGGATAAGAGCGTCTGCTAAATGACTAAATGTAAATGTAATGTAAATGTAATGCTAGCATGACCCCCGCATCCAGAAAACGCTTGTTTTCGCCACTAGTACGTACGTAGTGGGATGTCAGGGGGTCCTCCTGCTCCTCAGGAGCAGCGGCGCTCCGCTCTACACATAGTCTGCATGGCGGAGTGGTGGCGTGTGTTTGGGGGATTATATCTCTATTGCTCCCTGCCTCATATGTCAAGTATGGATGTGTTGCATCGAGGAGGCAGGGAGCGCTTCCCTTAGATCATCCACTCTGCCAAAGTTAAATCTACATGTCCATGTCATGTAACATGTGACATAAAACTATTGATGTCCCTGCCAAAGCTGATATCAAACTTGCATCCCTGAACTGTTGTATAGTGGATTAAGCAAGGGGAGTTTCTATAGCCTAGTAGTGCATTGTGCACAGCAAGCTTGGAATAAAAAAAAAGGGATATGAATAGGGGCCTGTGCCCCAGTAGGGCTTTATGTCTAACAACGCCCCTGCACTAGGCTACATTCACAATGGAGGTGCCAAACATGTAGACTAGCTAGGTATGTTTCCAGGCTGTGATATCAACACCCTGTATTTTTGTACGCCTACCTAGGTATTTTTCCAGGCTGTGATCAGTGATTGTCTAATAAGGGGAGAACTGCCACTCTCGGGAATCTTCCGGCTTCTGTACTGGTTGCAGTTCCACTCAAGGTTCCATATGAGGGCGCTCACAGGCGAGTACATGAATGGAAGTCTATGGAGCTATACCCCTCAAAATCCACTTTTCTCAGGATAACATTTTTTTGTCAAGTAATTTGAATGTTGCATTCGAAATGGGATGCAAAGAAAATACACACTGCTGGGTGCTATTTTTTTAAAGTCGCTTTTTTGTTCTAAAAAAAACGTTTTAAATGTCAATGACGTCATACAATCAGCTTTCATTAGCAGAATGCTAGCGTGTAATGCGCAACAACGACTCACCCTGTAAGAAATCGAAAGGACATAAGTACTCGTTCATTTAACTTTCGACCTATAATCCATGTTGAACTTGCAAAAACTACAATCAAATCAGATATTTCTCAACGACAATCAGACAAAAGAGTCCAATTTAGCTGTCTAGCTCTATAGACTCCCATTCATTTGGCACTCGCAATCACCCCCAGTGGAACTCTGGTGGATATGCAGACAAATTCGGTTGCTCAAGCCTTTGGCAAGCACAACCATTGTTCTCTCTCATATATATGTATTGGGTGTGCCTTCAGCGAGCACAACCTGTTAGAAAGACCAGAGACCGTAACAGGTTTTGCATGCGCAGAGATCTGTTTTCTCAGCAGCATCTCGTGAGTGTGGAAGTTTGCGGCAAAAACAACAGACGAGTCTGCATGGTGTTAAGGCCAATTTATACTTCTGCGTTTTTACGGAGACGGAGACAGGGAACGCCCTCTCCGTCAAGGAACGCCCTCTCCATGCCCTCTCCGAGCCCCTCGGAGAGCTCTATGTGCACCTCCTGATTTTCCTGACTGTCCGTCCGTCATTTTACGGATACCCCTTGGCTGTGATTGGTCCGTATTAAGAACCGCTTGCGTCAGGGGCGGGGGCGGGGTTGCCGTGATCAACAAGACGGAACAGAATCCTTTGACCGCCATTGCTGTAAGTTTACAATTCATATTTCAGCTAAACAGTACATGTAAATCAGCATTTGAATTCAAATGTGAAGAGAAATGGGCAGTGTAGTTGCCACCTACTCTTCTGGCAGTGAAGTGTTTTCAGCACCCACAGCCTTCGGAGTACTATAAATTCAACCAATCCGTCCGTCTGTCCGTTACGAGTCGGAGAAGTATAATTCGGCCTTTAGTTTGGTTGTTCCTATACAGTTTAATACAGTTTAGTAGAAGTATTCTATTCTAACCGCGAGGATGCACGTTACTGGCATCATAGTTATAACTAGAAAGTGCATTTCCTCCAGAAAATGCGTTGGAATGCTGAAAGATGAATTATTTGTTTTTAAATTGCTGAAAATAGGCTACAGAAATTAGAAAATACCCGCAAGCTGAAAGCTGAAATGAATTTCAAAAATGTGTGAAAAATCGTGGGGCTCAAATGTGTAAGTCTGTTGGATTCCACAGACAACTCTCTACGACCAACACAAAATTAGCTATCTATTGATCCAAAAATGAAGCATGAAGAGTGAAAATTGTAGCAATGCTGGCAAACTAGAAATACTTTTTGAAACTGATTTCGAAGCTCCCCTCCACTCTAAGCGTTTCAGTCAGCACTCTAGGCTCTCACATACACACCCATGTAAATCTCAGAAATGGTTTGAAAAACTCATGAAACATAATCAGTGATAATAAAAAAAGTTGAATAGATATCAAAAAGCTGAATTTAAAAAAACATAGTTTAGGGTTTTTTCAACATTTTAAAGTTTAAATGGTGGCTGTAGCTGAAGGATTGAGGAAGAAGAAGGTTAAAAGTTGAAGAAGTTTAAGAGGATTGAGAGGATTTGAAAAAAAACTCAATTGGAAAACCATGTTAAAAATATTATTAATATTGATTTATATTAATTCAAGCATAAGAGGTACAAAGCTGAAAAGTCATAGCACCCATGGCCTGAAACTGCTGAATTTATTGATAGCTGAACGGTTTTAATAGCTGAAGATTTGAAGGCGCTGAAAGGTGTCGCGGAAGAAATAGAATAATAATATTAATATGAAGAATATGAAGAAGTTGAATAAAGATTCAAAGAATAATACTTGGAATGCTGATGCAGCATTCCAACAATTATAGGTTACTGAAACGGACGTGAATGACCAGTAGATGGCAGCACAATCACATGGTAATCACCATTATTATGCTGTTATTAGCAATTGGTTGTGTGTCTGAGATATGTTTATATTAAGCCTGTATGTGAATGTTATGCATGCATACTAATGTATAATCTGTATTTGATTCTCTTTTCATAGACAAAAAAATATAAATAAGAAAAATAAAAGATCCTTGAGTTACACTGAATATGCCTGAGTCCTGTGTATTGCTGTGCTGCCTACAATAGCCACGTAATCCCATGAAACTGCATTCCGACTCCAGAGGTGTTCTTACAGACACACCAGGGCGACACCACCATATCTGAACCTGAACCTATACAGTCCTTTACACCCGTTTAACAGTTTTACACAACCATTGTTGTCTCTCATTTATATTTATTATTATTATTAATTATTTTCCCACCCCTAAAAAAGATGAATATTTGCACTACATAGACAACGTCGGTGTCAAAATGATCGTCTTGGTCCCGATTGCATTGCTTGTATTCGCGTGAAAGTTACGTTTGACGGATTAGGCTTGAATTAAGTTCTGTGTAGGAACATTTCCAAAATAAATGGGAAATATTTTCATCTGGGGTCTCATTTATAAACGTTGCGTACGCACAAAACGGGGCTGAAAATGTGCGTACGCCACTTCCCACGCAAAGGTTGTTTTATAAAAAACAAACTTGACGGGAGAATGTGCGGTCCTCCACGCAAACTCTGACCCATCCGTAGGCCTACGCACATTTTGGAGACAGTGGGAATTGGCGACGCAGATGACCGTACTGTATTCAGACTGCAGAAAGTAAATGTTGGAAGAACGATTACTCGTAATATTTACATGTTTTGTTTTCCTCGCAAAGTTTTTTTCAGTCCATTTAATCATTATCATGAATATTACATCCAGCAGTGTTATTTGCGCTTGTACTGAGTGATAATTGTTCCATAAACACCTTGTACAATCCAACTCAAATTTTAAATCAAAATTCAGCACTGTTTCACCATCAGATTGTCCACTACGGGAGTGCAGGAGGGGGAGATGCCCCGACTGCATGGAATGCAGGATAACATCACATATCCTACCTTTACATACACTGTAAAATGTTACCAGGATTTAACAATATTTAACTGCAACATTTCACAATAAATCATCGTATTATAACTTTACAGGCTTTAACTGCAATAATCCCAATATCATGTTGTAATGTAGAATTTACTGTGAAATCAATGTAGACACAGTAAGTTACTGTGAAAGAAACAATACCGGGATTTCACAGCATTTTGTTGGGTTATTTCACAGTAAAATACTCTTTTCAAATCATCCTTTGAGATAACCAAGTACATTACTGTAAAACTTGAATTGCACTTGAACTGCGCTGCATTGTGGGATCAAGAAGAGACAGGTGGATACAGCACACAATAGAAGAGCTCGAAGGTACACTCAGAAATGGCATAGTTTATTACATCTATTTGATTTTGTTTAAAGTCATTTTCTCAAAATGTATTCATAAAAATTCCTTAGAATGAGCATAAGTCTATTAATTCTTAAATATATTAAACATAATCAATTAAAATATACTATAATGTTTTAAATATGGCTAGCTGTGTAACAAGTAAGATTCAAAACTCGTATGAGATTGGTTTACATGCAATTTTCAGGAAGTGAAATAGTTTTGAGGTGAAAATGACGTCAGTTTTCGCGCTTTCCCAACCGTTTCTCTTTTCCACCATTTCACCTCGGCGCTGCCTGCCAGGATCGTGACTTTTGCTCTGTAACAGTAAACTATCTGCAGTCATCCAATTTAGCTGCTAGTAATCTCTGTGCGTACTTATGTTTTACTTGTGCAGTTAATACCGTACTTCACTGATTTGAATAATCAAATCCAGTAAATCCGTCATGATTGCAAAAATTTTCGTCTAGTTTGATGGCTAGCTAAGTCTCACATGGTCGATGCTTCAGCTAGGGTGGCTAATTTGCGGCTGGCGTCAGTGAAATAGGAACATCAGTATGTTGCCTCAGCTAAAGATTCGTAGCAAGTACTGTTCAAATTATACATACAACTTTGTAGGTTTTTGCCAGCTCCAAATTTAGGATGAACTATTAGCTAACTCTGCTGTGGGTCAGCGCGAATGCTATTTTTATAGCTAAGTATTAACACTGGAGTGAACTAGTGTTGCACAGTAAACCTGTACTAAAAAGAGACACTCGCTACATAGTTTCAGTGTCCCTGTGCATACATAGGAGACCATCACTGCAAAAGAGCTGCAGTTCCGGTGCAGACAGGAGAACCTAGCAGAACGCCATCTCTGTAGCACTCCATCCAGTCCAGAACCCGGGGTCCTGAAGTCTCGACTCTTACGATACTCAAACGATGCGATGTTAATATACCTCTCTGATCTAACGAGTCTGGCTAACTGTCGTGACCTCTCAGGTGGGCTATGGCTGCGATGGAGAGCTGGAGAAATGGTTGTTCTGCTAGGTTCTCCTGTCTCTGCACAGGAACTGCAGAGACACTGCACGAACGATCACTGCAACTCTTTTGCAGTGATCGTTAATGAGCATAATGACGAATCATGGTCAGAGTTATTGAGAGGTAAATCGCTTTGTGATCGGTCAATGGAGTGTTACTGATATTGACTGAAATGTTGTTCCTCGTTAAACATCTGGAAACTAACCAGTAGTCAATTCTGGATTGTCTTGAGCAGTCCTTATTGGACCAGGTATACTGTCTGTCATTTGGAAACTGTTCCCTCCAAACATCAACCAGGTCAAATGTATCCATGAGACAACTTAACACAGAGTAAGGAGGCCCTGATCTCCTTGGTGGCCATCTGTCTAACATATTATTCATCGCTATATTAAAATCTCTACCCACAACTAAAGAGGCATAAAGGTATTTGTTCAACCAGTATGATATTGTATCCTCTATGGTATCAAGAAGCATGTTATTCTCCACAAAGGAGTTGATCCATATGTTTATAATGATTATTGTCTGATTATTTGTGGTAATTACCATTATGAAAAAATGCCCTGAAGAATCTAAATCGGTATTTACATTTACATTGAGTCATTTAGCAGACGCTCTTATCAAGAGCGACTTACAGTAAGTACAGGGACATTCTCCCCGAGGCAAGTAGGGTGAAGTGCCTTACCCAAGGACACAACGTCATTTTGCACAGCCGGGAATCTAACCGGCAACCTTCTGATTACTAGCCCGCTTCCCTAACCGCTCAGCCACCTGACTCCCTATTCTGAATATTCCCATTAAAATTGTACCTAAAGATTCCTACACCAGCTGAGTTTGTAACGGTGGCAACCCCAGGTAGTGAAAGTTCGGGCGCCAGGCAGGCCCAAAATCGTGCCAATTAACTAGGGTGTGATACCGTCAGCAATTAAGGAAAATATAACGAATGCAAATAAGGAGAACAGCTCAGAAGCTTGATGCAAATGTACGTAGTACTCTTTACTAAACAATAAACACACAATCAAAAACCAACATAATTCCCCCTTGGACCCACGTCAAGGCAAACTAAACAAAAAAAAACATTAGCAACTTAAATGCCTGTATCCATGACACTCAAAACACGAAATAAACAAAATGATGCAGCGAAACAGTCTGTGGTGTGAAAGGATGTGTGTTATGTAGGTGTGGGTGCGTTTATGTGGTGGTGGAGCGGCTTGAGAGTCGCACAGCTTAGTCTACGAGACGAGCAAGGTGTTCTCCAGTCTGGACTCACGGACACGTTAGATGCCACGGATCTACCCTGGTCCCCATGAAGATTGAACGGCAGGTTGGCGGTTCACGTTGACGACCACTTTCGGATCTCCGTGTAGGCGATCCGGCCTTTTCGGTGCCGGGTGGTTCTCTGTGTCGCGTCTGGAGGTCTTCACCGGACCACGGACTCCAGCACTTATGGTCGGTAGGCAAGCGTCGCTATGACTCGTATTTCAAAATAACTGGATAACTCCTTCAGGCTCCGTCTGTGTCTGTTTCCTGTGTCTGTTTCTCGCTCCCTTGCCATTCATTCGGAGCACCCTAATATACGCAGGGACCACTCCCACATTAACATGAGTGGAAGCCGTGTTCCTGACGTGACCCGTATAGGTTAAAGCGGCGGCATGAATTAGGCACTCTGCTACACTCCCCTTTCCTTGGAAGGACAACCCATGGTTGGTGCAGTGCCGCCTAATCCAAACCGAGGAAGTCCTCCTCATCAGAGTCCTCCCAGAAGATGTCGCACAGTTTTTGTCTCTCTTGCTTGTCAATCTCTGCTGCAGTTGCATAACAAGCCTTGATATTGTTCATGTGTACATTGCACAGACCTTCTCCTCCTCCACAGACTGAGCCCGACCTCAGAGGTAACTAGCAAGCTGGGGTTTGATATTTTTCAAGATCATCCTCACAACGTCCATCTCGGTAATCTCAGGCTTCCAGAGTTTGCAAAGAGCACGATAAGAAAAGGCAAAATCTTGAATGGATTCACCCTCTCCCTGTTTGCGGCTCCTTACTCGTTCTGTGAGTTCCTTCTGGTAGTCGTCCGACAAGAAAGCAGAAAGGAACCTTTTCTCAAAACCTGCCCAGGTCACAACATCGTTCATGGCAATCTTCCACCAATCACGGGCGGTACTGTGAAGAACTGTCCTAAAAGCAGCAAGAATCTCAGGATCTGAAAGAGGGCGAACAGCCAGAAAATCGCGGCATTTAGCCAAATACAAGACAGGATCAGGATCATCATTTGACCTGCCATAGGTAGGAAAAGATAACCTAAGATGTGTCAGATCAGTTTTAATCGTACCAGACTGAGGCAGGGTTACTGACGACTGTGCAGACAAAGGCAAGGTATGAGTGAACAAGGGTCTCACTTGAGAAAGTAGTGAGTTAGTGTAAGCGAAACAAGTGTCAATCTTATTGTCAAGAGCTTGCATCCTACTGTCTTGCTCACGGTGTCCTTGTGATACATAGGCCTCTAAACTGCACAGAGAAGTACATATCTTATCCATCATTCTGATACAGTGATCCATCTTTTGAGACAGATTTCCATGATCGACAGCAACGGTTCCCTGGTGGTTACGGAGATCCTGCTGGACTTCCTGTTGTAATTGCTCCATCATAAAGCGAAGGACCCCAAGTTGTGTTGTGTTCCTTTGTTTCTTCCACAACCAATGTTTTCATTCCTTTTAACATTTTATCCATTTCATTTACAAGTTCAGCTTTGCTGTCTGTTACAACTGTGTTTAGGTTCATCATTTCTTCTCCTGTTCTAACTGCAAAAGACTTGAGTCTGGCTTCTAGATGGAAACGACTCTGTGACATTTCTTTAGTAAAAGTACTGATGGTCTGCTCATCCAGGTTCCCAAGTGGGCCTGTAGGTGAGGGATTCAGTTGGTCCAAAGACTGTAGAGCCGTCCTCCCAGGTGTAGGTAGGACAGCCGGCAATTCACGCTGTGATGAGGTGTCTGAACCAGAGATGGAAGGTGGAGTTGCCAGTGACATGTCCTCGGTACTTGCCAGGTATGGTGGTGGTTGTGTAGCCTCCACTGGAGGATCTGGACGAGCCCGTGAAGTCTCAAGTTGCAGCCTAAAGGATGTAGAAGGGAACAGCTCTACCTCTGCATCATTAGAGGCCTTGGAGATCAAAGGGATGGGAAGGCGGGTGATATCATGAAGGGGATTGTATTGTGTCATGTGAAACATGCTTTGTGGGGTACACACTAAATGTGACCGTGACTGATCTCCCGCAGACATGATGAAGCACGCAAATTGTTTCTATAACCCAAGTAGCTATACAAGTATAAACAACCAACTTAGTACAAGATAACATAAATCAGCACAGCAAGAAGAGCTTTTCCAAAAACCCCACAGTACTTTCACACACACAGAGCACTGCAAAGCAGTCTTCAGAAGTTCAGCTTTTTGATTGAGTACCGGAAGGGAAAACTCAATGTTGCACGCGATGCTCTTTCAAGGAGTCCTGCTGGATCTGTCTGCATGCTGGCTACAAGTAAAAAAGAGTCAGATGACTTTCCATTCTCAAACACCACCTTGTGGGAAGAACAGCACACTGACCCTGGAATACAGAAGGTCATGCAAGACATGGCGGAAGGCTGCAAAGACGGAAGAAAAATACACTGTGATCGAAGACATACTGTACAGGAAGATTCCCCTGGCTGACAACAAATACCATTTTCGAGTTTGGGTGCCCAAGACACTCTTACCATCTCTCTTACAAGCGTATCATGACTCCCCTTTGTGTGGCCATCAAGGTATGTTTAACCCTCGTGCTGCCTTCGGGTCACATGACCCAAAGGTTCATAACGAACCATCGTTGTGTTTACCCAATTTTACCCAATACAAAAACAAATAAAAATAATTTTCTTTTAACCTTCGCAATGTGGGGGGTCTGAGACAGCCCAACGGTTAAAAGAAAATGCTTCACTTTGTTTTTGTATGCGGTAAAGTTGTCGCAATACGACGGTGGGTCACAATGACTGATGGGTCAGAACGACCCGAAGATAACACAAGGGTTAAAACGTACAAACGAATCCATGATGTGGCTTTCTGGCCTAAAATGTGGGAGGAAGTGAGAAGCTATGTCCGTGCCTGCGTGGTTTGCCAGACTCGCAAAGGATGCGCCACTGTACACAAAACACGTATAGCACAATATATATAAAATGTACTTGTCTTTTTGTCATGTACTTTTTCTTTTTTTTCTGTCTCTCTAAAGAGTTCGAGGTTTCAGAGTCCGAAAAGGTCAGCAACCAAATCTCCAAATGTTCAGTTCAAGTCCTTGTTCGGGCGCCACTCTGTAACGGTGGCAACCCCAGGTAGTGAACGTTCGGGCGCCAGGCAGGCCCAAAATCCTGCCAATTACTAGGGTGTGATACCGTCAGCAATTAAGGAAAATATAACGAATGCAAATAAGGAGAACAGCTCAGAAGCTTGATGCAAGTGTACGTAGTACTCTTTATTAAACAATAAACACACAATCAAAAACCAACAATTCCCCCTTGGACCCACGTCAAGGCAAACAAAACAAAAAAAAACATTAGCAACTTAAATGCCTGTATCCACGACACTCAAAACACAAAATAAACAAAACAATGCAGCGAAACAGTCTGTGGTGTGTAAGGGTGCGTGTTATGTGGGTGTGGGTGCGTTTATGTGGTGGTGGAGCGGCTTGAGAGTCGCACAGCTTAGTCTACGAGACGAGCAAGGTGTTCTCCAGTCTGGACTCATGGACACGTTAGACGCCACGGATCTGCCCTGGTCCCCATGAAGATAGAACGGCAGGTTGGCGGTTCACGTTGACGACCACTTTTGGATCTCCGTGTGGGCGATCCGGCCTTTTCGGTGCCGGGTGGTTCTCCGTGTCGCGTCTGGAGGTCTTCACCGGACCACGGACTCCAGCACTTGCGGTCGGTAGGCAAGTGTCGCTATGACTCGTATTTCAAAATAACTGGATAACTCCTTCAGGCTCCGTCTGTGTCTGTTTCCTGTGTCTGTTTCTCGCTCCCTTGCCATTCATTCGGAGCACCCTAATATACGCAGGGACCACTCCCACATTAACATGAGTGGAAGCCGTGTTCCTGACGTGACCCGTATAGGTTAAAGCGGCGGCATGAATTAGGCACTCTGCTACAAGTTTTCTGATCCATGTGCTAACCAGATGTTGTCTTGTGAACTTGTGAACAAAAATTATTGTCATTGGCTGTTGAGTGACATTCTTGATAAAAGCAAAAATATGTCTTATTTTCTTTGCAAACTAAAACAGAGTCTTGCATTTCACACTATTTTTAAGACCCCTGGCATTAATAGACATTAAAGACAAAGACAACAATATCAGGTATAACCTGAAAACTGGAAAAATACACAAGATAGAAAGTTGTTATAAACTTTGCGATAGAAAAAACAAACCCCTAGCAAAACACATATAAATATTTTGAGAAATCTACCCCAGAAATAAAGCTATGACCTTTGAGGAAAACATTTAGGCCCCGTTTACACAGAGGAAAAACGCGTATATTTTCATGCGGTTTGGCCTTTCATTTACACGAAAACGGAGGTTTTATCACGGAAAACGATCATTTCTAAAACCTCCGGCCAAAGTGGAGATTTCTGAAAACTCTGTTTTTGTGTTGGCGTGTGCACTAGGTTAAACAGAGTTTTAGGTTCTCAAACGTCACAGTATGCGACAAAAAATGCATCACGTCATGTGAGCGTCCTATGTTTGTAGTAATGTAATGGGGTCATTTATTTGTGAATCGCGTTACATTTGTGAATCACGAAATACATTTGTGCAAAGCGTTACATTTATTTGTGAATCATCCAAACAAATGAACCTCGCGCCATATTTACTATTGAAAGGAAAAGGAAGTTGATCGTGTTATTCGTAGTTGTTGTTGATTTTGAGAATTCTGGTTTGCATGGCTTTATCCTTCTCGTTACACTGCCGCCTACAGGTTTGGCATAGTTATGATAGCGCTCGGGGGCATATTTATGCGGGTTAATGTAAACAGAAACATTTTTGAAAACGATCTTGTGTGTACGACGTTATTTTTGAAAACGGAGGGGCAGAAATATTCGTTTCTGTAAATACCTGGCTATGTGTAAACGTGGCCTTAAAGACATTTTTTTCAAGTAGGCTATACAAGAGCTGTTGACCTTACAATTAACAGTTTTTTTAAGTATAGCTACAAGAGCCATAAGTAACTTTAATTAGTTACCTAGCATAAACTTTTTGACACAAAAAGGAAATAACACATTTAATTCTGTATTTTTAACTTGTGCTTTTTATCTGTACCCTTCATTTTTTGGTTCTACCCACCTTTTCTGAAGTCCTAACCAGAAAATGATATTCAGCATTGAGAGCATTACGTCTAAACTTGAAAACAAAGAGGCCTATATATCCATCTACAGATGACCCATATTCATGTCATCCAATCATACCCCCTTTCCACCAAAGTGAACCGGGAGCTAGTTCGGAGCTGGTGCTAGAGCCGGTTCTGAGCTGGTTCAATTTGCGAGCCTTCTATGAACCGGTTTGTTATTCCACGGGCTAGAGAGCCACCACAGAGCCACGTCATTACGTCACTGTATACGTCTCATCTTTCCCAGCAACGCTAGCGCGGCAGCGCCAAACACAAAGCAGAGCCCGTCTAAAGGCTGTTTATCAATCCGAAGAACACTAAGAACGCGAAGTTGAGATGTGTTTTCTTGGCTATTGCACAATAACCTGGACTCGCAGCACACTGGCATTATCAGCACAACATTTTATAAACTTTTGCTGTATAGTGGAGGGAGTCAAGTGGCTAAGCGGTTAGGGAATCGGGCTAGTAATCTGAAGGTTGCTAGTTCGATTCCCGGCCGTGCCAAATGACGTTGTGTCCTTGGGCAAGGCACTTCAACCTACTTGCCTCGGGGGGAATGTCCCTGTACTTACTGTAAGTCGCTCTGGATAAGAGCGTCTGCTAAATGACCAAATGTAGTGCTTGTGTATTACATTTGTGTTAAATATAGGCTCATACTTAATAAAGTTCAAAACAAACTAAAAATTTGTGATTGTCATTTCACTAATTTGATAGGATTAAAATGCAGCAACTAGTGTCTGCACTGCAATGTTAGCTAGGTTATCAAAAAGTCGGACCAAATTTACAAATTAGCCGTTTCATCAATAAAATAAGCACATTTTCAGCAACTACACTGCCCACTCAAAAAAAAAAAAAATTGCGATAAAAAATAGGTAATAAGTAATAGGTAAAGGTAATAGTCAGCAAAACAATTGACTTTTAACCTCCAACCTGACAAGCTCTCTGCCCTGCTGACAGCCATCTCTGTACAACTCTGTCTGGCTGAAACTGTGAAACCTCTGGTCCCTCAAAGCTAATATATAAAATCTTCCATAGCATTTCATCAGTATGATACTGAGTACCCAAGTCAACACCATTCTTCCGTCTTAATTATGTGATATGCCGTTGTTATAAGTCGTGCAATAACACTATGGGTATCTGCATTTAAATTCCTGACCAGCATGGTCAACGGACCGGAAGATGGATTGTCAACCACCTGCTTAGCTGTCATGCAAACCAGGTGCTGTCTGCTATTAGCATGGCTGGTCAGGGATTGTTTTGGAAAATTGTCGGTGCCTGTGTAAAAATATCCACTTTTGTCTGCTTTAGACGGACGACACAGTGCATCTTAGTCCATAAAAAAAAGTTGCTTCCGTTTTAGCCTCTATGGTTTGAGCTCGTAGCTCTCCTTTGCTGCCATCTTCACTTCAGTGTCTGCGCCAGTCTCGCGCCAGATGTTAACAAATTTATTGAGATGAGAGAATTACAATTTGACAACCACTCATCACTCACTACTCAACTTTTGATTGGCCAACGGTGTGCCTCACAAGCTGCAAAGTTATTTATGCATTTAGCAGATAAGTTTTACAATGAGATTTTTTTTCTTCAATCAATGCTTTGCAGTGGCCCTATCGGGACAGTGAGTTGCTAGTTTAACTGTCCCAACGTTACTTTTTACTGGCCCGGGGCCATCATTATTGTCGAGCCCTGATGCACGAAATGTCCCCTTAAGCCCGCTTTCTTCCCCTCCTTCCTCGCCTGTTCAAACAGCGGCCACAATTTGTTCCTGGCATCCTTGGCATCTTGAGTAAGGTCTTCGAAGATTTAGATTTTCCTTTCCTTGAGTACGGTCGATGTTCTGGCAGCCTTTCAAATCTTCACCCTGTGGGTTCGTGATAGAAACTGCACAATGATACGGCGGTTGGAACATGCATCTCTGGAGTGGGGTCCCAGTCTGTGAGCGATGTCCACGGAAAGGCCAGTTGGTCTGCGATGTCTGGTAAGACCTGGCTGAGTAGGTCCACCAATTCTTTTTGCCATTTTCTCCTGCTTGTTCCTTGACCCCAGAAACACGTAGATTCCACTCCTTGTGTAATTATTAAGTTCATTGCACCTGTCACGGAGCACACCGTTTTCTTTCTCCAGGAGTCCAACTTTTTCCTCTAGAGTTTCAACTTTGTCTGTTGCTTCTTTTATTTGTTTCCCCATATATTCCATAGCGCCAGTGACACTTTTTATGGAGCAAGTATTATCTTTAACTGTCGCTTCCAACGAATGCAACCTCCTCAGTGACTCTTCTTGCATCTTTTCAACACTCTCCATTACTGTTAGCAGAACAGAATTAGGACTGACCTTCATTGTCATCAAGTGTTTTACTTCTCTTGGCGGCTCGCGGCTTCGGCGCATTTGGCAACGGTTGCGCCGAGTCCAAGCCCACCTGCTCCGGCTAAGTCACCTCCAGCTCGCCTTCCTTGACCTGCAGAGCCTTCTTGGCATATGAGTACATTATGCCAGTGGCGATTTTAGACCCTTTTTAGGGGTGCTCAAGCACCCCTAAATTTCATCTCAGCACCCCTAAAAATAATAATAAAAACATTTAAAAAATATTGTTAATTATCATTTGATGCTGGTAGTTCATGAAGAAAGGGACATCCTTATTTTTTTTCATTCATTCAATATTTTGCATAATAATACATAAATGTATTACTTGTTATCCAGTGAAATTAGGGATTTATATTAGCAAGGGGGTTTAGCACTTTTGCAAGGCACTGTATTCATGTCACATTATCATTGGGGGCTGAGCACCCCTAAAGGTCTGATCCTAGAATCGCCCCTGCATTATGCTGCTAATATCTTTGTCCATTTTTTAAGAATATGTGGGTCAGCCGAGGACTACTGTCCGAATAGAAGAAATAACAGTACGTTCCGTTTGTAAAATTAGCTAACCCTTAGGTTATCAGAGAGTGGTTTGCGTTAGCCACTAACTTTAGCCGGTTTTTAAAAAGCCGAAAAAGTAAGGAAACACGTAGAAAAACATATTCTTCAAGAAGTCTCTGAGTTTTCAAGTATTAGGATAGCATTTGAAAGCCCTCAATTCGTGTTAACTGTTCAACAAACCAAGGTTTGCTACTTCATACTGCAGAGCGACAACAGAGTGATGTTACCGCGACGCCATCTTGCCGTCCCTCTCGCACAGCAAGTATCGTATTGTGCCTTGGTGTACTAGCAGCATCTTATATTTAAGCAATTAAAGACTTGCATGTACAGTAAGTACACATTTAATGTCACATTAAATAATGTATTTAAACTCAAGCTTGTGTGGTGCGTCGCTGTCTTCAATGCCACAGCCTAAATGTCAAAAGAAACGTTTTTCATTTCCGGCGCATTCAAACAATCCCCTCAGTGAAGTTTGGCTAGCAACAGCAGCTAGGCTACTGTAGCTTGCTCGTAGCACAATTTACCAGGGTCAGCTTCTCCACGTAGGGCTCTAGACTGACACGAAATGGTCGCATTTGGCATTGTTACTGAAAATGATCGCTTCCAGCAAACTTCTTTTGAATTAGCCATTTCCCCCTAATTTTAAAGGGGTGATTGACTGTTTTTTTGGGGGTATTTCACACTGTTCGTTAAGGTCTCCGAATAGGGTATGTAACATTGGTTGGGTTGAAAATGGCCCGGGTGCTGTTCTATGCCCCCTGATAGATCCTCTGAAAAAACACTAGCTTTTCTCCTTTTATGGTATGCTCATTAATATTTAGATGAGCTGCGCGCTGATTGGTTGGTTTTCAACGAGTGAAGCTGGGGAGCAAAAACGCAACACGGCCAACAGCACTCACTGAAACACCGAAGGTGGAGACAAAACGCGCAAATAAATCTATTGTGTCTACACAACACTGTTTTCAACAGATTGACTAGATATCATTTGAAATGATAACGTTAGTTGTTTCCACTTCCGTTGTCGAAGCAAACTGGATTGACTTAGCTAGGTGGGTAGAACGTTACAGCTTAGCAACCAAACTCGTGATTCAACTCAGCTTCAGTTAGCTAGCTCTAGATATCTTGCTGAAAAATAACCTGTAGTGATGGGAAGTTCGGATCATTTTACTGATTCGGTTCTTTGAATCTCGTTCAGTAAAATGAATGCATCTTTTTTCTCGAGTCATTCGTTCATTTCAACGGGGGGGGGGGCTATCCGTCCACTGCAAACACGTATCATATTCTCATGTAGGTTAGTGTATGATGTGCACCAGCAGATACTATTTTAAAAGAAATTCCTGCATTGAAATAATGTATCATGACAGTTTGTATGATTTGGTCATTTATTATCACACTAGCATTTAATTATCACGGCAAACAATTACACTGCACTAAACTGTAAGTGTAAATGTAAAGTGAAAATAACAAAACCAGTCAGTATGATGACTGGAGCGAATATCATTCACGTCTTACTAAAACAGCGGCCACGCGAAAGGGAATGAGGAAACTGTTTCCTCTACTAAAAAATACAATGCGGGTCACGTGAAAAAAAGGATCCAAAGACTCGTAGAAAGACCGAGTCGGGAAATGAACGAATCGTTCGTTTCCTCCAGTACAGAGCCTATGCAGGTCACGTGAAAAATGATCCAAAGACTCGTAGAAAGACCGAGTCGGGAAATGAACGAATCGTTCGTTTCCTCTAGCTACCACTACAGAGCCTATGCAGGTCACGTGAAAAATGATCCAAAGATTCGTCGAAAGATCGAGTCGGGAAATGAACAAATCGTTCCCTCTAGCGTTTCCTCTAGCTACCACTACAGAGCCTATGCAGGTCACGTGAAAAATGATCCAAATACTCGTACCCGAAGACCGAGTCGAGAAATGAACGAATCATTTATGTTTACTTGGACGAGCCTATGCAACAGTCCCGATGCGCGGCCACGAGAAAATGAACGAATCACTCTTTGAGAGGACTCGTTACTCCCGAGTCCTTGTAAGGATTCGTTCAAAATGAACGAATCGTTCACGAACGACACATCACTAATAAATAACCTGACAAAGATCTGGACAAACATGCATCGTGAATTGTAGATTTACATAACAACACGGGTTATTTATTTGAATGAAACAGTCAGGAACATGAAACAACGTTAGCCCCATTGCCAATAAACTAGGCTAAATCATCACACATTCTACCTATGCTCTTGCGTTAGCAAGCTAAACTAGTTCACATGCCTACAGTCCAGGTGTTTTCGCTATCTAGCTGTTCTTGCATTCTTTGCAAATCAGCGTTAATAAAAAGCAGATGAGCTAGAGTCTAGCTAACATTGACTAGACGGGCATGGCTGATGTTTGTCTATACCGTAGCGTAGAACATCCCTGTGCAGTTCGACCCTCGACACATTTGCGCGAACCATTTCACCAAGGACGGTTTTGAAAACCTGGGACAATGTAAAGCAGGATTTGCTATGAAGCTGTTGCTGAAAAGAGGTGCGTTTCCGACCTTACGTTCATCACAACTGCATCACAACAAGTTGTAGTATGATTTTGTCGGTAACAGTTATTTGCAATGCTAACGTATCCTGTATCTAGCACCTGCCTTTCTCCAATTCTTTCAAATAGATAATCTAGACGGCCGTTAGCAATAGGCCAGACTGCTATTCGTTTTCTGGCTATTTTTTTGTAAGCTTCCCTTCTAATGCAGACTACAGCTAGTCTATCTAGAGTCATTTGCTAAGTAAAGTATGTTGATGTGTTTAGAAACGTATTTAGCATTCTACCTATGCTAGATACAGGAGACGTTAGCATTGCTAATAACTGTTAGCGACAAAATCATACTGTACTTACAGCTTGCGATGAGCATACGGTCGGAACAGCATCTTTTCAGGTTCAGCTTCTTAGCAAATCCTGCTTGAAATTGTCCAAGGTTAATTGTCAAAACTGTCTTGGGTGAAATGTTTAGAGCAAATGAATAATTTATTGTCGAACTTAGCCGGGATCTTCTCATAAACAAACAGCATCCATGCCTGTCGAATGTTTGGCTCCTTGGGAAGACTATGAGTGTTAGCCTTCCCTGTACAGCCTGGAACACAGCATTTACGACCGTGGTCCATTTTCAATATCCTTGTTATAATTCAAAACGTTCTTCTTTGTAATTCCTTAGAAGTAGCCTACACAGAGCAGCGCGCAGCTAAACTAGTATCGGAGATCTACGCTACCTCGGACTGGGCAAGAACACCAGTGAGTGGGCTGGTCTGGATGTACATTTTGGGGCGTGACAAAGATACAGCCCAGAGCCAAAAAAAGGCGAGCCACCGGACTGACGTCAGTCCGGTGGCTTTGTTGAAAAGCTACCGTTTTACAGCCACATTTTTTCATTTTGAGATTTGCATAGGAAAGAGGTGTCAATGGACTTTGAGGTTCACTGTATGTTCATTTTACCCACCGAACTGTCGTTATTTAACTATGACCAGGGATGTAGTGGGGGCTAAACGCACGAAAACGCCGTTTACGCACCTCCCGAAATTCGTAAATAGCGTTTATCCACCTCTAAATTGCAGTTCCCTGCGCCTCGTATTCTGCTGTTGGAATAATCCGAAATAAATTTGGTGTAATTTTAAAACACCAAAGAATTTCCTATTGTTTAACATATAAACGCTGTAGTCTGAATCATTTCATCTGCGCTGTAGGGTCTGTGACCCTCCAATCAATGTGCTGCGGCGGCGACACCAATCAGGATCCACGAAGTATGTACACACACGTTGTGGATTAGTTTACCTGTTCGGAATGGATTAATTAGCCATGGATATCAGGCGATTTTTGAAGAGACCATCGAGTGCTCCCACTCCCACAGATGCCCGCAAAAGGCCTCAAGTACAGAGTAAGATCAATTCACGTTTGCAAACGTTGTTTTGGTTTGCACAACATCACATTAAGACAGGGACAAACGGCTAGCCTACTATTATTAACGTTCTTTTAATTACGATGATGCAGATACAAGCCAACCTTACCGGTTCCATCCAAATAGGCCTAATGAAACTTAAAAATGAATAAATAAACAGGGTTGTCAAGCCTCTGTGAAGGGGCTGAAATGCGTGTGTCTCATGGTCCGGTCAGTGGGGGGGGGGGGGGGGGGGTTGACGACCCTGTAAATAAATAAATAATAAAATTCATAGTTTACCCACCTCTATTTTTACCACTACACCACTGACTATGACAAGGTAAAATCGGTTTTGCAATCAATGACTCTTTTACGTTTTTGGGGGCTTATTTTCAGTTAGCAGGTACTGTTTGAATTGCAATTCCATCTGAAATACTGCCGGTGACAACGTTGTTAGAATAGCTTGTTTCAAAGGGGGATCAGCTTGTTTAAAAGGGGGTTCCTAATGAATGAATGCAATATGAGTAGGCTAAATGCTTGAAAATATCACTAGAAGGGAAAAACTTAGTGATGTTTAAGTCATAGAGGTTAGGACCATTTTACACCGGATTGCCCAATATCTTCGTTTGATCCAACTTTTCAACTGAGGCTACTATAGTTTATCACTATTCCCTCTTGCAGGGGAAATGAGAAGACAACCGTTTCATTCTACACTTCACTTTTTGTATTTTGAATTGTAAATGAGCAGCAACAAATGTATGCAATCTTCATAAATAATAAGTAGGCATTCTTATCGTTTTAACAAATCGAGGCGACAAAGCGTTTGCTGACCTGTCGAGGAGTAAACATTTGGTTTCTTATATACTACAACAATACGTGCGAAGATCCCAAATCAAACAGGTCGAATCTGGAGCAGACGCCATGTTGTCAGAGCAATCAGCTGCACTTGCACTGGTGACGTCACTACACCTCCAAGGCAACATATCAACAACATCAATTCGTCTTCTGTCTGCTTCAGATACTTTTTTTAAACACAAAGCGATTGCGGGGCGTTTGCGGACCTGTGCAGAAACCATATTTGGTTGTTTTAGTTTTTTTTTAGGCAACTTAGGCTACTTTGTTGTCGAGCAGATGCTACGTTGTTAAGGTCAATGGCTACATCTCCAAGGCAACCGCTTGTTGCTAGGTCCATAAAACTGTTTATTTACCTTAACATTCGGGAGGTATATAAACGGTATTATTAACTTTTGAGAACGTCTTCTGGACCAATAGGAATAGCGTATTGGTCCAATTGTTACAATAGTATATAAGAAACAGAAATATCAGTTGTAAAAATTAAGGTTAATAAACGGACCCATCTGCAACCGACGCAAGCAAGCACACCCTACAATTTCCCCATAAATTTTACCAAGGCCGTAGCCATGGAGTCAACATTGGGGGGCCGAATTAAATTTGTTATGATAATTTCGGACAGCATGCATGGTTGCCTGTCGTAGCGTAGCACATTATTTTATTTTTTTGTATTTTTATAGCAATATATTGGATATATTGCATCCCCCCATATTTGAATATGGGGGGGGGGGATGCCCCCAATATATATTATAATTACTGCCTTGAATTGTACCCTCTCTAGTTAAATAATTACTATTTCACAGAGCACTCTATCCTGCAGTTTGTGTTCAATTGTATTAGGATGGTTACTGAATTGACTGAATATTTCACAGCCCCACCTAGAATAATTTTCACCAGCTGCCACTGAAATGAGCAATTTGCTAATGTTCCTTTTTGTGCTCGTCCCTTGTTCGTATCCGCGAGCACGTTTTCAGGCAACCTTTCTTCACCTAAGCAAATAAATGGGGTGCTAGTTTACCCATTTCGGATTGTTTTCAAACTTAGCAAAAATCAGGACAAATTATTCTATGAAAAAGCTAGTAGTATGAGCCAGGTTCGAGAATCGAACAAAAAATATTGGGGAAGATATTTTTAGCTATGTTGACTGGAGGTAATAGAATAAAAACGACCGGACGAGTCGGGTAGCAAATCGGAAATGCAATACCACCTACATCCACCGGGGCCGTTGCCTCAAGCCGAGGGGTGGGGGTCTGGGACAGGCTCTCCGTAGACGGGCTCTGCTGTGATTCAACACCCTGTATTTTTGTACGCCCTTCGACCTAGCTCCTGCCATTCCCACACATCAGTAGCAGAGCCTGTTTAAGGAGAGCCTGTCCACTCCCTATTAAGCCTCATTGTACCAAATGTGGTTGCAGTTCCACCAGAGTTCCACTGGGGGTGATCGCGAGCGAGTGCAAAATGAATGGGAATATATGGAGCTAAGCGGCTACATTTGTCTCTTTCGCCTGATTGTTTTGAGAAATCTCAGATTTGATTGTAGTTTGTGCATGTATTATAGGTCGAAAGTTGAATGAACAAGAACTTATGTCCTTTCGATTTCTTACAGGGTGAGTCGTTGTTGCCCATAACACGCTAGCATTCTGCTAATGAATGCTGATTGGTTAGTGAAGGACTGACTATGACCAGAGATCCTGCTTGATGGTATCTGAAGCGGAACCAGAATGTCAGAGCATTAGCAACATTAGCAAGCCAAAACTCTTTCTAGCATGTGTATTGACAGAGAGAGCCTAACCTGTCAGCTGTGTTGTCGATGCCTCGAGAGAAAAAAGGAAGTGACCAGAGCTTGCCGCAAAGCAGTATTTCTGGTCGTACGATGTGTATGACGTCATTGACATTTTAAAAGGCGTTTTAGAACAGAAAGGCGACTTTTAACAAATCTAACACCCAGCAGTGTGTTTTTTTTTGCCTACCCTTTCAAATTCAGAAATAGCAGTTCATGTTGTTTAATTGTAACTTGTTTAACTACATGCTCTTATGGTTCTTCCCTTTGGCACTTATTTTGGTTGTTCACAATGTGTGCTTCATGTTTTGGCTACTCGCAATGTTTTGTGGCTATCTTGTTGTTATGATCAGTGACCTATGCCCTTTGTAAAGCTCTCTCTTGGAAGTCGCTTTGGATAAAAGCGTCTGCTAAATGAATAAATGTAAATGTAAATTCAGATTTCAAATTAATCGACAAAATATTATATCCTGAGAAAAGTGGATTTTGAGGGGTATAGCTCCATAGACCTCCATTCATTCTGCACTCGCTCGTTAGCGCCCTCATATGGAACTAGAGTGGAAGTGCAATCAGTATAGAACCCAGACGTTTCCCGAGAGTGGCAGTTCTCCCCATATTAGACATTCTCTGTCAGTAGTCTAGTAGTGATGGGCATTCCAGCTCTTTTTCATGAGCCAGCTTGTTTCAGCTCACTGAAAATAGTCTCTTTTGGCTCCCAAACGGCTCTTTAAAAAATAAATGTTTTAACCCTTGTGCTGCCTTCGGGTCACATGACCCAAAGGTTCATAACGAACCACCGTTGTGTTTACCCAATTTTACCCAATACAAAAACAAATAACAATTATTTTCTTTTAACCATTGCAATGTGGGGGGTCTGAGACAGCCCGACAGTTAAAAGAAAATGCTTCACTTTGTTTTTGTAGGAGGTAAATTTGTCGCAATACGACGGTGGGTCACAATGACTGATGGGTCAGAATGACCCGAAGATAACACAAGGGTTAACTATGACTTTGACTATGATAGGTGTGAAAACAATTCAAATTAAATTATTAAATGAAATCATACTTTAACCACAATGTCTTTAAAAATGCATTGATTTGTTATGGCTCTCTTCCGAGTTTCGACTACTCGTCTGACTGTGTGTGAGAGTTGTCTCGGCCCTCCCTCATGCAGTATAATTGGTTGACACTGCGTGTATGATTGACAGGAACAGAATGTGAGGCTGATCAGACACGAAACGAATGTGTGTGCGCCTTTGGGCTACATAATTTTTTGTTGTTCTTTGAATTAGTCAATTATTTTAAATACAATTAAAATAATTCATGATTTAATTATTACATAATCATTTAATTTCTATAGGCTATATTAATCTATAAAAAATAGAGCCGGCTCTTCAGATATGCGAGCCAGCTCCCGATGTTCACCTACAAGAGCCGGCTCTTAGAGCCGGCCCATTCGCGAACGACCCATCACTATAGTCTAGTAGTTGGCTAGCTCATAGTACAATTTACTGGGGTCAGCTTCTCCACGCAGGGCTCTAGACTGCGACCAAATGGTCACATTTTGGGTGTTGCTGACAATGATCGCTTCCAGTAAACTTCTTTTGAATTACCCATTTTCCCCTAAATAAATATCAGAAATATCAGTTGTAAGAATTTCTGTAAAAAAAACTGACCCATCTGCAACCGACACGAGCACACCCCACAATATCCCTCTCTAGTTCTGTATACAATATTGTGAACTTTCAGGAAATTCATAATTTTTTACAACATCAGTGGTTAAAAAGTGAGTTAGGGAGGCTGGCAGCTGGAGGTTGTACCTGCCACAGTTGGTGCATAGGATGAGGAGAAGGATGGAGAGAAGAAAGAGGGAGAAGATGGCCGTCTCTGGAGACAGGTTTGTCCATGTTGACCCTAAAACCTCTCTGACGAGCGCCATGGCAAAAAACCTTGGTTGGGAAGGTGGGGGTTTGGGAGGGGTCAGGGGAGAGTGAGAAAGATAAGAATGAAACTGATTACTGCCTCAAAGTAATTTAGACTATCACCTTGGCATGGAGTGGAGGGATAAGAGGAGTGGAGAGGAAAGGAGAGAAGATTTAAAAAAGAGAGAAAAACTTTTACCCAGTTGTTGAAGGATTTTCTCTGACCAGTTCTTCTCCTACAAGGATGGGATCCCCATATCAGGGCTGACACACACAAATGCTTTTTAATATATATATTCATACAAATGCACATTCACACACAAACTCACACGCAAACACACCCACATACAGTGTGTATCCTGTACATATGTGTATACTGCATATACAGACACAAAGTGTATACTATAAATATATACATACAATATATACACACATACATACACACACTGAATAAACACATACAAATGAACAGCCACACAACAGTCAGTAAAACTGGTTGTTTTGACCACACCTGAAAAGTCTCTGTACCTGTCATTGAACAGGTTTCCCAGGTAACCCAGGTGCCAACACACACTCACACACGTACACACACACAATACTTACTGCATTCAAACACACTCACACACATTGTACTTACACACACACTCAACTCACTGTACTGACACACTAAATGAAATGTTCTCACACATACTCTTTCAAAGAGTACAATGACTTTGTACTCCTGCACCCACGCACACAACTTTCTGTGCTAAGCCACAATCAAGAGTCTGTACTCACACAATCAACACATTGTATTCACACACACTTATTGATACTCACTTCTTCCAGCTCAACACAGGTAAACAGAATTGCCCGCCAGTCTTGCAGGACCCTAGGTGTTCCGTGAATTAAAAGTCACCTCTTCCTCTTTGTATTGAAATAAATGGTCTGCTACCAATGGAAGTGGTTCAGTAGAGGTAAGTAGAGGACAAACGTTGTTGGCTGTTAGGTTCACCACAAAACTCTTTGATATCTCTTTCTCTCTGTCTCTCCCTTTCTCTCTCACACAACCAGTCTGACAGAGAGAGCATGTTTACTCATTGACAGGTTTCAAGATACACACATACATTCACACCCACACACACACGCCTTCATTCCACAGGACAGAATACAAACATAAAACAGCTTAGGTTTCAGTTGAGGGTGACATGACATGAAACTAGCGTTAGTTATGATATAACTAACGCTTTATCATTTTGTTGCTTTACTGTATATGGTTCCTATACTTGCTACCCTTAGAATGTGGCTGTAATTAGCTCTGCAGCTAAAAGCTGAGTTACTGTCGCTAATGTAAAGGTAGATAGCTAGTATGTGTGCGAATACACACGCTGTAACGCGAGTGTTGTACACTTCTTTGTTATTTGGATAACTGTTCTGCTGTTGGTGTTATGGCGCGCGCGATATCCGCCTTTCCCGTCATTAAAATGACTGAATGTGCACCTCTGCAAACCAGGGTGATCAGATGAGAATGGGCAAATTCAAGGCATCTTACAGCAACAGCGCTACGAGCCATTGCGATACATCCATTGTAAACATTAGCGCATTGTGCCGCCTCTCTCCTCCTCATTAGCATTTAAAGCTACAGACACATAAACAGCGCGTTCTGAGGAAAGCTCCTTGTGGGCCTGCTAGTAGTGGCTGTAACTCTGCACCAAGGCTGAATTTCGGGAAAGAGACTTCTGATACAGTATTAGGGGACCACTAAGGCCTATATAAAAGCATCATGTCATGTCACCTTTAAAGGAGCCAAACCCATGAACCAGTCAAGGTTTCAGATACCTCTACTGGATCTTTTCATACTAGGAATTTATAATATACTGTATACTGTATAAATGACTAAATGTAAATGTAATGTATACTGTATATTTGTTGAACTGGGGACAGTTGGGCCAGATAAGACGACCGTACCTTAAAGGCAGGGTAGGCTAGTTTTTCAAAGCTAGCTATTTTAGCTTCTGTTTGACACGATTCAAACCAAAGCCACTCCCACAAAACTACAGTAACAAGCATTGAGTGGAGGGGCAGAGTACGCGCAGATAGGTAGGTAGACAGACAGGTAGCCTGTCCAATCACTAGTCAGGGTACCCCTTAATGATTGGTCATGTTTATTACAGTATTGCGAATGATTTCATATTACCGTCAAATCTTTAGATATAGGTATAGACCTATTGGTCTGTACCACAACCTATTGGTTGCTATCAAAACGTGAAGCAACTTTCGGTAAATATGACAAAAAGTGCTTCTCAACAAAATGGCCTACCCTGCCTTTAAGTTGTTGTACATTTTATCAGGGTGTATCACCCCACAACAACATGTTACAAACTCATAAATGACCTGAGAGAGGTGTGGGAGGGGACACTGAATGAAATGACAGTGCAGTGAAATTAGCACACATACACAGACTCATCCACACACATGACCACACCTGTAAAAAGACCAGGGGCCCATTCTCCGTACGTCGCTAACTCAGTTAGCTGGATTTGATTGTTGACGATTTGTCATTATCTTGGATTGTTCGGTTCTTCGAAGCTCATCCTGGACTTGCTGACATAGCAACAGGTCCATAAGCTTAAACCTGCTCGGGAGCAGGTTTATTTTATGTAAACACGATTAGATTGAGGCTTTACAAGCAGAGGTGATACAGGAAGTCTGTCACAGACATGTCTTGTCCGTTTTTACTACAGGAACCTGTTGCAGAAGGTGCAAGAATAATGAGCAGAATTTAACATGAAACCGAATTAATTGCTCATTGCGTGATAGATAGGCTCCTTAAGCACAGCGCGATATGCTAGTAAATGTTATGTGAAAATAAAAAAAAACATAGGCCTAGCTTACTGTAATAAGCGATAAAACGCGTGGCCACTCTACATTTAATTTGGTCTGCTACTTTTTGCCAGCCCTCTTTCTTGGATTTTGCAGACTTTGAGGTGTTCCCTGGCGTTCTGATAAAATCTTCAAATTCGGAGTAACCTTCGAGCAAGCTGTTGCTCTGTTGGCTCTGTTGCGGAAAAAACAGGGCGCTCATTTTGGCACGGTGAGCAGCCATAGACTTATGTGAGCAGCCAATAGCAGCGTTGCTGATCAAGGTTTCTACTATCGATACATACCTATGCTAATCATAAACGACAAGTGTGTTCGAAGAACTGAATTAGCCAGATCATGATAAGCAAGATGATGTCATCTTGGATGTGTCATTTGATCTCGGATGTAATGAGCGACGTACAGAGATTTTTTTTGTAATCATCTTTGTAGTTCAGCCCTTACATTCCTTGTTACTCCTTATCTTTCTTTGTCTTGTGGTGCAGGACCATGACCATAACATCACAAGTGAAGCATTGGCTGAGACAGGTTAGCAGGGCCTTAAATAATCTTCTTACTCATTTAGCTCAGCAGACAAATTTGCTTGTTTTACAAGTTCAATTACTCAGAGTTGTTCCTTTCTAGTCATATTTTCAAGCATTTAGCCTACTCACTCTACCACTGTATTGCATTCATTAACTAGAGAGGGTACAATTTCTGGGGAAATTGTAGGGTGTGCTTGCTTGCGTCGGTTGCACAGGGGTCCGTTTTTGAATGACATTTTTACAACTGATATTTCTGTATATTTTATATAAAAATGCATACTTATTATTTATAAAGATGACATAGATTTAAAAGCATTTTTTTTTGCTGCTCATTTACAACTGAAAATACGAGTGAAGTGTAGAATGACATAGATGTCTTCTCATTTCCCCTGCAAGAGGCAGCCTCATCGTTGAAACAAAACGAATAAATTGGGCAGACCGGTGTAAAAATTGACCTAATCTCTATGACTTAAACGTCATTTTAAGTTTTTCCCTTCTCATGATATTTTCAGGCATTTAGCCTACTCATTGCATTCATTCATTAATAAAGAACCCCCTTTGAAGATTATTCTACGACGTTGCCCGGCAGTAGAAGAGGGAATCGCGATTCAAACAGTACCATCTGCTAACTGAAAATATGCCCCCCAAAACGTAAATAAGCTTGACATTTATTTAGTGGAAAATCGCTCATTCATAAAAAGCTCACTGGTAGCGATCATTGTCAGTAACAACGCAAAATGCGATATAGCCCTGTGTGGAGAAGCTGCCCCGGTAAATTGTACTACTACGGTACAGTACTAGACTACTGCTGTGTTCGTCTTGGTAGCGATTGCGTTGGTTGAATTGGATTTAACGTTCCGTTGTACGGTTTAAGCTGAAATTAATTATTTTCATGAACAGATTGACAACGTTTAGGCTGTGGCAATGAAGTTCAGGTTAGTAGTTAGATAGACTTTTGATTTAAGTAAGGGGAGTGCCGAACATGTTCTGTCGCCGTTTGACTTCCTAAACAGCTGTGTAGTGTAGATGTTTTTGTAGTGTGTCTCACGTAAGCTACAGCGTTGCAGTGAGCTACACTGGTTTGAAACGACAGGTAATGGTAATTTCACCAACAAATCGTTTACTAATGTCAGAATAAACCCTACAACGAAAATGTATATGTGAGGAATGTTTATTTTAACGATTGAAAACAGATAACGCTACATCATAGACCACTGTAGTATGTGTTGCCCGGGCAACACAGGCTAATGTCATGATGCTAATACTTCAGTGAAATAGTAGACTACTGTTTCCGAAAGTAGATGTACTTCCTTAATAATATCAGCTTATACTGTACATTACACATGACAATTGTGTGTCATATCACAAAGTAAAATGAGTAAATAGTTATCACCCTGGCCTCTTTGCTTGTGGAGTTTCTGCAGCTGCCTTGCAGTAAAGCTATAGTTAGCCTAGCTATCCCCCAAGTTAACAGATGCAAAACGAATGTTCTGCCAAAGGTAGTCACGCGTGTTTTCGTGACGTTAGTGACGTAGTGACGTTAGTAACGTCAGTGACTGTGGCTAGCAAATTAGCCACCGTTAGCTTCACTTTTCGCAACAAAAACTTAACTTCAGCCTAAACCATGCAACGGAACGTAAATTCCAATAGAAGCAACTCAATCGCTACCAAGACGAAACTTTTGACACCTACTTTGTCTATGTAGGCCAAATATTGACTGAGTTTTAGGGGGGCAAAAAGAATAATAATAATAAATATAGCTGCAAGCAGCGATGCGGGTTCCTCCGCAAAATGGCAAAATATTATAAACATGTACACTGCAGAAGATCGAGAGTTGGACAACAAGGGAGCAAAACTACTTCATGTTTGGCCAACAACAGGCTGAATGGGGATTTGAACTCATGAGCATAATGTTACAAGTCAGTCTCTCTATCCTCTCTGCTACACACCAACTGTTGAGATTGTATGAATAGAAAGGGCAGAGTATTAGCTTTGGTCAGCTTTTGGACAAAGGTTAAGAAACGGTTGACATTTCAAGGTGAAATTGCATGAAATTGTGCATCGTATTTCAGAATGATGTCATCCTGTTTAACCCTTGTGTTATCTTCGGGTCATTCTGACCCATCAGTCATTGTGACCCACCGTCGTATTGCGACAGATTTACCGCATACAAAGACAAAGTGAAGCCTTTTCTTTTAACCGTTGGGCTGTCTCAGACCCCCCATATTGCGAAGGTTAAAAGAAAATTATTTTAATTTGTTTTTGTATTGGGTAAAATTGGGTAAACACAACGATGGTTCGTTATGAACCTTTGGGTCATGTGACCCGAAGGCAGCACGAGGGTTAACTAAACAGATAATCAAAATTATGACAGGCCAAAAGATAATGGCTGGATTCCAACCAACTACCTTATACTTTACAGGTCACCATGCCAGCCCATTGAGCTATTCTCAGTGTTGAATATTGTCATGTTCAGTTACTGTATAAAAAAGTAAGCTGTTTCTCCTGTGGTAAGCGTTGTTAGATTCAGCCAACGTTGAAACAGCTTTAATTCAATCATATTTTGACATACCAAGGTGAAATTGTTTGTGGTACTTCAGAAAGATGTCATCCTGTTGAACTAAACAGATAATCAAAATTATGACAGGCCAAAAGACTATGGCTGGATTCCAACCTACAACCTTATACTTTACAGGTCACCATCCCAGCCCTATTCTCAGTGTTGAATATTGTCATGTTCAGTTACTGTATAAAAAAGTAAGCTGTTTCTCCTGTGGTAAGTGTTGTTAGATTCAGCCTAAGTTGAAACTGCTTGTACATTTCCTATAAAAACGGGATGACTGGGTTGCTGCTGTAAAGAATAACTTTCTCATCGTTTTTTTAAACAGGTTGTTTGGAGTGCCATAACTTGTCATGGAAGGGAATTTTAAATCATGCCTAGCATCAGTGGGAATGTGTCCTGGCTTAGGTTACTGAAATGAATTTGTGCAACAGGCAAGGGATCCACCTGAACAATCAATTGACTTCATTAGAGAAAACCATTAGAGTTATCTCTACCATGCGTAGACTACAAGTAGCTAGCTACTGTGGTGAACCTGGCTTGTTTTGCAGTGGTTTACACAGTCTCGCTAAACAGATGATCAGAGTGTTGTGATGGGCTCAAATAAACACGCATTGCTATGTTTTACAACCAGAGGATTTATCGGGAGACTAGAAACCGTTTGGTCAGAATAAAAAATTAAAAACTATGGCTCTGACTGGTATTAAACCTTGATTACCAGCACAACATCTCAGCCAATTGAGCCATTCCCAGGCATGGAATACACAAAGTTCAATAACTGGATAATTAAAAAAAGCTGTTTCTCCAATGGCGAGCATTGTCAGATTTGGTCCAAGTTCAAACTGCTGTAATTCAGTCATATTTTGACATATCAAGGTGAAACTTTGCATGGTACTTCAGAGGCATGTCACCTTAAAGCTTATTAGGTTTGAACCATCCTTCAAAAATACATTTGATTTAGTGACACAAACATATTGAGGCAATGTGGACATTTACATAAATACATCAATTTCAGCCATTTTGTACTTGATTCAATTGCCTTAAGTAAAATTTTTAAATACGTCAATGATACATATCTGTACCAAATTTCAAGTCAATTTCACCTTTGGTTCAAGAGAAGAGGAATTTTGAAGGTTTTCCCAAATTATCACAGTACAGGAAGATCCATCATGGCGGACCTTATGGGTCCTTGAGGCTTTTTTGTTCCTCATGAAAAATGAGGCATGCACACCAAGTTTCAGAAGAATTGGAGCAATGGGGTGGAAATGCCATCACTTTGAAAATCGGACATTTGGGCGTGGCCTGTGGCGGCCCCTATGGTCCGATGTGGCCCATATTTGGTGTGGGGGTACCCACTTGGATGTAGTATCAATGTGCCAAATTAGAAAATGTATGACCAGGGACTTTTTGAGATATTGGGGCGCAAGGAGAAGAAAAATAATAATAAGAATACCAACAATAACAATAGGTTCCCTCCTACCGGAGGAACCTAATAAGAATACCAACAATAACAATAGGTTCCCTCCTACCGGAGGAACCTTATAATATATATGTGAGAGAACAAAGGTTGTGCCCTTGCCGAAGGCAAAGCACACCCAATAAAGAAACCCATTTGAAACAAGCTTATTCTAACAACGTTGTCACCAGCAGTAAGCGGTGTATAACTGGTTTTAGAACAAAAAAGTGGCTTCGTCCCAAGATCTCTTGGGCTTGGAAATACAATGACTTGCTAAAGTAGCCAAATGGCTAGTAGAACAAAACATTTCATAATAATTTCAGTAGGCTAAATCAAACAGCTGCAAGACCCAGTGAAATGTTATATACAGCTAGCAAACGTTAGCTAGCATCGCTAACGACATTGGCTAATTCAACTTCGTATATCCTCAGGATTTGCAAGCTAGCTAAACTTATACTATATCAAAAATAATTTTGTAGACGTAACAATGGATTTTGCCACGCATGGACATACTATCCACCATAGATATATTTAAAGGCTAGATGTCTTACGGCGGAGTCTAGAACGTCCGCACATGGTGGCCATCTTGCCACAGTCAGCTCGCTCACCCATAACATTGTGTTGGTGGTACATGTACTTTTTAAATAACCATAACTTTCTCAATTTGCAATCGATTTTTAAGCGGTTTGGTTTGTTATCAATGTCAGAGATGTAGTTATGCCACTGCATACTTCTATTCTATTTTTTAGAACATAAATAGAGAGGGTACAATTTCTGGCGAAATTCCGTCCGTCCCCTTAAGTTGTTCCCTTCTAGTGATATTTTCAAGCATTTAGCCTACTCATATTGCATAATTCATTAAAGATCCTGTAAAGTGGAAATTAAAACGAGTTTTAAGTTCACCACACCACAGAATAATGTGTTATTAACTACCCATCCAAATTCAAATGGAAAAAAACCCACTGACAAGTATGTTAAATTAGGCTTTGAAATCGTGAGAAAATCAGCACTATTTTCGGCTTGAGACTGGAGGGGCGTGTCGCCTGAAGGAGCTGAAGCTCGCCCCTCGCTGCCTACCTACGACCCAGATAATGGACGCTACGTCAAGCCGAACGAAACAGTATAGAATTAGAATTTATTTGTTCAATGAGTGAAACATACCGATGCATATAAATGAATTGTTCCCCTGAGCTGTAACACAGGAGTAAAAATGGACACCAGAGACAGCAGACAGTGAGCTCTCCAACTACTTCTAGCACATTAGCTACCATTTCACCAAAATACCATCATTCTACACCGAGTAGCCTAATATCAAGTTAGCGGTTTGCACTAACTCATAGCAGAGATACCTCTGGAAAAGTTATCTAGTATAATTATAACAAGCACACAGAACTGAGTGATGAACTGCTGGCGGCGGTGGATGGTCCAGGTGCAACCGGAGGAGGAACGGCCGGGAGGGCGATGCTCGGTACGGCTCCGCGCTGCAAGAGAAGCCGTGTGTCCCTGAACCCCGTCTGTCTCTGGTCCATGTTAAAATGATCCGCCGTGAAATGGTCACTGCAGAGGCGGCTGTTGGAGTTTATCCGAAGTTTTCCATCAGCGTGGCTCTTCACAAAATCAATCCACCTATTTTTCCTTTCCTCATCAATAGGGAAATTAAATAGCGTTGCAGCGCAGCTGGAAGTTCTTGCATCCAGGGAAAATGCAGTTGCGGGTGGAGGGAGACACCCTGAAGCTAGCTAGCTAGCTGATGTAGGCTACAATAACAGTACAGCAGGAGGGGCCATTCAGTGATCTGACGTAGATAGGTAATTTTTAGTCTACGCCCATTAAAACCTGATCTGAAAACGGAAGAGAAACTGTTCTACGGTCTAACTCCACATTTCAGTGCGACAAAGTTTTCGCGCTTTGCACATGCTTTCAGGAACTCATTTCACACGTTTATACTGCACTGAGAAGCAAATCATGGAATTTGCTTTACAGGATCTTTAAAAAGTGTAAAAAATGTACCACCAACACAATGTTATGGGTGAGCGAGCTGATTGTGGCAAGATGGCCGCCTTGTGCGGACGTTCGACTCCGTTGGCCGGCAACGTGGACGAGACATCTAGCCTTTATATATATCTATGCTATCCACAACCGAAGTGTGTTATGGCATGCTGTAAGATCGCCTATAGCCTACTCGTGCATTGCGTGGTATCATTGTTCCCGTATCAAGTGCGGCATATATTTCAGTGTGAGTTAAAATCCGATTTACAAACACAAAGCTCCCATTCTGGTGGGGTGCGGGTTATAGAAAATGCGGCTTGTTTTCTGAAAATACGGTATATTTATCTAATCATCTGTGGAAGATAAGATGCAAAACAAAAAAATATATTTAAAATGAAAGGATAACATCCCACCTGTAGGCAATGGAGTGGAAGTGTAAAGGTGTATACCCAGAGCTGGTTTGCTATGCGATGGGCTACAGGGCTGAATACCAGTATATAATTGATCAATTGTATTGGTTATAAATAACCAAATAACCTATTACTCTAAAATGTTCTGTATGTTTGCAAAATGTAATTATAATTATCATAATTTTTCAATCAACTATCAGTTCTTGTTCACACATAATAGGTAGCAGGGACGTCGTTAGACCCTTTTTACTGGGGCACGTGCCCCAGTATAAATCTGCTGTGCCCCAGTAAAATCTAAAGTTTGAGTATTACCAATTTACTTTTAGTCCGTGCATTAATTTAGATTGATAATCCCAGAAAAAATAAACGCAGTATCCCAATCAACGCTTGTAAAATCAAAGCCGAATCAAAGTCAAAGTTTAACCGAAAACACAAACCGATGCACGCAGAATTCCATGTTGGCACACTCTTCTGAGCTTGCCAAATAGCCACTGCAGCACGTAGTAGAAGTCCAGGTGTTGGACTCGGCACACAAGTCAGAATTGAGGTAGGCTAATAAAACATTACAAAACTAAAGACATTTTCTAAATGATAGGCCTACAGATCATCTTATTTTGACTAAAACATAAAAACAATATTGCATGAAGCTCATAAAAACAGTATTTGTGCTCAAATGAATGCAAAAAAAAGTGTGCTCTCGCATTAAATATTGATGTCCCTGCCAAAGTTGATATCAAATGTTCGTCCATGAACTGTTGTATAGTGGGTTAAGCAAGGGGAGTTTGTATAGTGAAGGATTCTTTTTCTATGTGTCTATTCCAATATGTAATGATGGTAATTCAATGACACAAATCTGTGTTCTAGAAAGAGTGGTCTGGAGTCGCAGAGGTCCGATAATATCAGCTTTAATGCAGCAGTTGGAAATCAACAAGTACAGAGCTCTGGGGTTGTCTACGTTTCCCTACCCGCAACAGAGTTTTGGGCTGGTTCACGAAGTCCAACTGGCTATCTTTCCCTGCCCCTGCATATTATATACAATGCAATTGAAAACACAAGTATCAAAAAAGGGTTGAGCTTGTTCTCTCGTGCGTCAGGGAGTTGTTCTTGCCTCCGCGTCCCACCTGCTCGGGTGCTATCTCCACCCAGATTCAAGGTTGTTTCTGAAAATGAAGAGATAGAGACACAGAGAACAGCCTGCTTCCCACACTCAGTGAGACCCTATGTTTAAGCCTGAGCACATTTCTAAGTTTCATAAGACATAACTTTAATAAGCACAATACATAACTTTAAGACATGCATCCTTCATAAATCCTGTTGTTATATTCACTTGTGCACAGTGCCCGTGATGCATTCAGTGATTAAAATGCCACACATATTAATAACTGGGATTATAGTTAGTGCTATGCCTGATATGCAGCTGGTGATTACAGTTCTAGAATATGTGTTGTAATGTATTATACATTCTTTAATCCCTCTTTTGATCTCTGAAAACACCAGAGATCAATCAACATAGCCCAGACCAACCACCGCCTCCTCGTCCTGGTCAGCCAGCCCCAGCAACGGCATTTGGAACCCCTTCGTCGGGTTCTCCACAGCCGAGACAATGATCCTGTTACACAGGGACCTGATACATGGGATACAGCAACAATCATGTTGATATTGATATAGCACACTCTTAAGTAAAATAGCGGAAACCTTCTTAGTCCAGTACAATTCTAGTGTGGTCAAGCAGTATCACTCTTGACCTAGTCGTAACCCTCTTTTCCGGACTCTCACATTCGTAGCAATAGCAAACGGTTCACTGGCCCTTCTCCACCAACTCCTGCAACGTACGACTGGATTCTGGAGCAGCACAACACATGCTGCAGTGGTACCACGTACTTCCTTTCCCCAGCACCCTTAGGGCGTGCAAGGTTCTCTCGATGACCTTGAATGGTCCTGTCCATAAATGTACAACAGGCTTCCCCGAACACCTGATGACGTATTGGGGCAGGTGGGTCAGGTGGGGCAGGGTCTTCAAGGGGAAGGGGGGGGGGGGCAGACCACTCCTAGGTCTGATGGGGCATAGGGGCAGATGGGGCAGGGTCTCCAAGGGGAAGGGGTAGATTATCCAGTGAGAAGGGGGGGGGACAGGGTCTCCAGGGGAATGGGGCCTTAGAACAGGGGTTAGGTAGTCAGACCCGCCGGTCTGACTCGTCCGGAAGCAGAAAAGAGTTACAGTCCCAGCATCACCTTATCTCCCATGATCAAGCAGTAACTGAGTCAAATGAGATGCGAACAGTCGAACACCAATGATTAAACACAGATATTGAAATCAAGAACCCATCTCAGGATTTAAAGTGGATATTTTTAAAGTTCAAATAAATCCCTCCTTTCACACCCTTAGAGGGTGTGACAACAAACCCAAATTCAAAAAATATCCCATTACCGATTACACAATGTTGACATACAATAATGATGAGACTATGCAGCGTTATAGCCAAGTGGTGTGGACACACTGGACACAGTGGGAAAACCCTAATGATGTTATAGGGGAAAACCCACCGTCACTCCAGAGTGGACATTCGACATCCATGTATCCACGGCAGACCTGGACATGCTCACAGGCCCCCTTCACCACATACATACAACTTTAGCCAAGCTTTTAGAATTGCAATAAAATAAAATAAATTCGAAACAAATAGAAAAACCAGAAATTAGACAGGATATTTTAAAGTTCTCATAAGATCCCTCCTTTCATTGATAACTTTAATCAATACCCAATCTCCTCGTTTGACTCCTCCACTCTTTGGTTTACTGCTTCACCTGGAACAGAATTTAGCAGAAGACATCTCTTTTCTAGTTAGCATTTTTTATAAAATTGGTTAACCATTTGATTCGCCTCTTCATCATGCTATGTGAAAGGTTTAAGTTGTGGTATTACATATGATCTCCAATAAATCAATTCAAATGGTGTTATGCATCTGGTATAGGACTGGGAAAGACTTCAATTCACATAGTAAACATACTGTATCTATAATTACCAGGCAGTATTTTCCCTTAAGTTTTCTTATTGTTGAGCAAACACATGTAACAGCATCTAATAATGAGCCCCCATATTCAACTCCTATTAGTCATGCCTAGAAATGACAATCTGTTTCTTTGTTCCCTTCTTTAGAAAATCAACTGTTAGTCTAATTTCTTTCACTCCAAAAAACCTTTTCTGTCTTTTAAATCAGTTAAGTTTAAGACCAATATTGTTTTAGATTCTCTATTTTACCAAATCACACCTCTTTTTATCAAAGATATGATAAAAGCAATTTTCATTATGCCAAACCAGAATCCGTATGCTTCTTAACCCTTGTGTTATCTTCGGGTCATTCTGACCCATCAGTCATTGTGACCCACCGTCGTATTGCGACAGATTTACCGCATACAAAGACAAAGTGAAGCATTTTCTTTTAACAGCTAGGCTGTCTCAGACCCCCCACATTGCAAAGGTTAAAAGAAAATTATTTTAATTTGTTTTTGTATTGGGTAAAATTGGGTAAACACAACGATGGTTCGTTATGAACCTTTGGGTCATGTGACCCGAAGGCAGCACGAGGGTTAAATGAAATATAGACCAAATAATGTTCTTAATGTAGCTATTAACCAAACATTTTTCCCAAATATATTTTCTATAAAGGACAGATAGGTAGAACTTCATAACTCGTTTTGCTGCAGTTCAAAACGAGCCAATTAGCTCAAACCATCATAACCACAATTTATCAGACTTGATGAGTCTTCCCAAATTATTTCAGAACTGAATGTTATAATAATCCTCTTCATGCACTAATACCATTTATCAATACAACATTATCACAGCCTAACTGTTTATCCCAAACAGTATGCCAGGCTCTGATAAAACTCTCAAATAAAACTTAAAACCAAATTACAATTAAACTCCAAATAAAAGTACATTTAGTTATGTTCTCTTTTTCATTTTTAACCAAATTATATCTAATACCTTTATCAAAACTCTTAAAAACCCTAGATTTTACTATTTTGACTTAAAATGTTATCCCATATACCTTTCCAATTGCTTCCTCATAATTTTTCACATACATTTCCTCAAACCATTCTTTGACCAACACAGCTGGTTTGCTCTAGTATAACTCTTCCAATTGTATTAGAACCAATTTATAAACCAGGGGTTCAATTTCTGCATTTTTACTGAATACCATCACACATTCCAGATTTTCCGCCCATAAATCCAAGTTCTGGTCGGAAAGGCTTAAAAAAAAAAAAAACCCTCCCTGTTTGGCTAGGAATTATAACAAATGTTGATCACGCATTTGTTAACCACCAAACTTGGGATTCATCTAAACGAACACATCTATCAGCATTAATACTCACATAATTATGCAGAACTATACCCTCTGGGATCACCTTTGTAAGATCTCAAGTAACAGGACTCTTTTAGCCCCCACCTTTCTCCAACTCTCCTCGGGATTTCTGTAACTTCTCGGTCAAAGAAAAAAGCACGAGATTGATAAAAGTGAGTGATCTCACAATTTGACAACTTGTTAGATTTTACACTGAAGGCAATTATGGTCCTTGGAGGACACCTAGTGGATCTTTTTATTTTTTATTTTATTTTTTAAAGAACGACAGATCTGTTTAAAATACCGTTCAACTGAACCCGACTCCACACAAATATTACTTTTTCACATCAATTCAATTCTGTAACCCTCTTGTACCAGAGAGGACAAATAAAAGACACACCACACTCCTCTCTATTTTTATTAAACTCAATCTGACTCCACACAAATAGACAGTGAAAAAGACAAAGACAACGAGTTTAGGGACTCTAACCCCTGGAAAGGACTCGAACCTCCCCTTGGACAAGGACAACGAGTTTAGGGACTCTAACCCCTGGAAAGGACTCGAACCTCCCCTTGGACAAGGACAACGAGTTTAGGGACTCTAACCCCTGGAAAGGACTCGAACCTCCCCTTGGACAAGGACAACGAGTTTAGGGACTCTAACCCCTGGAAAGGACTCGAACCTCCCCTTGGACAAGGACAAAACACAAAAACGGTTGATTTCCCACCACTGTTGGTTTGACTAGGTACGATGAAACATAGTAATCGTCTAAATTTGGTTCTCAGTTCCGAATAGCAGTACTTTGAATTAACAGGTGTCTGCTTACCTTTTTTTATGTTGAGGCCTCTGACGATTACGTCTGCCTCCTCGTACCGGTGTATGGGTCTCTCTCCCGATCTGTCGGTCAGGCCGGAACCCTCTGGACTCCCTCTTTTCAGCGTCGGGGTCACCATTTGAAGGATTCTTTTTCTATGTGTCTATTCCAATATGTAATGATGCAAGCAGCGATGCGGGTTCCTCCGCAAAATGGCAAAATATTATAAACATGTACACTGTTGAAGATGGAGAGTTGGGGTGACTGTCTCTGGAGGGCTGGCAAGCAGGGCCTGAAGGCAGGCAGGGCAGGCCAGCTGGATGAAGCTGTCCTGGGGTCAGGGCTGAAGAGAAGCTGTCCAGCTAGAGAGGGGTAGTCCAGCAAGTGGTCTGTGTTGATCTCAGCATCCTTTATTGAACTCTGTTGAGCAGGCCTCTGCATGACCCTCCAGACCTGTCAAAGTGAAGAAAGGATGTCAGTTCAGTTGTGAAAAACGAAGCTTTTTCCATCTACACTTGACACAAACTATAGTTTTGACTGTGAAATGCAGTGGCATTACTTGAACTTGAATCCAAATGTGTTGACCCGATGGAGACCCATGCAAAGTCACTCAAAACACAGGTTCGATTCCAGGCTCTGGCAAGAGTATTTAGCTCTAAACTGGTCAATATATACACATCTGACAAAAGACCTGCTCGACCTTTGCCTGTAAACAGTGATTCTGACTGTCAGAGACCTTTAAATAGCCTGACTTACTGAAATTGGCAAAACTAGCCTGGCTAACGTAGGTCGCTTTCTCAGGGCATATGACGAATGAAACAGGCTCGCCTTGAAAAATCAGATATACTGGCTATCTTTCGCAGGCCCTTGTCTACAAAAAGCAGTCCTCCCTGACGTTTTTGGAGTAGAATTGAGTGAAATACAAAATTGTTTACACACTGCCAGTGGGCGAGCCGAGCCTGACTCTGAGGCTAACGTCAAAACAATGTACCCCCGGGACGCAGTATCACTCCAATTGCAAGTCCACAAATCACAAAAATAATCGGAGCATCTGGCTAAAAGCACAATTCCCACATCTCCTAAAGGCTGCCCTCCTCGACCTTTTTCGTGTAGACCTAACTGTAAAATGGTGAACTTATGAACATGACGCGACCAAAACATGGCTGCCGCCTAAGCCTATGCGGTCTCCCTGGCACATAGGCTTATTACAAAGACTTTCACGCCCCAAATCAAAATTCTGAGCCGACAGGTCTGTGGGGAATTGCTTTTTCTCCTAAATCGGCACTCTGGTTCCCCTTCAGGCGCATGGATGAACAAAGGAATCGAAAGTCCGGGGTCGAGCGGTGTATGGGACACGGCTTGCGATTACTTTGTTGACTGTGCGGTGGGAAACCAGGTATCGGTCCCCCCTCTCTCTCTCACTACTTTCCCCCTTTTTTTCACCACTCGGCTGGAGACGGAGGCAGAATACGTGGCTTGACCGCGGTTCGGCCAAAATCTCCAGCCCAACCACCCCCCCCCCCCAGTTGCGGAACACCCCGAACCGGCCCGGAACCCTCCGGTGCCACAGGGCCTGGTGAGAGGCAGGAGGCAGGAGGAGGGTGCTAGGTCGTGGTAGACCGGCCCCGACCCCCCCCAGCTTTTCCCAGGACCCCTGCCGACTCCCGGACCCGTCCAGCTGCGGAACACCCAGGACGGGACCGGAAGCCTCCGGTGCCCGCTGGCCCCAGTGAGAGGCGAGAGGCAGAGGAGCAGGAGGAGAGGCTAGGTCGTTGTAGACCGGCCTGACCCTCCACTCCCAGTACTCCGTACTCTCCCGGATCCCCATACCCCCCCCTCCCTTGCGGCTGGCCAGACCGCTCGACAAGTCGGGATCGAGATCGTCTTTTCCCGCCAGACCAGACCCGGAGGGAGGAAGGAGGGACAGACGGGCAAGAGCCCCACCACCTTCGCCGAGAGCAGGCAGGCCACAGGAGAGTGGCACCCCTAGGGCCAAGCACTCGGGTGGCCTTACCTTGCTCTCAGGTCTCCCTCTGCCCTTCACAGGGAGACTTTCACCCCAGACCAGACGGGAGGAGGGCCAGGAGCCCCAACACCAACGTTAGGAGCGGGCGAGCCACAGGAGAGTGCCGTCCCTTGGGGACGGGCTACCAAGTGGCCTCAGCCCGCTCTGAGTTCTCTCTCCCCCCCCCCCCCCCCCCTCACCCTAGCAGGTTCGGGGGACACGCACCACCACCATCATCATGGCTGCCAGGATGAACCCTGGGGCGATGAGACGGGTGAACGCCGTCAGAGTGACAGTGAAATCCGAGGAGGCTGCGGGGACGGAGCCACCACAGGATCCACAACCACCGCAACAACGACAGGACAGAAAGACACGACAACCGGAATGACCCGCCTGGAATTCAGCAGAGCCGTACTCCAACGAGGTATGGGCTTTGTGCCAAACGACCTCAACTGCCTGGTGAAACCACCCTCAACCCCCAACACCTTTGAGGTCAGTTTCAAAACACCACAACTGTTAGAGCAATTCTGGACCATGTACCGTCAAAACAAAAATAACCCGCCCTTCAGTCATCTCCACACAGAACCACTTTCAGACAGGGAAAACAAAGTAGTCACCATCCAATTCCACAACGAAGCTGTGCAGGAGTACGACGTGGAGGTTTGGCTGCGCCGCTATGCCCGCGTCAACTCTGGAGCGAGGAGGGTCCTGGACGAGGATGGAGTGTGGACCGGGGCACGGAAATGGCTGGTCCAGCTCACACCGGATCCATCAGCGGTGGGCGGTGTCCAACACATCCCCAGTACCATCAACCTGGGGAACCATAGGGGCACCGTCCACTACTACGGTATGCCCAAATTGTGCAGGAACTGCGGCCACCTTGGACATCTGGCCGCGGCCTGCACAAAGATGATCTGCCGCATCTGTAGAGGGGAACACCCCACGGTGGCGTGCACCCACACACGCCCCTGCAACCTGTGTGGGCTTCAGGGACACCTCTACAGAGACTGCCCCCAGTCCTACGCCAACAAAACCAGGAGACCGGCCACTACCACCACTACGGCAGCACCAGGAGCTTCACCTCAGATAGAGCCAGCCGATCCCCCTCTACCGACTTCCCCCATCCCTACCCCTGCCCACCTCCCCTACCCCTGACCCCCCCCCTTCAGACTCCTCCACACCCCCCCTATTCATCATTACGGACCCCGACCCGGTTCCTGACTCCCCCACCAACCCCACCCTCGACCCAAAGACCGACATCCTACCACCGGGGGCAGTCTCCCCCCCACTGACACAACTAGGCCTACTGGACCCTCAGACAGACCTACCCATCCCTCTCCAACCGACACCCGTCACGACAAATCAGCCAACATTACAGGACTCTGACTCCACTGACATGACTTCCCCGATATACCTTCCCATACGCACCTCCACCCCTGCCGGGTCGGTAACCGTAAGGGAGCCGGCCCTGGTAGGGATTGTCACCCCCCACGACTTACCCCCACATTCCCAGTCACTGTACAATGAAAACAGCAATAACACGCCGCTCACAGACTGGAACCAAGTCGTTCTGAAGAGGAAACGTAAAACCATCACTGCGACCTCCGAAGACGACTCCACCTCGACATCCGACTCCCCCTCTCCCCCGGAACCACCACTAAAGCCTCCAGGCCCCCTTCCCTCCCCCCCCCCCCTCCCCTCCCTCCTCCCCTTCCCCCACGTCCCCGCCCTTGCCCCAAGTTCAGACGCCAACCCCCCACAGCAGTCTCTGAGCCCACACAGGATCAGACCAGCCAGCCCCGGCCCACCCAAGGACCCTCCGTGCCGGCCGAACCTCCACCACCAGGCAGACGGTGGGGGGGGGGACGAAGCCGTGAGCAACCAGGGGGAGGTGCCCTATCCGGACTACGCACAGGAGGCCATCAGGAACCTCCAAATCATCGCCACAGGAATCGCCGGACCCGCCAAACCATCACAATCACCATGACCATCACAATAACATCACTCAACACCCGCAGTATGTTACAACAGGAGAAGAGGGCAACCGTCTTCAGACACCTCTCAACACAACCGGCCGACATCTACCTCCTCCAGGAGTGTGCCATCCCCTACAAAGGGATGGATGCACTTCTGGAGGGGGAGTGGACTCGGGGAGACTCTCTCTGGTCAGGTTCCAACACGGCCAGAGCGGACGAGGTCGGGATGTTGGTGGCCAATCCACTCCTCCGACAAATCAGCCATCGAGTCGTCGAGAGCGGGCGGATCCTGGCCGTCGACCTGGAGGTCCGGGGTTCCCCGCTCAGGGTCATCAACGTCTACGGCCCCACCAGCGTCGCAGAGAGAGTCTCCCTCTACGCCAAGCTCCGACCTCTCCTGATGACCCCCATGCCAGTAGTGGTAGGGGGCGACTTCAACTGCGCTCTGAGGGACGAGGATCGGAGCAAACCCAGGAAGGACAGATCTACCACAGCACTACAGGACATAATCAACGACTTCTCCCTGGTGGACGTCGGCGGCACCTCCCCCCCAACACACACGTGGGTGAGATCCTCGGGCTCTGCCTCTTCAAGGATCGACATGTTCTTGCTCTCGCCAGGCCTGGGAGTGTGTGCCTTCAAGACCCAGGCGACGCACTTCTCAGACCACAGGATGCTGACCGTGACCCTGCGATGGGAGGGGCCAGTCAGACCAACGAGGGGGCCCTGGAGGATGAACACATCGGCACTCCAGGACCCCTCCACTAGCCACTCCTTCTCCAGGCGCTACCTGGAGTGGAGGACCCTGAAGGAATTATTTACATCCCCGATAGAGTGGTGGGAAATGGTTAAGTCCCGGGTCAAGGGGTTCTTCGGAGGGGTGGGAAGGAGGAAGGCTAGGGAACAAAGGGCCCGTTTTCACCACCACAACGAGGCCCTACAACGCCTTAGCCTCCTCCAACTCAGAGGATTCGACGTGACCCGGGAGCTGTCAGAGACCAAGGAACATCTGGCCACACTCTATCGGGAAGAACAGGAGAGGAAGACCTTCAGGGATAAAATCCGGGGCCTGGAGGAGGAGGAGAAATGCACAAGATTTTTTTTCCGCAGGGCACGGTCCAAACAACAAGGCATCCAGTCCCTCTATAACACCAGCGGCCAGAACGTCACGGAAAGCGACAACATCAGGGAGGTGACCGAGGAGTTCTACGGCCGGCTGTTTGACACCAAGCCGGCAGACGGGGCTCTGGCGGAAACCTTCCTTGACGGTCTGGACCAAATCAAAGAGGGGGGCGAGAGCGAGGAACCAGAGCTGAGCCTGGAGGAGCTCACCCGGGCCGTGCACTCCATGAACACCCAGAAGGCCCCGGGACCGGACGGGATCCCGGCGGAATTCTATCAGGCCTTCTGGGAACTCGTCAAGGGCGATCTGGCCCAGGTCCTCCGGGCAGTCTACAGGGAAAGGAGGCTAGGAGAATCAATGCGACAGAGTACAGTTACACTAATACCCAAGAAGGGGGACCTCAAGGACCTTCGGAACTGGCGCCCCATCAACCTCCTCTGTTCGGACTACAAGATTCTCACGAAGGCCCTCATGTGGCGCTTCCAAATACACCTCCCCACAGTCATCAACCCGGACCAGACCTGCGGGGTCCCCGGAAGGTCCATCAATGACAACTTGCTCCTGGTGAGAGACCTCATCTTCCACTCCCAGGAGCGGAGGTCCCCCTTCGCGCTCCTCTGCCTCGACCAAGAGAAGGCCTTCGACCGGGTAAGCCATGGCTTCCTGCAGGAGGTGCTAGGGAGGATGAACTTCCCACAACACCTCATCCACTGGACCAGGCTCTGCTACAACAACATCACGAGCAGAGTCCTGGTCAACAAACAGCTCACAGACCCCTTTCCTATCCGGTCAGGGGTCAGACAAGGATGCCCCCTAGCACCCCTGCTGTACGTCATCTACCTGGAGCCTTTCCTCCGTAAAATCAGAGCTACACACACCATCCAGGGGGCCCAGGGAGAGAGGCTTCAGGTGGTGGCGTACATGGACGACATCACCATCGTCGGCACGGATAGTCGGTCCATCGCCGCGGCAACGAAGGTGGTGGACGACTACTGTGCAGCCACTGGCGCTCTGGTCAATCGAGGTAAGAGCAAACTGTACCTGTCGCAACACTGGAAGGAAGCGATGACCACCTCTTTCCCTGTAAAAACAGACAACATCAAGCTGCTCGGAGTCATCTACCAGAACAACGGGAAAGGGACCCTGACCTGGGCCAACACCATCAGTCAAGCCAAACAGAAGATCGCCCAATGGAGTGCACGGTCCCTCACAATAACGGGTAAGATCCTGATCCTGAAGGCAGTAATCCTCCCCATTCTCCTCTATGTCGGTAGGGTGTTTCCCCCGGACAGGGTGACGAGCAAGACCATCGAGCGGCTGATGTTCACCTTTGTCTGGGGGAGCAACATGGAGCGCTTGAAGAGGACCATCATGTACAGCGCAGAGGAGAAGGGGGGGAAGGGGGTCCCAGACATCCTCAACATCATAAGGGCACAGGGCCTCTCCCAACTGGTCACAAACATCCATAAACCGGACAGGAAGGCAGGAGCCTTTGAGAGGTACTTCGCCACACCCATACTCAGAGCACTCCGTATCACCAACACCACCATCAACCACACTGTGCCCTACTGCTGGGACCCCCCGAAAGTATACAAGGAGTGGAAGAACTTTGCCTTCAGGACGGGTCTGCCCGCAGCCGGCCTGGCCTCCTGGAAATACAAGGACATCATGGCACACATCAGAGCACACAAACAGGACAACATCACACCACCCAAGGCCAGGCCGGCCCTGGACATCCAATAGGTATAGAAAAACATCAGCCACAAGTGCATCAGCAATAAGCAAAAGGATTTAAACTGGTCAACTGCTCACGGCTGTCTCCCCACCAGAGAATTCATGTACAGACGGCGCATAGCCCGTACCGAGCTCTGCCCCCACGGTTGCACTGACACTGAAAACATCTACCATCTGTTTGTCAAGTGCACCGTGGCCAGGCGGGTCTGGGCCCTGTTTGTTCCCTCTGTCTCCCTCTACAGGAACATCATCTTGCCTCGCTTGGCGGCGGACGACATCCTGTTCGGTCCTCCGGGAGGCTGCACGACCCCCCGCCTACAACATCAGTGGAGGATCGTCAGCGCCGTCAAGCAGGTGATATGGGAGACAAGGAACATCAGGGTCTACCATAAACAGGACCAACCTCTCACCGTCCAGAGGAGGAGAATCACTCTCCTCCTCAGGGACTACGCCATCCTGGACTTCAAACACCACCCGGACACCGCCAGAGACACATGGGGGGTTGAAAGGTGGAAGGACGTGTCCATCTAGCTCAGCCCCCCATGCCACCATATCACCACACCAGCTCTGCACTCCGCCCTCCGTCCCCGAAGGCCAGACGGCGTTCCCCGTTCAACACCCTCATCGCCCCCACCACCACCACCTTCCGGGCAGCCACCACTTCACCCGTTCCGGCACCAAGCCCGAAGACCCGGGGGCACCAACACCTGCCCCCAGTATGAGGGTCCGGAGAGGAGAAACCCACCAGGCTTAATGGGAAGTACACGGAACATTACACCTGCACCCCAGTACCCTTTCTCACCCCCTTCCTTCCTCCCCTCTCCACCATCTCCCACTATCACCTCACAGGGTTCCAGTTGGCCACATCAGCCCAGCAGCAACATCCTCCACCCCTCAAGGACCGGTCAACCCCCCCAGCAGCACCTGGAACCCTCCTCCCTGGACCCCCGAAAAGGACACTACAGCCCCCCCCCCCCTCCTGGCACAAGGACAAGCCCCCCCCACCTCATCAAGAAGACTGGCCCCTCCCCCCCCTTTTCACCCATACACCCCACCCTACTTACCCGGACACCACAGGGCACACTGCACCGCACCTGGACTGGGCCCGACCTGCAGCACCCCCAACCATCCCTGGAGGAGGGGATACCCCCTCGAACGGCTCCTCCCGAGGTTTCTTCAAAATTTTCTCTAAAGAGTTTTTGTGAGGAGTTTTTCCTCGCTTTCCTGGAGGGTTTTAGGTTGGCGCAGGGAGGGCCCACACTCTGGTGAAAGATTTTTGAGGTAATTGTCATTGGGTGATTGTATATGTTTTTGTATTATTTGCATTGGGTGAAATGTGGTGGAAGTTATAACATGTATTTGTAAATACTTGTTTTAATTTTGGTAAAACCAATAAATACGTAAAATTTTTCTCCTAAAGGCTGCCCTCCTCGACCTTTTTGATGAACAATTCACCGAGATGCAAAATTACTCACTTATTAAAAACACAGAGGAAAAAAGCTAGAGCTACAGTAGCTACTTTTCGAGTTCGGTTTTCCGTCACTTCAGACTCACGATCTAAAGGTCTAAAAGTGCTAAAACCTTCACCATAATTCAAGAGTAGTGTACTTCCACGAAACCAATCATTGATTCTAGCTTAAAATGTGTAAAAATAGGACTTACCGAACGTGGCTGCCTCCAACACTATCAGGCAATTCCAGTTTAAAACAACAATGGCCGCCGAAAAATAATTGGGTGTGCTCAAGCCTTCGGCGAGAGCACAACCTTTGTTCTCTCACATATATATTATCATTATTATTATTCTTTTTGCCCCACTAAAACTCAGTCAATATTTGGCCTACATAGACAACCTAGGTGTCAAAAGTTTCGTCTTGGTAGCGATTGAGTTGCTTCTATTGGGACCTACGTTCCGTTGCATGGTTTAGGCTCAAGTTACGTTTTTGTGGTGAAAAGTGAAGCTAACGGTGGCTAATTTGCTAGCCACAGTCACTGACGTTACTAACGTCACTACGTCACTAACGTCACGAAAACACGTGTGACTACCTGTAGCAGAACATTCGTTTCGCATCTGTTAACTTGGGGGATAGCTAGGCTAACTATAGCTTTACTGCAAGGCAGCTGCAGAAACGCCACAAGCAAAGAGGCCAGGGTGGTAAATATTTACTTATTTTACTTTGTGATGTGAAACACAATTGTAAAATGTAATGTACAATATTAGCTGATATTATTAAGGAAGTAGGCCCACATCTACTTTCGGAAACGGTAGTCTACTATTTCACTGAGGCATTAGCATGACATTAGCCTCTGTTACCCGGGCAACACATACTACCGTGGTCTATGATGCATCTGTTTTCAATCATTAAAATAAACGTTCCTCACAAATACATTTTCGTTGTAGGATTTATTATGACATTACATTACAAGTAAACGATTTGTTGGTGAAATTATCATTACCTGTGGTTTCAAACCAGTGTTGCTCACTGCATCGCTGTAGCCTACGCGAGACACACTACAAAAACATCTACACAGCTGTTTAGGAAGTCAAACGGCGACAGAACATGTTTGGCACTCCCCTTACTTAAATCAAAAGTCTTTCAATAGGTGAAACTATTTGACTACTAACCTGAACTTTATTGCCACAGCCTAAACTTTGTCAATCTGTTAATGAAAATAATTAATTTCAGCCTAAACCGTACAACGGAACGTTAAATCGAATTCAACCAACGCAATCGCTACCAAGACGAACACAGCAGTAGTCTAGTACTGTACTGTAGTAGTAGAATTTACCGGGGCAGCTTCTCCACACAGGGCTATATCGCATTTTGCGTTGTTACTGACAATGATCGCTACCAGTGAGCTTTTTATGAATGAGCGATTTTCCACTAAATAAATGTCAAGCTTATTTACGTTTTTGGGGGCATATTTTCAGTTAGCAAATGGTACTGTTTGAATCGCGATTCTATCTTCTGCCGGTAACGTCGTAGAATAATCTTCAAAGGGGGTTCTTTATTAATGAATGAATGCAATATGAGTAGGCTAAATGCCTGAAAATATCACGAGAAGGGAAAACTTAAAAGGACGTTTAAGTCATAGAGATTAGGTCCATTTTTACACCGGTCTGCCAAATTTATTCGTTTTGATTCAGCTATGAGGCTGCCTCTTGCAGGGGAAATGAGAAGACATCATATTTCATTCTACACTTGAAAAGATGAAAAGATGCTTTTAAATCTATGTAATCTCTATAAATAATAAGTAGGCACTATGCATTTTTATATAAAATATACAGACCCCTGTGCAACCGACGCAAGCAAGCACACCCTACAATTTCCCAAGAAATTGTACCCTCTCTAGTTTATATTCGTAACGGCGAGCTGCGATTGGAAGCGAAATGAAACAGGAGCTAAAAACAGAGGGTGGGGGCTTGGTCAGCACACAATTTCCAGAAAGGATGTGTGTGCATCACGCCAAGCTCGCGCGTGTGTCAAGTAGGGTGACCACCTGTCCCGCTTTGCGCTGTATCGCACAACATTTTCAATATGTGACGTGCGGGACAACGCAAAGCGCGACAGGTGGTCACCCTAGTGTCAAGGGCAGGATGAGTCTGAGAATTTGGAGCACGCGCCCTATGGAGCAATTCAATTGAATTCAATCATATATTGACATATCAAGGTGAAATTGCGTACGGTACTTCAGAATGATGTCATCTTGAAGGCACAAAGGTTTGAAAAACCATCAGTCAAAATTGCCCACAAAGATATTGTGGCAATGTGGACATTTACATAAATACACTTCTTTCAGCCATTTTGTATTACATTCCTTATTCAATTTCACCCTATAGAAAGACATGTGTTCTACAAATCTGTAACCATTTTCAAGTCGATTGGATCTATGGTTCATGAGGAGAAGGGTTTTGAAGGTTGTACCAAATTTGGACAGTACAGCAAAATCTATCATGGCGGACCTTATGGGTTCTTGAGGCTTTTTTGTTTCCCATGAGAAATAAGGCATGTATACCAATTTTCAGGCATTTTGGAATAATGGGGCTCTGGGGAAATCACGTAGACTTTGGGCGTGGCTTATAGCGCCACCTATGGGTGTACATGGGCCATTAGCGGTCTGGGAGTAGTGAGTGACCTGGTGTACCATTGAGCCAAATTTGAAAAAATCGGGTCAAGGACTTTTTGAGCTATTGGGCCATTTAGCGGAGAAATATAATAAGAATAATAACAAAAACAGTAGGTTCCCTCCTACCGGAGGAACCCTAATAATAGGAATACTAACAAAAACAATAGGTTTCCTCCTACCGGAGGAACCCTAAATATAGCTGCAAGCAGCAATGAGGTGGCCAAGCAGGTAAAATGAACGAAAAACATTTTAGACATCCTCAGAACAGGGTTCTGAGTAAATGCAGCTTTGAATCCATCAAAGATTTGCTGATACGACCCAACTTCCTGTTTGCCGGCTTTGCCGCAGATTTTGATTGGCTGTACCAATCAAAGCGTTTCGAAAATCAAAAATAATTTTGATAGTTTGTGTGAGGATTGCCATGACTATATACAGCTAGACTACAGGTAGCTAGCGACTGCGTTGTACCTGGCTTCCTTTGCAGTGGCTTACAGTCTCGCTAAACAGAAAACCAGTGACATGGCAGGCTCGTTGGCTGGATTCGAACCTCTTACGTTGTAACGTGTTCAGTTACTGTGTAAAAATTAAAGAATTTATAATACATTACAGCACAATTCTAGAACTGTAATCACCAGCTGCATATCGGGCACGGCACTATCTATAATCCCAGTTATTAATATTTGTGGCATCTTAATCACTGAATGCATCACAGGCACTGTGCACGAGTGAATACAACAACAGGAACAATGTTCGTACGACTTTATGAAGGACGCATGTCTTAAAGCTGTGTATTGTGCTTATTAAAGTTATGTCTTATGAACTTAGAAGTGTGCTCAGGCTTAAACATTGGGTCTCACACTGAGTGTGGGAAGCAGGCTGTTCTTTGTGTCTCTATCTCTTCATTTTCAGAAACAACCTTGAAACCGGCTGGAGATGGCACCCGAGCAGGTGGGACGCGTAGGCAAGAACAACTCCCTGCTGCACAGGAGAACAAGCTCGACCCTCTTCTTATCTTTCTGTTTAATTGCACTGTATAATATATGCTGGGGAGGGACAAATTGCCAGTTGGACTTAGTGAACCAACCCAAACTCTGTTGCGGGTAGGGAAACGTAGACAACCCCAGAGCTCTGTACTTGTTGATTTCCAACTGCTGCATTAAAGCTGATATTATCGGACCTCTGCGACTCCAGACCACTCTTTCTAGAACACAGATTTGTGTCATTGAATACCATCGTTACATCTTGGAATACACACAAAGAATCTCAGTCCAAAATATAAGCAGTTTTTCAACTGGCAAGCGGTTGTCAGATTTGGCCCAAGTTTAAACAGCTGTAATTCAGTCCTATTTTGACATGTCAAGGTGATTGTGGTCTGAAGATAATTTGTGCCAAATTCGGTGAATATTGGATACATTTTGTTGGGGGAATAGGGAAAAAACTTTTTTTTAACGTAAAATGGCGGCCGCATCAATTAATCTGGTATCTGGTAAGTTAACATGCGACAGACAGGCAGGGAATCGCCCCCTAGCGGTTAGATGACACAACCTTTTGTGGACCTCTTTGGAACAGGGTCCCGAGCACCTGTACCAAGTTTGATGTCAATTCAGCAAATATTTCCTGAGATATGATCTCACTTCCTGTTTTGGCGGCTTCATCGCCAACTTTGATCAGCTTTACCGGAAGAACAGTTTTGAAAATCAAAAACAATGTGAAAACGTTTGTGAGGCTTGATCTGAAGATAATTGGTGCCAAATTTTTGCTTATTGCAGCGCCACCTAGAGGTGAAATGGCATGACCTATTGGACCTCTTTAGAACAGGGTCCCTAGTCCTTATATCAAATTTGGTGTCAATGCAGTAAAGAGGTGCTGAGATATGACCTCATTTCTTTTATGGTGGCTTGGTTGATGACTTTGATTGGCTGTTCCAGTCAAAAGGTTTAGAAAATCAAAAAAACATGTGATGTCTTTTGTGAGGCTTGGTCTGAAGATGATCTGTGCCAAATTTGGTGAAGATTGGAAAACTTTGTAGGAGAGGTAGCGAACAATTGTTATATTCATTCAAAATGGCGGCCACATCAATTCGGCTGGTATCACAAGTTAACATGTGTCAGACACGGGATCTACTAAGATATCACAAGACAAAGGAATCACTTAAATAAGACAAACAAATCAACAGTTATCAACACACAATCTTGCCTATTGTAGTGCTCCCTAGAGGTCAAATGACACTACCTGTCTCAGACCTCTTACAGTTTTTTTTATTCGCTTTGGTACTATTTTAACAAGTAAGGTGTACATTTTCAAAACTCTTAGTACAAAAATCCAAACTGATCACACTTGTAACGCAGCTAGTCATTCTTTCAAAACCTGATGGAATGCTTTCAGTCCACTAATCATTGTTTCAAACACAAGATTATTGGGTGTGCCTTGCCTTCGGCAAGGGCACAACCTTTGTTCTCTCACATATAGAGTTAGGTCCATAAATATTTGGACATTGACACAATTTTCATCATTTTGGCTCTGTATACCACCACAATGGATTTGAAATGAAACAATCAAGATGTGCTTTAAGTGCAGACTTTCAGCTTTAATTTCAGGGTATTTACATCCAAATCAGGTGAACGGTGTAGGAATTACAACACATTTTATATGTGGCCCCCCCCTTTTTAAGGGACCAAAAATAATTGGACAAACTAACAATCATAAATCTAATCGTCACTTTTAATACTTGGTTGCAAATCCTTTGCAGTCAATGACAGCCTGAAGTCTGGAACCCATAGACATCACCAGACGCTGGGTTTCGTCCCTGGTGATGCTCTGCCAGGCCTCTACTGCAACTGTCTTCAGTTCCTGCTTGTTCTTGGGGCATTTTCCCTTCAGTTTTGTCTTTAGCAAGTGAAATGCATGCTCAATTGGATTTAGGTCAGGTGATTGACTTGGCCATTGCAGAACATTCCACTTCTTTGCCTTAAAAAACTCTTTGGTTGCTTTCGCAGTATGCTTCGGGTCATTGTCCATCTGCACTGTGAAGCGCCGTCCTATGAGTTCTGAAGCATTTGGCTGAATCTGAGCAGATAACATTGCCCGAAACACTACAGAATTCATCCTACTGCTTTTGTCAGCAGTCACATCATCGATAAATACAAGGGAACCAGTTCCATTGGCAGCCATACATGCCCACGCCATAACACTACCTCCACCATGCTTCACTGATGAGGTGGTATGCTTTGGATCATGAGCAGTTCCTTCTCCATACTCTTCTCTTCCCATCATTCAGGTACAAGTTGATCTTGGTCTCATCTGTCCATAGGATGTTGTTCCAGAACTGTACAGGCTCTTTTAGATGTTTTTTGGCAAACTCTAATCTGGTCTTCCTGTTTTTGAGACTCACCAATGGTTTACATCTTGTGGTGAACCCTCTGTATTTACTCTGGTGAAGTCTTCTCTTAATTGTTGACTTTGACACAGATACGCCTACCTCCTGGAGAGTGTTCTTGATCTGGCCAACTGTTGTGAAGGGGTTTTTCTTCACCAGGGAAAGAATTCTTCTGTCATCCACCACAGTTGTTTTCCGTGGTCTTCCGGGTCTTTTGGTGTTGCTGAGCTCACCAGTGTGTTCTTTCTTTTTAAGAATGTACCAAACAGTTGATTTGGCCACACCTAATGTTTTTGCTATCTCTCTGATAGGTTTGTTTTGATTTTTCAGACTAACGATGGCTTGCTTCACTGATGGTGACAGCTCTTTGGACTTCATATTGAGAGTTGACAGCAACAGATTCCAAACACAAATACCATACTTGAAATGAACTCTAGACCTTTTATCTGCTCCTTGTCAATGAAATAACAAACTCCCATGAGGGAATAACATACACCTGGCCATGGAACAGCTGAGCAGCCAATTGTCCAATTACTTTTGGTCCCTTAAAAAGGGGGGGGGGGGGGCACATATAAAATGTGTTGTAATTCCTACACCGTTCACCTGATTTGGATGTAAATACCCTGATATTAAAGCTGAAAGTCTGCACTTAAAGCACATCTTGATTGTTTCATTTCAAATCCATTGTGGTGGTATACAGAGCCAAAATGATGAAAATTGTGTCAATGTCCAAATATTTATGGACCTAACTGTATATTTATTTATTTTGAGAATGCTGTTAAGCATTCTCACTATTGTTTTCCTGTTTCTCTTTATTGTGAGAATGCTGTTAAGCATTCTCACTATTGTTTTCCTGTTTCTCTTTATTAATATTGTTGGAATGCTGCTTCAGCATTCCAAGTATTGTTCTTTGAATCTTTATTGTTGGAATGCTGAAGCAGCATTCCAAGTATTGTTCTTTGAATCTTTATTCAACTTATTGTTGGAATGCTGCTTCAGCATTCCAAGTATTGTTCTTTGAATCTTTATTCAACTTATTGTTGGAATGCTGAAGCAGCATTCCAAGTATTGTTCTTTGAATCTTTATTCAACTTATTATTATTTATCTTCTATTTCTTCCGTGGCACCTTTCAGCGCCTTCAAATCTTCAGCTATTAAAACCGTTCAGCTATCAAAAAATTCAGCAGTTTCAGGCCATGGGTGCTATGACTTTTCAGCTTTGTACCTCTTATGCTTGAATTAATATAAATCAATATTCATAATATTTTTAACATGGGTTTCCAATAGAGTTCTTTCAAATCCTCTCAAACTTCTTTAAACTTCTTCAACTTCCAAATCCTTCTTCTTCCTCAATCTTTCAGCTAGAGCCACCATTTAAACTTTAAAATGTTGACAAAACCCTAAACTATTTTTAAATAATTCAGCTTTTTGATATCTATTCAACTTTTTTCAATATCACTGATTATGTTTCATGACTTTTTCAAGCCGTTTCTGAGATTTACATGGGTGTTTACGTGAAACGACTGAAACGAGTGGAGGGCAGCTTCGGATGTCGTTGAAAAAATATTTCTAGTTTGCCAGCATTGCCACAATTTTCGCTCTTCATGCTTCGTTTTTGGATCAATAGATAGCTAATTTTGTGCTGGTCGTAGACAGTTGTCTGTTGAATCCAACAGACGTACACATTTGTTCAGAGCCCCAAGAAAGCGAGACAAAGTCCAACTCTCGCCCCATAGAGACCAATGCAAATCTGGTGACAAAATCGTCAGAGAAAGCAAAAATAACCAGATTTTGAAACTGCCGGTAGAGTCGTATTTCAGAAATATAAAGGACATCTCTGGTTTCGGCAGAGTCTTGGGTCTCGGAAAATATCCTTATATTTTGGATTGGACGTATAGTTTTGCGTCTAGGTCAACTTGTTTGAGGTGTGGATGCTAGGTAAATGTTCGTTTTTCTCTCTGCCTAGCTCGTTAGCATCACAGCTGCGCCATCACCGTGGCAACCAAACAAACAAGCACCAGGAAAGCAAAAGGAACACGTTTTTGAAACTGCAGGTAGAGTCTATTTCTGACTGCACAGACATATAAATAATATCTCTGGTTTCGGCAGAGTCTTGGGTCTCGGAAAATATCCTTATATTTTGGATTGGACGTACAGTTTTGCGTCTAGGTTATCTTGTTTGAGGTGTGGATTCTAGCTACATTTCTCTTATTCTCTGCCCTCAGCGCGTTAGCAATCATAGCTGCACCATCACCGTAACGACAGACACGCACCACTCAGTCTCTCACACAGGTGATTGGTACGTTTACTTGACCATGAGAAACACGATTACTAGCAATTGTCGGTTTATGCCAATAATACGATTACTCCGTTTACATGTCTAATTAGTTATGCGATTACTCAATAAACACGTCTACATGATTCTTTTTTATTAATCGTTGTATGCTCCACGGACAAAACTTGCACCATCATCCTTCTGCAACAAAGTGTCGCCGTGTCTTCCTGTATCGGCCCTACTGCTGTATGTTTCATTCCATCAACACATTGAATCCAACTAAGAAAGCCGAGTAAACGCATAGGCTACATCTGCTACTGCTAATACTATCCCAACTATAATTTCAGCTGTTAAAACGATAATATTCTTGTTACGACTAGCTAGCCTACTTCTTCTTCTGTTTAACAGTTCAGCTTTCAGCTTCTCCCACATTGTAGGCTATTTTAGCTCTTAGCTTTGTTAAGATGATGCAGTTCAGCTTCCACACTGCCTCTTTTGTGTGACTCACACATTTTTGAAATTCATTTCAGCTTGCGGGTATTTTCTCATTTCTCACTTTTTAAAATATTAAGGTTTTTGTGCAAATTATTCTCCCTTTAAAAGTAATGATAAATCCTTTCAAATCATTGTTGGAATGCTGCTCCAGCCCCTTTCAAAAATACCTTTCGGTTGCTTTGAAGCTTCAGCTTATAACTTTCTACTAAATTTTCAGTATTTTCAGCTTTTTTAGCATGGTCAGCTATCCCCATTCAGGTTTTCAGCATTCTCACTGCTGTTTCGCAGGAACAGCCGTTTCTAGTTATTGTTTATTTTCGCCCCCCTAAGGATCAGTCAATATTTGGACTACATACACAACGGCGGTGTCAAAAGGTTCGTCTTGTTAGCGATTGCGTTGGTTGTATTTTTATTTACGTTCCGTTGCATGGTTTAAGTAGAAATTGCGTTTTTGTGGTGAAAAGTGAAGCTAACGGTGGCTAATTTGCTAGCCAGTCACTGACGTTACTAACGTCACTACGTCACGAAAACACGCGTGACTACCTGTAGCAGAACATTCGTTTCGCATCTGTTAACTTGGGGGATAGCTAGGCTAACTATAGCTTTACTGCAAGGCAGCTGCAGAAACGCCACAAGCAAAGAGGCCAGGTTGATAACTATTTACTCATTTTACTTTGTGATGTGAAACACAATTATGAAATGTAATGTACAATATTAGCTGATATTATTAAGGAAGTAGGCCCACATCTACTTTCGGAAACGGTAGTCTACTATTTCACTGAAGCATTAGCATGACATTAGCCTCTGTTGCCCGGGCAACACATACCACAGTGGTCTATGATGCATCTGTTTTCAATCGTTAAAATAAACATTCCTCACAAATACATTTTCTTTGTAGGATTTGTTATGACATTACAGTACAAGTAAACGATTTGTTGGTGAAATTATCATTACCTGTGGTTTCAAACCAGTGTTGCTCATTGCAACGCTGTAGCCTACGCGAGACACACGAAAAAAACATCTAACTTACACAGCTGTTTAGAAAGTCAAACGGCGACAGAACATGTTCGGCACTCCCCTTACTTAACCCTTGTGTTATCTTCGGGTCATTCTGACCCATCAGTCATTGTGACCCACCTTCGTATTGCGACAGATTTACCGCATACAAAGACAAAGTGAAGCATATTCTTTTAACCGATGGGCTGTCTCAGACCCCCCACATTGCAAAGGTTAAAAGAAAATTATTTTAATTTGTTTTTGTATTGGGTAAAATCGGGTAAACACAACGATGGTTCGTTATGAACCTTTGGGTCATGTGACCCGAAGGCAGCACGAGGGTTAAATCAAAAGTCTTTCAATAGGTGAAACTATCTGACTACTAACCTGAACTTCATTGCCACAGCCTAAACGTTGACAATCTGTTCATGAAAATAATTAATTTCAGCCTAAACCGTACAACGGAACGTTTAATCGAATTCAACCAACGCAATCGCTACCAAGACGAACACAGCAGTAGTCTAGTACTGTACTGTACTGTAGTAGAATTTACCGGGGCAGCTTCTCCACACAGGGCTATATCGCATTTTGCGTTGTTACTGACAATGATCGCTACTAGTGAGCTTTTTATGAATGAGCGATTTTCCACTAAATAAATGTCAAGCTTATTTCCTTTTTTGGGGGCATATTTTCAGTTAGCAGATGGTACTGTTTGAATCGCGATGGTACTGTTTGAATCGCGATTCTATCTTCTGCCGGTAACGTCGTAGAATAATCTTCAAAGGACCGAGGTGAAGTTAGTTTCATATTCGACATTCGACATTCGTCTCACATTCAGAAGACGCTACTTTGCAGCGTTGAGTTAGGGACCGGGTGAAAATTACCCATACAATTTTGAAAAATGATGACTTTTATAATGATTTTATGACTATAAAACCTCAAACAAACAGCAGAGTATTCCAAAAATGTCTGGTATACTTCCACAGCCTTTAATTTTTCAATAATGTTTTTAAAAGAATGATAGAAAATCGCTAATCTCTGAAAATAGCATGAAATCCTTGCTAATCTCAATATCTTTTTCAAACTTGTGTCAAAAAAATCTCAAATATACACCAGATTATTCTAATAATGTCTGGCCTACTTCCACACCCTTTACTTTTTCAATAAAACTTTTTAAAAAATGATAGAAAATCGCTAATCTCTGAAAATAGCATGAAATCCACGCTAATCTCAATATCTTTTTCAAATTTGTTTAAAAAAATCTCAAATATACACCATATTATTCTAATAATGTCAATTACTTTTTCAATAATGTTTTTAAAAGAATGATAGAAAATCTCTGAAAATAGCATGAAATCCACGCTAATCTCAATATATTTTTCAAATTTGTGTCAAAAAATCTCAAATATACACCAGATTATTCTAATAATGTCTGGCCTACTTCCACACCCTTTTTTTTTTAAATGATAGAAAATCGCTAATCTATGAAAATAGCATGAAATCCTCGCTAATAGAAGACGAGTAATCATTTCATACAAAAAGACAGGATCACATCCACCACAACCGTTCCATTGACAGTCTCAACTGTCAAGTCTTAGGTAAAACACTTTATATGTAAGGAATATTTTGAATCCACTCAATACTGAGAGAGAGAGAGAGAGAGAGGTATGTGTAAGATTACTCTGATGTAACCCCTCGACACACCCCATCACATGGAGTGTCTGCCTGTCAGAAAAATTGAAGATGTAACTTTTTTATTCTGTATAAAATGATACTGTGTTCAGCATTCCTTGTGTGCAAAGAGAGGCCTACCCCCAAATCTGAACTCTGGGTACACACACAAGACCCTTATCTTGGGGCTGAGGACTAAGGGGGGGTTTGTTTGTTTTAAAGAGATACTGTTTGACAAGGGCTAGATGGAGACGCAAACTCTGGTGACCATTTGCTTGACACCTATATGGTTGAGTTTTTACGACACCAGAACCAGAGATTCAACTAGGGTTGATGACGCAAACACACACACGCGCGCACCAGGTCTATGCAAGGGAGCCAATGAAAGAAGATTGTGGAAGAAATTGTCAAGGGAGTCAAGTGGCTGAGCGGTTAGGGAATCAGAGTAATAGAGTAATCAGAATGTTGCTGGTTCGATTCTGGCCGTGCCAAATGACGTTGTGTCCTTGGGCAAGGCACTTCACCCTACTGGCCTTGGGGAGAATGTCCCTGTACTTACTGTAAGTCACTCTGGATAAGAGCGTCTGCGAAATGACTAAATGTATGTCTCCACTGGAACTGCATGACTATCAGTTTAGTCTAGAAATGTGTAACTACAAAGCAACCAGATGATTGGAGAGTCTCTACATACTTTAAAAACAATAAAGACCAGGCTAAACATACAGTGATAATGGCAACATATCTCCCTCTGGCATGAATGTCAGACTACAGTATTACAAATTGCATAGCTTGTAATGAGAAAGTATAACTAGTCTTTTGAAATTGGATGATGTTAATCCCATAGTAATGAACAGTTTTGCTATATCTTAAACACAGTTTTTATTCAGTGAATAGTGTTTGGAATAATCCTTTGACATCTGAATGAACAACAATTGCTACTCTCATTAATACTCTTCTACTTGACATTATATAGATTGCATGCTCTGAATGCATGAGGTGGTATCATGCAGAGTGCTTGGACATGACCCACAGAGAGTTCAACGCCGCCAGAACACAAACAGACTGGAAATGCCTGGCCTGCAACAGACGGAGTGCCTGAAAATGTCCTGCACTAAAAATAATGTCTTTGTTTTAATAAATGACTAATACCACAGTAATAAAGATTAGAGTTATGATGTTTAGCGTGGATTTCATGCTATTTTCAGAGATTAGCGATTTTCTATCATTTTTTAAAATGTTTTATTGAAAAAGTAAAGGGTGTGGAAGTAGGCCAGACATTATTAGAATAATCTGGTGTGTATTTGAGATTTTTTTAAACAAGTTTGAAAAAGATATTGAGATTAGCGAGGATTTCATGCTATTTTCAGAGATTAGCGATTTTCTATCATTTAAAAAAAAGTTTTATTGAAAAAGTAAAGGGTGTGGAAGTAGGCCAGACATTATTAGAATAATCTGGTGTGTATTTGAGATTTTTTTAAACAAGTTTGAAAAAGATATTGAGATTAGCGAGGATTTCATGCTATTTTCAGAGATTAGCGATTTTCTATCATTTAAAAAAAAGTTTTATTGAAAAAGTAAAGGGTGTGGAAGTAGGCCAGACATTATTAGAATAATCTGGTGTATATTTGATATTTTTTTAAACAAATTTGAAAAAGATATTGAGATTAGGGAAGATTTCATGCTATTTTCGTAGATTAGCGATTAATTTGAATTTTATTCAAAACTTTATTGGAAAAGTAAAGGGTGTGGAAGTAGGCCAGACATTATTAGAATAATATGGTGTATATTTGAGATTTTTTGACACAAATTTGAAAAATATATTGAGATTAGCGTGGATTTCATGCTATTTTCAGAGATTAGAGATTTTCTATCATTCTTTTAAAAACATTATTGAAAAAGTAAAGGGTGTGGAAGTAGGCCAGACATTATTAGAATAATCTGGTGTATATTTGAGATTTTTTTAAACAAGTTTGAAAAAGATATTGAGATTAGCGAGGATTTCATGCTATTTTCAGAGATTAGCGATTTTCTATCATTTAAAAAAAAGTTTTATTGAAAAAGTAAAGGGTGTGGAAGTAGGCCAGACATTATTAGAATAATCTGGTGTGTATTTGAGATTTTTTTAAACAAGTTTGAAAAAGATATTGAGATTAGCGAGGATTTCATGCTATTTTCAGAGATTAGCGATTTTCTATCATTTAAAAAAAAGTTTTATTGAAAAAGTAAAGGGTGTGGAAGTAGGCCAGACATTATTAGAATAATCTGGTGTGTATTTGAGATTTTTTTAAACAAGTTTGAAAAAGATATTGAGATTAGCGAGGATTTCATGCTATTTTCAGAGATTAGCGATTTTCTATAATTTAAAAAAAAGTTTTATTGAAAAAGTAAAGGGTGTGGAAGTAGGCCAGACATTATTAGAATAATCTGGTGTATATTTGATATTTTTTTAAACAAATTTGAAAAAGATATTGAGATTAGGGAAGATTTCATGCTATTTTCATAGATTAGCGATTAATTTGAATTTTATTCAAAACTTTATTGGAAAAGTAAAGGGTGTGGAAGTAGGCCAGACATTATTAGAATAATCTGGTGTATATTTGAGATTTTTTGACACAAATTTGAAAAATATATTGAGATTAGCGTGGATTTCATGCTATTTTCAGAGATTAGAGATTTTCTATCATTCTTTTAAAAACATTATTGAAAAAGTAAAGGGTGTGGAAGTAGGCCAGACATTATTAGAATAATCTGGTGTATATTTGAGATTTTTTTAAACAAGTTTGAAAAAGATATTGAGATTAGCGAGGATTTCATGCTATTTTCAGAGATTAGCGATTTTCTATCATTTAAAAAAAAGTTTTATTGAAAAAGTAAAGGGTGTGGAAGTAGGCCAGACATTATTAGAATAATCTGGTGTGTATTTGAGATTTCTTTAAACAAGTTTGAAAAAGATATTGAGATTAGCGAGGATTTCATGCTATTTTCAGAGATTAGCGATTTTCTATCATTTAAAAAAAAGTTTTATTGAAAAAGTAAAGGGTGTGGAAGTAGGCCAGACATTATTAGAATAATCTGGTGTATATTTGATATTTTTTTAAACAAATTTGAAAAAGATATTGAGATTAGGGAAGATTTCATGCTATTTTCATAGATTAGCGATTAATTTGAATTTTATTCAAAACTTTATTGGAAAAGTAAAGGGTGTGGAAGTAGGCCAGACATTATTAGAATAATCTGGTGTATATTTGAGATTTTTTGACACAAATTTGAAAAATATATTGAGATTAGCGTGGATTTCATGCTATTTTCAGAGATTAGCGATTTTCTATCATTTAAAAAAAAGTTTTATTGAAAAAGTAAAGGGTGTGGAAGTAGGCCAGACATTATTAGAATAATCTGGTGTATATTTGATATTTTTTTAAACAAATTTGAAAAAGATATTGAGATTAGGGAAGATTTCATGCTATTTTCATAGATTAGCGATTAATTTGAATTTTATTCAAAACTTTATTGGAAAAGTAAAGGGTGTGGAAGTAGGCCAGACATTATTAGAATAATCTGGTGTATATTTGAGATTTTTTGACACAAATTTGAAAAATATATTGAGATTAGCGTGGATTTCATGCTATTTTCAGAGATTAGAGATTTTCTATCATTCTTTTAAAAACATTATTGAAAAAGTAAAGGGTGTGGAAGTAGGCCAGACATTATTAGAATAATCTGGTGTATATTTGAGATTTTTTTAAACAAGTTTGAAAAAGATATTGAGATTAGCGAGGATTTCATGCTATTTTCAGAGATTAGCGATTTTCTATCATTTAAAAAAAAGTTTTATTGAAAAAGTAAAGGGTGTGGAAGTAGGCCAGACATTATTAGAATAATCTGGTGTGTATTTGAGATTTTTTTAAACAAGTTTGAAAAAGATATTGAGATTAGCGAGGATTTCATGCTATTTTCAGAGATTAGCGATTTTCTATCATTTAAAAAAAAGTTTTATTGAAAAAGTAAAGGGTGTGGAAGTAGGCCAGACATTATTAGAATAATCTGGTGTGTATTTGAGATTTTTTTAAACAAGTTTGAAAAAGATATTGAGATTAGCGAGGATTTCATGCTATTTTCAGAGATTAGCGATTTTCTATCATTTAAAAAAAAGTTTTATTGAAAAAGTAAAGGGTGTGGAAGTAGGCCAGACATTATTAGAATAATCTGGTGTATATTTGATATTTTTTTAAACAAATTTGAAAAAGATATTGAGATTAGGGAAGATTTCATGCTATTTTCATAGATTAGCGATTAATTTGAATTTTATTCAAAACTTTATTGGAAAAGTAAAGGGTGTGGAAGTAGGCCAGACATTATTAGAATAATCTGGTGTATATTTGAGATTTTTTGACACAAATTTGAAAAATATATTGAGATTAGCGTGGATTTCATGCTATTTTCAGAGATTAGAGATTTTCTATCATTCTTTTAAAAACATTATTGAAAAAGTAAAGGGTGTGGAAGTAGGCCAGACATTATTAGAATAATCTGGTGTATATTTGAGATTTTTTTAAACAAGTTTGAAAAAGATATTGAGATTAGCGAGGATTTCATGCTATTTTCAGAGATTAGCGATTTTCTATCATTTAAAAAAAAGTTTTATTGAAAAAGTAAAGGGTGTGGAAGTAGGCCAGACATTATTAGAATAATCTGGTGTGTATTTGAGATTTTTTTAAACAAGTTTGAAAAAGATATTGAGATTAGCGAGGATTTCATGCTATTTTCAGAGATTAGCGATTTTCTATCATTTAAAAAAAAGTTTTATTGAAAAAGTAAAGGGTGTGGAAGTAGGCCAGACATTATTAGAATAATCTGGTGTGTATTTGAGATTTTTTTAAACAAGTTTGAAAAAGATATTGAGATTAGCGAGGATTTCATGCTATTTTCAGAGATTAGCGATTTTCTATCATTTAAAAAAAAGTTTTATTGAAAAAGTAAAGGGTGTGGAAGTAGGCCAGACATTATTAGAATAATCTGGTGTATATTTGATATTTTTTTAAACAAATTTGAAAAAGATATTGAGATTAGGGAAGATTTCATGCTATTTTCATAGATTAGCGATTAATTTGAATTTTATTCAAAACTTTATTGGAAAAGTAAAGGGTGTGGAAGTAGGCCAGACATTATTAGAATAATCTGGTGTATATTTGAGATTTTTTGACACAAATTTGAAAAATATATTGAGATTAGCGTGGATTTCATGCTATTTTCAGAGATTAGAGATTTTCTATCATTCTTTTAAAAACATTATTGAAAAAGTAAAGGGTGTGGAAGTAGGCCAGACATTATTAGAATAATCTGGTGTATATTTGAGATTTTTTTAAACAAGTTTGAAAAAGATATTGAGATTAGCGAGGATTTCATGCTATTTTCAGAGATTAGCGATTTTCTATCATTTAAAAAAAAGTTTTATTGAAAAAGTAAAGGGTGTGGAAGTAGGCCAGACATTATTAGAATAATCTGGTGTGTATTTGAGATTTTTTTAAACAAGTTTGAAAAAGATATTGAGATTAGCGAGGATTTCATGCTATTTTCAGAGATTAGCGATTTTCTATCATTTAAAAAAAAGTTTTATTGAAAAAGTAAAGGGTGTGGAAGTAGGCCAGACATTATTAGAATAATCTGGTGTGTATTTGAGATTTTTTTAAACAAGTTTGAAAAAGATATTGAGATTAGCGAGGATTTCAAGCTATTTTCAGAGATTAGCGATTTTCTATCATTTAAAAAAAAGTTTTATTGAAAAAGTAAAGGGTGTGGAAGTAGGCCAGACATTATTAGAATAATCTGGTGTGTATTTGAGATTTTTTTAAACAAGTTTGAAAAAGATATTGAGATTAGCGAGGATTTCATGCTATTTTCAGAGATTAGCGATTTTCTATCATTTAAAAAAAAGTTTTATTGAAAAAGTAAAGGGTGTGGAAGTAGGCCAGACATTATTAGAATAATCTGGTGTGTATTTGAGATTTTTTTAAACAAGTTTGAAAAAGATATTGAGATTAGCGAGGATTTCATGCTATTTTCAGAGATTAGCGATTTTCTATCATTTAAAAAAAAGTTTTATTGAAAAAGTAAAGGGTGTGGAAGTAGGCCAGACATTATTAGAATAATCTGGTGTGTATTTGAGATTTTTTTAAACAAGTTTGAAAAAGATATTGAGATTAGCGAGGATTTCATGCTATTTTCAGAGATTAGCGATTTTCTATCATTTAAAAAAAAGTTTTATTGAAAAAGTAAAGGGTGTGGAAGTAGGCCAGACATTATTAGAATAATCTGGTGTGTATTTGAGATTTTTTTAAACAAGTTTAAAAAAGATATTGAGATTAGCGAGGATTTCATGCTATTTTCAGAGATTAGCGATTTTCTATCATTTAAAAAAAAGTTTTATTGAAAAAGTAAAGGGTGTGGAAGTAGGCCAGACATTATTAGAATAATCTGGTGTATATTTGATATTTTTTTAAACAAATTTGAAAAAGATATTGAGATTAGGGAAGATTTCATGCTATTTTCATATATTAGCGATTAATTTGAATTTTATTCAAAACTTTATTGGAAAAGTAAAGGGTGTGGAAGTAGGCCAGACATTATTAGAATAATCTGGTGTATATTTGAGATTTTTTGACACAAATTTGAAAAATATATTGAGATTAGCGTGGATTTCATGCTATTTTCAGAGATTAGAGATTTTCTATCATTCTTTTAAAAACATTATTGAAAAAGTAAAGGGTGTGGAAGTAGGCCAGACATTATTAGAATAATCTGGTGTATATTTGAGATTTTTTTAAACAAGTTTGAAAAAGATATTGAGATTAGCGAGGATTTCATGCTATTTTCAGAGATTAGCGATTTTCTATCATTTAAAAAAAAGTTTTATTGAAAAGGTAAAGGGTGTGGAAGTAGGCCAGACATTATTAGAATAATCTGGTGTGTATTTGAGATTTTTTTAAACAAGTTTGAAAAAGATATTGAGATTAGCGAGGATTTCATGCTATTTTCAGAGATTAGCGATTTTCTATCATTTAAAAAAAAGTTTTATTGAAAAAGTAAAGGGTGTGGAAGTAGGCCAGACATTATTAGAATAATCTGGTGTATATTTGATATTTTTTTAAACAAATTTGAAAAAGATATTGAGATTAGGGAAGATTTCATGCTATTTTCATAGATTAGCGATTAATTTGAATTTTATTCAAAACTTTATTGGAAAAGTAAAGGGTGTGGAAGTAGGCCAGACATTATTAGAATAATCTGGTGTATATTTGAGATTTTTTGACACAAATTTGAAAAAGATATTGAGATTAGCAAGGATTTCATGCTATTTTCAGAGATTAGCGATTTTCTATCATTTAAAAAAAAGTTTTATTGAAAAAGTAAAGAGTGTGGAAGTAGGCCAGACATTATTAGAATAATCTGGTGTATATTTGAGATTTTTTTAAACAAATTTGAAAAATATATTGAGATTAGCGTGGATTTCATGCTATTTTCAGAGATTAGAGATTTTCTATCATTCTTTTAAAAACATTATTGAAAAAGTAATTGACATTATTAGAATAATCTGGTGTATATTTGAGATTTTTTTAAACAAATTTGAAAAATATATTGAGATTAGCAAGGATTTCATGCTATTTTCAGATATTAGCAATTTTCTATCATTTTTTAAAAAGTTTTATTGAAAAAGTAAAGGGTGTGGAAGTAGGCCAGACATTATTAGAATAATCTGGTGTATATTTGAGATTTTTTGACACAAATTTGAAAAAGATATTGAGATTAGCGTGGATTTCATGCTATTTTCAGAGATTAGCGATTTTCTATCATTTCTTAAAAAGTTTTATTGAAAAAGTAAAGGGTGTGGAAGTAGGCCAGACATTATTAGAATAATATGGTGTATATTTGAGATTTTTTGACACAAATTTGAAAAAGATATTGAGATTAGCAAGGATTTCATGCTATTTTCAGAGATTAGCGATTTTCTATCATTTAAAAAAAAGTTTTATTGAAAAAGTAAAGGGTGTGGAAGTAGGCCAGACATTATTAGAATAATCTGGTGTATATTTGAGATTCTTTGACACAAGTTTGAAAAAGATATTGAGATTAGCAAGGATTTCATGCTATTTTCAGAGATTAGCGATTAATTTGAATTTTATTCAAAACTTTATTGAAAAAGTAAAGAGTGTGGAAGTAGGCCAGACATTATTAGAATAATCTGGTGTATATTTGAGATTTTTTGACACAAATTTGAAAAAGATATTTAGATTAGTGAAGATTTCATGCTATTTTCATAGATTAGCGATTAATTTGAATTGTATTCAAAACTTTATTGGAAAAGTAAAGGGTGTGGAAGTAAACCAGACATTATTAGAATAATCTGGTGTATATTTGAGATTTTTTGACACAAATTTGAAAAATATATTGAGATTAGCGTGGATTTCATGCTATTTTCAGAGATTAGCGATTTTCTATCATTTTTTAAAAAAAATTATTGAAAAAGTAAAGGGTGTGGAAGTAGGCCAGACATTATTAGAATAATCTGGTGTATATTTGTGATTTTTTGACACAAGTTTGAAAAAAATATTGAGATTAGCAAGGATTTCATGCTATTTTCAGAGATTAGCGATTTTCTATCATTTAAAAAAAAGTTTTATTGAAAAATTAAAGGGTGTGGAAGTAGGCCAGACATTATTAGAATAATCTGGTGTATATTTGAGATTTTTTTAAACAAATTTGAAAAAGATATTGAGATTAGCAAGGATTTCATGCTATTTTCAGAGATTAGCGATTTTCTATAATTTTTTTTTTTTGTTTTATTGAAAAAGTAAAGGGTGTGGAAGTAGGCCAGACATTATTAGAATATTCTGGTATACTAGGTAGGTATACATAGGTATACTTTCTATTACAGTATGTAACTAAATGAGAACAAAACATAACATTTAGAGGCCCCATGCCCACCTCTCTGACCTCTCTGTTGGTGCCCATGCCCACCCCTCTGACCTCTCTGTTGGTGCCCATGCCCACCTCTCTGACCTCTCTGTTGGTGCCCATGCCCACCTCTCTGACCTCTCTGTTGGTGCCCATGCCCACCTCTCTGACCTCTCTGTTGGTGCCCATGCCCACCTCTTTGACCTCTCTGTTGGTGCCCATGCCCACCTCTCTGACCTCTCTGTTGGTGCCTTGCCCACCCCTCTGACCTCTCTGTTGGTGCCCATGCCCACCTCTCTGACCTCTCTGTTGGTGCTGTGACATCACGAGAGGCTGGGTCCTGGAGGGGTGCTACATTCCCCGGAGGTGGCTGCAGCCCTGAGCAGCTGTGGCTCCCTCTGCTGGGGGAGCCGGGAGCTCCATCCCTCCCTAAAAACGGGGCATTCCCACACACCTGAAACTGATCAGACCCTGATGACCTAAAGGTTGAGGGAGAGGGAGAGACACAGTTAGGTGGGCAGAGTGGGGTTTGGTGAAGAGAAGGAGTCCTGCGCCTAGAAGAGGCGCCGTTTTTGGAATCCTATGTAAGATTTTGAAGTTTTTTTGTTAATCCTGAGGATCTTCAATAAACCCTTGTTTTGTTCGACCCCGGTGTCCTCGCACTATTTTGAGCTGTCCCGCTGAGGGCTGTGTAGCCTCTCGTGGCGTCACAGTGCCCATGCCCACCCCTCTGACCTCTCTGTTGGTGCCCATGCCCACCTCTCTGACCTCTCTGTTGGTGCCCATGCCCACCTCTCTGACGGTGCCCATGTCCACCACTCTGACGGATCCCTTGTCCACGAGCTCTTCCTATTCCTTGCTGTCTATCCTGCTATGTTGAAAGAAATTGCCAGTGTTTACGCCGCCACTTTTACGTATATGTAATGACCAATTGTGGTTACCCCAATCTGAAATCAAGTAGCAATAACGAGTATTCATCATGTGTGGTTAATTTATATGTTCGTACAAAAACAAATTTTATTTCTGTAGTTCTCAAAATCAATATACTGTTTATTGCTGAAATGAAAATATATAGGTTTACCAAACGGTTCAGTGATTAACCATTAAGATCAGTTGGATTAAGTGTTGGTCAAATGTATTTACGCAAATTAGATGAGAAGCGTATCAAAAGTATTGTGAGCATTGCATTGTGAAAGACAATTACTTCATATGAAAGGTATTTCTTTGATGACACACTGATTAGGTGTGGTGAAAAAGTGATTGTGCAATTTTGTGCATTGTACTTTGTCAATTGAACATGTGATTACATGTTTGAAAAAATAGACTTTTTGATGATCTGCTTTGAGTTTTGTACTAACAGTTGTGAGGTTTTACCACATACTTGTGAAAATAGTACCAAAGCGAATAAAAAAAACTGTAATAAGAGGGTCCTGAGTCCATACACCAAGTTTGGAGTCATTGCATCAAAGATTGGCTAAGATATGACCTCATTTCCCATTTTCCGGATCAGTTGCTCAATTTGATTGGCTGTAACTAACAAACAGTTGCAAACATCTAAACGCCATGTGATGTCTTTTGTGAGGCTTGGTCTGAAGATGATCTGTGCCAAATTTGGTGAAGATTGGACAAACTTTATAGGAGAGGTAGCGAAAAAACTTTATATTCATTCAATCAAAATGGCGGCCACATCAATTTGATTGGCTGTAACTAACAAACAGTTGCAAACATCTAAACGCCATGTGATGTCTTTTGTGAGGCTTGGTCTGAAGATGATCTGTGCCAAATTTGGTGAAGATTGGACAAACTTTATAGGAGAGGTAGCGAAAAAAAGTTATATTCATTCAAAATGGCGGCCACATCAATTCAGCCACATCAATTTGATTGGCTGTAACTAACAAACGGTTGCGAAAATCAAAATTCCATATGATAACTTTTGTGAGGCTTGGTCTGAAGATGATCTGTGCCAAATTTGGTGAAGATTGGACAAACTTTATAGGAGAGGTAGCGAAAAAAAGTTATATTCATTCATTCAAAATGGCGGCAACATCAATTCAACCACATCAATTTGATTGGCTGTAACTAACAAACGGTTGCGAAAATCTAAACGCCAGGGGATACCTTTTGCGAGGCTTGGTCTGAAGATATATTATGCATTGCACATTGAATCTTTTTTGTTACTGAAGCTGTAACCTTAATTACGGCCAAAACATTTTGAAGCCCTATACGATACTAATAATTATCAATTGGAGTATTAATGAAAAAAACGAGTTATACTGTCAAACTGACTTAAGAAGAAAATGAAGATAGCGTGGCTCATTGGCTGGTCAATTCCCATGATGCAAGGCGGTAAATAGTGTTAAAATTTGCTGATAAATTTGCAGTTTGTTCGAAATAAAAATGTAACTTCATGAATTTAGTTTTTTTTTATTGTGTCTGCTTAGAATGTAGTGTTTTGTTGCGTGGTAATTGTCATTGTTGTGCTGGTTTACCATTGTAACCATGAGTTAAATGACTGTTACGCTTGATAAGAAGAGCTGGATTAAAGCAGCATGAGACCACACGCAGGAATTAGCTTTTTTCAGTTAATAATAAGTGTCACTTTGCGAGGGCCCCGTTCTCGTCAAGTGATGCAAGATCGGTGGGGTTGGAGGGGCCCCTAAACATATAAATATTATAGTGAATCATAGTAAATTGACATTTATTAAGTTTACTTCTTTAAGTACTTACATTAATTGAAAGTGCATTTGAAAGTATTCCAAAGTATATTTTGAAGTACTTTAGGAAGTATACTTCATAAACAAAAAGTGCACTACACAGGCTACTTTACAGTATTCAAAAGCAAAATTCAAATACACTATAAGTGTACTTTAAAGTGTACTAAATGACCTAAAAAGTGGACCAATTCAGTTTACTTAGTACAAAAATAGTATATAAATAAGTACACTGCTAGTATACTTTAGGTACCATGATAATAGTATACTTTGTAGACTTAAGTATACTTACAAATTAAACTTTAAGTATACTTCTTTTTTGTAAGGGTAGCTATCTCCCAGAAGTTAACGAGTTGCTAAACTAATGTTCTGCTAGAGATAGTCACGTGAGTTTTCGTGACGTTAGTAGCGTCAGTGACTGTGGCTAGCAAATTAGCCACCGTTAGCTTCACTTTTCACCACAAAAACTTAATTTCTACTTTAACCGTGCAACGGAACGTAAATAAAAATACAAGCAACTCAATCGCTTTTGTCTGTTGTCTATGTAGTCCAAATATTGACTGAGGCTTAGGGGGGCAAAAAGTAACCAGAATAAATGTATATGTGAGAGAACAAAGGTTGTGCCCTTGCCGAAGGCAAAGCACAGACCCCCCACATTGTGAAGGTTAAAAGAAAATTATTTTTATTTGTTTTTGTATTGGGTTAAATTGGGTAAACACAACGGTGGTAAGTTATGAACCTTTGGGTCATGTGACCCGAAGGCAGCACAAGGGTTAAGGTCTCCGAATAGGGTATGTAACATTGGTTGGATTGAAAATGGCCCGGGTGCTGTTCCGGCAAAAAACACTAGCTTTTCTCCTTTTATGGTATGCTCATTAATATTTAGATGAGCTGCCCGCTGATTGGTTGGTTTTCAACGAGTGAAGCTGGGGGGCAAAAACGCTACACGGCCAACAGCACTCACTGAAACACCAAAGGTGGAGACTTGAAATAAAAACGCGCAAATAAATCTATTGTGTCTACACAACACTGTTTTCAACACATTGACTAGATATCATTTGAAATGATAACGTTAGTTGTTTCCACTTCTGTTGTCGAAGCAAACTGGATTGACTTAGGTGGGTAGAACGTTACAGCTTATAGCAACCAAACTATATAGTGATTCAACTCAGCTTCAGTTAGCTAGCTCTAGACATCTTGCTGAAAAATAACCTGACAAAGATCTGGACAAACATGCATCGTGAACATTACATAACAACACGGGTTATTTATTTGAATGAAACAGTCAGGGACATGAAACAACGTTAGCCCCATTGCCAATAAACTAGGCTAAATCATCACACATTCTACCTATGCTCTTGCGTTAGCAAGCTAAACTAGTTTACATGCCTACAGTCTAGGTGTTTTCGCTATGGCTGTTCTTGCAATCCTTGCAAATCAGCGTTAATAAAAAGCAGATGAGCTAGAGTAGCTAACATTGACTAGACGGGCATGGCTGATGTTTGTCTACCGTAGCGTAGAAGATCCCTGTGCAGTTCGACCCTCGACACATTTGCGCGAACCATTTCACCAAGGACGGTTTTGAAAACCTGGGACAATGTAGCTAAAGCAGGATTTGCTATGAAGCTGTTGCTGAAAAGGGGTGCGTTCCGACCTTACGTTCATCACAACCGCAAGCTGTAGTATGATTTTGTCGGTATAGTTATTAGCAATGCTAACGTATCCTGTATCTAGCACCTGCCTTTCTCCAGTTATTTCAAATAGATAATCTACAGGCGTTAGCAATAGGCCAGAATGCTATTTGTTTTCTGGCTATTTTTTCGGAAGCTTACCTTCTAATGCCGACTACAGATAGTCTAGCTAGAGTCATTAATTTCTATGAAAAGTGCTCAGTGGCGCAGTGAGGCAAGCGAGAGCGCGAAACTGGACCGCGCCATCTTTCCACTTCCGACTCTTCCGGTCTAGCTTTAAACAGTGGCTCTTTTTTTCCCTAGCTCCGAGCAGAGCCATAGAGGAAAGCGGACATCTTTTTCTATGGCTGGCTCCGAGACCTCGTGCACGCTTGCAACTAGCTGTACACGTCATACTTTGCGACAGCCAGTGGCGAGCATAGATTTATATGGTTGCGAACGTGTGAGCTAAGCCATTGCAGTGGCAGAATGGGGTACAAGTCCGATAAGAATCAGAGACATGATGCAAACTTTACGTAAATGTATGCTGTCATTGTATAGTATTCATTTCACTTGGTTGTTAGAAATAGGCTATAGGGCTAAATATAGGGCTATTCTAGATGGAACTCATCACATATGTCGCTTTTTTTCTTGTGATTTGAGTATGATTTCCAACCATTGTATCGGATTAAATAAACTTTTAACATGAACACCTAGCTCCGTCGTTGTTCTCGCCAGGCAAAGAAAGCTCAATAGTTATTTTGGTAACAGAAATCTTCTATAATGCAGACTTACCATAGCTTACTGTCAACTGTATTTTCAAACGAAATTCCACGAAATTCACACTGCCCTCAATTTACATATCAGTGTAGAAATGTGGCCTGTGTTTTATATGTTCTACAAAACCAAACGCCTATTAATGGATATAACGTGATCTAACATGTATGTAATGTAATAAATAAAAGATTGAGAAGTGTGTCTAAAATACACTTTATTTAACATTTGCCTTTGAAAGGGGCATATTAACAGAACTAGGCCTATATACAAGAAGTTTCCATCAGATATAAGTGGGGGTGAAACAGTCACTGAGGACCGTCATTGTCCCACAAAAGCAGGCTGGCTTGATGACACGATAAAAAAAAAAATAATGGGTGTGTTTAACAAACGCTTCTGAAGGCAAGACTAATCATATTTATATCATTTCTTATTGTGGTTATCAGTTAAAGTATTAATCTTCGTCTTTGCTCCAGATAGACATGTCAACAATCTATGCTCACGCTTAACATAATAAAAATATTTGCCATCATGTCATGAACGTAAAAACATTCTTGACAGAAAAATCTAATCTGTTTTAAAATAACGGGAATAAACTATATTAACCCTTGTGTTATCTTCGGGTCATTCTGACCCATCAGTCATTGTGACCCACCGTCGTATTGCGACAGATTTACCGCATACAAAGACAAAGTGAAGCATTTTCTTTTAACCGTTGGGCTGTCTCAGACCCCCCACATTGCAAAGGTTAAAAGAAAATTATTTTAATTTGTTTTTGTATTGGGTAAAATTGGGTAAACACAACGATGGTTCGTTATGAACCTTTGGGTCATGTGACCCGAAGGCAGCACGAGGGTTAACAACATTTCATGTATTTGCTATTTTTAGCATTTGCTAAACTTGCTACAACAGGGCAGGCAACTCAAGCCATTTCTCCCTGTGCTCATTCAATATGGCTCATTCAGCTCCAGGTAAATCCGCTATCGGCCAATGTGAACTTTTGTGCTCGTGCCCTGTTACTATCCGCGAGCACATTTGCAGGCAACTTTTATTGACGTAAGCAAATAAATGGGGTGCTAGTTTACCCATTTCGAAATGGTTTCAAACTTAGCAAAAATCAGGAAAAATTCTTCTATGAAAAATCTAGTAGTATGAGCCAGGTTCGAGAATCGAACAAAAATTATTGGGGGAGATAGTTTTGTAAATGTTGACTGGAATAAAAACGACCGGAAGAGCCGGAAGTCTAATGAAGGATTGAAATTCTTTGTGTCTATTCCAATATGTAATGATAGTATTCAATGACACAAATCTGTGTTCTAGAAAGAGTGCTCTGGAGTCGCAGAGGTCCGATAATATCAGCTTTAATGCAGCAGTTGGAAATCAACAAGTACAGAGCTCTGGGGTTGTCTAAGTTAACAACAGAGTTTGGGCTGGTTCACGAAGTCCAACTGGCTATCTGTCCCTCCCCAGCATATATTTATACAGTGCAATTGAAACACAAGTATCAAAAAAGGGTTCAGGGAGTTGTTCTTGCCTACGCGCGTCCCACCTGCTCGGGTGCCATCTCAACCCAGTTTCAAGGTTGTTTCTGAAAATGAAGAGATAGAGACACAAAGAACAACCTGCTTCCCACACTCAGTGTGAGACCCAATGTTTAAGCCTGAGCACACTTCTAAGTTCATAACTTTAATAAGCACAATGCATAACTTTAATAAGCACAACATATTCTTTAATCCCTCTTTTGATCTCTGAAAACACCAGAGATCAATCAACATAGCCCGAACCAACCACCGCCTCCTTGTCCTGGTCAGCCAGCCCCAGCAATGGCATTTGGAACCCCGTCTTTGGGTTCTCCACAGCTGAGACAATGATCTGGTTGCACAGGGACCTGATACACGGGATACAGCAACAATCATGTTGATATTGATATAGCCCACTCTTAAGTAAAATAGCGGAAACCTTCTTAGTCCAGTACTATTCTAGTGTGGTCAAGCAGTATCACTCTTGACCTAGTCGTAACCCTCTTTTCCGGACTCTCACATTCGTAGCAATAGCAAAAGGTTCACTGGCCCTCCTGGCCCTTCTCCACCAACTCCTGCAACGTACAACTGGATTCTGGAGCAGCACAACACATGCTCCAGTGGTACCACATACTTCCTTTCCCCAGCACCCTTAGGGCGTGCAAGGTTCTCTCGATGACCTTGAATGGTCCTGTCCATAAATGTACAACAGGCTTCCCCGAACATCTGATGATGTTTTGGGGCAGGTGGGACAGGGTCTTCAAGGGGAAGGGGGGGGGGGGCTGACCACTCATAGGTCTGATGAGGCATAGGGGCAGATGGGGCAGGGTCTCCAAGGGGAAGGGGTAGATCATCCAGTGAGAAAGGGGAGGGACATGGTCTCCAGGGGAATGGGGCCTTAGAACAGGGGTTAGGTAGTCAGACCCGCCGGTCTGACTCGTCCTGAAGCAGAAAAGAGTTACAGTCCCAGCATCACTTTATCTCCCATGATCAAACATTAACTGAGTCAAATGAGATGCGAACAGTCGAACACCAATGATTAAACACAGATATTGAAATCAAGAACCCATTTGAGGATTTAAAGTGGATATTTTTAAAGTTCAAATAAATCCCTCCTTTCACACCCTTTTAGGGTGTGACAACAAACACAAATCTCATAAGATCCCTCCTTTCATTGATAACTTTAATCAATACCCAATCTCCTCGTTTGACTCCTCCACTCTTTGGTTTACTGCTTCACCTGGAACAGAATTTAGCAGAAGACATCTCTTCTCTCGTGAGCATTAGGTTTAAGTTGTGGAATTATGATCTTCCATAATTCAATTCAAATGTTGTTAATGCATCTGGTACAGGACTGGGAAAGATTTCAATCCACTGTAAACATATCTATAATTACCAGGCAGTATTGACCCTTCAGTTTTCTTATTGTTGAGCAAACACATGTAACAGCATCTAATAAGACAATACATCATCATTTGATATTCAACTCCTATTAGTCATGCCTAGAAATGACAATCTGTTTCTTTGGTCACTTCTTTAGAAAATCAACTGTTAGTCTAATTTCTTTCACTCCAAAAAACCTTTTCTGTCTTTTAAAACAGTTAAGTTTAAGACCAATATTGTTTTAGATTCTCTATTTTACCAAATCACATCTCTTTTTATCAAAGATATGATCAAAGCAATTTTCATTATGCCAAACCAGAATCTGTATGCTTCTTAAATGAAATAGAGACCAGATAATGTTCTTAATGTAGCTATTAACCAAACATTTTTCCCAACTATATTTTCTATAAAGGTCAGATAGGTAGAACTTCATAACTCGTTTTGCTGCAGTTCAAAACGAGCCAATTAGCTCAAACCATCATAACCACAATTTATCAGACTTGATGAGTCTTCCCAAATTATTTCAGAACTGAATGTTATAATAACCCTCTTCATGCACTAATACCATTTATTAATACAACATTATCACAGCCTAACTTTTTATCCCAAACAGTATGCCAGGCTCTGATAAAACTCTCAAATAAAACTTAAAACCAAATTACAATTAAACTCCAAATAAAAATACATTTAGTTTTTTCTCTTGCTCATTTTTAGCCAAATTACATCTAATACCTTTATCAAAACTCTTAAAAACCCTAGATTTTACTATTTTGACTTAAAATGTTAGCCCATATACCCTCAAAGTATATTCATAGTTTCCTCTTCAAAACATCAGTGTTTAAACCAATCATCTCTTCACATCCACAAAACTTTCTCTTGTTTAATTTCATAACCTTCCATGATCCTCTCTTAACCAATCCTTTATGTAACTTTCCAATTGCTTCCTCATAATTTTTCACATACATTTCCTCAAACCACTCTTTGACCAACACAGCTGGTTTGCTCTAGTATAACTCTTCCAATTGTATTAGAACCAATTTATAAACCAGGGGTTCAATTTCTGCATTTTTACTGAATACCATCACACATCACAGATTTTCCGCCTATAAATCCAAGTTCTGGTCGGAAAGGCTTCAAAAAACCTCCCTGTTTGGCTAGGAATTATAACAAATGTTGATCACGCATTTGTTAACCACCAAACTTGGGATTCATCTAAATGAACACATCTATCAGCATTAATACTCACATAATTATGCAGAACTATACCCTCTGGGATCACCTTTGTAAGATCTCAAGTAATGGGACTCTTTTAGCCCCCACCTTTCTCCAACTCTCCTCGGGATTTCTGTAACTTCTTGGTCAAAGAAAAAAACCACACCACACTCCTCTCTATTTTTATTCAACACAAAACAAGTTCAGGGACTCTAACCCTTTTAGGACTTTAGAGGACACTTAACCTCAGGGACTCTAACCCTTTTTAGGACTTTAGAGGACACTTAACCTCAGGGACTCTAACCCTTTACACAAAACAAGTTCAGGGACTCTAACCCTTGGAGTGTATTTTAACCTCTCCTTTTTTAAACACAAAACACGTAGGCCTACAGGGACTCTCACCCTTTTTGAAGAGGACTCTAACCTCTCCTTGACAAAGACAAACCACGTGTTAGGACTCTCACCCTTTTGAAGAGGACTCTAACCTGTAGCGGGGTTTGCTCGTTTAAGATTAGCAATACTTAATTTATAATAAAGTATGTAGTTCTTGGGGGCACCACCTCTTATTTGTTAAAGGGACAGAGGAAACCTTATTGAATAATAGCCTTCGTAATAATCAGTCTAATCTTAAGTAGTGGATTCTATGAAAGTAGAGCAGATCAGATAACGTGAGGGATAACGCGAGTATTATAAACAATGAATTTATTCAAGTAAGGTAAACAGATCTTATGAAAAGTTGGATTATGGGTTTGATATGAGAGATTGGTTTCAATGAACAGAATGAAATGGTCTAACTTAAAGAAAGGCAGAAATTGTACAGTCAGTGATTACATCCTTACAAATCATCGTCTGGGGTCAGATGTGGATTGGGGGAAGCTGGGTTCTCAACTCCCCCCTCCTTCCTTCACACCTACCAAAGGTGTGATATGATCTCTGGCTGGTTCATTCGATGGTTCAAATATTGTTCTGGACATCTTGGTACAGTTACAAAATATAGTTGAATGATTGTTTTATTATGATAGCGTCGTGTAGATACCAAGAATGACGTGGTTATCTTTCAGGAAGAAGGAGTTGTTACTAGAATCAAGATTTCAGTGAACACAACATTAAAACAAAGTAACAAACATAACACAAATATCCCTCTCATAATTCTCCACCTTGTACTCTTGTGGTAAAGGTGAAGTCTCAAGAACTTTCCTCAAAAGTTCTGATCAAGGTATGTTCTTTGTTCAAATCGCCGCCGAAACGGATAGCAAATGGTCGCTGGAGACGTGTTGTCTAAATCAGGCCCTTTGAAGCTTGCAAGCTAGCAGGAGAGCTGATTAGGTAGATTGGGGAGGTCCCCCCCCCCCATTCTATGGTTCCTTTGCATCGGCGTTTGGTGGGTAATCAGCATACTGAGGGTGTCACAAGGGCTGATTAGGTTTGTCTGATGTGATTGAATCACTCTTCAGGTGTGGCAAGATGTTGGCTCCGTGTGGTCTTGTGGACCTCACTACAAACCTCTCCTTGACAAAGACAAAACACGTATAGGGACTCTCACCCATTTGAAGAGGACTCTAACCTCTCCTTGACAAAGACAAAACACGTGTAGGGACTTCCACCATTTTGGAGAGGACTCTAACCTCTCCTTGACAAAGACAAACGTGTAGGGACTTCCACCCTTTTGGAGAGGACTCTAACCTCCCCTTGACAAAGACAAAACTTAAAAACGGTTGATTTCCCACCACTGTTGGTTTGATTAGGTACGATGAAACATAGTAATCGTCTAAATTTGGTTCTCAGTTCCGAATAGCAGTACTTTGAATTAACAGGTGTCTGCTTACCTTTTTTTTATGTTGAGGCCTCTGACGATTACGTCTGCCTCCTCGTACCGGTGTATGGGTCTCTCCCCCGATCCGTCGGTCGGGCTGGAACCCTCTGGACTCCCTCTTTTCCGCGTCGGGGTCACCATTTGAAGGATTCAAAATCTTTGTGTCTATTCCAATATGTAATGATAGTATTCAATGACACAAATCTGTGTTCTAGAAAGAGTGGTCTGGAGTCACAGAGGTCCGATAATATCAGCTTTAATGCAGCAGTTGGAAATCAACAAGTACAGAGCTCTGGGGTTGTCTAAGTTTCCCTACCCGCAACAGAGTTTGGGCTGGTTCACGAAGTCCAACTGGCTATCTGTCCCTCCCCAGCATATATGTATACAGTGCAATTGAAACACAAGTATCAAAAAAGGGTTCAGCTTGTTCTCTCGTGCGTCAGGGAGTTGTTCTTGCCTACGCGCGTCCCACCTGCTCGGGTGCCATCTCCACTCAGTTTCAAGGTTGTTTCTGAAAATGAAGAGATAGAGACACAAAGAACAGCCTGCTTCCCACACTCAGTGTGAGACCCAATGTTTAAGCCTGAGCACACTTCTAAGTTCATAACTTTAATAAGCACAATGCATAACTTTAATAAGCACAATATATTCTTTAAGAATCATCGGGAAGCAGCTCAAAACCTTCGTTCAGATCCCCAAAACACGCACACGCTGTCCGGGACCGAAGAGACGGACAGGGAAACGCGAACGACAGACAGGCCAACACAACACAGAGAACGGGGAGCGACCAGCAATGGCAGCAGCGCAGAACACAAGGGTAATCGAGGACCCGTGTGCGTGCATGTGTGCGACTTTATAGCGCCGCCTATCAAGCTAAGCCTATGGGCTGAGAACACGGCGATGGGTGATATGGCACGCACTGCCCGAGTTCCATGCCTGAACTAGCTCCGCCCATTAAGAAGAAAAGGTAGAAACACTTAAAGATCCTGTAAAGTAAATTCCATGTTTTGCTTCTAAGTACATTATATACGTGTGAAATGATTTCCTGAAAGCATGTGCAAAGCGCTAAAACTTTTTCACACTGAAATGTGGAGTTAAACCGAAGAACAGTTTATTTTCCGTTTTCAGATCAGATTTTAATGGGCGAAGCCCAAAAATGCCCTAACTACGTCATTTCGCCCTATCTACGTCAGATCACTGAATGGATCCTCCTGCTGTACTGTTATTGTAGCCTACATCAGCTAGCTAGCTAGCTTCAGGATGTCTCCCACCACCCGCAACTGTATCTTCCCTGGATGCAAGAACTCCAGCTGCGCTGCAACGCCATTTAAGTTCCCTATTGATAATGAAAGTAAAAATAGGTGGATAGATTTTGTGAAGAGCCACGCTCATGGAAAGCTTCGGATAAACTCCAACCGTCGCCTCTGCACTGACCATTTCACGGCGGACAGTTTTAACATGGACCAGAGACAGACGGGGTTCACCAACACACGGCTTCTCTTGCAGCGCGGAGCCGTACCGAGCATCGCCCCTCCGGCTGTTCATCCTCCGGTTGCACCTGGACCATCCACCGCCGCCAGCAGTTCATCACTCAGTTCTGTGTGCTTGTTATAATTATACAGTACTACATAACTTTTCCAGAGGTATCTGGAAAGCAGGTATCTCTGCTATGAGTTAGTGCAAACTGCTAAATTGATATTAGGCTACTCGGTGTAGAATGATGGTATTTTGGTGAAATAGCTAATGTGTTAGAAGTAGCCTAGTTGGAGAGCTCACTGTCTGCTGTCTCTGGTGTCCATTTTTACTGTTACAGCTCAGGGGAACATTTCATTTATATGCATCTGTATGTTTCACTCATTGAACAAATACATTCTAATTCTAAACGGTTCTGTCGGCTTGACATAGCGTCCATTATCTGTGTCGGAGGTAGGCACTAGGCAGCGAGGGGCGGAGCTTCAGCTCCTTCAGGCGACACGCCCCCCCAGTCTCAAGCAGAGAAGACTGCTGATTTTTTCACGATTTCAAAACCTAATTTAACATACTTGTCGGTGTTATTTTTTCATTCGAATTTGGATAGGTAGTTAATAACACATTATTCTGTGGTGTGGCGAACTTAAAACTCGTTCCAGGTCCACTTTACAGGATCTTTAAAGGGGTCATTGATTGCAGAACCGAATTTACCTTGTCACAGTTGAATAATGACAGTTCAGTGGGTAAAATGGACGTACAGTGAACCCCAAAGGCCATTGACACCTCTTTCCTATGCAAATCTCACAATTAAGAAATGTAGCTGTAAAACGGTAGGTTTTGAAAAAGCCACCAAAGGCTCCACCTTTTTTGGCTCTAGTCTGTACCTTTGTCACGCCCCAAAATTTGCTGCGCGCTGCTCTGTGTACTTCCACGGAATTACAAAGAAGAAGAACGTTAACAAGAACGTTTTTCAAGGCTATTGAAAATGGACTATGGTCGTAAATGCAGTGTTCCAGCCTGTACAGGGAATGCTGGCACTTTTCAGAATCTTCCCATGGAACCAAACACTCGACGGCCTGTGATGTTTGTCTATGAGAAGATCCCTGTGCAGTTCGACCCTCAATTACACATTTGCTCGAACCATTTCACCGAGGACAGTTTTGAAAACCTGGGACAATGTAAAGCAGGATTTGCTATAAAGCTGAAAAGAGGTGCTGTTCCGACCTTATGTTCATCACAGCTGCAAGCTGTAGTATGATGTTGTCGCTAAGTTATTAGCAATGCTAACGTATCGTGCCTGTATCTAGCATCGGTAGAATGTATGATGATTTAGTTTACTGGCAATGGGGCGAACATTATTTCATGTTCCTGACTGTGTTTCATTCAAATAAATAACCTGTGTTGTCATGTAAATCTACAATTCAAGATGCATGTTTGTCCAGATCTTTTTTTCAGCAAGATAGCTAAAGCTAACTGAAGCTGAGTTGAATCACGATAGTTTGTTTGCTAAGCTGTAGTGCTAACGTTACCCACCTAGTTAAGTCGATCCTGTTTGCTTTGACAACAGAAGTGGAAACAACTAACATAATCATTTCAAATGATATCTAGTCAATCTGTTGAAAACACTGTTGTGTAGACACAATAGATTTATTTGTACGTTTTTATTTCAAGTCTCCACCTTCATGTTTCAGTGAGTGTTGGCCGTGTTGCGTCTTTGCTCCGCAGCTTCACTCATTGTAGACCAACCAATCAGTGCGCAGCTCATCTATATATTCATGAGCATACCATAAAAGGACAAAACCTAGCGTTTTTTCCTGGGACAAATTCACTGGAAGCATCAGGGGGGCATAGAACAGCACCCGGGCCATTTTCAGCCCCACCAATGTTACATACCCTATTCGGAGACCTTAAAGAACAGTGTGAAATACCCCCAAAACCCAGTCAATCACCCCTTTAAGGTGGCTTCGCCGCTTCGCGGCTTGGCCACCAATGACATGTCCTTGATGATATAAGGCCGAATTATACTTCTCCGACTCCGTTACGGACAGACGCACGCACGGAGTCGGACGGATTGGTTGAATTTATAGTACTCCGAAGGCTGTGGGTGCTGAAAACAATTCACTGCCAGAAGAGCAGGTGGCGCTGCACTGCGATGCTAGCTAGGTTATCGAAAAGTTATAGCAAATTTACAAATTAGCCGTTTCATCAATAAAATAAGCACATTTTCAGCAACTACACTGCCCATTTCTCGTCACATTTTAATTCAGATGCTGATTTACAAGTACTGTTTAGCTGAAATATGAATTGTAAAAACGTACAACAATGGCAGTCAAAGGATTTTGTTCTCTTGTTGGTCACGGCAACCCCGCCCCTGACGCAAGCGGTTCTTAATACGTACCAATCACAGCCAAGGGGTATCTGTAAAATGACGGACGGACGGATACTCAGGAAAATCAGGAGGTGCACGTAGAGCTCTCCGAGGGGCTCAGAGAGGGCACGGAGAGGGAGTTCCTTGACGGAGAGGGCGTTCCGTGTCTCTGTCTCCGTAAAAACGCAGAAGTATAAATCGGCCTTTACACTCTCATTATAGTATCAATAAATGGCAAACTATCTTGAGGTAAATTTACAATTGTAATTAGCATTTATTATTACATTTTATATTTGATTTGTGATATGTATTTTATGTTTAGAGAGTCAATGTTTAAGCTACAGTTTCAGTGACTGAGTGTAGCTGTTTTAAATAACAAATTATAAACAGAAAACTATTTCTGTTTTTGCTATTCATTAAAAAAAATTCTGTCTCTCCTCTATCTCCACCCTCCTCCTCTATTCATCCATCCTCATCTGTCTCATGTGTGCCCCTGTCCCTCCTTCATGATCGTCTTCTCCTCCTCTACCTCTCCTCAGCATCAGGTGTGTGTGAGCTTGTGTTCTCATAGCGATGGCAGTCATTGAACAAAGCAGCACCAGCAGAGGGAAGGACACCCCTGCCAATAAAAGATACCACTCCCCATGCTCCTTCACCAGGGACGCCCGTCGTGACAGGAAGTCCTCCAACACTGCTTCCTGTTGGGCCAGTGTGCTGAGACACAGCAGCAGGTGAAAGATCTGATGGGCGTGACCAATGATATCACAGCGCCCGGGAAAGCAACACTCTGGAATGGGGAAGAAGAAGAAGAAGGCTGCCAAGAGAAACAGCATCCCCTGGTGGTAGGAAGAAGTGGTTTCAGGGGTCAAGTATCAAATGGTTACAGTTTTTTTCCAATAGTTTAGACACAACATTTTCAAATAACACACAGTTAGTGAAACCTGACACTCAAGGAGCAAAACTGCGATTTGCACAACTATAAGCACATTCTCAGCCTCACACTATTTGCAAAATACTACACACAGTGTTTTGCAAATCCCTAAACACACTTTTCTACAATAGACACAGAAATGTAAGATTATGTCACTTACGTAAGTGACATAATTTAACATTGTGTTATTTGACATTTTTGTGTCTAAGCAATTGGAAAAAACTGTAATCATCTGTGGAAGATAAGATGCAAAACACATTTTTTTATTTAAAATGAAAGGATAACATCCCACCTGCAGGCAATGGAGTGGAAGTGCAAAGGTGTATCCCCAGAGCTGGTTTGCTATGCGATGGGCTACAGGGCTGAATACTAGTAGGTAAGCCAGGCCGGTGGGCACCAGCTGGCATAGCTTGCGGCTAAGAGGGTATGGGCAGAGGTAACGCAGCTTGGAAAAGCAACAGGAGGCACATGACAACCATGCTAGCAGAGCTGCTGATGGGAGAAAGACCTGGGAGAGAAAAATAAGAGATAGGAGGTAGAGAGAAGAAGAAAAAGGAGGAGAGGAGGGGAGAAGAGGAGATGAGAGACCGAAAGGATTCAGCAACCAGACTGAAGACTAAATGCCTGTCTCCTCCAATCCAGCCTCCCACTACCTACCTCTGCTACTCCACTGTGTTGCCAAGTGGGGGTGGAGCTATAGAAATAGAGCACCATGGCACAGCCGTACTGGTAGACCGCCATGCCCACAGAATCCAGGAAGTAGAAGGATAAGTGAGCAGAGTCAGAGTGTGAGTGGAGCAGGTGTGTTGCAGCACTGCAGAGCAAGTAGGTGAGAGAGGAGAAAAGGTAGAGAGCCAGGGGCAGAGAAGACAGGTCCACACCCAGACCCCAACCCTCTGGACCACTCAGTCTTACCCCCAGTAAGCCCTGGGAAAGAACATAAACACCACCACATAACACCACCACCACCACAAGCAAATACAGACATTAAAATAACGCAGTGAAAATAAATAATTTTAGATTACAGTACCCCGCCACGCATCACAGAAAACAGCACCACCCTCAGTGCCACAAACACTCCAGCCAGCAGGTGGCTCCACACGTTGACTGTTTCGTTGTGCACCTGCAGGAGGCTGAGGAGGTAGTAACGCCAGGGCAGGCCAGGGGGCCGGTACCCAGACAGAATGTAAGGCTCCCAGAACAGAGAAGGGACAGAAGTGTATGGCATGGTGGGGGGGAGGGAGGGGAGGAGATGAACCAGGGGATTGAGGGAGAGAGCAGTGGGGCAGGAGAAAGTGACACGAGGCATAGTGGGAGTGGAGGTGGAAGAGAAAGAAAGAGGGGGAAAAATAGGGGAAAGAAGAGGGAGGAATGAGAGAAGAGAAAATGATGCTGTGGGTTCTGCATACATAAAAGGTGTGAAATAAAACATAAACAATGTTTAAATAAGGCATGTGTGAGCAATGTGTAAACTCAAAAGAACTCAGGTGATCAGACTTTACTAATAACTAAACTGTTGAGAACTGTTGTTCTCAGCTCTAATGGTCAGCAAAACATGTTTGTGTTTTGTGTGTGTGTGTGTGTGCATCTTATGCTTTTTCACACAAAAGTCGAAATACCAGCAATCAAGTTACCAGCACAAACATCCAAACACACAAAATGTTTACAACCACTGATTGTGAACACAGAACTATTTGGCCTCGACTTTCACAGCATTGGAAAACTTAAAAACTGAACTTGTGAAAACAAGTCTCACTTCCCCTAATGGATGGTATAATCCAGCCCACTTTGAAAGTAAAATCAATTGAGGGCCTTACCTGATAGTCTCTCCCTCCGTCTCACCCTCCGTCTCACTCACTCAAACTAAATCCATTTGGCCACCTTTTCAGTCTTATATCCAACAGCAGAGCTCACATGCAAAACTTTTTTTTTTCTCTCTCGTTTTTTTTTTTACACAACCAACATACAAAGTCAGTCTGTTCCACACAGTGCCAGTCTTTTTCTCATAATACAATTATTTTCAATCATGTTTTCTGGTGACTCAAACATTAACTGTGGGATTCCATGGTTGACAGTCACAAGATTCTTTACATTACTAACTAACAGAGAGAGGGTTTGACCAACACGTCTGACTGGAAAATAATGTTTTTTTTTATAATATTCTCTTCTATTATATTCACAAAGCATTTGGGCAAGAATAGTTTCATTCTTCAGAAAAAGATGATCATGTTCTCTTCATGAAAATGTATAATGTGAAGGTACATTTTAAGATGTAGAACATTATCCGTGTGCTGCTTCTATAAGTTCAGCAATGTTGTCCTCAATGTGTGTGTGTCTTTGTAATTAGGATTCCTCCATCAGGAGGAAACCTATTGTATTTGTCATCATCATCATCGTCATCATCTGCCGCTTGTCCGGGGGTCGGGTCGCGGGGGCAGCAACCTAAGCAGGGAGGCCCAGACTTCCCTCTCCCTGGCCACTTCCACCAGCTCTTCCTGGGGGACCCCGAGGCGTTCCCAGGCCATCCGAGAGACATAGTCCCTCCAGCGTGTCCTGGGTCTTCCCCGGGGCCTCTTCCCAGTGGGACGTGCCCAGAACACCTCACCAGGGAGGCGTCCAGGAGGCATCCTGATCAGATGCCCGAGCCACCTCAGCTGGCTCCTCTCGACGCGGAGGAGCAGCGGTTCTACTCTGAGCCCCTCCCGGATGACTGAGCTTCTCACCCTATCTCTGAGGGAGAGCCCGCACACCCTGCGGAGAAAACTCATCGATCTCAGCGATCTCGTTCTTTCGGTCACGACCCACAGTTCGTGACCATAGGTGAGGGTAGGAACGTAGATCGACTGGTAAATAGAGAGCTTCGCCTTTTGACTCAGCTCCTTCTTCACCACGACGGACCGATGCAGAGCCCACATCACTGCGGACGCCGCACCGATCCGCCTATCGATCTCGTGCTCCATCCTTCCTAGACCCCGAGATACTTGAACTCCTCCGGTTGGGACAAGATCTCCTCCCCGACCCGGAGATTGCACTCCACCCTTTTCCGGTCGATAACCATGTCCTCAGATTTGGAGGTGCTGATTCCCATCCCAGCCGCTTTGCATTCGGTTGCGAACCGCTCCAGTGAGAGCTGAAGGTCACGGCCCGATGAAGCCAACAGGACCACATCATCTGCAAAAAGCAGCGACCCGATCCTGAGGTCACCAAACCGTACCCCCTCAACGCCCTGGCTGCGCCTAGAAATTCTGTCCATATAAGTTATGAACAGAATCGGTGACAGAGGGCAGCCCTGGCGGAGTCCATAATGATTACATTTTTATAGGCTATATTAATCTATTAAAAAGAGTCGGCTCTTCAGATATGCGAGCCAGCTCCCGACGTTCACCTACAAGAGCCTCTTAGAGCCGGCTCATTCGCGAACGACCCATCACTACTAAATCCACCGGGGTCGTTGCCTCAAGCCAAGGGGCGAGGGGTGGGGGTCTGAGTCAAACTCTGCACTTTTGCAGCCCTCTCTTGAGATCCCTCAGGGAAATTGGTGTGGAAAGTCTGGTGTTTCTCAACGTGGTGCCTCCGCACATTCTAATCTTTAAGTACTGCAATGCACTCATTACAAATTAAACACATCGGTTTGGCGTTTGGATGTGGCGGTAAAATAAACAAGTATTTATCAGTCCAGGCAGGGTTAAACTGACGGTTTTCATTGTCAATTTTACGTTTCAGTGTTGAGAAAGACATATTGATAGTAATCTAGGCTACTACCGGCCCGCACTACCGGCACGCTCTGCATTGTTCGCGTGTTGCAAGGCGACGTGGTCTGTACTACTGTATGAATTTACATAGGAATGTATGTTTTTGACGGGACCACGGGCTGGGCCACTCGGAGGTTGCTTCCGGGCCGCATGTGGCCCGCGTGCCGCCAAATGAATAGCGCTGGTCTAATGTCTAACGGAGCGGAGCGGGCGGCGCATAAAGTTTTCTCAACTTTATGTAAATGAGGAGCGTGAAAACGCTAGCATTGGCCACTCGGATTGGTTTCTTGTTTCTTGTAACGTAGCAACCGTTGGTCATGATAAACATTTCTAGGTTTTACAATTTCAAGATGGAGGAGAAACTTTTCGGATGTGTCTGCACACCCAGTTCTGTTCAGAACAAAGTTACTAATGTGACGAGCCTGAATTTAAAGATTACATTAAACTAATAATGCATGGTGCATGGTTGCCGATGTCGTCAGTGTTCCTAGTGTGTTTTTATAGCCTACTTTTAAATTCATTCTCGTCACATTACGTGACTGTTCTGTGCCACTGCTAGCTCGCTAGCCCAGCCTACAAACGACTGGTTGAGTGACCGGTGGCGTAACATGTATTCTACTGTAATCTTGCACTAGTAAAAATTCGGTATTTTTACATAAATGTTGTGTAAAAGTGGTATTTTGATCGATATTGTGAGTACATGTACCCAAATCTGCACACTTGCCCATGACTACAACAGTGACCTTAGAGAACTACAACTCTGTATTCCCTTACAAAAAAGAAGTATATAGTTTATTTTGTAAGTATACTTAGTATAAAAAGTATACTATTATCATGTTACTTAAAGTATACTAGCAGTGTACTTATTTATATACTATTTTTGTACTAAGTAAACTGAATTGGCCCACTTTTTAGGTCACTTAGTACACTTTAAAGTACACTTATAGTGTATTTCAAGGTTTACTTTTGAATACTGTAAAGTAGCCTGTGTAGTGCACTTTCAGTTCATCAAGTATACTTTCTAAAGTACTTCAAAGTATACTTTGGAATACTCTAAAGTAGCCTGTGTAGTGCACTTTCAGTTCATCAAGTATACTTCCTAAAGTACTTAAAAGTATACTTTGGAATACTCTAAAGTAACCTGTGTAGTGCACTTTCAGTTCATGAAGTATACTTCCTAAAGAGCCTCAAAGTATACATTGCAATACTTTTAAGTGCACTTTCAATTAATGCAAGTACTTCAAGTAAACTTAATAAATTAAATGTTACTATTACTTACTAATATATTATAATGTTTAGGAGCCCCTGAAACGCCTCTGATTATAAGTCACTTAGCGAGAACGGGGGCCCTTACAAAGTTACACTGCAGTTCCTTAGCTGAAAGAAGCTATTCACTGCGCAAGCGTTGAAGTTTTAAGAATCCAGCTCTTCTTATGAAACGTAACAGTAATTTAACTCATGGTTACAACGGTAAACCACAACAACAATGACCATGCAACAAAACACTACATTCTAAGCAGACACATTTAAAAAACGAAATTCACGAAGTTACATTTGTATTTCTTCTTCGTACATTTCAATGCTAGTATGTCTCTTCGGATCTCCATGCATAATGCAACCCTTCTGTCTGCTTCTTTCTCAAGTAGCTTTTTCTTTTTTTCCATTAATACTCGAATTGATAATTATTAGTATAAGATTATAGGGCTTCAGAATGTTTTGGCAGTAATTAAGGTTACAGCTTCAGTACCAAAAAAGATTCAATGTGCAATGCATAATATATTTTCCTAGACATGAATAATTAAAATGAGATGGATCTAAAAAATGTAACCTGTAATGTACTTAAAAATTATTTTGACTGTTTTTGCTGTATAATAATAGAAAACGTACATCCTACTCCAGAAGAAATGTATACCATTTTCTGTTTCTAAGCATACTTCTTAAAAGTATATAAAAAGTGAACTATTTTCAAAGCATTCTTAGAAGTACATCAAAAGTGAACTATTTTCTAAGTAAACTTCTTACAAAAGTGAACTATTTTCAAAGCATACTTATAAGTATATCAAAAGTGAACTATTTTCTAAGTATACTTCTTAAAAGTATATCAAAAGTGAACTAAAAGAGTACTATCCATATTTTAGTATACTTATAGTATACTTTAATATACTTCTTTTTTGTAAGGGTTAACTTGTCTAACACGCCCCCGAGCGTGGAGCACTGTGGGAAGGCGAGCGGTGCAGAGCGTTAAAAAACGCTGCAGTGTGAACGTACTGTTAGTCTGTGAATGGCTTAGTAGGATGACACAATGCTGAAGTGCAAAGGGTGGTAGGTTCTAATCTAGTCAGAGTTATATATGATTTTTGGGGGAAGACATTTTTTGACACAGTACAGACTCAAAATAGTGTTTCGTTAAAGAAGAACGTTTATTTCAAACAATATAAATATCAAAAAGGCTTATAAATTCGATCGGGTAGTGAATGCTGCCTTGTCGAGATGATTGGTATTTTGCTAATAAGTTTCCTAAATGCAGGCGACTCGACTGTTGACAATGGCCTCATGTCTTCCACAACATATCCAGCAATTAGTTTGTTTAACTCTGCTGGTGTCACCCCAAGGCCTACATTATCTAACTTTGTCTGCTTGGCTGATGATGAACCAGCAGCCACTTGTTGCAATGGGTCGCCATCTCTCTTTAAAGTTTCGCTAGCTTCCAGCGTTTTTTCTTTGTGTACCGTTTCAAGGTGTTTTTTCAAGTTTGAGGTACTGTTTTTGGCAGTAGATATTATTTTTTTGGGGCACAGTTTGCATTTCACTTTAATGTTTTTACCTATATCTTCAGTTAAAGCGAAATAGTGTGCATATTTATTACATTATTGAAAAAGTAAAGGGTGTGGAAGTAGGCCAGACATTATTAGAATAATCTGGTGTATATTTGAGATTTTTTTAAACAAGTTTGAAAAAGATATTGAGATTAGCGAGGATTTCATGCTATTTTCAGAGATTAGCGATTTTCTATCATTTAAAAAAAAGTTTTATTGAAAAAGTAAAGAGTGTGGAAGTAGGCCAGACATTATTAGAATAATCTGGTGTATATTTGAGATTTTTTTAAACAAATTTGAAAAATATATTGAGATTAGCGTGGATTTCATGCTATTTTCAGAGATTAGAGATTTTCTATCATTCTTTTAAAAACATTATTGAAAAAGTAATTGACATTATTAGAATAATCTGGTGTATATTTGAGATTTTTTTAAACAAATTTGAAAAATATATTGAGATTAGCAAGGATTTCATGCTATTTTCAGATATTAGCAATTTTCTATCATTTTTTAAAAAGTTTTATTGAAAAAGTAAAGGGTGTGGAAGTAGGCCAGACATTATTAGAATAATCTGGTGTATATTTGAGATTTTTTGACACAAATTTGAAAAAGATATTGAGATTAGCGTGGATTTCATGCTATTTTCAGAGATTAGCGATTTTCTATCATTTCTTAAAAAGTTTTATTGAAAAAGTAAAGGGTGTGGAAGTAGGCCAGACATTATTAGAATAATATGGTGTATATTTGAGATTTTTTGACACAAATTTGAAAAAGATATTGAGATTAGCAAGGATTTCATGCTATTTTCAGAGATTAGCGATTTTCTATCATTTAAAAAAAAGTTTTATTGAAAAAGTAAAGGGTGTGGAAGTAGGCCAGACATTATTAGAATAATCTGGTGTATATGAGATTTTTTGACACAAATTTGAAAAATATATTGAGATTAGCGTGGATTTCATGCTATTTTCAGAGATTAGAGATTTTCTATCATTCTTTTAAAAACATTATTGAAAAAGTAAAGGGTGTGGAAGTAGGCCAGACATTATTAGAATAATCTGGTGTATATTTGAGATTTTTTTAAACAAGTTTGAAAAAGATATTGAGATTAGCGAGGATTTCATGCTATTTTCAGAGATTAGCGATTTTCTATCATTTAAAAAAAAGTTTTATTGAAAAAGTAAAGGGTGTGGAAGTAGGCCAGACATTATTAGAATAATCTGGTGTGTATTTGAGATTTTTTTAAACAAGTTTGAAAAAGATATTGAGATTAGCGAGGATTTCATGCTATTTTCAGAGATTAGCGATTTTCTATCATTTAAAAAAAAGTTTTATTGAAAAAGTAAAGGGTGTGGAAGTAGGCCAGACATTATTAGAATAATCTGGTGTGTATTTGAGATTTTTTTAAACAAGTTTGAAAAAGATATTGAGATTAGCGAGGATTTCATGCTATTTTCAGAGATTAGCGATTTTCTATAATTTAAAAAAAAGTTTTATTGAAAAAGTAAAGGGTGTGGAAGTAGGCCAGACATTATTAGAATAATCTGGTGTATATTTGATATTTTTTTAAACAAATTTGAAAAAGATATTGAGATTAGGGAAGATTTCATGCTATTTTCATAGATTAGCGATTAATTTGAATTTTATTCAAAACTTTATTGGAAAAGTAAAGGGTGTGGAAGTAGGCCAGACATTATTAGAATAATCTGGTGTATATTTGAGATTTTTTGACACAAATTTGAAAAATATATTGAGATTAGCGTGGATTTCATGCTATTTTCAGAGATTAGAGATTTTCTATCATTCTTTTAAAAACATTATTGAAAAAGTAAAGGGTGTGGAAGTAGGCCAGACATTATTAGAATAATCTGGTGTATATTTGAGATTTTTTTAAACAAGTTTGAAAAAGATATTGAGATTAGCGAGGATTTCATGCTATTTTCAGAGATTAGCGATTTTCTATCATTTAAAAAAAAGTTTTATTGAAAAAGTAAAGGGTGTGGAAGTAGGCCAGACATTATTAGAATAATCTGGTGTGTATTTGAGATTTTTTTAAACAAGTTTGAAAAAGATATTGAGATTAGCGATTTTCTATCATTTAAAAAAAAGTTTTATTGAAAAAGTAAAGGGTGTGGAAGTAGGCCAGACATTATTAGAATAATCTGGTGTATATTTGATATTTTTTTAAACAAATTTGAAAAAGATATTGAGATTAGGGAAGATTTCATGCTATTTTCATAGATTAGCGATTAATTTGAATTTTATTCAAAACTTTATTGGAAAAGTAAAGGGTGTGGAAGTAGGCCAGACATTATTAGAATAATCTGGTGTATATTTGAGATTTTTTGACACAAATTTGAAAAATATATTGAGATTAGCGTGGATTTCATGCTATTTTCAGAGATTAGCGATTTTCTATCATTTAAAAAAAAGTTTTATTGAAAAAGTAAAGGGTGTGGAAGTAGGCCAGACATTATTAGAATAATCTGGTGTATATTTGATATTTTTTTTAACAAATTTGAAAAAGATATTGAGATTAGGGAAGATTTCATGCTATTTTCATAGATTAGCGATTAATTTGAATTTTATTCAAAACTTTATTGGAAAAGTAAAGGGTGTGGAAGTAGGCCAGACATTATTAGAATAATCTGGTGTATATTTGAGATTTTTTGACACAAATTTGAAAAATATATTGAGATTAGCGTGGATTTCATGCTATTTTCAGAGATTAGAGATTTTCTATCATTCTTTTAAAAACATTATTGAAAAAGTAAAGGGTGTGGAAGTAGGCCAGACATTATTAGAATAATCTGGTGTATATTTGAGATTTTTTTAAACAAGTTTGAAAAAGATATTGAGATTAGCGAGGATTTCATGCTATTTTCAGAGATTAGCGATTTTCTATCATTTAAAAAAAAGTTTTATTGAAAAAGTAAAGGGTGTGGAAGTAGGCCAGACATTATTAGAATAATCTGGTGTGTATTTGAGATTTTTTTAAACAAGTTTGAAAAAGATATTGAGATTAGCGAGGATTTCATGCTATTTTCAGAGATTAGCGATTTTCTATCATTTAAAAAAAAGTTTTATTGAAAAAGTAAAGGGTGTGGAAGTAGGCCAGACATTATTAGAATAATCTGGTGTGTATTTGAGATTTTTTTAAACAAGTTTGAAAAAGATATTGAGATTAGCGAGGATTTCATGCTATTTTCAGAGATTAGCGATTTTCTATCATTTAAAAAAAAGTTTTATTGAAAAAGTAAAGGGTGTGGAAGTAGGCCAGACATTATTAGAATAATCTGGTGTATATTTGATATTTTTTTAAACAAATTTGAAAAAGATATTGAGATTAGGGAAGATTTCATGCTATTTTCATAGATTAGCGATTAATTTGAATTTTATTCAAAACTTTATTGGAAAAGTAAAGGGTGTGGAAGTAGGCCAGACATTATTAGAATAATCTGGTGTATATTTGAGATTTTTTGACACAAATTTGAAAAATATATTGAGATTAGCGTGGATTTCATGCTATTTTCAGAGATTAGAGATTTTCTATCATTCTTTTAAAAACATTATTGAAAAAGTAAAGGGTGTGGAAGTAGGCCAGACATTATTAGAATAATCTGGTGTATATTTGAGATTTTTTTAAACAAGTTTGAAAAAGATATTGAGATTAGCGAGGATTTCATGCTATTTTCAGAGATTAGCGATTTTCTATCATTTAAAAAAAAGTTTTATTGAAAAAGTAAAGGGTGTGGAAGTAGGCCAGACATTATTAGAATAATCTGGTGTATATTTGAGATTTTTTTAAACAAATTTGAAAAATATATTGAGATTAGCAAGGATTTCATGCTATTTTCAGATATTAGCAATTTTCTATCATTTTTTAAAAAGTTTTATTGAAAAAGTAAAGGGTGTGGAAGTAGGCCAGACATTATTAGAATAATCTGGTGTATATTTGAGATTTTTTTAAACAAATTTGAAAAATATATTGAGATTAGCGTGGATTTCATGCTATTTTCAGAGATTAGCGATTTTCTATCATTTCTTAAAAAGTTTTATTGAAAAAGTAAAGGGTGTGGAAGTAGGCCAGACATTATTAGAATAATATGGTGTATATTTGAGATTTTTTGACACAAATTTGAAAAATATATTGAGATTAGCGAGGATTTCATGCTATTTTCAGAGATTAGCGATTTTCTATCATTTAAAAAAAAGTTTTATTGAAGAAGTAAAGGGTGTGGAAGTAGGCCAGACATTAATAGAATAATCTGGTGTATATTTGAGATTTTTTGACACAAATTTGAAAAATATATTGAGATTAGCAAGGATTTCATGCTATTTTCAGAGATTAGCGATTTTCTATCATTTAAAAAAAAGTTTTATTGAAAAAGTAAAGGGTGTGGAAGTAGGCCAGACATTATTAGAATAATCTGGTGTATATTTGAGATTTTTTTAAACAAGTTTGAAAAAGATATTGAGATTAGCGAGGATTTCATGCTATTTTCAGAGATTAGCGATTTTCTATCATTTAAAAAAAAGTTTTATTGAAGAAGTAAAGGGTGTGGAAGTAGGCCAGACATTATTAGAATAATCTGGTGTATATTTGAGATTTTTTTAAACAAGTTTGAAAAAGATATTGAGATTAGCGAGGATTTCATGCTATTTTCAGAGATTAGCGATTTTCTATCATTTAAAAAAAAGTTTTATTGAAAAAGTAAAGGGTGTGGAAGTAGGCCAGACATTATTAGAATAATCTGGTGTATATTTGAGATTTTTTTAAACAAATTTGAAAAAGATATTGAGATTAGGGAAGATTTCATGCTATTTTCATAGATTAGCGATTAATTTGAATTTTATTCAAAACTTTATTGGAAAAGTAAAGGGTGTGGAAGTAGGCCAGACATTATTAGAATAATCTGGTGTATATTTGAGATTTTTTGACACAAATTTGAAAAATATATTGAGATTAGCGTGGATTTCATGCTATTTTCAGAGATTAGAGATTTTCTATCATTCTTTTAAAAACATTATTGAAAAAGTAAAGGGTGTGGAAGTAGGCCAGACATTATTAGAATAATCTGGTGTATATTTGAGATTTTTTTAAACAAGTTTGAAAAAGATATTGAGATTAGCGAGGATTTCATGCTATTTTCAGAGATTAGCGATTTTCTATCATTTAAAAAAAAGTTTTATTGAAAAAGTAAAGGGTGTGGAAGTAGGCCAGACATTATTAGAATAATCTGGTGTGTATTTGAGATTTTTTTAAACAAGTTTGAAAAAGATATTGAGATTAGCGAGGATTTCATGCTATTTTCAGAGATTAGCGATTTTCTATCATTTAAAAAAAAGTTTTATTGAAAAAGTAAAGGGTGTGGAAGTAGGCCAGACATTATTAGAATAATCTGGTGTATATTTTAGATTTTTTTAAACAAGTTTGAAAAAGATATTGAGATTAGCGAGGATTTCATGCTATTTTCAGAGATTAGCGATTTTCTATCATTTAAAAAAAAGTTTTATTGAAAAAGTAAAGGGTGTGGAAGTAGGCCAGACATTATTAGAATAATCTGGTGTGTATTTGAGATTTTTTTAAACAAGTTTGAAAAAGATATTGAGATTAGCGAGGATTTCATGCTATTTTCAGAGATTAGCGATTTTCTATCATTTAAAAAAAAGTTTTATTGAAAAAGTAAAGGGTGTGGAAGTAGGCCAGACATTATTAGAATAATCTGGTGTATATTTGAGATTCTTTGACACAAGTTTGAAAAAGATATTGAGATTAGCAAGGATTTCATAGTATTTTCAAAAATTAGCGATTAATTTGAATTTTATTCAAAACTTTATTGAAAAAGTAAAGAGTGTGGAAGTAGGCCAGACATTATTAGAATAATCTGGTGTATATTTGAGATTTTTTGACACAAATTTGAAAAATATATTGAGATTAGCGTGGATTTCATGCTATTTTCAGAGATTAGAGATTTTCTATCATTCTTTTAAAAACATTATTGAAAAAGTAATTGACATTATTAGAATAATCTGGTGTATATTTGAGATTTTTTTAAACAAATTTGAAAAATATATTGAGATTAGCAAGGATTTCATGCTATTTTCAGATATTAGCAATTTTCTATCATTTTTTAAAAAGTTTTATTGAAAAAGTAAAGGGTGTGGAAGTAGGCCAGACATTATTAGAATAATCTGGTGTATATTTGAGATTTTTTTAAACAAATTTGAAAAATATATTGAGATTAGCGTGGATTTCATGCTATTTTCAGAGATTAGCGATTTTCTATCATTTCTTAAAAAGTTTTATTGAAAAAGTAAAGGGTGTGGAAGTAGGCCAGACATTATTAGAATAATATGGTGTATATTTGAGATTTTTTGACACAAATTTGAAAAAGATATTGAGATTAGCAAGGATTTCATGCTATTTTCAGAGATTAGCGATTTTCTATCATTTAAAAAAAAGTTTTATTGAAAAAGTAAAGGGTGTGGAAGTAGGCCAGACATTATTAGAATAATCTGGTGTATATTTGATATTTTTTTAAACAAATTTGAAAAAGATATTGAGATTAGGGAAGATTTCATGCTATTTTCATAGATTAGCGATTAATTTGAATTTTATTCAAAACTTTATTGGAAAAGTAAAGGGTGTGGAAGTAGGCCAGACATTATTAGAATAATCTGGTGTATATTTGAGATTTTTTGACACAAATTTGAAAAATATATTGAGATTAGCGTGGATTTCATGCTATTTTCAGAGATTAGAGATTTTCTATCATTCTTTTAAAAACATTATTGAAAAAGTAAAGGGTGTGGAAGTAGGCCAGACATTATTAGAATAATCTGGTGTATATTTGAGATTTTTTTAAACAAGTTTGAAAAAGATATTGAGATTAGCGAGGATTTCATGCTATTTTCAGAGATTAGCGATTTTCTATCATTTAAAAAAAAGTTTTATTGAAAAAGTAAAGGGTGTGGAAGTAGGCCAGACATTATTAGAATAATCTGGTGTGTATTTGAGATTTTTTTAAACAAGTTTGAAAAAGATATTGAGATTAGCGATTTTCTATCATTTAAAAAAAAGTTTTATTGAAAAAGTAAAGGGTGTGGAAGTAGGCCAGACATTATTAGAATAATCTGGTGTATATTTGATATTTTTTTAAACAAATTTGAAAAAGATATTGAGATTAGGGAAGATTTCATGCTATTTTCATAGATTAGCGATTAATTTGAATTTTATTCAAAACTTTATTGGAAAAGTAAAGGGTGTGGAAGTAGGCCAGACATTATTAGAATAATCTGGTGTATATTTGAGATTTTTTGACACAAATTTGAAAAATATATTGAGATTAGCGTGGATTTCATGCTATTTTCAGAGATTAGCGATTTTCTATCATTTAAAAAAAAGTTTTATTGAAAAAGTAAAGGGTGTGGAAGTAGGCCAGACATTATTAGAATAATCTGGTGTATATTTGATATTTTTTTAAACAAATTTGAAAAAGATATTGAGATTAGGGAAGATTTCATGCTATTTTCATAGATTAGCGATTAATTTGAATTTTATTCAAAACTTTATTGGAAAAGTAAAGGGTGTGGAAGTAGGCCAGACATTATTAGAATAATCTGGTGTATATTTGAGATTTTTTGACACAAATTTGAAAAATATATTGAGATTAGCGTGGATTTCATGCTATTTTCAGAGATTAGAGATTTTCTATCATTCTTTTAAAAACATTATTGAAAAAGTAAAGGGTGTGGAAGTAGGCCAGACATTATTAGAATAATCTGGTGTATATTTGAGATTTTTTTAAACAAGTTTGAAAAAGATATTGAGATTAGCGAGGATTTCATGCTATTTTCAGAGATTAGCGATTTTCTATCATTTAAAAAAAAGTTTTATTGAAAAAGTAAAGGGTGTGGAAGTAGGCCAGACATTATTAGAATAATCTGGTGTGTATTTGAGATTTTTTTAAACAAGTTTGAAAAAGATATTGAGATTAGCGAGGATTTCATGCTATTTTCAGAGATTAGCGATTTTCTATCATTTAAAAAAAAGTTTTATTGAAAAAGTAAAGGGTGTGGAAGTAGGCCAGACATTATTAGAATAATCTGGTGTGTATTTGAGATTTTTTTAAACAAGTTTGAAAAAGATATTGAGATTAGCGAGGATTTCATGCTATTTTCAGAGATTAGCGATTTTCTATCATTTAAAAAAAAGTTTTATTGAAAAAGTAAAGGGTGTGGAAGTAGGCCAGACATTATTAGAATAATCTGGTGTATATTTGATATTTTTTTAAACAAATTTGAAAAAGATAGAGATTAGGGAAGATTTCATGCTATTTTCATAGATTAGCGATTAATTTGAATTTTATTCAAAACTTTATTGGAAAAGTAAAGGGTGTGGAAGTAGGCCAGACATTATTAGAATAATCTGGTGTATATTTGAGATTTTTTGACACAAATTTGAAAAATATATTGAGATTAGCGTGGATTTCATGCTATTTTCAGAGATTAGAGATTTTCTATCATTCTTTTAAAAACATTATTGAAAAAGTAAAGGGTGTGGAAGTAGGCCAGACATTATTAGAATAATCTGGTGTATATTTGAGATTTTTTTAAACAAATTTGAAAAATATATTGAGATTAGCAAGGATTTCATGCTATTTTCAGATATTAGCAATTTTCTATCATTTTTTAAAAAGTTTTATTGAAAAAGTAAAGGGTGTGGAAGTAGGCCAGACATTATTAGAATAATCTGGTGTATATTTGAGATTTTTTTAAACAAATTTGAAAAATATATTGAGATTAGCGTGGATTTCATGCTATTTTCAGAGATTAGCGATTTTCTATCATTTCTTAAAAAGTTTTATTGAAAAAGTAAAGGGTGTGGAAGTAGGCCAGACATTATTAGAATAATATGGTGTATATTTGAGATTTTTTGACACAAATTTGAAAAAGATATTGATATTAGCAAGGATTTCATGCTATTTTCAGAGATTAGCGATTTTCTATCATTTAAAAAAAAGTTTTATTGAAAAAGTAAAGGGTGTGGAAGTAGGCCAGACATTATTAGAATAATCTGGTGTATATTTGAGATTTTTTTAAACAAGTTTGAAAAAGATATTGAGATTAGCGAGGATTTCATGCTATTTTCAGAGATTAGCGATTTTCTATCATTTAAAAAAAAGTTTTATTGAAGAAGTAAAGGGTGTGGAAGTAGGCCAGACATTATTAGAATAATCTGGTGTATATTTGAGATTTTTTTAAACAAGTTTGAAAAAGATATTGAGATTAGCGAGGATTTCATGCTATTTTCAGAGATTAGCGATTTTCTATCATTTAAAAAAAAGTTTTATTGAAAAAGTAAAGGGTGTGGAAGTAGGCCAGACATTATTAGAATAATCTGGTGTATATTTGAGATTTTTTTAAACAAATTTGAAAAAGATATTGAGATTAGGGAAGATTTCATGCTATTTTCATAGATTAGCGATTAATTTGAATTTTATTCAAAACTTTATTGGAAAAGTAAAGGGTGTGGAAGTAGGCCAGACATTATTAGAATAATCTGGTGTATATTTGAGATTTTTTGACACAAATTTGAAAAATATATTGAGATTAGCGTGGATTTCATGCTATTTTCAGAGATTAGAGATTTTCTATCATTCTTTTAAAAACATTATTGAAAAAGTAAAGGGTGTGGAAGTAGGCCAGACATTATTAGAATAATCTGGTGTATATTTGAGATTTTTTTAAACAAGTTTGAAAAAGATATTGAGATTAGCGAGGATTTCATGCTATTTTCAGAGATTAGCGATTTTCTATCATTTAAAAAAAAGTTTTATTGAAAAAGTAAAGGGTGTGGAAGTAGGCCAGACATTATTAGAATAATCTGGTGTGTATTTGAGATTTTTTTAAACAAGTTTGAAAAAGATATTGAGATTAGCGAGGATTTCATGCTATTTTCAGAGATTAGCGATTTTCTATCATTTAAAAAAAAGTTTTATTGAAAAAGTAAAGGGTGTGGAAGTAGGCCAGACATTATTAGAATAATCTGGTGTATATTTGAGATTTTTTTAAACAAGTTTGAAAAATATATTGAGATTAGCGTGGATTTCATGCTATTTTCAGAGATTAGAGATTTTCTATCATTCTTTTAAAAACATTATTGAAAAAGTAATTGACATTATTAGAATAATCTGGTGTATATTTGAGATTTTTTTAAACAAATTTGAAAAATATATTGAGATTAGCAAGGATTTCATGCTATTTTCAGATATTAGCAATTTTCTATCATTTTTTAAAAAGTTTTATTGAAAAAGTAAAGGGTGTGGAAGTAGGCCAGACATTATTAGAATAATCTGGTGTATATTTGAGATTTTTTTAAACAAATTTGAAAAATATATTGAGATTAGCGTGGATTTCATGCTATTTTCAGAGATTAGCGATTTTCTATCATTTCTTAAAAAGTTTTATTGAAAAAGTAAAGGGTGTGGAAGTAGGCCAGACATTATTAGAATAATCTGGTGTATATTTGATATTTTTTTAAACAAATTTGAAAAAGATATTGAGATTAGGGAAGATTTCATGCTATTTTCATAGATTAGCGATTAATTTGAATTTTATTCAAAACTTTATTGGAAAAGTAAAGGGTGTGGAAGTAGGCCAGACATTATTAGAATAATCTGGTGTATATTTGAGATTTTTTGACACAAATTTGAAAAATATATTGAGATTAGCGTGGATTTCATGCTATTTTCAGAGATTAGAGATTTTCTATCATTCTTTTAAAAACATTATTGAAAAAGTAAAGGGTGTGGAAGTAGGCCAGACATTATTAGAATAATCTGGTGTATATTTGAGATTTTTTTAAACAAGTTTGAAAAAGATATTGAGATTAGCGAGGATTTCATGCTATTTTCAGAGATTAGCGATTTTCTATCATTTAAAAAAAAGTTTTATTGAAAAAGTAAAGGGTGTGGAAGTAGGCCAGACATTATTAGAATAATCTGGTGTGTATTTGAGATTTTTTTAAACAAGTTTGAAAAAGATATTGAGATTAGCGAGGATTTCATGCTATTTTCAGAGATTAGCGATTTTCTATCATTTAAAAAAAAGTTTTATTGAAAAAGTAAAGGGTGTGGAAGTAGGCCAGACATTATTAGAATAATCTGGTGTGTATTTGAGATTTTTTTAAACAAGTTTGAAAAAGATATTGAGATTAGCGAGGATTTCATGCTATTTTCAGAGATTAGCGATTTTCTATCATTTAAAAAAAAGTTTTATTGAAAAAGTAAAGGGTGTGGAAGTAGGCCAGACATTATTAGAATAATCTGGTGTATATTTGATATTTTTTTAAACAAATTTGAAAAAGATAGAGATTAGGGAAGATTTCATGCTATTTTCATAGATTAGCGATTAATTTGAATTTTATTCAAAACTTTATTGGAAAAGTAAAGGGTGTGGAAGTAGGCCAGACATTATTAGAATAATCTGGTGTATATTTGAGATTTTTTGACACAAATTTGAAAAATATATTGAGATTAGCGTGGATTTCATGCTATTTTCAGAGATTAGAGATTTTCTATCATTCTTTTAAAAACATTATTGAAAAAGTAAAGGGTGTGGAAGTAGGCCAGACATTATTAGAATAATCTGGTGTATATTTGAGATTTTTTTAAACAAATTTGAAAAATATATTGAGATTAGCAAGGATTTCATGCTATTTTCAGATATTAGCAATTTTCTATCATTTTTTAAAAAGTTTTATTGAAAAAGTAAAGGGTGTGGAAGTAGGCCAGACATTATTAGAATAATCTGGTGTATATTTGAGATTTTTTTAAACAAATTTGAAAAATATATTGAGATTAGCGTGGATTTCATGCTATTTTCAGAGATTAGCGATTTTCTATCATTTCTTAAAAAGTTTTATTGAAAAAGTAAAGGGTGTGGAAGTAGGCCAGACATTATTAGAATAATATGGTGTATATTTGAGATTTTTTGACACAAATTTGAAAAAGATATTGATATTAGCAAGGATTTCATGCTATTTTCAGAGATTAGCGATTTTCTATCATTTAAAAAAAAGTTTTATTGAAAAAGTAAAGGGTGTGGAAGTAGGCCAGACATTATTAGAATAATCTGGTGTATATTTGAGATTTTTTTAAACAAGTTTGAAAAAGATATTGAGATTAGCGAGGATTTCATGCTATTTTCAGAGATTAGCGATTTTCTATCATTTAAAAAAAAGTTTTATTGAAGAAGTAAAGGGTGTGGAAGTAGGCCAGACATTATTAGAATAATCTGGTGTATATTTGAGATTTTTTTAAACAAGTTTGAAAAAGATATTGAGATTAGCGAGGATTTCATGCTATTTTCAGAGATTAGCGATTTTCTATCATTTAAAAAAAAGTTTTATTGAAAAAGTAAAGGGTGTGGAAGTAGGCCAGACATTATTAGAATAATCTGGTGTATATTTGAGATTTTTTTAAACAAATTTGAAAAAGATATTGAGATTAGGGAAGATTTCATGCTATTTTCATAGATTAGCGATTAATTTGAATTTTATTCAAAACTTTATTGGAAAAGTAAAGGGTGTGGAAGTAGGCCAGACATTATTAGAATAATCTGGTGTATATTTGAGATTTTTTGACACAAATTTGAAAAATATATTGAGATTAGCGTGGATTTCATGTTATTTTCAGAGATTAGAGATTTTCTATCATTCTTTTAAAAACATTATTGAAAAAGTAAAGGGTGTGGAAGTAGGCCAGACATTATTAGAATAATCTGGTGTATATTTGAGATTTTTTTAAACAAGTTTGAAAAAGATATTGAGATTAGCGAGGATTTCATGCTATTTTCAGAGATTAGCGATTTTCTATCATTTAAAAAAAAGTTTTATTGAAAAAGTAAAGGGTGTGGAAGTAGGCCAGACATTATTAGAATAATCTGGTGTGTATTTGAGATTTTTTTAAACAAGTTTGAAAAAGATATTGAGATTAGCGAGGATTTCATGCTATTTTCAGAGATTAGCGATTTTCTATCATTTAAAAAAAAGTTTTATTGAAAAAGTAAAGGGTGTGGAAGTAGGCCAGACATTATTAGAATAATCTGGTGTATATTTGAGATTTTTTTAAACAAGTTTGAAAAATATATTGAGATTAGCGTGGATTTCATGCTATTTTCAGAGATTAGAGATTTTCTATCATTCTTTTAAAAACATTATTGAAAAAGTAATTGACATTATTAGAATAATCTGGTGTATATTTGAGATTTTTTTAAACAAATTTGAAAAATATATTGAGATTAGCAAGGATTTCATGCTATTTTCAGATATTAGCAATTTTCTATCATTTTTTAAAAAGTTTTATTGAAAAAGTAAAGGGTGTGGAAGTAGGCCAGACATTATTAGAATAATCTGGTGTATATTTGAGATTTTTTTAAACAAATTTGAAAAATATATTGAGATTAGCGTGGATTTCATGCTATTTTCAGAGATTAGCGATTTTCTATCATTTCTTAAAAAGTTTTATTGAAAAAGTAAAGGGTGTGGAAGTAGGCCAGACATTATTAGAATAATCTGGTGTATATTTGAGATTTTTTTAAACAAGTTTGAAAAAGATATTGAGATTAGCGAGGATTTCATGCTATTTTCAGAGATTAGCGATTTTCTATCATTTAAAAAAAAGTTTTATTGAAGAAGTAAAGGGTGTGGAAGTAGGCCAGACATTATTAGAATAATCTGGTGTATATTTGAGATTTTTTTAAACAAGTTTGAAAAAGATATTGAGATTAGCGAGGATTTCATGCTATTTTCAGAGATTAGCGATTTTCTATCATTTAAAAAAAAGTTTTATTGAAAAAGTAAAGGGTGTGGAAGTAGGCCAGACATTATTAGAATAATCTGGTGTATATTTGAGATTTTTTTAAACAAATTTGAAAAAGATATTGAGATTAGGGAAGATTTCATGCTATTTTCATAGATTAGCGATTAATTTGAATTTTATTCAAAACTTTATTGGAAAAGTAAAGGGTGTGGAAGTAGGCCAGACATTATTAGAATAATCTGGTGTATATTTGAGATTTTTTGACACAAATTTGAAAAATATATTGAGATTAGCGTGGATTTCATGCTATTTTCAGAGATTAGAGATTTTCTATCATTCTTTTAAAAACATTATTGAAAAAGTAAAGGGTGTGGAAGTAGGCCAGACATTATTAGAATAATCTGGTGTATATTTGAGATTTTTTTAAACAAGTTTGAAAAAGATATTGAGATTAGCGAGGATTTCATGCTATTTTCAGAGATTAGCGATTTTCTATCATTTAAAAAAAAGTTTTATTGAAAAAGTAAAGGGTGTGGAAGTAGGCCAGACATTATTAGAATAATCTGGTGTGTATTTGAGATTTTTTTAAACAAGTTTGAAAAAGATATTGAGATTAGCGAGGATTTCATGCTATTTTCAGAGATTAGCGATTTTCTATCATTTAAAAAAAAGTTTTATTGAAAAAGTAAAGGGTGTGGAAGTAGGCCAGACATTATTAGAATAATCTGGTGTATATTTGAGATTTTTTTAAACAAGTTTGAAAAATATATTGAGATTAGCGTGGATTTCATGCTATTTTCAGAGATTAGAGATTTTCTATCATTCTTTTAAAAACATTATTGAAAAAGTAATTGACATTATTAGAATAATCTGGTGTATATTTGAGATTTTTTTAAACAAATTTGAAAAATATATTGAGATTAGCAAGGATTTCATGCTATTTTCAGATATTAGCAATTTTCTATCATTTTTTAAAAAGTTTTATTGAAAAAGTAAAGGGTGTGGAAGTAGGCCAGACATTATTAGAATAATCTGGTGTATATTTGAGATTTTTTTAAACAAATTTGAAAAATATATTGAGATTAGCGTGGATTTCATGCTATTTTCAGAGATTAGCGATTTTCTATCATTTCTTAAAAAGTTTTATTGAAAAAGTAAAGGGTGTGGAAGTAGGCCAGACATTATTAGAATAATATGGTGTATATTTGAGATTTTTTGACACAAATTTGAAAAAGATATTGAGATTAGCAAGGATTTCATGCTATTTTCAGAGATTAGCGATTTTCTATCATTTAAAAAAAAGTTTTATTGAAAAAGTAAAGGGTGTGGAAGTAGGCCAGACATTATTAGAATAATCTGGTGTATATTTGAGATTCTTTGACACAAGTTTGAAAAAGATATTGAGATTAGCAAGGATTTCATGCTATTTTCAGAGATTAGCGATTAATTTGAATTTTATTCAAAACTTTATTGAAAAAGTAAAGAGTGTGGAAGTAGGCCAGACATTATTAGAATAATCTGGTGTATATTTGAGATTTTTTGACACAAATTTGAAAAATATATTGAGATTAGCGTGGATTTCATGCTATTTTCAGAGATTAGAGATTTTCTATCATTCTTTTAAAAACATTATTGAAAAAGTAATTGACATTATTAGAATAATCTGGTGTATATTTGAGATTTTTTTAAACAAATTTGAAAAATATATTGAGATTAGCAAGGATTTCATGCTATTTTCAGATATTAGCAATTTTATATCATTTTTTAAAAAGTTTTATTGAAAAAGTAAAGGGTGTGGAAGTAGGCCAGACATTATTAGAATAATCTGGTGTATATTTGAGATTTTTTGACACAAATTTGAAAAAGATATTGAGATTAGCGTGGATTTCATGCTATTTTCAGAGATTAGCGATTTTCTATCATTTCTTAAAAAGTTTTATTGAAAAAGTAAAGGGTGTGGAAGTAGGCCAGACATTCTTAGAATAATATGGTGTATATTTGAGATTTTTTGACACAAATTTGAAAAAGATATTGAGATTAGCAAGGATTTCATGCTATTTTCAGAGATTAGCGATTAATTTGAATTTTATTCAAAACTTTATTGAAAAAGTAAAGAGTGTGGAAGTAGGCCAGACATTATTAGAATAATCTGGTGTATATTTGAGATTTTTTTAAACAAATTTGAAAAAGATATTGAGATTAGTGAAGATTTCATGCTATTTTCGTAGATTAGCGATTATTTGAATTTTATTCAAAACTTTATTGAAAAAGTAAAGGGTGTGGAAGTAGGCCAGACATTATTAGAATAATCTGGTGTATATTTGAGATTTTTTGACACAAATTTGAAAAATATATTGAGATTAGCGTGGATTTCATGCTATTTTCAGAGATTAGAGATTTTCTATCATTCTTTTAAAAACATTATTGAAAAAGTAATTGACATTATTAGAATAATCTGGTGTATATTTGAGATTTTTTTAAACAAATTTGAAAAATATATTGAGATTAGCAAGGATTTCATGCTATTTTCAGATATTAGCAATTTTCTATCATTTTATAAAAAGTTTTATTGAAAAAGTAAAGGGTGTAGAAGTAGGCCAGACATTATTAGAATAATCTGGTGTATATTTGAGATTTTTTGACACAAATTTGAAAAAGATATTGAGATTAGCGTGGATTTCATGCTATTTTCAGAGATTAGCGATTTTCTATCATTTCTTAAAAAGTTTTATTGAAAAAGTAAAGGGTGTGGAAGTAGGCCAGACATTATTAGAATAATATGGTGTATATTTGAGATTTTTTGACACAAATTTGAAAAAGATATTGAGATTAGCAAGGATTTCATGCTATTTTCAGAGATTAGCGATTTTCTATCATTTAAAAAAAAGTTTTATTGAAAAAGTAAAGGGTGTGGAAGTAGGCCAGACATTATTAGAATAATCTGGTGTATATTTGAGATTCTTTGACACAAGTTTGAAAAAGATATTGAGATTAGCAAGGATTTCATGCTATTTTCAGAGATTAGCGATTAATTTGAATTTTATTCAAAACTTTATTGAAAAAGTAAAGAGTGTGGAAGTAGGCCAGACATTATTAGAATAATCTGGTGTATATTTGAGATTTTTTTAAACAAATTTGAAAAAGATATTGAGATTAGTGAAGATTTCATGCTATTTTCGTAGATTAGCGATTAATTTGAATTTTATTCAAAACTTTATTGAAAAAGTAAAGGGTGTGGAAGTAGGCCAGACATTATTAGAATAATCTGGTGTATATTTGAGATTTTTTGACACAAGTTTGAAAAAGATATTGAGATTAGCGTGGATTTCATGCTATTTTCAGAAATTAGCGATTTTCTATCATTTTTTAAAAAGTTTTATTGAAAAAGTAAAGGGTGTGGAAGTAGGACATACATTATTAGAATAATCTGGTGTATATTTGATATTTTTTGACACAAATTTGAAAAAGATATTTAGATTAGTGAAGATTTCATGCTATTTTCATAGATTAGCGATTCATTTGAATTGTATTCAAAACTTTATTGGAAAAGTAAAGGGTGTGGAAGTAAACCAGACATTATTAGAATAATCTGGTGTATATTTGAGATTTTTTGACAAGTTTGAAAAAAATATTGAGATTAGCAAGGATTTCATGCTATTTTCAGAGATTAGCGATTTTCTATCATTTAAAAAAAAGTTTTATTGAAAAAGTAAAGGGTGTGGAAGTAGGCCAGACATTATTAGAATAATCTGGTGTATATTTGAGATTTTTTGACACAAATTTGAAAAATATATTGAGATTAGCGTGGATTTCATGCTATTTTCAGAGATTAGAGATTTTCTATCATTCTTTTAAAAACATTATTGAAAAAGTAAAGGGTGTGGAAGTAGGCCAGACATTATTAGAATAATCTGGTGTATATTTGAGATTTTTTTAAACAAGTTTGAAAAAGATATTGAGATTAGCGAGGATTTCATGCTATTTTCAGAGATTAGCGATTTTCTATCATTTAAAAAAAAGTTTTATTGAAAAAGTAAAGGGTGTGGAAGTAGGCCAGACATTATTAGAATAATCTGGTGTGTATTTGAGATTTTTTTAAACAAGTTTGAAAAAGATATTGAGATTAGCGAGGATTTCATGCTATTTTCAGAGATTAGCGATTTTCTATCATTTAAAAAAAAGTTTTATTGAAAAAATAAAGGGTGTGGAAGTAGGCCAGACATTATTAGAATAATCTGGTGTATATTTGAGATTTTTTTAAACAAGTTTGAAAAAGATATTGAGATTAGCGAGGATTTCATGCTATTTTCAGAGATTAGCGATTTTCTATCATTTAAAAAAAAGTTTTATTGAAAAAGTAAAGGGTGTGGAAGTAGGCCAGACATTATTAGAATAATCTGGTGTGTATTTGAGATTTTTTTAAACAAGTTTGAAAAAGATATTGAGATTAGCGAGGATTTCATGCTATTTTCAGAGATTAGCGATTTTCTATCATTTCTTAAAAAGTTTTATTGAAAAAGTAAAGGGTGTGGAAGTAGGCCAGACATTATTAGAATAATCTGGTGTATATTTGATATTTTTTTAAACAAATTTGAAAAAGATATTGAGATTAGGGAAGATTTCATGCTATTTTCATAGATTAGCGATTAATTTGAATTTTATTCAAAACTTTATTGGAAAAGTAAAGGGTGTGGAAGTAGGCCAGACATTATTAGAATAATCTGGTGTATATTTGAGATTTTTTGACACAAATTTGAAAAATATATTGAGATTAGCGTGGATTTCATGCTATTTTCAGAGATTAGAGATTTTCTATCATTCTTTTAAAAACATTATTGAAAAAGTAAAGGGTGTGGAAGTAGGCCAGACATTATTAGAATAATCTGGTGTATATTTGAGATTTTTTTAAACAAGTTTGAAAAAGATATTGAGATTAGCGAGGATTTCATGCTATTTTCAGAGATTAGCGATTTTCTATCATTTAAAAAAAAGTTTTATTGAAAAAGTAAAGGGTGTGGAAGTAGGCCAGACATTATTAGAATAATCTGGTGTGTATTTGAGATTTTTTTAAACAAGTTTGAAAAAGATATTGAGATTAGCGAGGATTTCATGCTATTTTCAGAGATTAGCGATTTTCTATCATTTAAAAAAAAGTTTTATTGAAAAAGTAAAGGGTGTGGAAGTAGGCCAGACATTATTAGAATAATCTGGTGTGTATTTGAGATTTTTTTAAACAAGTTTGAAAAAGATATTGAGATTAGCGAGGATTTCATGCTATTTTCAGAGATTAGCGATTTTCTATCATTTAAAAAAAAGTTTTATTGAAAAAGTAAAGGGTGTGGAAGTAGGCCAGACATTATTAGAATAATCTGGTGTATATTTGATATTTTTTTAAACAAATTTGAAAAAGATAGAGATTAGGGAAGATTTCATGCTATTTTCATAGATTAGCGATTAATTTGAATTTTATTCAAAACTTTATTGGAAAAGTAAAGGGTGTGGAAGTAGGCCAGACATTATTAGAATAATCTGGTGTATATTTGAGATTTTTTGACACAAATTTGAAAAATATATTGAGATTAGCGTGGATTTCATGCTATTTTCAGAGATTAGAGATTTTCTATCATTCTTTTAAAAACATTATTGAAAAAGTAAAGGGTGTGGAAGTAGGCCAGACATTATTAGAATAATCTGGTGTATATTTGAGATTTTTTTAAACAAATTTGAAAAATATATTGAGATTAGCAAGGATTTCATGCTATTTTCAGATATTAGCAATTTTCTATCATTTTTAAAAAGTTTTATTGAAAAAGTAAAGGGTGTGGAAGTAGGCCAGACATTATTAGAATAATCTGGTGTATATTTGAGATTTTTTTAAACAAATTTGAAAAATATATTGAGATTAGCGTGGATTTCATGCTATTTTCAGAGATTAGCGATTTTCTATCATTTCTTAAAAAGTTTTATTGAAAAAGTAAAGGGTGTGGAAGTAGGCCAGACATTATTAGAATAATATGGTGTATATTTGAGATTTTTTGACACAAATTTGAAAAAGATATTGATATTAGCAAGGATTTCATGCTATTTTCAGAGATTAGCGATTTTCTATCATTTAAAAAAAAGTTTTATTGAAAAAGTAAAGGGTGTGGAAGTAGGCCAGACATTATTAGAATAATCTGGTGTGTATTTGAGATTTTTTTAAACAAGTTTGAAAAAGATATTGAGATTAGCGAGGATTTCATGCTATTTTCAGAGATTAGCGATTTTCTATCATTTAAAAAAAAGTTTTATTGAAAAAATAAAGGGTGTGGAAGTAGGCCAGACATTATTAGAATAATCTGGTGTATATTTGAGATTTTTTTAAACAAGTTTGAAAAAGATATTGAGATTAGCGAGGATTTCATGCTATTTTCAGAGATTAGCGATTTTCTATCATTTAAAAAAAAGTTTTATTGAAAAAGTAAAGGGTGTGGAAGTAGGCCAGACATTATTAGAATAATCTGGTGTGTATTTGAGATTTTTTTAAACAAGTTTGAAAAAGATATTGAGATTAGCGAGGATTTCATGCTATTTTCAGAGATTAGCGATTTTCTATCATTTCTTAAAAAGTTTTATTGAAAAAGTAAAGGGTGTGGAAGTAGGCCAGACATTATTAGAATAATCTGGTGTATATTTGATATTTTTTTAAACAAATTTGAAAAAGATATTGAGATTAGGGAAGATTTCATGCTATTTTCATAGATTAGCGATTAATTTGAATTTTATTCAAAACTTTATTGGAAAAGTAAAGGGTGTGGAAGTAGGCCAGACATTATTAGAATAATCTGGTGTATATTTGAGATTTTTTGACACAAATTTGAAAAATATATTGAGATTAGCGTGGATTTCATGCTATTTTCAGAGATTAGAGATTTTCTATCATTCTTTTAAAAACATTATTGAAAAAGTAAAGGGTGTGGAAGTAGGCCAGACATTATTAGAATAATCTGGTGTATATTTGAGATTTTTTTAAACAAGTTTGAAAAAGATATTGAGATTAGCGAGGATTTCATGCTATTTTCAGAGATTAGCGATTTTCTATCATTTAAAAAAAAGTTTTATTGAAAAAGTAAAGGGTGTGGAAGTAGGCCAGACATTATTAGAATAATCTGGTGTGTATTTGAGATTTTTTTAAACAAGTTTGAAAAAGATATTGAGATTAGCGAGGATTTCATGCTATTTTCAGAGATTAGCGATTTTCTATCATTTAAAAAAAAGTTTTATTGAAAAAGTAAAGGGTGTGGAAGTAGGCCAGACATTATTAGAATAATCTGGTGTGTATTTGAGATTTTTTTAAACAAGTTTGAAAAAGATATTGAGATTAGCGAGGATTTCATGCTATTTTCAGAGATTAGCGATTTTCTATCATTTAAAAAAAAGTTTTATTGAAAAAGTAAAGGGTGTGGAAGTAGGCCAGACATTATTAGAATAATCTGGTGTATATTTGATATTTTTTTAAACAAATTTGAAAAAGATAGAGATTAGGGAAGATTTCATGCTATTTTCATAGATTAGCGATTAATTTGAATTTTATTCAAAACTTTATTGGAAAAGTAAAGGGTGTGGAAGTAGGCCAGACATTATTAGAATAATCTGGTGTATATTTGAGATTTTTTGACACAAATTTGAAAAATATATTGAGATTAGCGTGGATTTCATGCTATTTTCAGAGATTAGAGATTTTCTATCATTCTTTTAAAAACATTATTGAAAAAGTAAAGGGTGTGGAAGTAGGCCAGACATTATTAGAATAATCTGGTGTATATTTGAGATTTTTTTAAACAAATTTGAAAAATATATTGAGATTAGCAAGGATTTCATGCTATTTTCAGATATTAGCAATTTTCTATCATTTTTAAAAAGTTTTATTGAAAAAGTAAAGGGTGTGGAAGTAGGCCAGACATTATTAGAATAATCTGGTGTATATTTGAGATTTTTTTAAACAAATTTGAAAAATATATTGAGATTAGCGTGGATTTCATGCTATTTTCAGAGATTAGCGATTTTCTATCATTTCTTAAAAAGTTTTATTGAAAAAGTAAAGGGTGTGGAAGTAGGCCAGACATTATTAGAATAATATGGTGTATATTTGAGATTTTTTGACACAAATTTGAAAAAGATATTGATATTAGCAAGGATTTCATGCTATTTTCAGAGATTAGCGATTTTCTATCATTTAAAAAAAAGTTTTATTGAAAAAGTAAAGGGTGTGGAAGTAGGCCAGACATTATTAGAATAATCTGGTGTATATTTGAGATTTTTTTAAACAAGTTTGAAAAAGATATTGAGATTAGCGAGGATTTCATGCTATTTTCAGAGATTAGCGATTTTCTATCATTTAAAAAAAAGTTTTATTGAAGAAGTAAAGGGTGTGGAAGTAGGCCAGACATTATTAGAATAATCTGGTGTATATTTGAGATTTTTTTAAACAAGTTTGAAAAAGATATTGAGATTAGCGAGGATTTCATGCTATTTTCAGAGATTAGCGATTTTCTATCATTTAAAAAAAAGTTTTATTGAAAAAGTAAAGGGTGTGGAAGTAGGCCAGACATTATTAGAATAATCTGGTGTGTATTTGAGATTTTTTTAAACAAGTTTGAAAAAGATATTGAGATTAGCGAGGATTTCATGCTATTTTCAGAGATTAGCGATTTTCTATCATTTAAAAAAAAGTTTTATTGAAAAAGTAAAGGGTGTGGAAGTAGGCCAGACATTATTAGAATAATCTGGTGTATATTTGAGATTTTTTGACACAAATTTGAAAAAGATATTGAGATTAGCGTGGATTTCATGCTATTTTCAGAGATTAGCGATTTTCTATCATTTCTTAAAAAGTTTTATTGAAAAAGTAAAGGGTGTGGAAGTAGGCCAGACATTATTAGAATAATATGGTGTATATTTGAGATTTTTTGACACAAATTTGAAAAAGATATTGAGATTAGCAAGGATTTCATGCTATTTTCAGAGATTAGCGATTTTCTATCATTTAAAAAAAAGTTTTATTGAAAAAGTAAAGGGTGTGGAAGTAGGCCAGACATTATTAGAATAATCTGGTGTATATTTGAGATTCTTTGACACAAGTTTGAAAAAGATATTGAGATTAGCAAGGATTTCATGCTATTTTCAGAGATTAGCGATTAATTTGAATTTTATTCAAAACTTTATTGAAAAAGTAAAGAGTGTGGAAGTAGGCCAGACATTATTAGAATAATCTGGTGTATATTTGAGATTTTTTTAAACAAATTTGAAAAAGATATTGAGATTAGTGAAGATTTCATGCTATTTTCGTAGATTAGCGATTAATTTGAATTTTATTCAAAACTTTATTGAAAAAGTAAAGGGTGTGGAAGTAGGCCAGACATTATTAGAATAATCTGGTGTATATTTGAGATTTTTTGACACAAGTTTGAAAAAGATATTGAGATTAGCGTGGATTTCATGCTATTTTCAGAAATTAGCGATTTTCTATCATTTTTTAAAAAGTTTTATTGAAAAAGTAAAGGGTGTGGAAGTAGGACATACATTATTAGAATAATCTGGTGTATATTTGATATTTTTTGACACAAATTTGAAAAAGATATTTAGATTAGTGAAGATTTCATGCTATTTTCATAGATTAGCGATTCATTTGAATTGTATTCAAAACTTTATTGGAAAAGTAAAGGGTGTGGAAGTAAACCAGACATTATTAGAATAATCTGGTGTATATTTGAGATTTTTTGACAAGTTTGAAAAAAATATTGAGATTAGCAAGGATTTCATGCTATTTTCAGAGATTAGCGATTTTCTATCATTTAAAAAAAAGTTTTATTGAAAAAGTAAAGGGTGTGGAAGTAGGCCAGACATTATTAGAATAATCTGGTGTATATTTGAGATTTTTTGACACAAATTTGAAAAATATATTGAGATTAGCGTGGATTTCATGCTATTTTCAGAGATTAGAGATTTTCTATCATTCTTTTAAAAACATTATTGAAAAAGTAAAGGGTGTGGAAGTAGGCCAGACATTATTAGAATAATCTGGTGTATATTTGAGATTTTTTTAAACAAGTTTGAAAAAGATATTGAGATTAGCGAGGATTTCATGCTATTTTCAGAGATTAGCGATTTTCTATCATTTAAAAAAAAGTTTTATTGAAAAAGTAAAGGGTGTGGAAGTAGGCCAGACATTATTAGAATAATCTGGTGTGTATTTGAGATTTTTTTAAACAAGTTTGAAAAAGATATTGAGATTAGCGAGGATTTCATGCTATTTTCAGAGATTAGCGATTTTCTATCATTTAAAAAAAAGTTTTATTGAAAAAATAAAGGGTGTGGAAGTAGGCCAGACATTATTAGAATAATCTGGTGTATATTTGAGATTTTTTTAAACAAGTTTGAAAAAGATATTGAGATTAGCGAGGATTTCATGCTATTTTCAGAGATTAGCGATTTTCTATCATTTAAAAAAAAGTTTTATTGAAAAAGTAAAGGGTGTGGAAGTAGGCCAGACATTATTAGAATAATCTGGTGTGTATTTGAGATTTTTTTAAACAAGTTTGAAAAAGATATTGAGATTAGCGAGGATTTCATGCTATTTTCAGAGATTAGCGATTTTCTATCATTTCTTAAAAAGTTTTATTGAAAAAGTAAAGGGTGTGGAAGTAGGCCAGACATTATTAGAATAATCTGGTGTATATTTGATATTTTTTTAAACAAATTTGAAAAAGATATTGAGATTAGGGAAGATTTCATGCTATTTTCATAGATTAGCGATTAATTTGAATTTTATTCAAAACTTTATTGGAAAAGTAAAGGGTGTGGAAGTAGGCCAGACATTATTAGAATAATCTGGTGTATATTTGAGATTTTTTGACACAAATTTGAAAAATATATTGAGATTAGCGTGGATTTCATGCTATTTTCAGAGATTAGAGATTTTCTATCATTCTTTTAAAAACATTATTGAAAAAGTAAAGGGTGTGGAAGTAGGCCAGACATTATTAGAATAATCTGGTGTATATTTGAGATTTTTTTAAACAAGTTTGAAAAAGATATTGAGATTAGCGAGGATTTCATGCTATTTTCAGAGATTAGCGATTTTCTATCATTTAAAAAAAAGTTTTATTGAAAAAGTAAAGGGTGTGGAAGTAGGCCAGACATTATTAGAATAATCTGGTGTGTATTTGAGATTTTTTTAAACAAGTTTGAAAAAGATATTGAGATTAGCGAGGATTTCATGCTATTTTCAGAGATTAGCGATTTTCTATCATTTAAAAAAAAGTTTTATTGAAAAAGTAAAGGGTGTGGAAGTAGGCCAGACATTATTAGAATAATCTGGTGTGTATTTGAGATTTTTTTAAACAAGTTTGAAAAAGATATTGAGATTAGCGAGGATTTCATGCTATTTTCAGAGATTAGCGATTTTCTATCATTTAAAAAAAAGTTTTATTGAAAAAGTAAAGGGTGTGGAAGTAGGCCAGACATTATTAGAATAATCTGGTGTATATTTGATATTTTTTTAAACAAATTTGAAAAAGATAGAGATTAGGGAAGATTTCATGCTATTTTCATAGATTAGCGATTAATTTGAATTTTATTCAAAACTTTATTGGAAAAGTAAAGGGTGTGGAAGTAGGCCAGACATTATTAGAATAATCTGGTGTATATTTGAGATTTTTTGACACAAATTTGAAAAATATATTGAGATTAGCGTGGATTTCATGCTATTTTCAGAGATTAGAGATTTTCTATCATTCTTTTAAAAACATTATTGAAAAAGTAAAGGGTGTGGAAGTAGGCCAGACATTATTAGAATAATCTGGTGTATATTTGAGATTTTTTTAAACAAATTTGAAAAATATATTGAGATTAGCAAGGATTTCATGCTATTTTCAGATATTAGCAATTTTCTATCATTTTTTAAAAAGTTTTATTGAAAAAGTAAAGGGTGTGGAAGTAGGCCAGACATTATTAGAATAATCTGGTGTATATTTGAGATTTTTTTAAACAAATTTGAAAAATATATTGAGATTAGCGTGGATTTCATGCTATTTTCAGAGATTAGCGATTTTCTATCATTTCTTAAAAAGTTTTATTGAAAAAGTAAAGGGTGTGGAAGTAGGCCAGACATTATTAGAATAATATGGTGTATATTTGAGATTTTTTGACACAAATTTGAAAAAGATATTGATATTAGCAAGGATTTCATGCTATTTTCAGAGATTAGCGATTTTCTATCATTTAAAAAAAAGTTTTATTGAAAAAGTAAAGGGTGTGGAAGTAGGCCAGACATTATTAGAATAATCTGGTGTATATTTGAGATTTTTTTAAACAAGTTTGAAAAAGATATTGAGATTAGCGAGGATTTCATGCTATTTTCAGAGATTAGCGATTTTCTATCATTTAAAAAAAAGTTTTATTGAAGAAGTAAAGGGTGTGGAAGTAGGCCAGACATTATTAGAATAATCTGGTGTATATTTGAGATTTTTTTAAACAAGTTTGAAAAAGATATTGAGATTAGCGAGGATTTCATGCTATTTTCAGAGATTAGCGATTTTCTATCATTTAAAAAAAAGTTTTATTGAAAAAGTAAAGGGTGTGGAAGTAGGCCAGACATTATTAGAATAATCTGGTGTATATTTGAGATTTTTTTAAACAAATTTGAAAAATATATTGAGATTAGCAAGGATTTCATGCTATTTTCAGATATTAGCAATTTTCTATCATTTTTTAAAAAGTTTTATTGAAAAAGTAAAGGGTGTGGAAGTAGGCCAGACATTATTAGAATAATCTGGTGTATATTTGAGATTTTTTTAAACAAATTTGAAAAATATATTGAGATTAGCGTGGATTTCATGCTATTTTCAGAGATTAGCGATTTTCTATCATTTCTTAAAAAGTTTTATTGAAAAAGTAAAGGGTGTGGAAGTAGGCCAGACATTATTAGAATAATATGGTGTATATTTGAGATTTTTTGACACAAATTTGAAAAAGATATTGATATTAGCAAGGATTTCATGCTATTTTCAGAGATTAGCGATTTTCTATCATTTAAAAAAAAGTTTTATTGAAAAAGTAAAGGGTGTGGAAGTAGGCCAGACATTATTAGAATAATCTGGTGTATATTTGAGATTTTTTTAAACAAGTTTGAAAAAGATATTGAGATTAGCGAGGATTTCATGCTATTTTCAGAGATTAGCGATTTTCTATCATTTAAAAAAAAGTTTTATTGAAGAAGTAAAGGGTGTGGAAGTAGGCCAGACATTATTAGAATAATCTGGTGTATATTTGAGATTTTTTTAAACAAGTTTGAAAAAGATATTGAGATTAGCGAGGATTTCATGCTATTTTCAGAGATTAGCGATTTTCTATCATTTAAAAAAAAGTTTTATTGAAAAAGTAAAGGGTGTGGAAGTAGGCCAGACATTATTAGAATAATCTGGTGTATATTTGAGATTTTTTTAAACAAATTTGAAAAAGATATTGAGATTAGGGAAGATTTCATGCTATTTTCATAGATTAGCGATTAATTTGAATTTTATTCAAAACTTTATTGGAAAAGTAAAGGGTGTGGAAGTAGGCCAGACATTATTAGAATAATCTGGTGTATATTTGAGATTTTTTGACACAAATTTGAAAAATATATTGAGATTAGCGTGGATTTCATGCTATTTTCAGAGATTAGAGATTTTCTATCATTCTTTTAAAAACATTATTGAAAAAGTAAAGGGTGTGGAAGTAGGCCAGACATTATTAGAATAATCTGGTGTATATTTGAGATTTTTTTAAACAAGTTTGAAAAAGATATTGAGATTAGCGAGGATTTCATGCTATTTTCAGAGATTAGCGATTTTCTATCATTTAAAAAAAAGTTTTATTGAAAAAGTAAAGGGTGTGGAAGTAGGCCAGACATTATTAGAATAATCTGGTGTGTATTTGAGATTTTTTTAAACAAGTTTGAAAAAGATATTGAGATTAGCGAGGATTTCATGCTATTTTCAGAGATTAGCGATTTTCTATCATTTAAAAAAAAGTTTTATTGAAAAAGTAAAGGGTGTGGAAGTAGGCCAGACATTATTAGAATAATCTGGTGTATATTTGAGATTTTTTTAAACAAGTTTGAAAAATATATTGAGATTAGCGTGGATTTCATGCTATTTTCAGAGATTAGAGATTTTCTATCATTCTTTTAAAAACATTATTGAAAAAGTAATTGACATTATTAGAATAATCTGGTGTATATTTGAGATTTTTTTAAACAAATTTGAAAAATATATTGAGATTAGCAAGGATTTCATGCTATTTTCAGATATTAGCAATTTTCTATCATTTTTTAAAAAGTTTTATTGAAAAAGTAAAGGGTGTGGAAGTAGGCCAGACATTATTAGAATAATCTGGTGTATATTTGAGATTTTTTTAAACAAATTTGAAAAATATATTGAGATTAGCGTGGATTTCATGCTATTTTCAGAGATTAGCGATTTTCTATCATTTCTTAAAAAGTTTTATTGAAAAAGTAAAGGGTGTGGAAGTAGGCCAGACATTATTAGAATAATATGGTGTATATTTGAGATTTTTTGACACAAATTTGAAAAAGATATTGAGATTAGCAAGGATTTCATGCTATTTTCAGAGATTAGCGATTTTCTATCATTTAAAAAAAAGTTTTATTGAAAAAGTAAAGGGTGTGGAAGTAGGCCAGACATTATTAGAATAATCTGGTGTATATTTGAGATTCTTTGACACAAGTTTGAAAAAGATATTGAGATTAGCAAGGATTTCATGCTATTTTCAGAGATTAGCGATTAATTTGAATTTTATTCAAAACTTTATTGAAAAAGTAAAGAGTGTGGAAGTAGGCCAGACATTATTAGAATAATCTGGTGTATATTTGAGATTTTTTGACACAAATTTGAAAAATATATTGAGATTAGCGTGGATTTCATGCTATTTTCAGAGATTAGAGATTTTCTATCATTCTTTTAAAAACATTATTGAAAAAGTAATTGACATTATTAGAATAATCTGGTGTATATTTGAGATTTTTTTAAACAAATTTGAAAAATATATTGAGATTAGCAAGGATTTCATGCTATTTTCAGATATTAGCAATTTTATATCATTTTTTAAAAAGTTTTATTGAAAAAGTAAAGGGTGTGGAAGTAGGCCAGACATTATTAGAATAATCTGGTGTATATTTGAGATTTTTTGACACAAATTTGAAAAAGATATTGAGATTAGCGTGGATTTCATGCTATTTTCAGAGATTAGCGATTTTCTATCATTTCTTAAAAAGTTTTATTGAAAAAGTAAAGGGTGTGGAAGTAGGCCAGACATTCTTAGAATAATATGGTGTATATTTGAGATTTTTTGACACAAATTTGAAAAAGATATTGAGATTAGCAAGGATTTCATGCTATTTTCAGAGATTAGCGATTAATTTGAATTTTATTCAAAACTTTATTGAAAAAGTAAAGAGTGTGGAAGTAGGCCAGACATTATTAGAATAATCTGGTGTATATTTGAGATTTTTTTAAACAAATTTGAAAAAGATATTGAGATTAGTGAAGATTTCATGCTATTTTCGTAGATTAGCGATTATTTGAATTTTATTCAAAACTTTATTGAAAAAGTAAAGGGTGTGGAAGTAGGCCAGACATTATTAGAATAATCTGGTGTATATTTGAGATTTTTTGACACAAATTTGAAAAATATATTGAGATTAGCGTGGATTTCATGCTATTTTCAGAGATTAGAGATTTTCTATCATTCTTTTAAAAACATTATTGAAAAAGTAATTGACATTATTAGAATAATCTGGTGTATATTTGAGATTTTTTTAAACAAATTTGAAAAATATATTGAGATTAGCAAGGATTTCATGCTATTTTCAGATATTAGCAATTTTCTATCATTTTATAAAAAGTTTTATTGAAAAAGTAAAGGGTGTAGAAGTAGGCCAGACATTATTAGAATAATCTGGTGTATATTTGAGATTTTTTGACACAAATTTGAAAAAGATATTGAGATTAGCGTGGATTTCATGCTATTTTCAGAGATTAGCGATTTTCTATCATTTCTTAAAAAGTTTTATTGAAAAAGTAAAGGGTGTGGAAGTAGGCCAGACATTATTAGAATAATATGGTGTATATTTGAGATTTTTTGACACAAATTTGAAAAAGATATTGAGATTAGCAAGGATTTCATGCTATTTTCAGAGATTAGCGATTTTCTATCATTTAAAAAAAAGTTTTATTGAAAAAGTAAAGGGTGTGGAAGTAGGCCAGACATTATTAGAATAATCTGGTGTATATTTGAGATTCTTTGACACAAGTTTGAAAAAGATATTGAGATTAGCAAGGATTTCATGCTATTTTCAGAGATTAGCGATTAATTTGAATTTTATTCAAAACTTTATTGAAAAAGTAAAGAGTGTGGAAGTAGGCCAGACATTATTAGAATAATCTGGTGTATATTTGAGATTTTTTTAAACAAATTTGAAAAAGATATTGAGATTAGTGAAGATTTCATGCTATTTTCGTAGATTAGCGATTAATTTGAATTTTATTCAAAACTTTATTGAAAAAGTAAAGGGTGTGGAAGTAGGCCAGACATTATTAGAATAATCTGGTGTATATTTGAGATTTTTTGACACAAGTTTGAAAAAGATATTGAGATTAGCGTGGATTTCATGCTATTTTCAGAAATTAGCGATTTTCTATCATTTTTTAAAAAGTTTTATTGAAAAAGTAAAGGGTGTGGAAGTAGGACATACATTATTAGAATAATCTGGTGTATATTTGATATTTTTTGACACAAATTTGAAAAAGATATTTAGATTAGTGAAGATTTCATGCTATTTTCATAGATTAGCGATTCATTTGAATTGTATTCAAAACTTTATTGGAAAAGTAAAGGGTGTGGAAGTAAACCAGACATTATTAGAATAATCTGGTGTATATTTGAGATTTTTTGACAAGTTTGAAAAAAATATTGAGATTAGCAAGGATTTCATGCTATTTTCAGAGATTAGCGATTTTCTATCATTTAAAAAAAAGTTTTATTGAAAAAGTAAAGGGTGTGGAAGTAGGCCAGACATTATTAGAATAATCTGGTGTATATTTGAGATTTTTTGACACAAATTTGAAAAATATATTGAGATTAGCGTGGATTTCATGCTATTTTCAGAGATTAGAGATTTTCTATCATTCTTTTAAAAACATTATTGAAAAAGTAAAGGGTGTGGAAGTAGGCCAGACATTATTAGAATAATCTGGTGTATATTTGAGATTTTTTTAAACAAGTTTGAAAAAGATATTGAGATTAGCGAGGATTTCATGCTATTTTCAGAGATTAGCGATTTTCTATCATTTAAAAAAAAGTTTTATTGAAAAAGTAAAGGGTGTGGAAGTAGGCCAGACATTATTAGAATAATCTGGTGTGTATTTGAGATTTTTTTAAACAAGTTTGAAAAAGATATTGAGATTAGCGAGGATTTCATGCTATTTTCAGAGATTAGCGATTTTCTATCATTTAAAAAAAAGTTTTATTGAAAAAATAAAGGGTGTGGAAGTAGGCCAGACATTATTAGAATAATCTGGTGTATATTTGAGATTTTTTTAAACAAGTTTGAAAAAGATATTGAGATTAGCGAGGATTTCATGCTATTTTCAGAGATTAGCGATTTTCTATCATTTAAAAAAAAGTTTTATTGAAAAAGTAAAGGGTGTGGAAGTAGGCCAGACATTATTAGAATAATCTGGTGTGTATTTGAGATTTTTTTAAACAAGTTTGAAAAAGATATTGAGATTAGCGAGGATTTCATGCTATTTTCAGAGATTAGCGATTTTCTATCATTTCTTAAAAAGTTTTATTGAAAAAGTAAAGGGTGTGGAAGTAGGCCAGACATTATTAGAATAATCTGGTGTATATTTGATATTTTTTTAAACAAATTTGAAAAAGATATTGAGATTAGGGAAGATTTCATGCTATTTTCATAGATTAGCGATTAATTTGAATTTTATTCAAAACTTTATTGGAAAAGTAAAGGGTGTGGAAGTAGGCCAGACATTATTAGAATAATCTGGTGTATATTTGAGATTTTTTGACACAAATTTGAAAAATATATTGAGATTAGCGTGGATTTCATGCTATTTTCAGAGATTAGAGATTTTCTATCATTCTTTTAAAAACATTATTGAAAAAGTAAAGGGTGTGGAAGTAGGCCAGACATTATTAGAATAATCTGGTGTATATTTGAGATTTTTTTAAACAAGTTTGAAAAAGATATTGAGATTAGCGAGGATTTCATGCTATTTTCAGAGATTAGCGATTTTCTATCATTTAAAAAAAAGTTTTATTGAAAAAGTAAAGGGTGTGGAAGTAGGCCAGACATTATTAGAATAATCTGGTGTGTATTTGAGATTTTTTTAAACAAGTTTGAAAAAGATATTGAGATTAGCGAGGATTTCATGCTATTTTCAGAGATTAGCGATTTTCTATCATTTAAAAAAAAGTTTTATTGAAAAAGTAAAGGGTGTGGAAGTAGGCCAGACATTATTAGAATAATCTGGTGTGTATTTGAGATTTTTTTAAACAAGTTTGAAAAAGATATTGAGATTAGCGAGGATTTCATGCTATTTTCAGAGATTAGCGATTTTCTATCATTTAAAAAAAAGTTTTATTGAAAAAGTAAAGGGTGTGGAAGTAGGCCAGACATTATTAGAATAATCTGGTGTATATTTGATATTTTTTTAAACAAATTTGAAAAAGATAGAGATTAGGGAAGATTTCATGCTATTTTCATAGATTAGCGATTAATTTGAATTTTATTCAAAACTTTATTGGAAAAGTAAAGGGTGTGGAAGTAGGCCAGACATTATTAGAATAATCTGGTGTATATTTGAGATTTTTTGACACAAATTTGAAAAATATATTGAGATTAGCGTGGATTTCATGCTATTTTCAGAGATTAGAGATTTTCTATCATTCTTTTAAAAACATTATTGAAAAAGTAAAGGGTGTGGAAGTAGGCCAGACATTATTAGAATAATCTGGTGTATATTTGAGATTTTTTTAAACAAATTTGAAAAATATATTGAGATTAGCAAGGATTTCATGCTATTTTCAGATATTAGCAATTTTCTATCATTTTTTAAAAAGTTTTATTGAAAAAGTAAAGGGTGTGGAAGTAGGCCAGACATTATTAGAATAATCTGGTGTATATTTGAGATTTTTTTAAACAAATTTGAAAAATATATTGAGATTAGCGTGGATTTCATGCTATTTTCAGAGATTAGCGATTTTCTATCATTTCTTAAAAAGTTTTATTGAAAAAGTAAAGGGTGTGGAAGTAGGCCAGACATTATTAGAATAATATGGTGTATATTTGAGATTTTTTGACACAAATTTGAAAAAGATATTGATATTAGCAAGGATTTCATGCTATTTTCAGAGATTAGCGATTTTCTATCATTTAAAAAAAAGTTTTATTGAAAAAGTAAAGGGTGTGGAAGTAGGCCAGACATTATTAGAATAATCTGGTGTATATTTGAGATTTTTTTAAACAAGTTTGAAAAAGATATTGAGATTAGCGAGGATTTCATGCTATTTTCAGAGATTAGCGATTTTCTATCATTTAAAAAAAAGTTTTATTGAAGAAGTAAAGGGTGTGGAAGTAGGCCAGACATTATTAGAATAATCTGGTGTATATTTGAGATTTTTTTAAACAAGTTTGAAAAAGATATTGAGATTAGCGAGGATTTCATGCTATTTTCAGAGATTAGCGATTTTCTATCATTTAAAAAAAAGTTTTATTGAAAAAGTAAAGGGTGTGGAAGTAGGCCAGACATTATTAGAATAATCTGGTGTATATTTGAGATTTTTTTAAACAAATTTGAAAAAGATATTGAGATTAGGGAAGATTTCATGCTATTTTCATAGATTAGCGATTAATTTGAATTTTATTCAAAACTTTATTGGAAAAGTAAAGGGTGTGGAAGTAGGCCAGACATTATTAGAATAATCTGGTGTATATTTGAGATTTTTTGACACAAATTTGAAAAATATATTGAGATTAGCGTGGATTTCATGCTATTTTCAGAGATTAGAGATTTTCTATCATTCTTTTAAAAACATTATTGAAAAAGTAAAGGGTGTGGAAGTAGGCCAGACATTATTAGAATAATCTGGTGTATATTTGAGATTTTTTTAAACAAGTTTGAAAAAGATATTGAGATTAGCGAGGATTTCATGCTATTTTCAGAGATTAGCGATTTTCTATCATTTAAAAAAAAGTTTTATTGAAAAAGTAAAGGGTGTGGAAGTAGGCCAGACATTATTAGAATAATCTGGTGTGTATTTGAGATTTTTTTAAACAAGTTTGAAAAAGATATTGAGATTAGCGAGGATTTCATGCTATTTTCAGAGATTAGCGATTTTCTATCATTTAAAAAAAAGTTTTATTGAAAAAGTAAAGGGTGTGGAAGTAGGCCAGACATTATTAGAATAATCTGGTGTGTATTTGAGATTTTTTTAAACAAGTTTGAAAAAGATATTGAGATTAGCGAGGATTTCATGCTATTTTCAGAGATTAGCGATTTTCTATCATTTCTTAAAAAGTTTTATTGAAAAAGTAAAGGGTGTGGAAGTAGGCCAGACATTATTAGAATAATCTGGTGTATATTTGATATTTTTTTAAACAAATTTGAAAAAGATATTGAGATTAGGGAAGATTTCATGCTATTTTCATAGATTAGCGATTAATTTGAATTTTATTCAAAACTTTATTGGAAAAGTAAAGGGTGTGGAAGTAGGCCAGACATTATTAGAATAATCTGGTGTGTATTTGAGATTTTTTTAAACAAGTTTGAAAAAGATATTGAGATTAGCGAGGATTTCATGCTATTTTCAGAGATTAGCGATTTTCTATCATTTAAAAAAAAGTTTTATTGAAAAAGTAAAGGGTGTGGAAGTAGGCCAGACATTATTAGAATAATCTGGTGTGTATTTGAGATTTTTTTAAACAAGTTTGAAAAAGATATTGAGATTAGCGAGGATTTCATGCTATTTTCAGAGATTAGCGATTTTCTATCATTTAAAAAAAAGTTTTATTGAAAAAGTAAAGGGTGTGGAAGTAGGCCAGACATTATTAGAATAATCTGGTGTGTATTTGAGATTTTTTTAAACAAGTTTGAAAAAGATATTGAGATTAGCGAGGATTTCATGCTATTTTCAGAGATTAGCGATTTTCTATCATTTAAAAAAAAGTTTTATTGAAAAAGTAAAGGGTGTGGAAGTAGGCCAGACATTATTAGAATAATCTGGTGTATATTTGATATTTTTTTAAACAAATTTGAAAAAGATAGAGATTAGGGAAGATTTCATGCTATTTTCATAGATTAGCGATTAATTTGAATTTTATTCAAAACTTTATTGGAAAAGTAAAGGGTGTGGAAGTAGGCCAGACATTATTAGAATAATCTGGTGTATATTTGAGATTTTTTGACACAAATTTGAAAAATATATTGAGATTAGCGTGGATTTCATGCTATTTTCAGAGATTAGAGATTTTCTATCATTCTTTTAAAAACATTATTGAAAAAGTAAAGGGTGTGGAAGTAGGCCAGACATTATTAGAATAATCTGGTGTATATTTGAGATTTTTTTAAACAAATTTGAAAAATATATTGAGATTAGCAAGGATTTCATGCTATTTTCAGATATTAGCAATTTTCTATCATTTTTTAAAAAGTTTTATTGAAAAAGTAAAGGGTGTGGAAGTAGGCCAGACATTATTAGAATAATCTGGTGTATATTTGAGATTTTTTTAAACAAATTTGAAAAATATATTGAGATTAGCGTGGATTTCATGCTATTTTCAGAGATTAGCGATTTTCTATCATTTCTTAAAAAGTTTTATTGAAAAAGTAAAGGGTGTGGAAGTAGGCCAGACATTATTAGAATAATATGGTGTATATTTGAGATTTTTTGACACAAATTTGAAAAAGATATTGATATTAGCAAGGATTTCATGCTATTTTCAGAGATTAGCGATTTTCTATCATTTAAAAAAAAGTTTTATTGAAAAAGTAAAGGGTGTGGAAGTAGGCCAGACATTATTAGAATAATCTGGTGTATATTTGAGATTTTTTTAAACAAGTTTGAAAAAGATATTGAGATTAGCGAGGATTTCATGCTATTTTCAGAGATTAGCGATTTTCTATCATTTAAAAAAAAGTTTTATTGAAGAAGTAAAGGGTGTGGAAGTAGGCCAGACATTATTAGAATAATCTGGTGTATATTTGAGATTTTTTTAAACAAGTTTGAAAAAGATATTGAGATTAGCGAGGATTTCATGCTATTTTCAGAGATTAGCGATTTTCTATCATTTAAAAAAAAGTTTTATTGAAAAAGTAAAGGGTGTGGAAGTAGGCCAGACATTATTAGAATAATCTGGTGTATATTTGAGATTTTTTTAAACAAATTTGAAAAAGATATTGAGATTAGGGAAGATTTCATGCTATTTTCATAGATTAGCGATTAATTTGAATTTTATTCAAAACTTCATTGGAAAAGTAAAGGGTGTGGAAGTAGGCCAGACATTATTAGAATAATCTGGTGTATATTTGAGATTTTTTGACACAAATTTGAAAAATATATTGAGATTAGCGTGGATTTCATGCTATTTTCAGAGATTAGAGATTTTCTATCATTCTTTTAAAAACATTATTGAAAAAGTAAAGGGTGTGGAAGTAGGCCAGACATTATTAGAATAATCTGGTGTATATTTGAGATTTTTTTAAACAAGTTTGAAAAAGATATTGAGATTAGCGAGGATTTCATGCTATTTTCAGAGATTAGCGATTTTCTATCATTTAAAAAAAAGTTTTATTGAAAAAGTAAAGGGTGTGGAAGTAGGCCAGACATTATTAGAATAATCTGGTGTGTATTTGAGATTTTTTTAAACAAGTTTGAAAAAGATATTGAGATTAGCGAGGATTTCATGCTATTTTCAGAGATTAGCGATTTTCTATCATTTAAAAAAAAGTTTTATTGAAAAAGTAAAGGGTGTGGAAGTAGGCCAGACATTATTAGAATAATCTGGTGTATATTTGAGATTTTTTTAAACAAGTTTGAAAAATATATTGAGATTAGCGTGGATTTCATGCTATTTTCAGAGATTAGAGATTTTCTATCATTCTTTTAAAAACATTATTGAAAAAGTAATTGACATTATTAGAATAATCTGGTGTATATTTGAGATTTTTTTAAACAAATTTGAAAAATATATTGAGATTAGCAAGGATTTCATGCTATTTTCAGATATTAGCAATTTTCTATCATTTTTTAAAAAGTTTTATTGAAAAAGTAAAGGGTGTGGAAGTAGGCCAGACATTATTAGAATAATCTGGTGTATATTTGAGATTTTTTTAAACAAATTTGAAAAATATATTGAGATTAGCGTGGATTTCATGCTATTTTCAGAGATTAGCGATTTTCTATCATTTCTTAAAAAGTTTTATTGAAAAAGTAAAGGGTGTGGAAGTAGGCCAGACATTATTAGAATAATATGGTGTATATTTGAGATTTTTTGACACAAATTTGAAAAAGATATTGAGATTAGCAAGGATTTCATGCTATTTTCAGAGATTAGCGATTTTCTATCATTTAAAAAAAAGTTTTATTGAAAAAGTAAAGGGTGTGGAAGTAGGCCAGACATTATTAGAATAATCTGGTGTATATTTGAGATTCTTTGACACAAGTTTGAAAAAGATATTGAGATTAGCAAGGATTTCATGCTATTTTCAGAGATTAGCGATTAATTTGAATTTTATTCAAAACTTTATTGAAAAAGTAAAGAGTGTGGAAGTAGGCCAGACATTATTAGAATAATCTGGTGTATATTTGAGATTTTTTGACACAAATTTGAAAAATATATTGAGATTAGCGTGGATTTCATGCTATTTTCAGAGATTAGAGATTTTCTATCATTCTTTTAAAAACATTATTGAAAAAGTAATTGACATTATTAGAATAATCTGGTGTATATTTGAGATTTTTTTAAACAAATTTGAAAAATATATTGAGATTAGCAAGGATTTCATGCTATTTTCAGATATTAGCAATTTTCTATCATTTTTTAAAAAGTTTTATTGAAAAAGTAAAGGGTGTGGAAGTAGGCCAGACATTATTAGAATAATCTGGTGTATATTTGAGATTTTTTGACACAAATTTGAAAAAGATATTGAGATTAGCGTGGATTTCATGCTATTTTCAGAGATTAGCGATTTTCTATCATTTCTTAAAAAGTTTTATTGAAAAAGTAAAGGGTGTGGAAGTAGGCCAGACATTATTAGAATAATATGGTGTATATTTGAGATTTTTTGACACAAATTTGAAAAAGATATTGAGATTAGCAAGGATTTCATGCTATTTTCAGAGATTAGCGATTAATTTGAATTTTATTCAAAACTTTATTGAAAAAGTAAAGAGTGTGGAAGTAGGCCAGACATTATTAGAATAATCTGGTGTATATTTGAGATTTTTTTAAACAAATTTGAAAAAGATATTGAGATTAGTGAAGATTTCATGCTATTTTCGTAGATTAGCGATTATTTGAATTTTATTCAAAACTTTATTGAAAAAGTAAAGGGTGTGGAAGTAGGCCAGACATTATTAGAATAATCTGGTGTATATTTGAGATTTTTTGACACAAATTTGAAAAATATATTGAGATTAGCGTGGATTTCATGCTATTTTCAGAGATTAGAGATTTTCTATCATTCTTTTAAAAACATTATTGAAAAAGTAATTGACATTATTAGAATAATCTGGTGTATATTTGAGATTTTTTTAAACAAATTTGAAAAATATATTGAGATTAGCAAGGATTTCATGCTATTTTCAGATATTAGCAATTTTCTATCATTTTATAAAAAGTTTTATTGAAAAAGTAAAGGGTGTGGAAGTAGGCCAGACATTATTAGAATAATCTGGTGTATATTTGAGATTTTTTGACACAAATTTGAAAAAGATATTGAGATTAGCGTGGATTTCATGCTATTTTCAGAGATTAGCGATTTTCTATCATTTCTTAAAAAGTTTTATTGAAAAAGTAAAGGGTGTGGAAGTAGGCCAGACATTATTAGAATAATATGGTGTATATTTGAGATTTTTTGACACAAATTTGAAAAAGATATTGAGATTAGCAAGGATTTCATGCTATTTTCAGAGATTAGCGATTTTCTATCATTTAAAAAAAAGTTTTATTGAAAAAGTAAAGGGTGTGGAAGTAGGCCAGACATTATTAGAATAATCTGGTGTATATTTGAGATTCTTTGACACAAGTTTGAAAAAGATATTGAGATTAGCAAGGATTTCATGCTATTTTCAGAGATTAGCGATTAATTTGAATTTTATTCAAAACTTTATTGAAAAAGTAAAGAGTGTGGAAGTAGGCCAGACATTATTAGAATAATCTGGTGTATATTTGAGATTTTTTTAAACAAATTTGAAAAAGATATTGAGATTAGTGAAGATTTCATGCTATTTTCGTAGATTAGCGATTAATTTGAATTTTATTCAAAACTTCATTGGAAAAGTAAAGGGTGTGGAAGTAGGCCAGACATTATTAGAATAATCTGGTGTATATTTGAGATTTTTTGACACAAATTTGAAAAATATATTGAGATTAGCGTGGATTTCATGCTATTTTCAGAGATTAGAGATTTTCTATCATTCTTTTAAAAACATTATTGAAAAAGTAAAGGGTGTGGAAGTAGGCCAGACATTATTAGAATAATCTGGTGTATATTTGAGATTTTTTTAAACAAGTTTGAAAAAGATATTGAGATTAGCGAGGATTTCATGCTATTTTCAGAGATTAGCGATTTTCTATCATTTAAAAAAAAGTTTTATTGAAAAAGTAAAGGGTGTGGAAGTAGGCCAGACATTATTAGAATAATCTGGTGTGTATTTGAGATTTTTTTAAACAAGTTTGAAAAAGATATTGAGATTAGCGAGGATTTCATGCTATTTTCAGAGATTAGCGATTTTCTATCATTTAAAAAAAAGTTTTATTGAAAAAGTAAAGGGTGTGGAAGTAGGCCAGACATTATTAGAATAATCTGGTGTATATTTGAGATTTTTTTAAACAAGTTTGAAAAATATATTGAGATTAGCGTGGATTTCATGCTATTTTCAGAGATTAGAGATTTTCTATCATTCTTTTAAAAACATTATTGAAAAAGTAATTGACATTATTAGAATAATCTGGTGTATATTTGAGATTTTTTTAAACAAATTTGAAAAATATATTGAGATTAGCAAGGATTTCATGCTATTTTCAGATATTAGCAATTTTCTATCATTTTTTAAAAAGTTTTATTGAAAAAGTAAAGGGTGTGGAAGTAGGCCAGACATTATTAGAATAATCTGGTGTATATTTGAGATTTTTTTAAACAAATTTGAAAAATATATTGAGATTAGCGTGGATTTCATGCTATTTTCAGAGATTAGCGATTTTCTATCATTTCTTAAAAAGTTTTATTGAAAAAGTAAAGGGTGTGGAAGTAGGCCAGACATTATTAGAATAATATGGTGTATATTTGAGATTTTTTGACACAAATTTGAAAAAGATATTGAGATTAGCAAGGATTTCATGCTATTTTCAGAGATTAGCGATTTTCTATCATTTAAAAAAAAGTTTTATTGAAAAAGTAAAGGGTGTGGAAGTAGGCCAGACATTATTAGAATAATCTGGTGTATATTTGAGATTCTTTGACACAAGTTTGAAAAAGATATTGAGATTAGCAAGGATTTCATGCTATTTTCAGAGATTAGCGATTAATTTGAATTTTATTCAAAACTTTATTGAAAAAGTAAAGAGTGTGGAAGTAGGCCAGACATTATTAGAATAATCTGGTGTATATTTGAGATTTTTTGACACAAATTTGAAAAATATATTGAGATTAGCGTGGATTTCATGCTATTTTCAGAGATTAGAGATTTTCTATCATTCTTTTAAAAACATTATTGAAAAAGTAATTGACATTATTAGAATAATCTGGTGTATATTTGAGATTTTTTTAAACAAATTTGAAAAATATATTGAGATTAGCAAGGATTTCATGCTATTTTCAGATATTAGCAATTTTCTATCATTTTTAAAAAGTTTTATTGAAAAAGTAAAGGGTGTGGAAGTAGGCCAGACATTATTAGAATAATCTGGTGTATATTTGAGATTTTTTGACACAAATTTGAAAAAGATATTGAGATTAGCGTGGATTTCATGCTATTTTCAGAGATTAGCGATTTTCTATCATTTCTTAAAAAGTTTTATTGAAAAAGTAAAGGGTGTGGAAGTAGGCCAGACATTATTAGAATAATATGGTGTATATTTGAGATTTTTTGACACAAATTTGAAAAAGATATTGAGATTAGCAAGGATTTCATGCTATTTTCAGAGATTAGCGATTAATTTGAATTTTATTCAAAACTTTATTGAAAAAGTAAAGAGTGTGGAAGTAGGCCAGACATTATTAGAATAATCTGGTGTATATTTGAGATTTTTTTAAACAAATTTGAAAAAGATATTGAGATTAGTGAAGATTTCATGCTATTTTCGTAGATTAGCGATTATTTGAATTTTATTCAAAACTTTATTGAAAAGTAAAGGGTGTGGAAGTAGGCAGACATTATTAGAATAATCTGGTGTATATTTGAGATTTTTTGACACAAATTTGAAAAATATATTGAGATTAGCGTGGATTTCATGCTATTTTCAGAGATTAGAGATTTTCTATCATTCTTTTAAAAACATTATTGAAAAAGTAATTGACATTATTAGAATAATCTGGTGTATATTTGAGATTTTTTTAAACAAATTTGAAAAATATATTGAGATTAGCAAGGATTTCATGCTATTTTCAGATATTAGCAATTTTCTATCATTTTATAAAAAGTTTTATTGAAAAAGTAAAGGGTGTGGAAGTAGGCCAGACATTATTAGAATAATCTGGTGTATATTTGAGATTTTTTGACACAAATTTGAAAAAGATATTGAGATTAGCGTGGATTTCATGCTATTTTCAGAGATTAGCGATTTTCTATCATTTCTTAAAAGTTTTATTGAAAAAGTAAAGGGTGTGGAAGTAGGCCAGACATTATTAGAATAATATGGTGTATATTTGAGATTTTTTGACACAAATTTGAAAAAGATATTGAGATAGCAAGGATTTCATGCTATTTTCAGAGATTAGCGATTTTCTATCATTTAAAAAAAAAGTTTTATTGAAAAGTAAAGGGTGTGGAAGTAGGCCAGACATTATTAGAATAATCTGGTGTATATTTGAGATTCTTTGACACAAGTTTGAAAAAGATATTGAGATTAGCAAGGATTTCATGCTATTTTCAGAGATTAGCGATTAATTTGAATTTTATTCAAAACTTTATTGAAAAAGTAAAGAGTGTGGAAGTAGGCCAGACATTATTAGAATAATCTGGTGTATATTTGAGATTTTTTTAAACAAATTTGAAAAAGATATTGAGATTAGTGAAGATTTCATGCTATTTTCGTAGATTAGCGATTAATTTGAATTTATTCAAAACTTTATTGAAAAAGTAAAGGGTGTGGAAGTAGGCCAGACATTATTAGAATAATCTGGTGTATATTTGAGATTTTTTGACACAAGTTTGAAAAAGATATTGAGATTAGCGTGGATTTCATGCTATTTTCAGAAATTAGCGATTTTCTATCATTTTTTAAAAAGTTTTATTGAAAAAGTAAAGGGTGTGGAAGTAGGACATACATTATTAGAATAATCTGGTGTATATTTGATATTTTTGACACAAATTTGAAAAAGATATTTAGATTAGTGAAGATTTCATGCTATTTTC